>NC_060877.1:1045000-2245000 GCF_021901495.1 Neodiprion virginianus | reverse complement strand
GCGAAAGCTCGAGGAAGGTCGGAGTCTGCGCGTCGCGTTGCGACGGCGCCGTGGTCGTCGATCCACCCGAGCTTTCAGCGAGGGCGAGGGCGGTGGCGGAATCCGAGGTTGAGCTGGTGCGGTGAGCTCCGATAGCGAAGGCGGCTGCACTCGGTGTTCGAGTTTCGACCGACTGCGTCGCGACGCTGGTTAAATTCGGGCCGATTTCATGGCGGCTCCCCGTAGAATTTCGCCCCGTATTCACCGCCGTCGCCGTTCTTCTTCCTGTCGTTGTCGTTGTCGTCGTCGTTGCCGCTGTTGCTGCTGTTGCTACTGTTGTTGACGTTGTTGGAAAACACCGCCGATGTTCGTCACCCCCGCGTTTTTCTCCGTCGGGAGAATTTCGAGCATCTTCGTCGCGTAGCGCCGAGGTTTCGCGAGGAGTGCACGGTTCTCGCTCTGCTCGCCGTTTCGCGTACCGAGTCGCGAGATAATCGCGGGTGTTTTATCGTTGGTTTTCACGTGCAGTCACACCGAGCGAGGCTTGAGATTACGCCGGAAATCCCATCACCTTCAGAACGGTGAGTTATTGTCTGTACCCTGCGGCGGATGGTGATCGCTGTGAATCGGGACAGGGCGCGGGTTCCGGTCGCGCAGCGATCGGCTCCTTCGTCCCGAGGAAAAAACCCTCGCCTCGCAACTCCACGTCTATCACCAACCCCCGTTAGTAACACCGTCGAGGACACGTGACCGCGGTATCGAGAGTTTTCATTGTTTACATTTACAAAATACACGTAATTTGGGGGCTGCTTTTTCAGACTCGGCAAGCTCGAGCCGAGCTCAGTTCGACCGCGGTAAAGAGCCGCTGTTAGGCATCGAATCAACGATCCGATGTGACTTTAGAGACTGGCTAATTGTAAGTACGACACGGATACTGCAACGCGGCAGCAGTTGCGGAGCGTTTGTTGTTTAAACACAGCGGCATTTGAAGCAATTGGAACTGGTTCGAGACAATGGGATTGAAACTGGATGTCGGATCGTCGTTTCGCGCCGATTGCAATCGACTCCGATACTTTAGTGACAGGCTTAGCGAAAGTCCGCCGATACGATCGAAAGGCTTCTCTGTATAGAAAATAATCGCGCAAGAGGTTTAAACCACGTTGAATCGCCACAATTATCTGCACGTTCCGTGTAAATCAGGCAGTAAAAAAAGGCGATTAACAGGCAGGAGAAACTAGACGAGGCTGAAGCTAGCAGCCAAACGTTCCAACGTTCGTTCGGATAAGGTTGCGGTCAAGTCCGAAAACCAAAATTTTGCGAAACACCTTCGCAGAGTTACACGGATAAGGCTGAACTGCATTTTCTAAGTTCCAACAAGTTTGGCTGCCAACTCTTGCCGCCGGTTTCACCTTCGCGAAAACGAGCGGCATCGGCCTCCGTTACCCGGTGCACATGGCAGTGAAGGACGCACCTTCGCCGTAATCCCCGTATTGCGCCAACGGCCTGCTTAGCAATTCCGAAAGTGTCTTTGGCGAAAGAGGCGAGTGCTTTTGTGCGAGAGCCGGGTTAAGACTCGGTGCAGCAAGGGAGAAAGGGAGGATGGATGATGCCCCGGAGCCACCGATATCCACCGGGAGGTTCACCCGGTTCGGGGAACTTCCTTCCGGTTTATCCTCTTCCTCTTCTCCAGGAATTGGCACGGAAAGGAAATCCGTACCGACGATGAATTTCAAATCGGACCGAAACGCTGCGAGATGTTTCATGCGAGTTCGAATTTATCGTCCGTATCCGTTCCCCGGTAAACTCCCATCAACGAGATTTTTACCACCTTTCGATATAAGAGTTATTTTAAAAGAAACTTCTGCTCCCGTACTTATACGAGGTGTGTTCAAAAAGTGACGGGAATTTTCATTTTTTTTTTTTCTTTTTGTTGTCTTTATGGAAAAGAATTGCATTCGTTCGTCTACAACAATGTCATGTATAAACCTCCTTCAAAATGGTCCCCATTAAATATTATACACTTATACGCCAGCGCTTTTTCCAATCACCGAAACACTTCTTGAACTCGTTCTTTGGGATGTCATTCAATTCTCTCAGCCATGCCATTTTAACCTCGTCTAGGCTTGCAAAACGACGACCGTTTTAAGGTTCTCTTAATATATTCATACGGAGCCATTTCTGGCGAATATGGAGACTGGGGCATCGTTACGGTGTTTTTTTTTTTTCTTCTTTACCAAAAAAGCAGCTGCAGGAGCAACGAATTCTCGGATCGATTTTCAAAATCATCGATCTTGCCAAAACACATGTAACTTTTTTGACAGCAGACGGTAAACCGAATATCCAATACGTCTAACCACAAATACCAACGCGAAAACGAAGATATCGCGAAAATCGTTCTAACGCAACACGCAACATTATAAAATTCCCGTTATTTTTTTAACACACCTCGTAAAGCGAGAAAAGCCGTGACGGCAACGGGGAGGAAAATTTCTTGCCCGATATCACCTTTCGAAGACGGATCTTGGCTTTCGCGTCAGATTTCACGAACCCAACGCCGGGGTTTCGAAAGAATTCACAACGCGAGGTACTCTCGTTGTTCCACTCACCGAGGGATATCAAATTTGACACGGTTATTGTATCCGCCGATTTGTAACCCTTTCATTCGTTGTCGATCGATACCTATTTGCAGGCAATGTCCTTAGAGATTAACGATATTGTCATTTAGGGACTCTGGAAGCTGAAGAGATTCGATAAAGTTGCGCTGGGTGGGAAAACAACACCCTGTACCCAAACGTACGTGCAAACCCAATTAAAAAACAGAAGCTAAACGACAAGCAAAAAAAAAAAAAAAAAAAAGGTTGATCGGGAGAGCTTAATTTTCCTAGTAAATTGACCGTTTTTCCGAGAGCAAAACGGACAGCATTGTTTGCGCGTACGAACCCGACGACACTCGATAGATTTCAATATCGAACCTTTCCGCGTGTACACGCTTATATGTACGGGAGTTTTTCATTTCCACGAAATTAAACTGTGATCTGCGAACGAAACTTTTTGGTCACACTTCATTTCTCTCGGCGTTACGTTGTATGTTTAAGGTACGGAAATTCAACGTCACGTACCTTAAAGTTATCGGGCAATCGTATTCGAGGCAGGGCGAAGGATCGTCAATCATCCGGCCGGCATTCATCTCAAAGTATAATCTATTGGTTGCATAAGCAGAATATATAGGTATATAACATTCGGTCGGTTTTTCTCTCCTCCCATTTTCCCGCTGTTTTCGTTTTTTCTTTCATTCTTCCTTCGTTTCTTTTTCTCATTCTCCTCTCCACGGAATGGAAATTATTTGCATTCAACTGGTACGATAAGATCCTCCATCGGAAATAATTGCGTTCACTTTCAGCTGAATACACTATTCGCGGTTACAATGCGAACTTTTTCCTTCCTTTTTGCACATTCTTACTTACTACTCACTCGGCGCTTACAGCCAAAGACGCTACATGCTCCTGTACCTACGCAAAAGCGAGATCGTACGATTGATTCTACAATCTACACGCGCATTCTTCAACCTTCGTTGCCGTTTGAGAATCGTTCGTTTCTGTTTAATCGAAAATACCGGCGAGATAGCTCGCTTCGCGGCCCGGGTTTAACGGCTTGAAAAAGTTTCACCTCGCGGTGTAAGCTTGTCGACGAAAGTTTTAAATTAAAAAAAAAATCAGAACGCAACAACTCAAGGACGAAGATCGTTGTTGCGCAAAATCGGCGAGTCGATTGCCTCGATTACTTCGCATTAGGATAAAGACAAAGCGACAAGGTACTCGAATCGGTTAAGGGGTTATATCCGGTCAGGATATTCCAAAAAACGATTATTTCGATTCTTTTTTAATTTCACTTTCGTAACGTACGTATATTCGAGTACATACACAGAAAATTTCACGTACAACCGACAAATATTCTCGAAGTTACGCGCACATTTGCAAAGACGCCACGGAGCGTTTGAAAGTCCTTTTGAAACGTTGAACGGGTTTTTCTTAAAACTATATTTTCAAAGTCGGTAAGCAAGATTTCTCGGAAACGGATGAACCGATCAGCCTCCAATTTTTACACGAGCTTTACGAATATATTTTTCAGTCCTTGATCGAAGGTTTTTTCTCGCCGGTAAATATCTTCCCATTTTATATAAAATATAAGGGGAAAATTTTTATGGAAAATAGAATTTTTTTTCTCTCGGAACAACGACGAGGGAAACCAAAGAACCCCTGAAAATCCCTGATTTTACAACGCCTCGAGCGCTACACGCGCTCTTTTCTAAACTTTGTACAAAACCGGGTTGAAAATCTGCTCCGAAAATAATTGAGCGTTGTTGCAGATGCCTGTGAACGTTGACGAGTATAAAAAGGAAAAATGAAGGCAACATTTTTGTGAAAAAATGTCACGTCACTCGGCGGAGTTACGGTAATCGGTATAAAAATAAGTGAAACAAATTGCGGGAATGGACGGAGTCGACTTCTTGCGGTCTGCGTCGATTATATTTACGCAAGAGATTTGATCAAGCCAGAAATAACCCGATATACGTATACTTCGGGCAGCTTCTTACCGAGGATCTGAGGAAAGTGGACACTGGAGATTACACTCGAGAATCGAAGGACGCGAACATCTGGTGGAAAAGGAAGAGAATAAGCCAAAATAAAGGAGAACAAAAATATCGCGAGGGGAAAGAGAAAGAGAGAAAGAGAGAGAGAGAGAGGCGAGTGTAAAAACAGTGGAATATCGAAAAGGTGGTTGCCGTTGTAGGAGGAGAGAGAGACGAAAAATAAAAGAAGAAGAAAAAGAAGAAGAAGAAGAAGAAGAAGAAGAAGTCTCCTCGAATATCCGCGAACGCCTTCGCCTGCCATCCAAGGATCGAGACGTCAATCGGACGCAGCACTTTGCGAAGCCCCGGATCAGAATCCATTTTAAATTCTCCCCGGAGTCAGGGACGAGTCACTACAGTAGCTGCCATTCGCACACGTGCCCGATACACGCGTGTATGTGTAAGCACACCTACGCTTTACTTGACACGCATTTCTCTTCGTCTCCCAACAGAGACAGACACGCAGGCAGCGTCTTAACGTCGGTGTATATTTATTTTATTTTCCTTTGTTTTCGTTACGTTTCGTTTCGTTTCGTTTCGAATTTTTTCTCCCTCGCTTCTCCACCCTCTCCCATCGCCCAACTTTTTCTTTTCTTTCCTTTTTTTGTTTTTGGTTTTTTTTGGTTTTTTTGACGAGGATGAAATCCAGCAATATTTCTCCAGCGTTCCCCCTTTGTGCTCAAGGGATTGTACGAATATTCCTAAGGGATAAGGAGCGGTGAGAAAGCGCGAGAGCGAAATAGTGCAGGGGGAGGAAGGGATGAAGGAAGGGCCCGGAGGGGGATGAGCGTAAGTTATGACGTCATAAACATCAAGGGCTCGTCTCGAAAGTTGCCGCTTTTTTCATACAGTTATACTCGTTGCATTGTATAACGTGGGTACAAAGGTAAAAAATGTAATGATATGTGTACAAAGCCACGATACGCGGGATATAAAGTGCAAGCGATGTATTACGGGTATCGCGTCGTCTCGATCGCTTCGCGATAAGTGCACCACGTCGATGAAAGCTCAATTTCATTCTCGCTCCCAACACTGAGAAAAATTCAGTAAAACAGGTATCGTTAATAAACTGTTCGAGTGTTGCTGGGATTACGAAAAACGAGTTACGAGTAACCATTTTGCGCTATCGTCGATCCTTTTTTGGTAATTGCAACGCAAAATCAGTTTGTTCGGTTCGCTGTACTTTTTTAATTAACTTTAGTTTTGTGGCTCAGTAAGGAGGCAATCCACATTAATGTCCGATACATATTTCTGTTGGGAATTTAATGTTGCAGAGAAAAGGTATCTTGTAATATTTTGATAACTAGTCTCTTTCAAAAGTTATGCAACGTTAAAGTTGAAATCGTGGAAAAATTCGCTTTTTTCGATATCAACAACGAAAATATTAGACTTGTGAGAAAATATTGTGGATTTTTTTTTTGAAAGGCACTTCAACTGTTATAAAATCGTGTGATTCAATTAGTTTTCAACTTAAGCAAATTAATTTTTTACTCAAAAAAAGGTGATTTTAAAACGAAATTATTTAATTGTCGCGTTCATTAAAATAATTAGCGAGACGACGTATATTTAGGTAAGTTATTTTTTATTACCTACTTAGAGTACCAAAAATTATGACTACATTTTATTCGCTAAATTGATTAGTTTAAAAACACATATTTTCGGTGTTATTCTCGAATTACTTTTGAAAGATTTTACTTATCAAAATATTATAAGCTTTTTTCTAGAGCATTAAATATCCTAGAAAAATATGTATCGAGAATTCATGTACATCGCCTCGTTACCGAGCTGCAAAATTCCGAAACAACTGAAATTATTTTCTCGCGTTAATTGAACGAAAAATGGAAAATTACGTTCAGCAACCGTTAAAAAAATTATTAACGGCTCAAATTGTAACATGCGTCTCATTTCCTCTTCCCAAAACTATTAAAATTGTGAAATTAAAAGAAAAAAAAGAAAACTATCGATTTTTGTGAACCATTTTAATATATATATATATATATCTATATAAATATATGTATACGCGATTGAAAAAATGTTGAATACACGTAGCGAAGAGAAAGCAAATAAATTTAAACAAACGAAGAAGCAAAGGATATTTGATCGGCAGAGGTATCTTGGCGAAATAGCTTGCGGTGGAAAAGATGAAGTTGAATAGACGGGGCTGAAATTATCGGGGAAATTGGGACTCGATTCGGTGTACACGCATAAATTACGAACCCGGTTCGAGTGTCTTGACCCCAAGGTTCTCGGGGTCGAAGCGAGCGTGTAGCGTAATCTGCAAGGTTCGCCCTTGATTTTCGAGAGCTCGCTTTAATTTCGCGGCTCCATCCACTTGGACATTACACGGTCATTTTCGCGCTCCCTCGTCGGCTCCCGAGTTTCGGGCGAACCGGAGACGGTTCGAATCCTTGTTATAATTTAAAACTGACTGCACGTTCGCCGTTTAATTTTCCCTCGGATCGGTGCAGCCGAGCCGTTTATTAGCCGCTGTTGAAAAGCTGCGTGAGCTGCCCGCCGAGCCGAGGATTATATTATAATTATGCGGCTTCTGGACGTACCGAGAGACGATTGGCGAAAATTCGATATTGTGGCGAGGTTTGACCGGCCGCTCGATGGTTGAATCGGGGAAAAATTCGAGGAGGAAAACAGCACCGAGGGTATCAGAATGACCAAAAGTGAAAAATATGTTTCCCGGTTAATCGAGTGTAATCGATTATTTGTTTCACAATCGCTTGTTGTTATTTACGACGCGATACAACATCAATTTATGGGATCCAAGTATCAGTGTCTTACTTAACAAGTATCTGGTTTATACAACAAGTGAAAGTTGAATGTTTTCACCCGATATTGAAAAATATTTCGAATGAAACCGTAAGTCAATAAATAACTTTTCCGCTGTCAAGACTGATAACAAAAATACGAAACAATCGATTATTTTTAGCTCAGTGGGCACGGTTGAGAAGTGTTCGAAGCCTCGGGGGCAAAAATGGGTCCCTCGAAGAGAAGAATTAGGACTAGGGTGATTAAACACGTCTGAAAGATTGGCTGATTTATGCTTACAATTTCGGCCCGAAAGCAAACGACGCCTTTGGCGAGTAAACACGAGCTGCAGGTTTCGATTACGGAGCGTAGAAGGAAGGCGGCCTACCAAAACACGTTTAATTTTCCACCAAAGGTAACCGAGCCTGGATGCTGTTTGTTCCCGAGGTAGGTACGTGTAAACTGTGTTATAACCGCACTCGGGACACTGCGTAACAACGTTGCGTATACAGCTGAAGGGTACGAAGCAAGTGCGTCTCCCAATGCTCGGCTGACGGGCCGGATCCCGCGGGAGAAAAGGGAGCGCCGTATTCTTGCGGCACGTCGAAACTCGCCGTCAGGTATGCGCCCGATGACAAATTGAAGGAGAAAAGGAGAGTAACGAGATCGCCTCGGCGAATTGCGACCTTCCTCCGTTATATACGCGAGCTTTAACGGCATGTAGATCAACCTGCATTCACGATGAGATAATATAAAGTTCGTCGTGGCGAAAGAACCTCCATGAAACTAGATCCCGGCTCCTGGCACCTCCTTCCTTCTCTCCCTCTCTCTCTCTCTCCCGACACTTAGCTTTTAACGAATAGCTACGGCCGGCACGTTAAGGGTGGTTTATTTTTATTGACTGGACGCTAGGAGCGCTAGTGACGTTTGAAATAATAGGTCGCTGGGGTTTACTTGGTTTGAGCAACGCCTCGGGATGGCCTGATTTTCAAACGCGGTAAATGACGACAAAGCGATCGAAAATCGTGCAGACTGGTACACGTATGTGCCCCGTACGTACCATTTCGATCTGGGTCCGACCCTTGACCTCTCGGATTTGGCTCGCGATTTTTTTTAACATTTTTTTCCACGCGGTTTTAATCCTCTACAATTTTTAAAAATCATGAAAATGTTTCAGCAGCTATCCATAGTAAAATGACTTCCTCTTCCAATTTTTTTAACGTTTGGCTTTTCGGAAAAAAGGTCGAAAACAGTAAGAAGGAAAAACTTCTCCGACTCCGGCTCTGAGCTTAAAAATTCTGGTATCTAACACACGATTTTTCAGAATTTTCGTCAGATTTTTAAACTGTGTCGATCAATAACATGGTTTCGAAAAATTGTAGAAAATTAAAACCGTGTGGAAAAAAAATCTAACAAAAAAAGACCGAGTGCCTTTCAAAGTGAGCAAAAGCGTGTAAATAATCGCGGGTTGAATCCGAGAGGTCAAGGAGCTTGCAACGAGTGCGTGAAGTCAATTGACAGCATGGGCACAAAGAAATACCGATAGTGGCGAAGAGTCGAGCGGATACGTTTCGCGCTTTATGCAGTCAGGGGATTTTCAGTACCGCGGTGTTTTGTAAAATAACGTGACACAGCTGGTGAAGCGAAGCGTGAGAATTTAACCAGTGCAACAGTAATGCAACAATATTCCCAACGCAGAGTGCATCCAAATCCCGAAAACATGGTGAAAAGTAGAAACCGTTTGTTAATGTCGATTAAAACTCGTATAATATGGCGCAAAAGTGATTCCAACGTGACGAATAATCATTAAATTTTTTTCAACTTTATCCCACAGAGATTCTTGACGTGTACTGAGTTCCGGACAGTTTATTTTCGACAACAAATGATAACGTCTCCTTGCCTGACGGCATGTTTTCCCTAACACGTTCCATGGATTTTCTCTACTTTGATGCTTCTGACGGACTGCCTCCTTTGACAGCCTTAATTACCTTCGCAGATTGTAACTTTCCTGAAATTCCGAGACTCGTTTGCATGGTGTGAGCCAGTACTTCGAGGCTATCTTCTTCTCGAACCTTTTCTATCCTTATCCGTTTTGACCTGTCACTCAAGTCGTTCCAACTTGACGAAGAACGCCCCTTCGTTTTGAATTGTGAAGAATACAGGCACGTTGAGCCACGCGTAGAATTTATTCAAGAACTTTCTTCCCGCCCTGCTGACTTGTCTCCACTTTTGTATAAACTTTGATACAAATTTAGCAAAGACGTCTTTTGAATTTCGCGACAATTCTACGGATGTTTAAATTTTTTTGATCCATCTGTTTGAACGAGATCTTTTGCCGTGATATTTAGATTTTTTTTTTTAACACCATTTTCACAAATAGGAAAATTACGTTTCTTGCGTGAGAGATTTTTTTTATCATATCATTCGCAGATTCTGCAAGAATTAAAAAACAAAAAGTCTCATGGAAGAATTATTTTCACCAATCTTTTATAAACAATATTTCAGAGGCGAAACCTATGAAAAACTGAAATGAAAGTGGCAAAAACGCAACCAAAAATCATCGCATAATAATTATAACAGAAGTCAAATCGGCAGCTATCTGCACCTAATTTTATAAACATGTTTTAAATAAACGTTTCATCGGCAACTTCCGCTTGATTTCAGAGCTGGATCTTATATGACTTCTGACGCAATATTATTTTCGTTATCACGACTTTTCAGAACGTGACCAAAAAACAAAAAAAAATGACTACGTTCATTGTTCATTTACTATTTGATGCATTGTTATTAAAAATTTCTAGCAACACGTTCAAATCGTACTTTCTTTCTGGAGAAGAATCGATTAAGGTAGGGATCCTTGTCCTTCCTTAAGGGTTACAACACATACTAGATGTACCGCTGTAACTATTCCGATAGTTAAAAATCCCTAGAAAATAACTATTTTTGCCGACTCTTGGCCAGCTTTTAGGGATTTAAGAGCGATGTGCGGCCCAGTGAACTCGGGGTGATTTTCAACGGTCTGTAAAATCAGGAAACAAGTCGATCGGATCCATGCATCCACACCTCGAAATGTGCAGTGGATATGACCCAAAGTGTTAGTGGGGAGATACTTTTGAAACGATTTAGGGGACAAGTACAGCTAGTTTAAAAAAAATTATCGTAGTTCCAAATCGACTCATTTCTTAATCAAAATTATACACTTCACACAAAAAAAATTTTTGGATAAATTTTTTTCATTAAAACTAGGACGACGGATAACTACTCGCACGCTTTGCGTACTTCAAAGCCCTGCATTCGAAAGACGAAGAATGATCCGTCGATGAATGTAAGGTACAATTTGGGCCAAGGGTGTGGAAAAATTATTACGATAGTCGAAACAAATAAAGTTCCTAAAAATTTTGCTCCGATCCGAAATGAAGTTTGATTGAGAAGTAAATCGATTTTGGAGCAGGTTAAATTTTTTCGCAGCAGTTGTACCGCAGATAGCCTCAAGGGGGAACATACGCTAGATACGTCATAAAATTGATTTCTTTTTTCAATATAAAATCATATATAAACACTTGAAAAACATGATCTTAAATGCCCGGAATATAATTTGAAGTATTATTTTTCATTGCAAGTAGCTGTGAAAAAATGTTCCAAAGTGACTCAATTGTGATTCGTATGACTTTAAAAAATGATTAAATATAGCATCGTTCGCTGTAATAAAAAATGCTCAACGTTTAGAAGATATCCACGAAATTCTTCCCTGAATACAATTCTTCAGGGTGAGATGATAATTTGAAAAAGTCAATCATAACCAAGTTTATAAGATAATTCATTGTGAATAATAAGAATATCAAAAAGTTGTTAACAAGTTGTACAAAACTCTGTGCAACAAATCTCCAGTGAAATTATTTTAATTTCGCATAAAATGAATTCATTGATTCGTCTGAATACCTATGAATTTTTTCGGAATTTTTGGCGATTCAGAAAAACCCGTTTTCGAGAATTTAAAAATTTTTTTAAAATGGACCAAAAATCCTGAATTTTTGTAAATGCCTGTACATTACACTGAAGAAGTTTTAGAAGCATAGAACGAATAGTTTCGTAAATACAGCGTTAGAAAATTTCAGAAAACAGTATTATTCATAATCACCTAAAGTTCAAAAAAAAAAAACATCATAGATGTCGAAAAAAATCAATGATCACATTTTACATGAAATAAAATAAAAATACACCATAGATTTGCTTAAACAATGATTGATCAACTTTCTTGCGCTGTTATTATTAAAAACGAATCGTCTCGTCGATTCTTTTTTTTTTTTTTTTATCAGATTTTCATCTCAGCGCGAAGCGTTCGATATTCTCCTCGAGCCGCACTTTTGGCTGTAAATACACGTCCCGCAACACCTCAAGTCCCGGTTGAACGCGGTCCCCACGCCCTCGGTATTCAAAGGCGTCGAATCGTGGTTACAACCGCGATGCATCCCTTTCAGGACGAAGGGTCGAGATCAGTCGGCTGATCGAGTTTCGTAATTCTCGTGGAAATATTCCCACCTATAATACAACGTGTCAGCCGACGACCCACAGCTGGGCCGCTTTTCCGAGGCGAAGTAATTGCATAAGGCGAGTTGTCGGAGTAATAACATCGCCGTCGTTTACGCTCACTCTCTCTCTCTCTCTCTCTCTCTCTCGGCGTTTCGTAGCCGACGACAAAAGCCCGACGCAATTAGCGAAGCCGGCGGAAGACGCGCGGCGAAGCCTTCTCCAGGGAGAATCGGGAACCCGAAGAGGTTCCTTACTCTTCTTCGATCGCCCCGAGTGGACGACGGCTGCTGAGATAGCCGTGATCTCCCGCAGACGGGGATCATCCCGGAGAGAAAGGAGCGGTTAATGGCCCGGTTTAGAGTCGGATTATCCCGTGTACACTCCGCGGCTAATTCTACCGTGAAAAATTGACCCCGCTTATTTTTCGTCCCGCAAACCGGACGGCCAGACGGCCCGAAGCCGGCAAAAAAAGATGCAAAAAACGCCAGGGTCTGCACGAGATCCGCCAAAAACTATCGGCACGCGAAAATTTGTTTTCTCTGGTTAACGCGGTATCGTCGACGCGCTTGAATGATGCTTGTACGGCGATTCGCGCAAAGTACTCTTGGAAAATACAATCTATTTTGTTGTGAGAGGTGCTCCTTACTCCGTATTCGAATTCTAATTTGCCAATGAAACTGTACGAGTCTTTTATTTCCTTCAATATTCAAGTCGAACGACGCGTTTTCACGAAGGCTTCGATCGATTAACGTGAAAAAATGGTGCTTTTCATAAAGCTTATCGCAGTACTATTGTTGTGTTGAATGTAAAAAAAAAGAGTTGTCGTGGAAATTAAGATCGAACGAGTCAGGTACAATCTGATTGTCCTAATAATTAACGATTGATAATTTAATTAATTACGAATTAGGTGGCAACTTGCCTGTTTTTTTCGTGTTTCCTGGGACAAGAGTTGTAGCGTAAGAGGCTTTTTGAAGAATGCCACTCGTCGATGTTGTTTCGAATAAAATCTGGCCACGCATGGAACGTGATTGAATGAAACCGCAGGGTAAATCTTTATTGTGTGTTCATATTTCAAGGAAATCGAAAAATTAACGCTTACTCTTTTAACACTTTTACGCACACATTTTTCTTTACATGCGATTCACTTGAAATTTTCTATACATGGGCTGTTAGTGTCACCGATTGCGAATCTGAAATCGAAATTCTAAAATTCAAAATGGCGGATCCGACATGGCAGACAAACAAAAACGACGAGAAGAAAGATTTTGAAAAAATTCTGTAAAATTTGTTGCTGTGTGTTAAGTTTGTGCAAAAATTGGCATTCGGATTTTCATAGCAGATTGGTAGAAAATGCAGTTTTCGTGGAAAATTAAGAATTTTGACCATTCGTTTAGACGCCTAGACGTGCTATTTTTTCAATAAATAAATAAATAAATTATATATACTTTTTTAGACTTGGAAATATTTCGGGGACCGTGTGGATCCAAAAAACACAAAAGTATACGCTTAATAAATAAAAAGCTGCGTCCCAGCGTGATTTAAAGTGTCAAACAATCGATGTCCCACGTCTCGTTGGGTACCGATGAGCAATTCGGGTTGAAAGTTACGGGAGAGCGGGAAACATCGGGGAATAAGAGAAAGGACGGGCCTTCGGAGACTCCGCGTGGACGTGGACTCTGGAATATGGAACGCGGATCCCGAAGCTCCGCGAGTTCACGTCGCTTGGACTTCTCCCATTTTCCCTCCCGCGGGAAGACTGAGCTAGTCCTCAACCGAAGGTTGTTCCCGGGGGAGTTCCTTAGCCGGAGCGTTTCTTCGCTTACGTAAAGAGCTGGCCGAGGAGAATATGCCGTCGAATATCCTGGTTATTTATTTTCGCGACGTTAGTAATCGCCGATCGAGCGCAGAAACGAATTTTTAAAAATTCAAAGGCGAAAATCAACGCCGGCGGGGAATTAAAGGCAATTTACGAATGAAAATTTGTTAAAGGTTCTGCGGGATCTTTTTTCCCGGATCACCGATACGCGGTGAAATTCAATTACTACCTAATATCGTAGAACAAACGGAAACTTTCGAGGGATGGTAAACTTTATCTCGAGAAACTTTTCTTTCCTGCGGGTAAACATATGTGTGCGAGACTGAAAGAGAAAAGAGAAGGGGGGAACATTTCGAAATCTCCGGGACATTCAGCCCGCTTCGCAATTAGTTAATTAAACTGAAATTGGCCGATGCACGGGTGTTCCCGAAACTCAAACGCTCAAGGGGATAATCACATTTCGTGGTAACAACACTCGAACCGATAGAAGATCTCCGTCATACAAGCTTCAACGTCAGGATATATTGTTCTTTTTCCATGCAAGAAAGAGGGTCCGTCTTACCTTGTCAAAAAGTTGTTCATCTTTATACGGGGGCAGGAATTAATGGACGACGCTGGTAATGTCCTTTATTTCCCTTTTCGTTTTGCTGAACGGACATCGATTTCCTCCCAAGGATAGAAGATTGTAGTACAGATCAGTGTTTTCGGTGTTCGGTACCTCCAGAAGTATCCCGGCTGTTTCTGAAACAGTGAAAACTGCGGGTACATACTAGAATCGGACTTTATTTGCCGGGCAATAAATAAGAGTCGTGAAACGTGTATTTAAACAGAAAATTAAAATTGAAATTAAAACTGAAGTTGTGGAAATAACGCAAGAAGAAAGAAAACAGCAGACACAAAGATAAATAGAAACAAAACGAACGGCAAGTACGAAAAGAGAAAATTGATAAATAGGTAAATAAGTAATTAATTAAACCAACAACGTAAAAATGAGTAAGAATAAGAATACAAGTAAGAACGAGACGAGTTCAATGAGAAGAAAATTGATGAAACAATCGGAGAGAATGGGAATGAAAATTAGAATGACATTTTATTCAAAAAATTAAAACAGTCAACGGCGAATGCACAGCTTTTTGCGCACGCGATGAACGGCTGGCTGTTTGGCGAGGTACGGAAGGGGGTGAAGGGGAGGGGATAAATTCGTCTCGCGTTACGGTTTGACGTTCGAAAGCTCGCAGGATCAATGACAAACTAATTGGGAATTAATAGCCGAGAGATGTATCGTGACTCCGGTGGTTAAAGCCTCGTAACAGGGGCTTCGCCCTCTTCCTTGGAAACATGAATCGGGCGTGAATCATTGTCTAGGCTTGCAGCCAAGCCCGTAAATCTTCATGAAATTTAAAGAAATATCGCTCCGAGGAGAAGCCGAGATTTTTCATTCGAACCGGCCAACGGCGCTGAAGCTGCACGTCCTTCGATTCCTCGACTCGCGGCGAAAACCGAGGGTGCAAAAATACACGCAATTATCTTCCGCCTGCGAACGATATTTTGCGACGTTGCACTTTCGGGTCACACAGGTCTGGAAACAAAAAACCGCGCAGGGTTTTTATACCGTTTTCGCGAAAAGGGTGAAAGAGTGAAACCGAATTTCCCTCCCGACATAAAAATGCGAAAAACCTTTCAAAATTCCGAGTACGTATTTTTTTGGAAACGAAAAATGTCCGTCGGGGTTGAGAAAAAAAAAGAACCATCTTATTCATCTCTCTCTCTCTTCCTCTCTCTCAACTTTTCACCGCCATTGACGAAGAATTTAGCTCGGGGAAAAGATGGCACGCGATTTTGATCCTTGCTTCGCCAATAGACACCCCGAGTTTTACGGACGCGTACTTCGGTCGATAAGTTTCTCGGGGATGCGACACCCACTCCGGGATTCTTATTGGTCCTGAAGGATCTCAGCTGCACAGCGACAGCTCGACAAATGCAGTCTATGTACACAATGTGTCTTTCTCTGGAGAAAATGTCGCTTATCTACTCTCCGCAGAATACACGTTGGATGAAATTTTTCACGAGGGACTGACGGGAGGAAGCTTGGCGCTTCTTTCGTCTTAACGCTTTTTTTCCGGAACGAACGCCCGACAAATTCTTGATTCAAACCTCGAGCCGCTTCCCGTCACCTCGGTCAACCCGCCGTGAATTTTGAACGACGATAAGATTACGCCTGTGAGTAATGTATTTTTCCTTGCAGTCAAATTCCTTGAAACTTGGTATGTAAGTGTCCTCGAGGTCACCGATTTTAAAAATTGCGTCGGATTTGAGAAATCTTCAACATTCGAAATGCCGGATCCGATATGCCGCACTGAAAATGCGAAAGCGATCGGAATGGCTCGAAAATACACACTCGGGAGTTTTTTGCAGCCGCCCAAATACAAGCCCGAAAACCCCCGAGTAATAAATTTCGAGCGAATCGGATCAATTTTTATATTTTCAGTCGAGAAGAAGAAAAGAACGGGATCGAATTCTTGTGCCGTTAATTCACACCCGCTTATATGTGTGTAGAAGAGATGATTCCACCTGATTCCGGGGGTAAAAATATAGAAACACCAAAAAAGCGAAGGGACGCAATATCGAATTTTAAAAAAAAAGGGGAAGCTTTCGATAATATAGAATATAGAATTCCTCTCGATAATATAGAATTGTATACAGATTCTCGATTTTACCGTTCTATGTTTTGACCTTTCTACACATTGTCGACTTTCTATATTCGCAATTTTCTACACTTGGACATTAGACATTTTTAAATTTCATACGACAATTCGATCTAAACGTTCAAAACACGGGTCAATAAATAACAGATCGATGCTCTTTTCGAGATGAGAAGAATGAAATAAAAATCGCAAGACATGCTCCTAGGGAATTCTGAGTTATAGATAAATCGAAGGGCGGAATTGTTGTAAAAAAATTTACTCTCCAAGTGAAAGCAGCTGGTTTTTAGGTACAAACGTCGTCGGAAATATAATATCCGATACTCGACTCTTCGGATTGTCGCGTGATTAACTGCCGCTCGTGATTGATCGGCGCGTCTGTCAGGAGTTCCGAAGATACTGGCGGCAGTTTTGGTAGATCGATGCTGGATAGTGACGAATTACGAGTGAGGAACGAATTTGGGGCTTCTGATCGACGACGCGTTCGCCCTTCATTCCCATCCATTTGCGCAACCGTCACCGAGAAATAAGTTCTTTCATACAAAGAAATATTTTTCTCTGATCCCCTCGTTCGATACCAAGCAAAAATTTGTCAAATAACAATAAACAAATAAATAAATAATAGCTCTTTTCAACTAAAGAAAGTTTTTCTTTTTGAAGAACTTCGTTTTCTAGATCAGACAAAGAAGATCTTCTTCCGAAACTAATTATATTTTTTTCCTTGCGTACTCTTGAAACTAAAAACCAATTCGTTTACGTCAAGCGAAAAAGGTAGAAAACCGTGAATATTTGCCGAACCGCGTTACAATGCGAAACATTTTTTATTAAAGCTGTAAATTTTGTTTCGTTTGATGAAACTCTTCTCGTCAACGAGAATCGAACGAGTGTCTGTATTTATTTTGCCGGAACGTCAATCCCCGATAATAATTGTTCGCCTCGTTATAACGAATGACGCAGAACCGCGGGTGGAATCCAGCCGGTTTTAGGCACACGTCGTTGATTTTATCGCAGATGTGGGAATTCGAATGCCGAATTTACGTCTCCTGCCTGCAGGGTGCGGCATAGAATATGCATGTATCTCGAAATGCGCAAAAGTGCGCAGCCGACAAGCAGATTGGATAAAGATACGCGAGGCCGCATGCCTCGCAATATCTCCTCGTCATAAATTAACAAGGCATCATTCACCCGAGTTACAACCTCCGGCGATATTAATCATCTCTGGCAGCCAACGTTCTACCTGCACGTTTCTTACCATGAACGCCCGTTGCAACAGGTTGAAAATTAGAAAAGAAAGCTTTCCGCTTTACCTGAAATTAACAAAATTTTGGCCGGAAATGATTTCAAATTAACGATGAGTGATTTCGATAACTCCCTTCACTTTTTTACATTATTTTCCGATTTTCAATGATTTTTCGATTAATTTCAATGCCTTCTTTTCGAATAATCACAGAGTTTTATCGCTCTGTGAATTGATTAAACCCCATTTTCGCAACATTCAACCTTTGTTCGAAATTTTTGAATATGAATAAGATGAGCTAATGATAGGATTCCGGTTGTTATTCAATGCTGCGGTCTATAGACGGTAGAAGGTTGTATATTTCCATCAACGTCTTTCATTCGGTAGTTATTCCGTATATAATATGTATGTGTATTCTTTGATAGGTTGCCAAAAACACGTGAAACAGCGGGCAAAAAGGCTCTTTGAGCTTTGAGGTCTGTAGCAGAAGCATTGTGTAGGGAAACTGATTTTTTCTTTTTCTCTCCCTCACCCTCTCAACATCCGTATTGCATGCACGTTTTTCACTTTCCTTTTTCGCTAGTTTTCCTTTCATCCCTGTCGTACACAGCTCTCCGAGGCTGGCGATATTTTAACGAATTCCGTCCCTCGCTCACGGCGACTCATACTTTACGCCTAGCTGTCAATTTTACCGAGGGGTCAGAATTGATTCAGTTTCGATGTTTAGAAGGCCTGATTCGGTCTGTTATTCCCGAAAGAAAAAGAAGAAGACGGAGAGAAGAGAGAAAGAAAAAGGAGAAAACGCTCGACCCGCGTCTCGACCTCCTGTCGAATTTGACGCTGATTGTAAGTCCGTTTTCTCTCGGACAAAAAAATCGTCCTCATCTTACGCACAATAATAATCCTCGCTCTCGAGAATGCAAGAAAACGCGAGCAGGTTAATCAGCTGCTACGTATTGTATATGCATGCATTATACGGTGTATGTACACACGTACAGAGAACCGTCGTAATTTAACTAATTGCACAATTACTTTTATGCCGGCTAATTATTTCCGCGCTTGTTCCAGGTGGTCAATTAATCTGGAGAGTCTAATTCCTGCGCCATATATTGCGGTAAGAGTACGCACATCTGTATACGTATAATACTAAAGCATTGTGTGGAGTGATTTAAAATTTGAATTCTAAGCCATTGCTGTGTATGGCAGGCGAAAATTGTAAGTTTCTCGGCAAGCGAGATAAGGGGAGAAATGTATGTATAGGTTTAGGAGTACGTCTTTCTTTTTTTGTGATTTTCAGGATTTTCATCTGAAATCAATAGGGTTTCGAATTTACTTTGAGGACACATCTTTTTTTTTGTATGAACCCAAACTTGGAGTAATGTCGTTGTTTGAAGTATTTTTTTACAAAATTACGATATTTATTTTAACATATGTACATAATGTGTTCTCAAAGTTTCAATAAATTATATATACATTACTTTTTTGCCAAAAAAAAATTCATGTAAATCAGTGAAAAAAAAACTTAGTCCTAAACCACTTTCTCCCCTTGATGAATGAATTTTAATTCCAATTATCTCGACTATCGCATAGATCGTATTTCGTAATTATTAGATTGTCCAGATTCCTTATCGAAACAAGACGAGGTTCTGCTTTGACTCAATTTTGGAATATTTCGACGCTGGCAGATGCTGAATTAAATTCACCGGCCCTATCCTTCGTATACACACACATACACATATATATATATATATATATATATATATATATATATATATATATATATATATATACGTATATAAGCGATGAATTAATAACGCGTTGAAAAAACTTTCGACGTCTTTTATCGGATCTTTCCGAGTTTACGTGTAGGATAAAAGCGAGAAAACGAGTCACAGAGAAGAAAGAGAGGAAAGAAGGCGAAAAGGAGGAGAAGGAGGAGGAGGAGGAGGGGGAAGAATTAAATTAAATATTTCGCTTCGGAGTATACGAAGGGACAAAAAATGATAATAATAATAAGAACAACAAAAATAACGATAATATCCCTCAGTCCTGCCTTTTTGCCAATCTCTCTAATGACTCTTCATCACCTTCTTAGACGGCGTATTCTCTGCAAGCTTATTTCGTTCCCTATATTGACGATTTAAACGCCCTCGATTGTCTGTCCGCGTCCGTCCGCAGTCTGGTTTCTTTTTTATTAGAGCTGGAAAAAGCAATTATAACGAAAATGCGCGATTATATGTGTATTTACTTACGAAACTTGTGAAGACTGGGAATGAATCGAGTTTAATAATAAACGAAACACCTACGCTTCCGGAGAGTTATTTGATTTCTTAATTAGTTTTTAACTATATGTATATTATACGTAGGTGTACACAGGCACGGAGGACGAGTATTTGGAAGTCAGATCACGGAAGCCGGAACATACCTCCATTTCTCGTTCCAACTTATCCGTCAAACAATTCGTCCAAACAACGGGACAATTAATTGCAGATGAAAGAAAGAAAAAAAAGTAAAAAACAACGAGGGTGAAAAATCTGGAAAGTGAAATTGTAGGAAACCGAGTTCGTTTGTTTTTTTCGGTAATAAAAATACCAAAAAAATCGTAACCGAGAAACGACGTTCGTACGATTAAACGAAGAAATTAAAGCATCTCCCGAACAATCGATATCGTGACCGTTCGATTGTTCGTTTCGGGTGTTCGCCGCGTTCTTATCCCCTTGAATTTCGCCGGCGAACGACTTTTCCGCAATTCGTAACGTCCGAATGATCTCCCGTCGATTCGAACCCTGCACGGAACCGAGTTCGAAGTTGACTCGGTAAATCGGGAGAGGAAGCCGGGAATACGGGGGCGATGATTGCGATCGCGATAATGCCGAGGATGAAGATGAGGGGCGGGGGTTGAAAGGGCACGGTCCGGTGGTCGCAGCCCCTCCAGCGGCCTATTTTCATCACCGCGCTGCATGCGAAGCGCTTGCCCCGCGCGTTTTCCACTCTCGAAAGGAGCTTTTGTTGCGTTCTTTTCATCGTCGCGGTGCCGGATTCAGGCCACGATGCTTACGCCTCGCCCCGTTCGCGAGCGAGCAACGGCAATGCGGACGACGAAACTAACGATTGCACGAAATAATCGATTATTAGTTTTTCACTGTTTGATCAATTTGTGGGATTAAAGCGTCAATTATTGTCATTGTGCTACTTGCTAAGTACCTGTTTCGTGTAACGAGTGAAAGATGAATGAATATTTTCACCGGATGTTGAAAAATATTTTTAACCAAACTATTAAGTATCGAAAAGCTGAAGTGTACGAAATTTTGGGTCCGAATGCACCGTTTAAAAGAAATGCAAGACGATCGATTAATCCATTTATTTTTACCGATTCGATCGAGTCGTGTCCGATTATGTTTTTGGCGACCTTACCGCTAATTAGAAAGTAGGAAGCAGAACGAAATGAAAAAAAGGTAAAATATTGTAAAAGACTCGATTTCAAGTTTAAATTTCGGTGCAATCTCAATTTGCCGGATAATTTCTTCCTCTTCGCATCTCCGATCGTGACTTCTTACGGATTTAGAAAGATACATGCAAATTATTACGTCATCGTCGATCGACGCGTTCGTCTTTTCGAGGTCTGCCCGTGCCGCAGAAGCTCGACTTGAGGTGAAAATTTCACTCGCTAGACCTACGTTGTACACCCTTGCGTATACGATGCATATACGTGTACGTATGCGTGTGTTACATATCCACGTACATTCGCCGGGAATTCGAACCGCGTTTGAGTATTATATTACCAGGAAGGGTTCAAAATGGAAGGTCGGAAGGTCAGCTCGTGAATTACGGATGGCGAAGTGAGCTGGCTGGGCCGCAAAACGATTGAAATTCAGGCGTGTAAAGCTAGCTCGTTGCGAATACGTTTCCCGTACAATAAACCATGAATTTCGCGATACCTGTATGCAGCAATTGTTTCGATTCAAACGAAATCAAACAACGCCGTAGGGGAAATTCTTGTCCTTATTAAAAGCGGATGTCCGAACTCGGGAGGTTTGGGTCCCGTGTACCTAGCTTCGTGGTCTAATGACTTTTCCACCTCTTCCCGAGCGGGTCCGGTAACGATAGCGGCGCGAGAAGAGGATTCTTGGCTTGCATATACTTTGAAACAGTTTCGAGGCGCGTCGTTGATAGCGGCTAATTTGCCCCATAGTTAACCACCCGCGAAGTAGATTCAGGCACGATCTCGCAGCCGAGCCCGAGTCGAGTCATCGATAAGGTGCCTCGATAAGAACTTGGCTTCTCACTTTTATGGACTTTTCTTTTTGAGACCTTCCGATTTGCGATTTTCATTTATAAAAAAAAAAAAAAAATACAAATAACGATTACAGCGCAAAGACTCGTTTCTTCATCGTCTATAAGTTTATATATATATATATATTATGTATGTTGAGGTGTTTCAGGAAAAAAAAATATGCGATTTATCCACCGTATATAGGAAATCCCCTCAAAAGTTTTTTTAGGTTGAAAGAAAGATAAGCGTTTTACGTTACGTGAAAGATCTTGGTCGGTTGATTTTTCAATTTTTTACACTTAGAAAAAGGAAAACAATCTTTTATAGTTGACGGAAAAATATGCAGTATGGCTCAAAAAAATGATCTAAAACGCGTTGTAGTGAAATTCTGATATGGAAGAATCGCAAAAAATTTTTACTTTCATTTTTTATAATATATCTCTATTATATTTCACAAAATATGTTTTACGGCATTTTTTGCAACCCTTCTACATCAGCGTTTCTCTGTCACGCGCTTTCGATAAAGTTTTTTGGAACACACTACGGTTTCTTCTTGTATTCTTCTTGTAAAAATAGTTTTCCCACACCGGAAACCGGTGTTACAGTGCACAGTCTTCTTGAGGCTTATTTTTAGGCTAAGGCAAGCGATTTTTGAATACACCCCCTAGAAAAATTGATAATTTTTTAAATGTGAAACACGGTCTCTAATTTACAGTGTATATCATTGAACCACACGGCGGTTATAATCGGTAAAGATTTTGTGAAAACGCCGGTTAAAGTTCGACCAAGCGGAATTTCAACCGTATAGATAAATGAAACACAGCCGTATACGTATGATGTACACGTACAAGTTTAACGCTGCTGGGAAAAGTTTAACCGACACGCGAATTGCGCCGCGCTTTTGACTCTGCGGTCGGATTTAACAGCGGCGTCCGTAATTTTTGCTCGATCCGTATTACGTTTGATCGAAAATTTTTTTACAGCGAGTATAAAAATCAAATTTCGGATCGGCATTCGCGGGATGATGGGAATTATTTTCTGTATAAGCCGGTAGAAGAGACTGAAAATCAACATCTCACAGCTGACGGGTTTTATAAATTAGCCAATCTAAAGTTACTAAAACTTAGCCGCACTGCGGCGAAGTCTCCATTATGAGTCGAGACTTTTTATTACGGACTCGGGATTAATGACGTCACGGACTATCTTGCCAGACGCACGCGATTTAGTCTGAATTTTCATACTCATTCCGGGTATAAATCGTGAAATAAAGACGTTCGTGTTTACCGTTTTAACTAATTTCTAGTGCAGTTCGTGGATTTCGCTGATTCGCCGCCGCGTAAAAGCTCGCCATTTGCGAAATCCGAGGGTAAACGGGGAGGGCTAGATATGCGAATAATCCAAGATACGGCGTGTTACAGCGATCACCGATCACTTTCAACGAAAACTCCTTCGGCCTAAAGAGTCCCGCGATTCGATATCGACGCCGGAAGTCGCGCGCTATCGGGATGAAAATGCGACGCCGATGAAGGGGGGAGGAGGAGGGATGACTTATCGCGGTTCTGATAAACTGAGTACCGGCTACGTCGAATAAGAATTTTTCCACCAAGTTCCTCTCATCTTCGGGGCAAGAACGAAGCCTCGAGTATCGCGCTATCTCACCTAATGCATTCCCGATGGCCTCTCGAATACGCTTACCTCTACACATACGTACATGTCTGTAGGTACGCAAGCTTTCGAGCCGCCAGTGCTTTCAGCCGCTGTGAAACTTTCGCGGACAAATTACCCAAGAGTCGGCAATTATACCTATGCTCGTGATATACTCGAGGCAGTGCAATTTCACAGCTATGTAAAATGCACAGAATTTTTTCATACCGTTCCTTATAGATTTTCGCTCACTGAAATCGGGAAAAATAGTCGTAAAGTTCCGTCGCTGCGGTTTTTCTTTTTGTTTTCCAACTCGTGTTTGCAGTTTCGTTTAGAGTGGAAACTCCCGTTTAATTCGAAATCTGGGGTTCGGTTCATGATATTAAAAATCCCATGCAAAAGCGATTTTTTACTTCCATTTAACGCGTACTAGAGTCGGATCGAAGAATAAATGTCCGTTTGACTCGAAAAAAATGCCGTCCATACATTCGCCACACGAGCTGTAAGATCTGCTCGACATTTTCTTTTTCCGCGTGTGTGTTTCGGATCGTTGCAGTTGCGGCATTTGCGTTTGCTGCTTTCGTCGCAATTACCGTCTCTTGCGGGCGAGTCTCTACGGGTTATGCTGCGATTTTGCGGGAATGCGTCGCGAAGCTTTGATCGCCCGGCCGCAAGCTCGACCTGCGGAATCTCACCGGAGTGTTTAAGCTCCTCGAAGAGACGTCGGTCGATGCGAAGTGGGCACCCCGTGGCGATGACGGGTTAGGATGCCCATAATACGCGGCCCGACTATTATATCGATTCCGCCCCGGCAGCCAGGGAAACGCTACAACGGACCGAATGATTAGCCATGCACGGTGATCGCGTGCCGCCGCCTTTCGCCCCAAGCAAAATGACCGCTCGCTGCACGAGGACCGACGACTCGGGTTTATAATCGAAAATTATAAGGGGGCTGCGAGAAACTTGTAGGTGCGATCCGGAACGCGGAGAAATAACGACGCGATGACGAAAAGAAGTAGAAGAAGAAAAAAAAAAGAAAACGAACCGAGTCGAATCTGATTGAATGCTAAGAATTTTTACAGCGAGGGGGTGAAGATGAAACAATACGCGGTATCGAACTTTCAAAGCTCAGAGATGTTGGAAAATTTGGAAAAGAATGAATTTCAAATTTGAGAAAATATCCGCATCGTTCGAACGATTCCGACGAATGTTGGTTCGTTTTTTATCCGACATAGAATTTTTCTCGCCGGCTCGGAAGTTGGTGGAAAAAAAAATATTCCGATTTGTAAAATTGCTGTATAATTTACCGCGCATCTTTCGGGAACCTTCTTCTCAGCTATTTCGGAACTTTTCGTTACAGCGTCAATTTTTCAGCATTTTACAATCCAGTCGCTCCGAGGTAAGGTTCCCGCTCGGGTTCGGATTTCAGGGAAAAGGACGCGCGGACCATCCTTCATTTGGATAAGACAAACCGGGCACGACTGCCGGATAAAAAGCAATCTTCCGAGAACGAAGACTGAGACTCGGAGACGGACAGGACGAAGGAACAGGTTTGGAAGTACGCGGTTAGGGGGATGGCGAATCGGGTACAAGGGAAGGACGAGGAGGACGACTCAATTTACCGGACGGTCCTCCTGCAGGATGTGTCATCCTTAATCCGTTGTATCGCTTTTCGTACACGTGTCACTTGGCTTGTCCGTGGAAGAAGAAGAAGGAAATAAAAAGACCGAGTTCTTATCCGGTGTATTCGACCCCCGCGGTTTTTCTCTTGAAAACGAAGTCGGCTTAATTCTGGCAATATCCATTATTTTCCTCGGCTTCGGCGATACAATACTCATGCGTTTCGACCGTCGATTTTCTTTCCTCCGGTAAGCGAGGATGGGATCGATCACCTTAATCGGCGATACGTCTAATTTTCGGGAAAACTAAGGCGCGTGTTGCGAATTCTTACGGATCGCAGAACGGAAACTGGTCCGTTTAATACCTCCGGAAAATTCTTGTTTTCCCCTCCCACCCCATCCCGTATCCGCTGTGGGATTTATTATGAATTATTCAAGCTCGAAGGAAGCCTCCGGAAAGATCGTGTTACAAAAACGTACGACGGCTTATAACGGCGTTAAAGCCCGGCGTTGACGAGGGATTTCTATATCGGCGGTTCCGATGTTGAGTACAGCAGCTTCTGCCTCGTAATTTAAATCCTAATTATTTATCCAGCGGAAACAGATGTTGTTTGAATGTTGAAGGTGGAGCTTTTGAAGGGCAATCGTTGCCACGGCGCGAAAGGAAAGGATAAAAGGGTAAAATTTCTATCAATGTCAGTCCTCCTTCGGCTCGCGACGTGACGTTTTTAAAATCACCAACGTACGCGAGTATCGCACTCTCCTCGTATCTTTCTCTCATCGCGCTGCATCTTCGTATTCCTAATAAATCCCGGTAATAAAGCGATTTATCTTCGGAGGCGAAACACTGTTTCGGGGGAAATGATTGTGCGCCAAAGGCCGAAGAATAAGGGAGAACCGAGTCGAGGCGGAACGAAGCCTCGGCGAAAGGCAAGAAAAGCGAGGCACGTTTCCGACGAGATAGGAAGGATGTTGGTCGAATCCTCGCGCAGCCTCGCGGATCAAAAGAAATTCCGGGAAAAGCAGAAGTACCGAAATATCATTAAACCCGACGATCGAATTCCATTTTTATTCCTCTCGCCTACGCGGGTGGGACCTGCGAAATAAATTCTCCGCAATTTTTCTACCGCACAAGTTTTTTCCAAACCGCATTCGGAATCATCCTTCGGATCCTCGCGCAAGAAAAGTCGCGGGAATTCGGATCGCGAAGGAAGCAAAGCGCCCGTCGTCTTACGCACGGAATTAAAAATCCTCCTGGAAAAATTCCGACCGTAAGTTTCAGCTGACCCTTTTACGCGATGATCATTTTCTTTAGCTCGGTGCCAGAAAATTGAACCCAGCACTCGTTGGGCTCCTGGATTATTCTCCGCGTCTTATATGGAGCATTCTCCGTAAAAAACGTATGGTAATAATAACTCGATTTTTTTATTCCATCAAAATTTTTATGGGTGAATATACCTAATGAGAGGATTTTTTTCACAACTTCGTTGCTTAAGCTTTAAATGAAAAAGCCATACCGCAATTGTTTCAAAAACAAAAAAAAAAAAGAAAGAAAAATAAAAACACTTCAGGTTGTCAAATTTTCGTGAAGCTGTGAAATTTTGTAAAGAAAAAAATTCATGTATCTAGAACGTGTGAACGAAAAAATATTTCATAATCGTGAAAATTCCTTTCATTAAACGTAATCAGCCATAAAAATTTAAGTAGAATGAAAGATTCTAATTATTATTCCCGTACGTTTCGACGGAGAGTGTCCCACGTATTCTATCTTCGACAATATCGCATTTCGAGTAGGTAAATGAGATACTCTTGACGATCGCTCGCTTTCGCCTCTCGACGTACGTCGGCGAACAATATTCACCTGCGCGGAAAAACGCCGAGGAAAATTACAATGTTTACAATCTAAGATCCATCCCAAGGGAATTTATATCAGAGATGCAGTCATTGTGATTAACGTCAGCCAATCGAATTATTCGCCTGTTAAATTCCCGATCCGTTGATTGGACGACGAGGCTGAACATTCTGGCGCCGAGAAGTCGGCTGCCTGTGATTAATTCACGAATTTTAATACGCAGCTTGTAAACACTTCGTCGTTATATTTTCGTAACGAGAATTGTTCTCGCCCACAATAAATATTATAATTAGCGTGAACAAAAACTTGAGAATACAAAAGCGGTTTCCCAATGATTCTCGAGTGAATTCGATTCAACTCTCTACGATTCTCCTCACATTTCAATGGCGAAATTGTCACGGCGAATGACTTTCGCGTATATGTAAGATTGAACCGCATCGTCGAATGTCTCGCCATTATTTCGCCCGATTTCTCGCTTCCGCAAAGAACACTCGTAATAATCATCGGAAAGGAGCCAAACATATCAATCATTCGGCCAGAGCTTTTTTTCCGTGCGGCGGGAACTTTCTTTCTTTCCCTCTCTCTCTCTCTTTCTGGACGGCTAGTAATTCGCAAAATCATTCGCTTGCCGATAGCTGCAATTATAACCATCGACGTACAATTTTCCACCCTTAAATTAACTTCCTAATAATTTTTCTTCGCAAAAGTTGCACAAATCTGAGAACGTGAAACCGTTCGTATACGTAATTCTTCCCCTGGGAAAAAGGGAGGAATGAATAATATTATCCGCATGATGCGCCGATCACGAGGAATGAATAACAAAATTCTTCTCTTTGGAAAAATACACCCCTATTTACGCCCCGTAGAAACCAGGGACATATTATTATGAATTTGACGGAATATTGAACGGATGCCAAATGCCGGGCGGTTCAACCTTCGCCCTCTTCGCCCTCCGGCGAGTGGATGAAACCCCCGCATATTACGCGGTGCGTGTTTATATTCAACCCCCGTCAGCCCCCCCTGCTTATAAAACTCGTGTAAGGTACGATACCTACGTAAGGGATACGGTTTTCTTTTACGCGCAGCCTGTGTACTAAAATGCAGGCGAACGTTAGCTTCGCTGAAAGAATGCCCGGTTCTTGCGACATTTTTCGAGAGGCTAATTTAAGGACCTTACTTCCCCTTCTTTCCGTCCGGCTCTGGGACGCTCGTGGCTAAGGGGAAATTTGGGGTGGGGTTGAAATTCTGAATTTGAAAAGCTCCGACAGCGTCGAAATCCGAATTTTTTCGTGGAGAAACTTGAAGTAAAGAAGTCAAACTTTTGCGGAATATCAAAGTTCGGAATGGTCCGAAAACCGACGCTCAAAGTTCCGAAAGGGTAAAATTCCGAAAGGGCGGTACTACAAGTCAAAGTTCCGAAAGTGCGAAAATTTAAAACTTGAAACATCGAAATTCCGAATGATCCAAGATTTTCAGTTCGGTAAATTTCTGGCTCGATGAAATTTCACCACTTTGAGCTTTCTTTGTTTCGGATTTTCAAAATTTTTACGTTTAGAATCCTTGTCGTTCTGAATTTTCTTTCTTTACATCAAGTTTTGCCACTAAATAATTCGGAATTAGGCACTTTCGGATCCTTTTAAATTGAGAACTTCAACCTCCCCCCTGAAATTTGTACCACCAGAAACAGTTTTAACTTCTTGATTCTGGAATTGGTCTTGAAAAGTTGATATCTCAGGTACGCAGCCTGACGTTCATATCTCGGCAAGATAAATCCTCTGATATTCAACGGAAATTGAAAACTTGGACAAAAAATAAATAAAAAAAAAAAAAAAAAGAAACGGCCGCCCGAACGTGATCGGATAATACAGGTATAGATCATACATGCCATCTACGAATCCATCTACTCAATTATTCCTGCCGAACGACGAACTCGGCGTGACGTACAGGAAACTTTTCACCGGAATTTTTTTCTACAATGTCGCAGATCGTCGGATCTGCACGTTCAACGGGGGGTTGGGGGGGGGGGGGGGGGGGGGGGTACAGCTCGATGGTCTAAAATTATACCTGTTTGTAGGTTTTTTTTTTTAAAGAAAATTAAAACACTCGGAGCTATTTAAATTTGAGGACTTTATTATTTCTAATTTCAAGAACATTTTCACATCTTTTCATTGAAATTAATAACAAAATGGCTGCATGGCACATATAAGTAGCGAACGACCACATTTTCAATTCGATGGCGTGGATTCCCCGGTCAATTTTTGTCCGATCGATTTGAAATTTTGACACAATCTTTAAAACTTGTCTATCGATACCGAGTTGTGCCTAGGTATTTGAATTTAAATCCGAAAATTTTTTTATAAAAACTTTTTCGACAATTTTCTGATCGAAGAATGGAATTTTAGTTAATACCCTGATATGTATGAAATTTTTTTTTAACATTCGGGCTTCGAGGCCGAACCCGTAAAGGTGATTTTAAGGCAAAAAATTATTTCCAACTGTCACAAGTTGGACAATGATGTCAGGAGATGCGCCACCGTAAAAAGCCCTCGAGTTCGGAGTCGTTCGCTACTTATACGCGCCATGCCGCCATTTTTTTTTTATTAATATCAATGAAAGAATTCAAAAACATTCCTCAAAGTATAAATAATAAAGCCCTGAGACTGAAATTGCTCCAAGTGTTTTCATTTTCCTTAAAAATAGGTATGATTTTAAACCGTAAATTCTACCTCCAGCTTTCAGCAAATCTATAATCCTTGTCGGGGTTGGTTATAAGGTATTATACGTATACGTACATATACATGTATGTATATATATATACACATGTACAAACACAGCGGGGATCGCGTCCAATCAAAAAGCAATCTGTGAAATTCAATCGAGGATTCGTCGACGCCGGAGAAATGCGCGTAGGTTTGTGCATGTAGCGAATATATAACGGAGGGAATCGGAGTCTACTTTCACCCTCTTTGCTCTTCGTGCAGCCCATTATTGCGAGCCTCTCTACGCCGACATTTTCATCAGCGCGCGTGCCGAAGGAAGTCTGGAAGTGCGTCCAGAGGGACTCGGAGAAGTAGGAGGACCTTTTCGGAGTGAAAACCGAGCCACTGTGGCAGGTGTGAGATTTCACCCTGCGAGAAGATTTCAGAACCTTTCTAATCTTCCAAGACTTGTTGCCGAATTTTCTGGACAGAAGTAAATTGATTTTAACCGAGAAAATTTATGGAGCTTTATAATTTTCTGCACTACGTTATTTCAAAATTCTCCGTTTCTTTATACTTTACAGTAAAATATCGGACCTCCTGTACAAGTGGCTCGGTTTTTACTCCGAAAAATTTTGAGACAATTGGAATTAGAATTAGAAATTGTTCGCTTTGGAAAAAGTCCCCCAAGGCAGCACGAAAGGTTTAACTTGTGAAACATGCACGCAATGGAATGAAAATAACACGTCGGTGTGATAAAATAAAACAAAGTAAGAGAGAAAAAGAGTGAGACGAAGAAGGTCCGAGACATTCGAAATAAGCTGTTTACACTTACTCGCGGTAAAAAGATCCTTTTCGCAAATTTTCGGCAATTTGCGAAAGCCGTTGATTTTGTCACGCGCCTGACGGGAAACCGGATACCTTGTGCGAATAATTTCGCAGCTGCTAATACCGCCCCCTGAATTCCAGGCACGGGTTCCGAAGCAGCGAAACAAAGCAGCCATCACCGACACGTGCGAGTCTCTGCAGAACTCTGCGAATTATCGCCTTCCTTCGTGCACCGAGCTTTTTCAATTCCTTCGGGCCTTCGGAAGTATCCGCAAATAGTCGCAAGTTTCGCGCTTTTGTCTAACCTCGAAAAATCCGTGTAAACTTTTTTAAGCGGGTAAAAACCCTGGAAGCTGAGAGCTTTGCAAGCACGTTGGCCCGCATCGGCCTCGATGAAACGCGAGCCGTAATATAATTGCCACCGCGAATACATCCGGCCTTAATCGAGCAATCGGAAAGCCCCGAAGTCGAGGACCATTTCTGCGGGTCAATATATACAGACTGCGAACCGCAAAGTAATTATACCAATGTCCTCTGTTATGTCGACGAATATTCGCAGGATGTAGAGCTATGCGCGAACGTACGTGGCGAAGTCGAAGGATGAAAATGGATTATACGACATTTGCCTGATTTTCTAACGAGATTAAGTTTACAGGTAATTTATACGTTTTCGTTTCACCGTTTTGGCTAAGATTTTACTTCCAAGTAAATCAGCATCTGAACAGTTTTTCAAAGTACACGTATTAGAGTGGTTGAACAAAAAATAAACTTTTCTCTTTTCGTTCTTATCTCCTCGAATACATTTAGCGCCTGATGGAAAAAAGATTCTACCGAAAAGCGAGCTCTCTACCTCAAGTATAACAGGTCGCTCTTTAAATATTTATTTCCAATCCGTTTAGCATTGGAAAATTTCACATTTCGATCAAATTTAAAATATATACTCGTAAACTGTTCAACATTTTTTATATTCATGTATTACGGATCCTTGAAGATGATTCTTCGAATTTTCCAAACCTCTGTAACAAGCCTAGTCATCTTCGTACGTGCACAAATTACACTCATCTTTTTTTTCCCCCTTAACCACCCTAATATACATCCATATTACACCGATGTGCAAAACAAATACGTGCGCGTGTATAAAATGAAGAAAAAGGATCATAGGTACCTAGAATGAAAACGAATCGAAACTGTACGTTAGAAGGGGAACCGCAATTTTTCCGTCTATTATTCTCACGTAAACCGTGCAGAGCGCTACGAGTGCGTATGAATGTGTATAAATTTTCTTCATTTACGGGGAAAATATTGGGCGGATATTGAATAATTCAGCATCCGACTTACGTACGTACGTACAACGTATGTGTTACGTATACCTACGTGACTCTATAAAATTTGCGTAATCCGGCAGTCGCGTATCTCCTTACTTCACCTCGAACTGTGTGCAGGCGCCAGTGCATTTACCCGATCTGCAGAGAGCTTTGCATGACAATAAAATACACGCGAGGAGGTGCCGAGTGTCGGGAACAGACGCTCGCAACGAAGCTTTTCAAACGCGCCTTTTGCAGAATTTTAAAGAAACAGAGAATGTTGGGAAAATTTCAAATTCTCGAACAATTTATTTGTACACCTCAGAATTCAGCTCTGATTTCAGCGAAAATAAGGGGGAATCAAATAGAGAAACAGAAAACAATCGGGGAAGACAAATTCTGTACGTAATTGCTTGGAAAGTGATCGAATATTGGGGCATACGTGAATGTTGATGTTTCGTCGATGTCGATGATTTTTGTCTCGATCGATGCGATTCTTTTCATTTTGGAACTAATGAGATTTTGGCACTGTTCGTGTCATTCGAATAGCAGAATTCGATTAAAAAAACAAAAACAGCAGAATCTTCGATCTTGAAAAGCGTCTGAGGGAAAAGTTTGCAGGCTGTCCCATTAATTGGGTTGAAGCTACCGTATTAATAGCCACTCACAATAAGCTAAAAATAATCGAACACAACTCCAGTGAATCGGTAAAAATAAAAGGATTAATCGATTATTTCGTATTTCTTTTTTTTTTTTAAACGGTGCATTTGAAGCCGAAATTTCGTAAATTTCAGTACATAATCTCAATGGCAAAAAAGTTTTTCGATAATTTACAGTTTCTTTCAAAGTATTTTCAAATTTTATGTGAAAACGTTCATGAAATTGGTACTTGGTAAATAAATTGATATTGTATCGCGTCTGTCGTGGGAGTCATGAAAAACAAAAACCGACCATCAGGAAAAATAATCGGTAACTTTTGGTCGTTCTTACCAATCAGTGCGTCTCGATCGACATCGGCGGTTGTCAATCGCCGTTTCGAAGTAGCAAAAATCCTTGTCACGTGACCGGGTTCAGGGGCTTTTCGACCCGACGTGCAACAGCGGGGGGTCGACGCCCGGAAAAAGGCCCGTGCATTCAGCCATTTTGCGATAAGGTGCGTGCACGAGGAGCGATAAAATTTTGTGGCGCTGCCGGCGAGCTTTAACGCTCATTCGGTCTAACGTACAGCTATCTTATTCCCTCTTGCCGTTTCGAACGATGCACGAACGGAGAGAAAGGCGCGGAGAGCGTTGAAAATCGAGATAGCAAAGTGAATCGGAATTAAAAGGATTGCACTTCCGATCCGCAAATACCTGCCCCACTTTCGACTCGCCTCCACCGCGAACTGCACTCCGATTCAATCCCCTATTTCGCGGGTATTAGTCGAGCGGTTGGAAAAAGCTCGGGCAGTTAAAGGCCAAACTTGTACAGCGGATTCCGATCGTTCGGTATAATTAATACGCCGTAGGGGTGGTTTATTTATTTACTTTTGCGGAAAGTTATCGCAGAGGAACGAGAAGCGTTTGTAATTGACGAATTTCAACCTTTCGCGAATTTCAACCTTTTCAAACGTTGAAGTAATAACGTTGTACTATTTTTATGTACGTATCTGTTTGGGATGTGAATACGAGTGGAAGACTCAACACACCCCCTTTTTCTGACTACACCGCACGACTTGTGTAGACAATATTGTGACATACAAATTAGAAACGTCACGGAGATGATGAGCGAACAGATTTTACTCAAAACTGTAAGAAAAGAGACACACCTCAGGTTTTTTGATAAAGTATAATTCGTCGAGTGCAGAATTTACCGTAGAAACGGCGAAAGCCACTGTGTGCAGAGTAAAATCTGCCGCAAACATTTATGATAAAAAATATCGCTGACACGGGTATTTTTTGTTACCAAAAACCGTGACGTTTCCCTCTTTCCCTGCAGTTTTGAGTAAGTTCCACTCTATTTCCCCTCTCCGCGATGAGAGCTTGCGATATTGCTGCATACGCGATCCGCGGAGCTTGTCTCTTATTTCCGAAGAAACGTAAAAAACGTCGAGCTTCGGGGGCGGTGCAGAAATTTCCCACTCGACTCGCATCCCCCCTGGAAAGGAGCGTGTCAAGGTATACACCGAAAGTGTTTTAAGGGTTTCTCGGCACCCCGTGACGTCCGCGGCGTAGAGGGTGGAGGGTGGAGGTTGGAGCCATTCCGATGGAGACACGCTCGCATTCCGTTGTACGTATACCCGGGACGGACCGCGCTTTAAATGAAAAGCCTAATAGCATAATATCGGGAAAAGAAGAAAAAGAAGAAGAAGAAGAAGCTACGGGTATGCCAGACATAACCTTATAGGTATACGTATACGTGTGTATAATAAGAGCGCGGGATGTTCGACATCGCGAAGGAATCCGAAGGTCAGCGGGTCTCCCCCTTTTATATCTATTTTACCGAGCTTCCCGGATCGCCCTCTGCGATGTGTGTTTTATACGTGTAATATAGAAAACCCCCCTATAACCGTCTTGTGCAAATATTTAGGTATATATATTGGGGTGGTTCATTTATTAACTTTCTTCACTTTTTCAAGGTGGCACTCGAAAAATTTGTTACCAACACCGAAGTAAAAATTGTCGTAAGACCTGGAGGAGATAGGAAAATATTTAGAGGTCGCTACCGATTGTTGTAATATTTTTTATTACAATATTGTACGTATATTAGTTTATTTTTTTCGTATCGCGGTCTTTACATATATTTTCCTACCTCTTCCAGGTTTAACGATAACTTTATTTCTTCGGTATTTGTCAGAAATTTTTCGAGTGGCACGTTGGAGAAAAAAAAAAAAAAAAAGTAAAAAAAAATGAACGACTTTTGTACACGTCCTTAAAAATCGAATAAAAAATTTTCAAGCTTTAGGAAGAAACTTAATTCCCTGGAGAAATTTCATTCGATCTTTTCCTCAAAATTAAACGGATTAGTAAATCATTGAAATCATTGAAATCATTGAAAATTTTCGAAAGAAGCGTTCCTCGCTACCGCGGGATTTTCACGTCGACAATTTGACACCCTGAGAGAGAAACGAGAAGGATTTTTGGCACGCCTTGCTCGTTCGTAAGACGAGAAATGTGAGGCGGGTGCGGATTCAAGACGCGCGGTCATTTCGAGGATTGCGGCACAAGAGTGTCGCGGATAGTTGTAACTGTAACTCGACTACCGTCACGCAGTTACAGTCTAGTTCTCTTCGTTCTGCGAGATCACCTGTTGCTTACCAATCCATATATTCTCGTCATAAAATGAAATTATTCGGTCGAGCTCCGGGATCGCGACCTTCTGTATACGTATAAACTCTCATCCGAGCCGCCTGTAATCGGAGTAATTGCACCCAATTTGCTGGCGAACATCTTCGGCTTTTAGGTTGTGTAACGTAGGTGGGTACCTACCTACCCTGCGCACTCGCTTCCGCCCCGACTCTTCCCGTCTAACTTCACAGAGTAGATACGTACTACAAGGGTATCTGGTGATAATGACCTGCTCGATAAACCCGAGAGGAAATCCTGTGTAAAGTTTCGAAAGATCTTTGCCCCGCTTTCTCTTTCTCTGGATATTATGTTTGCGAATAGAATGCAGACTGGGACCTTGTTGAAAATGATTTTTTGCCATTTTTTACGAGTTTTTAGGACCATTGGGCCGTTTCGTACGATTTTTTACACAAGACATTGTTTTCGTACGGTACGAAATTGTAGATATGCGTAGTTTGTCATAAAAACTTGTAGATTTTCATGTAAATTTGGATTATTTTTACGGTAAAACATCCGCAAGTCGCTGCAATTATTTTTTCTTCGCGTAAGAATCATCGATAAAAAAAAACTATGCGTATTTGCAATTTTGTACGAAACGATACGAAATCTTTTAATTTTTGTAAATATTCGTAGAAATGATGACCTTAATTTTGCAATAATTCTGTCAAAGATTCTTTCAAAGTTGTGCGACAATGTGGGGAAAAGGGTCGAACGCTAACCGAACCCTGGATTTCGGTTGAAAATCATAAATCTGGACTAAAGTTCGCCCAGCACGCAAAAAGACGCGGCTGGTGTACGTATATACATCACGTCTGTGAGGTGAGGAAGAAATAAATCCTCGGGTAATAAAAGGGCACTATTGTTCGTTGACGCGCGACAACGAGAGATATAGAGAGAGGGTGGCGGGAGAGCTCGAAGGGGATGATTCCGCTCGACGGGTTTCGCTGACGTGTTACTCGGCAATTGGGCAAGAGAATTTTGGGACGACAAGAGGCATACAGAGAGACCCGCTTGGGTAGACAAAGATCGAAAAGGGCCGAGGGTCAGAGTATTGCGGGATTACTGTACGGAGGTACGGGATGCGGACATGCAGCCATATTCCGAAAGACAATCCCGCGTCAACTCGACCAATCATTTTTCAAATGTGAAAAAATTCGTAAGTGCTTTTCTTGAAAGCGAATCGATAATGGTAAGAGAAAATCATTGGTCGAGTTGACACGGAATGCCATGTATATGAATATACAGGATAGACGCGGGAAAAATAGACCCCTTAAGACAGAAATAACGTTGGATCAATTTCGACAGTGGAATTTTTTTGTCTGCCTTAAAAATATATTTCAATCGTTATTATCGACATTTTTTTAAATCCCATTTGATTGCAGATACACGGGGCACATTTCGGCCGCCTCACCCCTACAATATATACCCACATACATGCTTCTTGGTAAAAGGGTAAGGGAAGAAAAATAGGAGGAATGTAAGGATCGAAATTCCGCTCCGAAATTGTTGGGGATCATTCGATAACCGCCCGCGGGTATAATGAACGCGATAAATAAGGGAGGGGGGTGAAAGAAAAAAAGAAAAATATTGTTCGACGGACGTTCGATCAGCGAATCTTTTCGCGGCGGATTAATCCGCGATACATCAGCGCCGGGAGAAGAGTGAGATGAGAATGTGCTGAATACAAAACCGGTCGTCTGATTCTTTGGTCTGCCGGTGCGGTGGAGGGAACAAAAACGCGAAATCCGGTGTGTGGATAACGCGGGCCTGGCACAGACGGGGATGAAAATTCACTCCAACCCCTCGAAATTGTTTCCCCTCAAAACCGAACAATCCACTTTGCTACTTTTCCACCTCTTCAAAGGACCGAGAAACTCACCTTTGTATACATATACATACAGAATTTCAACCCTCCTATACGCGACTACGCGTATTATAAATCCGACCACGCATTCGTCGTGTCGGTTGATTTCTCTCTCTCTCTCTCTCTCTCTCTCTCTCTCTCTCTCTCTGTAGGCGGGATTTTGGCTTCACGTTTTTCTCACTCTCAAACTCGAAACGTCGAGGAACAAAGAAAGGAGGAGATTTAATAATCCTTCATCGTTTTACGTAATTCCCTGACACGTCGTTAACAATCCTGTACTATTCTGCGAATATACAACTCCCGCAGTCCGTACTCGTAACACGGCTTATCGCTAAACGGCACAAGAAATTTCCCTGCACTTGTTGTATAATATACGTACAAGTTTTGAAAGAAATCTCTTAGGTGGAATAAATTTGTTTCGAGAAAAGACTTCCTCCGCCTTTGTAACTCCAGTTTGGGTTAACAAATCGTGAACGAATGTACTTCTTTCATTGAAATATTTTACTATTCGTTCGGCGTGTTTATTTATTTATTAATTTCTTTTTTTTTTTGTTGTCAATTTGTCACTCCCCCCCCTCTCACTCCCTCTCTCCTTGCTCGATAAAGAGAATGTGGAACAGTGGCCCATTTACACGTCGAGTATCCAAGAAGTACGTACTTATAGGTATGCACTTTAGGCGGTCGCGTACCTTTGCCGATGAAAGACGTCTTCAATTTATCGGATACTGTGCGGACAGCTTTTTTTCTACCTTCGTTTATTTCTGTCTCGTCTCGTCTTTTGCTTTTCTTTCCACTCGTCGTTCTCCTTTTCGGAACTTACGACTCGATATATTTCCAAAGAAGCAAGGGTGGGGGGGGGGGGGGGGGGAATGGGACGGGGTGGCTTGAACATAAACTTACTCACCTCTCGATTAAAGAGCTTTAACAAGGACTTTGCGACCGTCTGGAATTGACGTGTTCAATTTATAACACGCCCTTGAAATATCCATTGGCTCTGCCTGAACGGCACTCGATCACACTTACGCAACTTTACAATCAAGCGATCCAATTTTATTTATCTTTTACAATGTCCACGATTTTTAATAGAACGCGTCCTTTGCATCACCAATTATTTATGCCTCTAATTTTACGCTCTATAAAAAAGTACCGAGTTAGAATTTTCCTAACTCTAACCGATTAGCAGATGTTCGCCTATAAACATCAAGTCATCTTGAATATCTCTCAATCGATTAGAGTTGGGAAAAATTCTATCTAGACATTTTTTTACAGAGCGTGAAATTTTCTACAAGAATCTGTATTCGGATAGTTTATAAGTCTAACCATTTGCGGGAAAAAAAAATTCAAAAATTTTCCACATTTCTTTACACGTTATTAAAATGGAAAATGGAAAAAATAAAACAGGCACATCCAAACATCAGTATCAGTAGCTCATATTTGGCTGAGATATTCTATTTGGGATGCTCTAACAAAATTTTAATGACGTTTGAAAAGAAAACAAGAAATTTTTTTCTTCTGGCACGGCTTAGTATTGCTGTACTTTTTCTTCCGACTGTTACGGCGACTTGATTATTGGTGCAGATATAAATTGACGTCGATGCCTGATTTTGGGTAAAATAAGCCCACTCGATTGAGAAAACGGATAACTGTTGCGAAATATAATGATAAACGACAATTCTATACATAGGTATAATAACAAATCTTTCGCAAACAATCGAACGTAGATAATTACTGCACAGCGGTACTCATTTAGCGATGATAGCTTTGAAAACGAAAATGAAAAAGCCGTCACACGATGCACGTGTAAATTGATGACGGAATTAGGTGAGGCGAATCGGGAGGCGGCTGGAATCTGTCGAACCGTTTCTATTTTAATTCGCACCTGGAAGCTTCCGTTGAAAACCGTTGTCGAAAATAGAATATCGGAATCGGGATGTACTTTAGAGTCCTCTTAACCCAATTTTAACGGGCTGCACAAAGACTATTCGACGATGATATTGAGCCGTGAGATGCGACCCAGTTGTTCTACCGGTTAGAGAAAATCCCCTCCTCCCAACACGTTCCCGATTCGATTCTCCGATCCTGCAGCCGGCTTCATTCACCACGCGCCAATTCCTCCAGGAGCTATAATTTTTTTTCAATCTTTCCCCGGGAGCTGACAAACCGCAGGGCGAAGCTTTGAAAAAATCCGCGCATCGGCGAGGCGAGGTTTAACCTGCACAACAACAACAACAATAACAATAACCGCGGGTGGCCCGGATTTTTGCAGAAAAATATACATATGTATATATATGTACCACCAACGGAAAAGCTGTAAATTCGGTTATACAGGCGATGCTGTAAAAAGTCCTGCTTTTAGCTCGTAGATAAACCGCGTCTGTTTGACGAGCGGAGGCTATAACAAATGAATCCTCGCAAAACGACTTTTCACCCGAGGAATTATTCCACCGCATGATATGACTTTGCCAACAATATTCAGTCGGTTTTTTTAACGATACCTGTTTTACTGAATTTTTCTAGTTACTGTGACAAATGAAATTTTACTCAGTGTATAATTGTACGGCGGTGACTGGCCAAGATTCGGTCCTGGAAAGGCGGAGTTGTACATATCGTACCTAATCTGGGATGACAATGAGTTGTATTCAACTTAGGAGTCGGTCGTGTTATCGTGACAGTTGCGCAGAAGTGGGTTTATACGCAGAGCTTTGAGATATGGGAATCCGAGGCTGCAAGCGAGGCTCTCGAAGCCTGCAGAGGAAGAGCGGACAAAGGTTCCTGCGAATTTGCGCATCTTTGACGCGGATGTTTCGCCGCTCAGCGATTCGCCAGGTTGAACGGGAAATCTAACGTAGGTATCGCGTCACCTGCTCGCGACAGACGCCGAGTCGCGATTAATCCCGAAAGTTGAAGGAGAGAAGAAGATTAAGAGTGCGAGGCTATTGGAAACGGCGGAGAAACAGCTGACGGAATGCTTGAATCGAGACGCGATGAAAAACCATCATTTATTATTATTAAACTGTCTGGCACTTGACGAGACTTTGCGGAATAATTTTTCTTCGTTCGTGAATTAATTAATCGCCGGGGCGGGACTCGAGGATAATATCGTTGAATCTGAAACTCCTGAAATAGTGATTGAATCTTTTTTTCTCTCTCTCTCTCTCTCTTTGTTTTTGCTCCCCTGCGGATCATTTCAGCATTACGAATATTTTATTATTCTATACGTACAAGTCTGTGTAATGTATAATTTGGGGAAACGAGACGCGCGAAACGTGTTCCGAATGAATAATGGAAAATTCAGTTCCGCGGCATTGATTTGCCGAATGGGAATCGGCACGCGGTCTTGTTTATAATCTATTTCTCACGCAAAAGCAAATATCTCGAGGCGGGTAAAGGCGGCAACTCCTGCAGGACAGATCGGTGGTTAAACTACGGTCGAGGGTAAGATACTTTACCCCGAATGCGCCAGGAGTCACGGACGTGACCCGAAAGCCGAAAACTCTCCGTGCACTGTATCTTTTTGGTGAAAGATGATGATTCCCAAAGGCGGAAAGGGAAAGCATGTACGTCAGTCGTTTATTTTACCGGTGATAAATTTGCGGGAAAAGAAAGACTCGACTTACATTCGCAGGTATAATATCATGCTGAAAAAGGCGAACCGCGCGTCGGGCGATGGCGATAAGCTTTCGATTTTTCTACGAATCTATCGCGAGTAATTTTCGCACAAACGTCGAAAGCCGTTGTGTGAGTAAAAATGATCGATTATACTCGATTAATCGGGAAAAAATAATCCATCATTTTTGCTTATTTTCACCACGCGTACGTCGTACGAATTCAAGACTGATGTCGGATTCGCGAATCTCATTTCCGGTGCATTCGAACGACAACAAATTATCGACTGTCTCTCCGAGTCGACTGGTGCCAATAAGGGGCGGAGTTTCAGCTGCATGGATTGAAAAATATTCACGTCGCTGCAGCATGATTCGTGGCTTGGGGAAAATCCAGGGAAAAAATCCGTCATTGGTCGGATTAACATTTCCGCGAATTACCAATTTCTGCACTTTCGTTACTACGAATAACAAAGGTGCGCCTAAAAAAGACGTGACGACGGTTTTCCGTAACCTACTGACAAGTGAAAATTCTGACCTCGGTATTTGAACAGAAATCGACAAGTTTTATTAAAAAATGACGAGAATTCCGTCGGCTGATTGGCTTTCGTAACTTGAATTGAATTTTGACAATCGCTGGTATTATACGGGTAATTTAATAATAGAAAAGCAAAAGAAAGTAGAAGAAGAAAAAGAAAAATGGAACTATGATGTATAAACCATCCGCTCGGCGGAAATATTGTGTATAATTTAACCGTCATAGACATACGCGATCGATACCGAATGATCGAATGAGCTAAAACTCGCGATCGCGATTAATTTCAGAGCCGAATAAACCTTGCAGAGTGAAAGAATTTTCATCCCTGTGTAATAACAATAACGATGGAAGAAAAAGCGTAGCAAATAATCCGAAGAATTTATCAGAGATCATGAGCCGGGCTGGAGGGGGAGGGAATATTATCGAGAGTTATAAAACGTCTTAAGGCCCGGTAATAATTTGACATTATCGCGAGACTTCAAGAGCCTCGTTTCCCGCAGAAGCAGTTCTGTCCCGTCCAGAATTCGTGATTTCATTAAACATCGCCCGGGGGCGAATAATAAACGCGAAATTTAATCAACCGTGACATTCAATTTCTACAGACGTACGTAGGTACATATATCTGTATCCCACGCACCTCGGAAACGATGCCTCTGCATGTATATAATTAATTCGGAGTAGATGAAAATTAGCAGTTCGCGGAACGATACCTCGTGCCTTCGAATTATTATACACGTGTATTTTATACAGCACAACGCGCGGGATGAATAGAACCGTTCGTACTATGTATGATTGTACACGTATCATGTACCTACCCTTGTAATATCGAAATGATAATCGTGGGCACGAGGCAGGCAACCGGAGTTACATATCACGTTTGAGTTGAGCACCGTATTCTGCCACGGCCATCTCAAATTGAGAGTGACCAAAAATGATCGATTTCCGATTAAATTCATCATTTCTTCCCGATTAATCGAGTAAAATCGATTCATTTTTTTCACCATCGATTTTTCTCTCTTACTCCCATGAACTCGATGCAATATCAATTTATTTGATTAAAGTGTGAATTATCATCATTGTCTTACTTACTAATTATCTATTTGATATAAATGAATATTATTACCTGACATTGAAAGATATTTTAAATGAAGCAATAAATTATAAAGAAAACATTTCGGCTATTAAGACTATAAGTACTGAAGTTTACGCAATATTGGCTTCAAACGCACCGTTTAGAAAAAAATACCAAGCATCGATTAATTTTTACCGATTTAATCGAATCGTGGTTGATAATTTTTTATTTGGGCTCGATTAATCGATGCGTCGATTATTTTCAGCTCGTTGCCCGTCGCTGTCCCAAACGTAAAAGGTTATTTGTCAAAGTAGCCTGAATATTAGGAAATGCGAAAAGCGCGAAAAATTGAATTCGGACAATCAACCGAGACAATAATGAGCTAACGAGGCAATTAAGAGTAGGACTGTCATAAAATTGACTCGTTCACCGCGATAATGAGTTTAGGGGGGGGGGGGATACGGTGCTCAAGCTGGACGCGATGCGTAGCTCCGGTTGCTTGCCTCAGGCGTTCACGGATCGTTTCGCTGTTGGGAGAACTCAAGGTATTATATCATATACGGAACCTGACCCAGATCCGAACTTGGAATGCGGTAGGAAATAAATTGAAACTGTATCACTGCGCGCGGTTGTCGGACGTAAATCCGTTTCCGCTGCGTCCTCGCGGTTGTTTTCGCTCCCTCTGGGTGTACGGTAAACAAATATACGTACACGTGAAGAAGGTGAGGGAAAATTATTTGCGGGTTTTTGAAAGCGGGAAAAGGGGAACCAAGTACCGCGTATCGGAAGACGCCCTGCGTAAAGCGCACCTTTTAATTGCCCGGCCCTTCGGCCTTTTCGAGCTGCCGGCGGCGGTCCTCGACCCTTGTCGAATTTAAGGATCCACCGTCGACCCGAAGCGAGCACCTTTTCAGAGCCGCAAAGGACGAGGAGGTCCTCGAGTCTTGCGTTACCGACGAGCTATCTTTGTCGGGTGGATGTCAGCTCCGCAGGTAAAGCAGCGACGGCTGCTTACCTTATTTCAGAAGCATCGTAGGTTAATCGGAGGAGCGATTAGAGAGCGGCGCCTTGTCGAAATCCCAAACGCCTACCCTGGTGAAAATTTCTGAACTAAGAATTTTTATAGAAATCGGAATATTTCGTGTTATTACAATTTTGGTACGACAACGATTTTTTGTGCATAATTTCACGAAACGTCGAAATTTCCCTAAAAATACGTAGAAATTATTTTTGACTCTCGGGGAAATTCTCGCTGCAGTAGCAACACGATGATCTGCAACCGCCTCACGTAACGTCGCTGCGGATATCGGTGTCGCATCGTTGCAGGCAGCTGACGCTCCGCCTAACTTCCCACCTCGGGGCTCCGGGGAATCAGGAGCTTTTTTCCAACGAAGCCGTTCCCCTCTCCTGTCTCGACGCTACGCCGATACGAGCTTCCTTTACACCTACGACACGGGACCAGAACACGCGATTCCGTGCGCAAGCTTAGCAGCTTTTTATACATATATATATATCGGTGAGGATGATCGTCGATGGAAAATTGAGACATCTTAACGAATGTTAAAAGGCCGGTAAATCCTTGGAGCAAATTTTATACCGAGTCGTCCTTGAAAAGGAATTCGTCTTTCCCCGTTTTCCCGGCTTCCCGATTTCCCAAATTCGTCTCGTCGATTATACTCGCATAATTGTACCTCAGAATTGCGCATCTGTTTCAGGACGAAAAGAGCGCGAGTCGTCCGCGAAGTTGGAGGAGAGGAGCTCCGAAACGCGGAGAAATGAGGCGGACGTGACGTCACAATGACATGATGAAGAGCCTGGTGGGGATCATGTGGATAGTCTTGGTGCTCATATCAGGTTCGAATTCGTCTCTTCACCGTCAAAAACGAATCGCCCGCTGCGAGCTGCAGTCTTTTTTTCAACCCGAAACGGAAGTTTCGTACGGTTGAGCTTTTGTCAATTAGTATCGAGGGTGTCTCAGGCATGCGGGATCTTTGAGTCCGTTTGCGTGTGCCTCGAACACACTCGCACCGGCAAAAGTGTCGATTTTCACTCCAGGATATCTCGAGCATGCATCGCGGGCGAAGCCACGAAGAGCTTCGACGTTAACGGAGGGGGAGGGTATATTTTTAAGAGTTTTTTTTAAAGAAAATGAAAACACTTGGAGATATATGAGCTTTACGGCGTCGTTACTTGTGGTTTCAAGAATATTTCAGAATTTTTTCGCAGAAATTAATAACAGAATGGCGGCACGGCGTCCGTAAGTAGCGAACGACTCTGAACTCGAGGGCTTTTGCGGTGGCGCATCTCCTGGTTTGACAAAAAAGAAATTCATTTTTCGACCAAAAAATTGTTACAAAAGTTTTTATAAAAAATTGTTGGGATTTAAACTCAAAAATCTGGCCACGAGCTCGAATCGGTAAGCAAGTTTTAAAGATTCTGGCAAAATTTCAAATGTATCGGATAAAAATTGACCGAGGTATCTTCGCCACCGGATTGAAAACGTGATCGTTCGCTACTTGCATGTGCCATGCCGCCATTTTGTTATTAATTTGAATAAAAAAATTCCAACATCTTCTTCAAGCAATAAAAAATAGTGTTTTGATTTTCTCTTAAACCCCCCCCCCCACCTTTAAGAACTCGAATCAGCCTCACCGACTCCCCATTTTTTCAATGTTTTTCTGTTCGCAGGATGCTCAGGAAATCCAGACGCGAAGCGACTGTACGACGACCTCTTGTCAAACTACAACAAGCTGGTCCGTCCCGTGGTGAACGTGACCGATGCTCTGACGGTGAAAATCAAGCTGAAGCTATCGCAGCTGATCGATGTGGTAGGCGCGATTTTAAACCCGGTGTTCAATTCCCGCCCCCCCCCCCTTGCCCCTGAAAATTTCAATTTGTTAAATCGATTCCTGATGACGATTAATCTCAGAGTTTGACGCGCCCGTCTTACGAGCACGGCCCTCTTTTTGTCGCCTAACCCGCGGAACCAGGAACCGTTTCGAACTGTCGTTATCGGCGAAGATCGATTCCCCGCCCCGGAGTCGAACGAATACCGCTTGAAATACATGTGTCTTCATTTTTCAGAACCTGAAGAATCAAATCATGACGACGAACCTCTGGGTCGAACAGGTAATCAATTTTCCACAATCCCCTTCTCTAACTCGTATTACATATCCGTAGGACAGACGCCCGCAATGTTACTCATGCTCTTGCGATGATCAAACGACCATGGGGTATACATTTACCCACGCCCACGTAAAGCGAATTCGGCCAGGGCGAGGATTAGCGCAGCCTTAAATCGAGCTCGAGCTTATCCGAAGCAGAATTTTCATTGTCTCGCAAGCTCCGGCGAGCGGAGCTTCACCCACGTCGCGGTTTTCGCCGCGGTATCGCGAGTACAGCCAATTTCGAAAATTTTCGTCCCGCAGCTTTTGGGGGATTAGCGAGTCATTGAGGGGCGGAAAAATAAGGGCAAACAATATCCTCTCAGAGTTACAATATCTTGTCCCGATCTTGCGGCCCGAGTTCCTCGAACTGTTTACACTGGGACACCTAAGTGCTTTCGGACAGGCTCTAGCCTCCGCTGGGCAAACATCAAACAGCAAATATTAGACGACGGCAATGTCCGCGGGCATAGATTACAGTTGAACGAGTAGTCCTGCGGACGCGGAGGTGACGAAACACGCGGGAGCCTTCATATATAATATCATATATCCTACGGTTTGTAAAAGGACGCCGACTTTGAACAACGGACTCGACGTTTGTCTTGCAAAATTTCCTACTCATAGCCGAAAACTCGTCACGAGGCATACGTTAAAACTTGCTCCGATAATCTCGAGGCGTGCCTGGTGGACCCTTCGAGATCTTGGTCCGATCCTCAAACACAGATTCGGTCCTTGTGTACGGTTGGAAAAGTTAAACTTGATTGCATTATTGAGCGGAACGACGGTATATCATTATTATTATTATTGTTGTTGTTGTTATAAAGAGAGTATATTCGTAAGTTCTCTATGAATTATGTTATACATAAGATTATTCTGCGATCGAACGGATGTTTATATTTTTATTATTCCTTTCTCGTCCGGTTCCGGTCTCGATCGGTGAAGCAGTGCAAAAGTATTTGAATCACTGTTGGAATTACTTGGAAAAGTTGGGTGGTGTAGAAAAATGGGAAACACCAGAAAATCGACGGGACGAGATTCAGAAACTCGAAAATTTCGGGTTTTTATAATCAAGCAAAAATTTATAGCCTCGAAATCTCGCTTTGAGCCGATGAATAAAATTTTTCCGTCATTTTAGTCGTGGTACGATTACAAGCTCAAATGGGACCCGAAGGAGTACGGAGGCGTCGAAATGCTGCACGTGCCATCGGATCACATATGGCGGCCCGACATCGTCTTGTACAACAAGTGAGTTACCAAAAAAATCGACCATTCTTTTGAAAAAATTCTAGTGAAAAATATTTTTCCAAGTGACGAAAAAAGTATGCTGTCGATATTAATATTTAGAACGTATTTTTGTAGGGAATTAAAGGGTCTGCGAAAAAGATCTCTTGACATTTTATCACAAGTCTGCTCTTTCAAAAGTTATTTGAGCTCCTTTGTTGACCCCTGACCTTTTCTGCAGAGCGTTCAGTTCCCTGAAAAAATATTTTCAGGTCTCATCAGTACACTAACGTATTGACAAGTTATAAAATTTAAAATTTTTTTAAAATTTCCACCTTGTTATTCTAATGAAATTTTGAAAGAAATGACAGTCGATATTTATTTTTACCGTCTAGTATATGTATACGATAGTATGTGTGAAATGCTGCCTACCGATACGTCTATAAGTATACCTGCCGAGGATATAAAACTTGTGTAAAAATCAAGGGGAAAAGTTAATCGTCGAAGCTTTTTTCCCCCGGCGCTACGCGAGCTTTTTCTTCGACTTTTTCCTCCTCTTATCTTCTCTTCGCTTTTCTTCCCTTACATTCGTACTCTTATATACCCTTCTTGTTAATACTTTGCAAAGAAGCGAAGTAGGTAGAAGTGACAGCTGTCGATAATACGCACACCACGTATATGTATATATATCAATAGCGTACATAAGATACATGCTGTATAACTGGAGTGTAAGGAGTTCCGGAAATATATCAAACCACCCTGGTGAAAATGATTTCTATGATTTTCAACGAATTTTTAGGGAGATTGGGACGTTTCGTACAATTTTGTCGAAAAAAATGTAAATATGCACAGTTTGTTACGAAAATTTGTATTTTTGTTAGTGAAAAATCTACAAGATGGTACAATTTTAACAAAAATTAAATATTCTTCACGAAAAACTATGCATATTTACAACTTTGTACGAAATAATACGAAACGTTCCAAATTATGTAAAAATTCCTAGCAGCAGAACATTTCACCAGGGCACCCAGGATTTTCTAAAACACTTTCTACTTGTGAGTTTTATTCGATTTGACTGAGCTCTGGTTAATTTTGTTTATTAACTGAAGACCTACAATTTATGGCTCGACCCGAGCCTTAACCGCAAACAATCGCGATTGTATTCCTGACGCACGTTGTAATTTGAAGAATTTTTATCGCTGAACGGGAAATGAAAATTTTGTTTTACCTGCAGCTTGTGGATTATACATATTGGTACAGGTCTAAACGAAGCGAATATGAAATATAACGACATGCACGGAGGATGCGAGAAGAGGCAAATAAATACATTTATTACTCTCGTAAAATGTTATTTACCGTGAGAATTACTTTCACTTCCACGCGATACGTACTGCACATGTATACGTATACATGTATACGGGGAATAACAATGCAGATTATATTCTCATCGCGTTTAACGATTTCTAAAATTTTTTATATTCACGTTCTTTCAATCATGTCGCAATTTGTCATTTATACATGTGTATAAGTACTTTTGTTTATCATAATTAACGTATATATAAATATAACTATCGAAAATGAATCAAGACCGAGGAGTTATTTTTGTAACAACAAATTTGATTACCTGTTTCAACCATTAAACTCTCGACTCGACAAAAACATGAATGAAAATGAAAAACAGGCTCAACTTGTTTTGATACAACAATTTCACATTTTGAACAAAACACGATTGAGGTACGTTCAATCAATTTTTTAGTCATTTCAATAACACATATTCTTTAAACAAAATCCACATTATTGCGCGGAACTCGCGCCATGTTATCATGGATAAATTGATAGTCGTCACGATCGTTCGAAGGCTTGATCAAATTCTGTATCAAGTTGTCACAAGTATTTTGTTGAATTACTCTTCTTTACCATAATTAACGTATACATATACATATATATATATATATATATATATATTTGTTATGCGTACAAGTTAGTTGAGTTAACGCATGGCTATTTCTTCAATTCCAGCGCCGACGGGAATTTCGAGGTTACATTAGCGACCAAGGCAACGCTGAATTACACGGGTCGCGTTGAGTGGAAACCACCAGCGATCTACAAGTCCTCTTGTGAAATTGACGTTGAGTATTTCCCATTCGACGAGCAGACGTGCGTAATGAAGTTTGGCTCATGGACCTACGATGGCTTTCAGGTAATCGGACAGATCAGCATCCCCCCCACCCTCTCACTATCACCCTATTCTCCCTGTTGTGAAATTACTTAATTTTGTCCAATTAGTTTGTTTCTTATTTTCATTTAATTTCTTATTTTATCAGTTATACATATTTTGTTCAACGTGTTGTTGTATTTATTTTATTATGTAGTTTACACTTTACTTTATCGTTACTTAAATACGCGTCTATTTTTACATTTTATCGATCACAACTGTCATTTATAGGTTGATTTGTTAATGCGGGTTACACTTGTGTACGTCTTCCTTTTTACCCCAAGGTGTTCTAGGGCGTGACGTATACGATCTATCTATCTATGGATCCGTCTATTATCTCCTCGAGAAAGCCTCTGGCTCTATATTACACACGTACGTACCTATACATGGAGGCTGATCGCCGAGATTGATCGCTGGGGAATAATACAAGACCAGCCGTGCATGCATGCATTCCGAAGTCGGAATCGCGTAATCGAATCTGCGCGTTAATAAAATGCCGCCCCTTGTTCACCGGCCGAATAAACGATCAAAAAGCAACACGGAGATTAAGCGGCTTAGCAATTTTTTAAAGAAATATATTTCAAACAGTCAACAACCGAGGAAACGGAAAACGAAAGGGAGAAATAGAATAATAAAAATAAAGCTCCCCAGGTGCCCAGGGTCGCTTTGCAAGCTCGAAATGCAGATATCGAGTATGATAATAAAAATTTCACGCAGAGCACTATAAACACTTTTCGCATCACCATTTTCACCGGGACGTGGGTTTAATATTTAAGGCTAAAGAGCGACGTTTCGCGAAAAAAGCTCGACGACTAAAGTTATATTATACAACTTTTTCAAGGATCACCTCCTCATACTTAACAATCGCGTATTTAGCGCGACTTCCGCTCACACAGCCAGTTCATACTAAATTCGCAGAGATTATGTGCATGCGGCATTCCACGTTAAATCATCAGCCCATATACCTCACCCTCTTCGATTTCAATCACAAACAAAAGTATAACATAAGTACATATTTTTTATTTATTTATTTTTTTTTCAGTCGTAGTCATAATATGCACGGTTTAGGTATAGTTAGGAGTATACGATTAAATCGTGTATCTTTTTAACGCCGAAATCACCTTCGCTTGGACAATGTAAAAGCCGACCTTTTCATCGAGGGTTGATCAAGGTGGCGGGTTATTAAAAAAAAAGTTGAAAACGGATTTTTCAATCTCGTTGTAAAATGAGGAATATTACAGACACGTACGCCATCTCGAAAATGATTAATTGTCTGCGATATAATTACCCTCTTGTTATTATCCAGCCCCCCCACCCCTGTTGCAGTATCGGCCGGAATTAAGTGGCTCGTGTATTTTCCGAGCTTCATTTTCGCGGAGACGTCCCACGATAATCTATCGTTATGTATATAATATATAAATATGACGAATATTTCTATCCTGATTAGCGTTTCGTTCAATTTTTCTTCCGCTGAAAAATACAGACGAAACAGTTTGCCGCGTGAAATAAACGATGGAAATTTTTTAGCCTCGTCCAGCTCGTCGGTTTAATTAATTGTCAGTCGGTTTGAGTTGAAGGATTGAAAAAAAAAAACAAAAAAAAAAAAACTCGCAACCCTTCGGCTTATTCATACTGGTAATTTCCAGTCCGCGCTTCAGCTCGAGTTTGACTTGGTTTTTCATTTATTGTACGAGTCTAATCTAACTCTTGTTTGCTTTTTCCCCGGGCGTAATTATCACTCGTAATAGCAATGCTTCGTTATGTACCGCATGCAAACAACTTATACCTAGAATAACACAAGCGATGCATAATTCATGACCCTGCAGTTAATTATTTCAATGCGAAATTATATCCCACGATGATTTTGTAATATTACAGCTGACTTTATGCGTCAGAATAAGACCAACCGGAACACTCGCGCCTTGTATCTGTAAAGTCGTGACAGACTTGAAAAATCCCTTTAAACACACCGCTTAATTGTCCTCTGACACCCTCGCGACGATCAATCATCGTTTGTCTAGCGACGGTTTAATGTACCTGCGCGGCAGAAGCTATTTGTACAGCTGCGTAGCGATGAATGTATACAAATATCGATTTTGAGACGATTTTTGTTTTTTGCACGGGATACAATCCACGACTTTTCGTTTCTTCGGCATTATTCTGCATTTCTTCGATCAAGCAACTTGACATTCCTTTTTTGATTTTATCAACTCACCGTCAATAAACGTGACTTTTAACAATCAAAGATATTCATTTTTTTAAGCTAAGGATATGACAGTCGGTCCTTTTCTTGAAAAAAAAAATAAACTTCTAAAAACAGATACAATTTCAAACCATCAAAGCTGTACCCCCCTTAAAGGGGAGGTAAACGATAACAGTAGTTCTATTACGCTGCCGTTTTCCGTTATCTTCTCTCTTTTCTTTTAATCCTATTCAATTCTCTTACCATTTGCTTTACCGGAAGCGAAAAAGCCTCGGGCAGGCAAACAGGACGAGAGCGTTAGATTACCACCACGTCCGACCAAAGCCGGACCTCCACTACTGAAAACGTGTCCGGGCATCCGATTCGAAGGTCGCGTTACGCCTCGCTTCGTCGTTTCGGTTTCTGCTTTGAAAATTGAAACGCATCGATTAGCCGATTCGTTTCCACCGACGGTGATGAAAAGGCGTCGATATCTGGGACGGAAGGAACGCGAATTCAGCTGCCATTGAAAGCCCGGTATTTATAATACAACCGGCGAGATATTGTACCGACAAGGATCATGGAATTGCGCATTTTCACCCTGGGAGTCCTTGTAACGCGTGACCGGGAATCCTGCCCTCCTCGCACCCCGTCGAACATGATCCCTCGTAGACCAAGGTCGTGAAAAATTCCTCAAGAAATGATTACGTGCTTCGATTTAATCACGTCCCATTCGCCCTCGGGCACGTCGCCTTCGGCCCGTCGAACCCTCGAATTTAGTCGACGTCGAAGGGACGCGAATGTGCCGTAGAAGTAAAACGGATTGAAATTTCTACAGGGTTGTTGATATCGGCGGTAAAGCGTCTCGCGGGCTTTTCAGCTAACGAGCTTTCTCCTAAATGCAAGCCCGTTTTGCTCGCAGGTCGACCTGAGGCACATAGACGAGGTTCGCGGGAGCAACGTCGTTGAAATCGGAGTAGACTTGTCCGCCTTCTACACGTCGGTTGAATGGGATATACTGGAAGTACCGGCCGTGAGGTAAATATCAAAGATGTAGTGCACGTGATTTAGGGTGTGCCGAAATCGATTTTTTTTTTTTTTCTCAAACGCGCAGCAAAATTTAGGTACAACGTCTCAAGTAGAATATCTCATCATAGGGATGCTCTACCGAAATTTTGAGGCATGTGTGGAAGAGAAAGAAAATTTTGTTTTTTTTTTTTTGTTTTGGCACATCCCTAGCGGAATAATATAATTATATGTCCATAATCCCGGATAATGCTTACTTGTTTATAACCCTGTCCTTTGCGCAGGAACGAGAAGTTCTACACGTGCTGCGACGAGCCCTACCTCGACATCACGTTCAACATAACGATGAGGCGAAAGACCCTGTTTTATACGGTCAACCTGATAATACCCTGCATGGGAATATCCTTCCTGACAGTTTTAGTCTTCTATTTACCGAGCGACAGTGGGGAAAAGGTGGGTTATATTAATTAAGCTGTAAGGGAACCAAACGCCACTCGGAAGAGCGGTCGGGCCTGACTTTTCACCCTAGATTTCTCATTCGACGAGATCGTACTCGGCTGGCAAACGATATTTTTTTTTTTTTTTTAATAATTTATTACAAGATGTTCTCACGTCGAATGTTGAGAAATTTTCACATTCTCGAGCTACGGTGTTTGTCCCAGAAGCGTGAAAAAGAAGAGACCAAAATCGTAGACGTGAGCTTCGATGTCGATGTTTTCTATTTGTTTATAAAAATAAGAAATAGTGCAGTTTCGAAAAATTACATAGGTGTTCAGGGAAACACCGTAGTTTACGGTTAATAATAATTCGACAAACGTAAGACGCGTGACTGTCTTACGATAAGATTATCACCCAAGCATTGAGTTTCGATTTTACGACCTGGTTAACCCCGGGGATGATCGGGTGAAAAGGGCTTCTCGAACCCGCCGCGGCAAATTCTATTCCTAGCCTCGATCCTTGTGTGCAGTTGATTGTATATGTACGCGGTTCGAGGGGGCACCTCTCGGATTCTCGAGTCACACTTTCGTCCTTTGTCCTATATTGGCCATCTTGACCCAAAAACAATACCCCCGAGTACCCGGGACTATAGAATTCAGAGATCGGAGAATGTCACGAGTCGCATTCTCACACCTCGACACCCTCGAGAAACGAGATCAATGCCGCACGCTGGACAATTATGTGTATGGGGCATTCCACGCCAACTCGGTAAACGGTAGACCTTCACATTATTTTATTTCACCAGGGATTTTTCCTACGTTAATACCGAACCCTGAAAAGCTTCCGAAAAATTTTCAAATTTTCTTAATCAATTGCGCTTACCCTATGATTTTTTAAATCCATCTCAAAAACAGCCAAATTCATTTTTTGTAAATTGTTTTGGAAGCTTTTCAGGGTTTGTAATGACGTAGAAAAAATCCTTGGTGAAAATAAAAAATGTCATGGTGAACCGTTTACCGAGCTTGCGGTGGAATGCCCCGTGTACAGCTGTACCCTGCATCTGCCCGGGTCACGTTCCACGACCTTAAATCGGGCGTTTAATTGATTCCCAAAATCGAATTGCTATGTCGTCGTTTCATTATGGGGTATAATCTACGAGCGATTCGAGTAATTTGACCTTATTCTGCCGTTTCGTCTAGACGACGCGGCCTTTGTCGCAAAAACGAAACAACCTATAACGTTAAGCCTCGGCTTACCTTCAACCTTGGCTGATTCCAGGTGAGTTTGTCCATCTCGATTCTACTGTCACTGACTGTGTTCTTCTTGCTGCTGGCAGAGATCATTCCACCGACTTCCCTGGTGGTTCCTCTCCTCGGCAAATTTGTCCTCTTCACCATGATCCTAGACACCTTTAGGTACGATTCATCTTTAGCTCGATTCTACCGTCGTTAAACACGCGTGAAAGCGCTTGTCGGAACTGAACCTCGTCGAGCTTACCTACGACTAAACTTGACTTTCCAAATTTCAGCATATGCGTGACGGTCGTTGTGTTGAACGTACACTTCCGCTCGCCTCAGACCCACACCATGGCGCCATGGGTCCGCAGAGTTTTCATTCACGTTCTTCCCAGGCTGCTCGTAATGCGCAGGTAATTTGGCAAGCGACTTTCCACGGAAGGACACTCGGCTTACGTCAACTTCGCATTGACCTGGAACGAAGATAAAGAGAATCACGATTTACCGGCCTCTCTTTCGCAGGCCGCAGTACCAAATCGACAAACGGAGTATAGGCGGTCATCACAATCATCGAGTAATGGTGCGAACCTGCAACGGGCTGGAGTTGAGGGACCCTTCGCTCTTCGTCGAAGCCACGGCGTCCGCGATGGTCGAATCCTCGGTTCTCTTCCCGAGTCTCGATTCCCGGGACGAGTTGCACCCACGGTACTTAAGGGTTGCATACACCTCGGACAGCTAAGACTAGGCTCATGTTCAAGAATTTCTTTCCTGTATAAAACTGAATGTTATTCCACGATCACGTTGTATCTTTCGAAGCACGACATTTTATCCGTATTGTGTGAAAATTTGGTGGAAAAATTTCAAACGATAAAAAACTTACGTTTAGTTTTCCTGAGACGTGTTTTTGTTGCTAGCGTTTGCGGTGCCAGACGTGTGTCTGCCATTTTTTATCTGAATACAAAAAACAAATTTGTTCGGTACTTGCGAGGATTAAAAAAAAAAAAACGAGTATTAGATCGTTGAGTGAGACATAACTGTGCAAAGCTAGATTCCGATCGGTTCGTCAGTCGCAGAGATATTTCTCGTACCGTTTTTGCAAACACTGTTTCGAGAAAAACGCGTTTAAAGTTTTGAGTACAGTTTAAACTGACAATGAAATAACTGGTTCGTTTCAAATTTACGTGAAATCGCTTTTTTTTTTTTTTTTTCACCGTGTCAACCCGATTCTTCTTTATTTTAATGCCCCTGTCGCTGCTCGTCCGTTCGTTTACAAGACGCTACAACTTCGTCGTTACTTCGAATATCTTTATGAAATTTTCAGGGTAGACACTCAAAGGACAGTACTTTCGAATGAGCACCTTTTCTAAGAAATCGATTTTTTTTTTCTCACCTGCCCAGGTATACGTAACCCCTTAACTAATTCCCCGATATCTTCCTCGCCGTCGTCTGCGAGACGAAAGGGAGCGAGACAGATCTGTGACCTTGTTCTTTCCCCCGATCCCCAGGGAATTGGAGGCCGTGAATCTCGGGAGCACGTGTCGGATCCACGGTTCTCCGGCTTCGGTTCCCGTCGTTCCTCCGCCTCAGCTTCCGACGCAGGAGAGCGTCGACGCCCTCTGCCACTCTCTTCATCACTGGCACCACTGCCCCGAGCTCTACAAGGCCATCGAGGGCATCAGGTTCATTGCCGATCACACAAAGAGGGAGGAGGATTCGACCCGGGTAAGTCGAGGGTACCGGCGACGGCCTCGGGACGTCGAGTACGAAGGGTTACGATGGGATCACTCGTGAAATCTGGTGTACACTTTTGCGGAAATCTTGTAAAATCTCTTGAAATTTTTCAATATCTTTTAATCTTTGAAATCACTCGTCATCTTCCTCGTTATATCGACGCTGCAGGTGAAGGAGGACTGGAAGTACGTAGCGATGGTGCTCGACAGGCTCTTCCTGTGGATATTCACGCTGGCCGTCGTCGTCGGGACGGCTGGTATAATTCTCCAGGCACCGACGCTCTACGACGACCGCATGCCCATCGATATTAAACTATCCGAGATCGCCTCCACCACTGCCAAACCACACATCGCCCCCATTCTTTGAGGGACGATCACTGCCCCGTTTTCACCCTCGTTTTTGACTACCGTTCAACCAGCAGACGCTTCGCTGTACGCCTAGAAAAACGAATGGAAAAATAGACTGATCAAGATCAATCGGAGGATCATGGACGAATTATACCTAAATGCAGTGTTTACACATCGCAATATCCACGGGCCTAAACGACGTGCAGTATAAATAATCGGGCCTGTTATAATTTTGCGGCAGAGGAGATCGGATTTCAAGGGATTTGCTGAACAACCATAAGAAGTTACGTACATCAATTTTTTGTTGCCGTACCCGAAATTGCGCAAACAGAGCGTATCCCGGGATCAGGGTAAATTCTACGCTTCTCATCGTCGACTTGATCGAGATATAATTGAACGGACGTCGTCAACGCTGCGTCGACTTTGCGTACACGTACCTATACTTCGGTTTTACGCTATCACGTTTTTCGACAAAAGAGCTCGCTGTTCTGTTCGTATAAAGACAAATTTCAGACGTTCGATCGAGCGAGGACCAGGGATCGCTTTGTTTTACGCAAATTCTATTTGGTACACGGGATGATCGATGCTGGTTGCAGACTCGCGGGAAACGATCTGGTAAATGATTTTCTCCGGGATTTCACTGCGTTGAGCCTGCGACAGAGGGGGCCACATTTTCAATTGAAAAATAATAAACCTACACTGCGTTTCTCATTGTCAAATTCTAAATATCTGCGGCACGGGAAATTGGCGCCGAACGGGATTCGGCATCGATTAAACTTAAACGGCCAGTCCGCATTTTATTGCTCATAAGTGTTTGTAACAGTATATAAACAATTATCGTAATCATATTGATTGTTCCGTTATTTATACGTATATCAATTACATGTGGGCATAATTATTTTATATGTTTTCAAACGAACCTTGAATATAGTGATATAATAATTGAATGAAAAGAGAGAATTGTCCGTTATCCTTGTTTACGTCTTTATTTATTTATTTATTTTTCTTTCGTCTAATCTAAATTTCTGTTCGATATCGAATGAATATATTAAATATTTGTATCGTAGTAGCTATTACACATAACGAAATGAAATATAATAGCGTGATACACGGTAGTAGATTATTTGAATACCGATACAAATTCGATTCATAATTTAGCTTCTCATCACCTCGACATGTTAAAAAATGGGTCCCATACCCGATAATTATTTCACTCGTTGATTGGTTGAGACTTTTATAGTACGATAAATGAAAACGTAAGAGATAAGAAAAATAAGATAAAATAAAATAAGAATAGTTATTTATCATAGGTATAAAGGAGTGAATTCGAAGTATGCAGAGAATAACTTTGACAAAAAAAAAACAAAAAAAAAAAAAGATGAAAAAACTAATAATTAAATGTTGTTGTGGAAGTAAGCACAGTGATAGTTACCTATTATAAATTAAACTATGAGGGAAAAAACAAACAACATATAAATATATACTATATTATATATACATATACATATATATATTATATATTATACGTAACAAATATGAATTATCCGAATATAAATTTAAGACACGTGGCAGAATATTTTGTGAGGGTGTGAATGATCAATTAAAACTATATAATATATGTAATAATGATAAAACGCAGGTCTCGTTTATTTCTATATATAAAAACAAAATTTCAACATATAACGAAGCAAAAAAAAAAAAAAAAGTAAAATAAAAATAAAACAGAGAAAAAAGGGATAGAGAAAGAGCGAGACAGAGAGAGAGAGAGAGAGCGAAAGGCATTTGATAAAGCTGACAAAACGCATGTTTCACATTCGAATACATACTGTATTAAATCATGGCGTCGCAACTGGCGTAATGTCAACCGTCTATACGATATTAAAGTTTTGAGGAAACTGCTCGGATTAATTAGTTTACCAATGCAGAAACGCACGAGCTTATTGTTAAATACCGTACCCTGCCACGTTTTATTCTAAACAAATTCCGCGAGGACATTTAATCTTCGTGATGATGTATAGGGTAACCGTATGCGCGTGTATACGATGCATACACAATATACGTATGTATACTTATTTTGTCTAGTCATTTTTTCCATTGTTTAATAGATAAAAATTGTTGTTAATTGTTACGAACGAAGAAACAAAGAATAACGGAATAAGTCTATTAGTTACGTAATCCACAGCCCTTGTACAACAGAACATGTTATACCTACTCACGTTAAAATCATCTCTTCCACCTTTATGGAAATCATTTTCTACGCGGTATTGATTGAACTGATCTCTACTCGAAAGGATCTCATCGAGCGTTTGAATTATAAGCGACAAGTACGTTATGAAATAATAATAATCATATTAATAGTAATAATAATAATAACAATAATAATAAGAATAATAATAATAATGACCTTACTGTTATACGATCATTAATGAGTAATGATGATAATGGTGAATACTAAATAACGATCTTAATAATAATAATAATAATAATAATAATAATGATAATAATAATAATAATAATAATAATCGCAACAACAACAACAACAACAATAACGGAAACGAGGAAATTTGCAAAGTAGGTTAGTTTAGATATAATTATGTAGTATGTTACTGCTGTGTGCGTGTATACATATATATATATATATATATATATATATATATATATATATATATATATCTGTATATATCTAAGTTGGCGTCCGCCGTTTATTATAGCTGCTGTTTTATATAAGTACCATGCATTATTCTCAATCACGATACCAGCTAGAAATTAGATTCAAATACGTACGTCATACGACGTCAGGATCGCGCCAACTTCTATTTACATTATGGCTATCTCTCTTTCTCTCTCTCTCTCTCTCTCTCTCTCTCTCTCTCTCTCTCTCCCTCTCTTTCTCTATTTTCAACTTTAACTGTCGGTTCCCATTCCTATTTATTTATCAGACTGAAGTTTGTGACGTTAACGTAACGATGCATCTTTTGAGAAAGTAAGTTATTTTACAGCTTCATGATTACTTGAAACTTAGTAAACTGTTAATACAGCATCGACAAATTCATATATTTTAAATTCATTTTTTTTTCAGGTATTCTAACGGTGTAAAATAGTAATTTTAGTATCTACGTTTCGATATATTAACGTTATTAACTTCAGTCTCGTATTTATTTTCTGAAAATCGTTCCCCGCTGGTTTGAACTCGAACCCCTCGATTACACACGAGCAATCTTTTATAATATTCCATGAAATACAAAGAGTACCAATGTACTGTGTTACTTTTTCTGTCAGGTATTTGTAAAATCTTTGTCGTTTCTCAAACTCATTCAAATTTCAATAATATCACAAGTTATTCGATAAGAATCGAAATGAAAATGCTTTTCGAAGAGTAACTTTAGTTGCTTATACACAGGCGAAAGGACTCTAGTAGATTTTGTATCATAAATAATTATTGTTCTTAACCTTCTTTTCCTACTTATTTTTTTTCTTCTTCTTCTTTATATTATTATTATTATTATTGTTAACATTGTTACTATTAGTATCATCGTCATGATTATCATTCATATATGACACTACCGCATCGATAAATGATATTAACTATGAAAAGTTGAATCAATAACTAATTATTAACAACGAGAAAGAAAGAAATAAAGTAATAAATGATAGTTTTTCTAAATACCTACTTCAATTAAATAATGTACACGTATCGACATTAATTCGGTGACGGCAAGTTTTTCGGCCCAGTCGATTATTACATCGATTATAAAGATTCAGCCTGCAGTGCTTGAATCTGCCTTACCAACGTAATAAAAATAAAAATAATTCGACGTCTATGAATTAAAATCGAAACGTGCACCTACTCCTGGTTGTCACGAGCAACATTACCGAAGCATATGGTCAGTCAGAATAGGTCTTTTCAAGAAAATTATGCCTATAGGTTGTATGATAATTGCACGCATTTGACCAGATGCTTTGACGAATAATAATAATAATAATAACAACAATAATAAAAACAACAATATGATAATAACATACTTAAACAATGATGAAACTTTCTACGTAACAGGTATATGTCTATATAATTGACGAATAAACTTGATTTTTGTATAAAAAAAAAAAAAAAAAGAGGAATGAAAGAAAGAGGAAAAGGATTACAACGAAAGAAACGATTTGAACTCAGAATAAATCCTTATCCCAAAATCCTCGAGTTTCAATACTTTCAATCATGCACCAGCGAGTGTAAGAATTTATTTGTTGTTTAGGGTAGCCACAAATTTTTGGGGAAAAAATTTCATGTTTAGTTTTCCCTGACATTTTTCCCGTTCTAGTAAATTACTAAAACCTAAATCGTTCGGCTTATTAACTCTATATTCGGTTGAAATTCAGTTCAAATTGAAGAAAAGTATAGCGTACAAAAAAGTCAGTTCAGGCCATTTGTTTTCTCGATGAAAAAAAGTAAACTTGTTACCTCGAAAAATCATTTCCAATTCCTGTGATAGCATGACTGAAATTTTCCGTTTTTTCCATGAGCAAATTGAAAATCCCCTGACAATTCCAGGTTTTCCAGATTTTCCAGACGTGTGGCGACCTTCGTTATTACCTTATTTACCCGACAAATCTTCGCAATGAAATTTCGAATAACAATTGACTTCCGCCTATCGAACTTAGAGAGTAGAATAGATCGATCGAATCTGCTACTCGCGTCCGAAACGAATGCGCGAGCGCCCCTGGCAGCAGCGTGGAGAACTAACTTCAGGCAGACGCGGCCGGCTGTGCACCAAGAGTATTATATAGAAGAGTATTATTCATAGCGTAAAACACGTTATAAACACTGAAAAAAGGCGCAAAAACCGCCCAGCGCCTATGCACGCCTATGCGACGACGCACTGTAATAGAGATATATTATTTCAATGATGCGACAGCACACCATCTGCTTGGAGCTAGTTTCGCCGTTTGCCGCTAGGGGCGATCTCGCATGTTTCGGACGCGATGATCAAACCTCGAGAGTACCGAACGATCTCGAATGTCAAATGAGAAAATAACAACATGGCTGCCGCAGTAGGTGACAGCCAAGCGCTTCTGCTATATCAGTCAAACCGACGTTTGAGTGGTGATTTGACGTGTTGTGCTGAATTGAAATAAGCAGTTATAAATATATTTAACGGAGTGGTAGAATCGTCGGTAAAATGCACCATGATTCTAAACGGTCCAAGTATCAGAGAAGCGAGAGAAGTTCGAGCAGCACGCATTTGCATCACAGGTAATAAAATACACCACGTATATTGTTACTCGTTTCGTTTTACATTTTTGTTAAAGATCGATGATAATTTAGTACATACTTCTTGTTTTCTACTTACGCACCTGATCAGGAACAACTACACTTCCCAAGAAGATGAGTTTATGGATACACGAAGAAGGGACAGGGAACAGATCGGTCTTACCGGCGTAGAAAGAGTTTGGGGAAAATCTCCGACGCGGATTGACGAGTGAGTTTAAAGTTTTAGTTACCGCAGACAAGGTTCGGTGACTTATTTTGCCACATTTCGCATCCTGATTCTCTGACATGTGGCGATACGATTTTTATTCTTACAGTTCGGACGACGAGGAGGAATCGTCGAACAAACACAGAGACGAATTAACCTCAAAAGAGAAAAAGAAAAGGAAGAAGGAGAAGAAAAAGGTGAGTTGCATGCGATTCACGAGATTTTTGTCGTTGTCCTGTGCGGCTCTCAAAATATCAAATTATTCAGTAGCACATGATTTATGAAATTTTCAGAAAAGTAAAAAATTGAAGAAAGAGAAGAAGGCAAAGAAAAGTAAAAAGAAAAGAAAAAAGAGACGGAACTCGTCCAGCAGCTCAGACAACGACGAAAGCGATTCTGAGCAGCTTCAATGGGTTGAGAAAAAGACAGTAGAAAAAAGTCGAAAGAGACATCGTGGCTCCAGCACTGATGATAGCGAAGACGAATTGGTAGGTCCTGTACAAAAACAACACGTCACTCTCTCTGCAAAGGACTTTGGAAAAGCCCTGCTTCCTGGCGAGGGAGCGGCTATGGCTGCCTATGTTGCGGAGGGAAAACGTATACCTAGAAGAGGTGAAATTGGCCTGACGTCGGACGAAATCGCGTCTTACGAGTCCGTCGGTTACGTCATGAGTGGAAGTCGGTAAGCAATGTGTCTCACGCCTGTTTGTGGTCATTATATTGTCACAGTTCTACACGGAGTTTTTGCAAACTCCAAAAATATTACGCAACTGTGCCTCATCTTCGATTACATGTAGAGATATTATGCTTCGTTGTTATAAAATTCACTTACTCAAGGGTTTCCAATCAATGTTTTGTCAATTTCAGGCATCGGCGTATGGAGGCTGTGCGTATTCGTAAGGAGAACCAAATTTATTCGGCGGATGAGAAGAGGGCGTTGGCGATGTTCAGCAAAGAGGAAAGGCAGAAGCGGGAAAATCTTATCCTGGGGCAATTCAGAGAGATGGTTAATCAAAAGCTTGCTCAGGAACAAAACAAGGATTGAACCAAACTGTTCAGTCTGATCAAATGATTGATATTAATTTCCTATATTACGGAGAATGTAAATTTACATTGATATAAACAAAGTGTTGTAATTTTATTGGCGAGTTAAACATTTCTCCCTATGTGTTTGAGGTGGCCTGTAATTACAGCGTGTCTACTGCTCCTTAAATATGTTTAAATTCTGGAAATATCCTGGAAAACAAAAATTGCTCCTCAAGTGCTAGAATCGTCCCGGAATGTTTTGATCTATCCTAGAAAAGTTGTCATAATACATTTTTGAATAAAAACTGCGACATTTGATTTGTAATACGTGGCCTTGAATGCGTTCAATTTTAGCAGACAGCGGACTATCCAATCGTTAGCAGTTCACTCTGTACATAAACTGCATAATTATTTTTGAATTTAAAGTTTGGTTCTGGAGTTTTCCAATTAATAGTCCCGAAAACTCCTGGAATCCCAATTCTCAATTGCAGTAGACACTCTGCGTTTAATAAAGTAATTCAAAGCATTCTAGAAATATGTATAATACCCAATAGATCAAAAATTTATTTCTACTTATAATTCCCAATTAACGTACAATATACTTCGCTAAAGATCCATGAATTCTGCTTAGAGTCTCATCGCTCTACATTATCACTGACGATCTTAGGCCGTTGGTGCTTGTTTACTTTCCCAGTCAAGCCACCCGCCAGTGTAATTGTAGGACCTACGTTAAAAATCATTTTTGTTTTATTACCTGCCAAATTTCCCATGCAAATGCTTCATTGGGTTTGGTTTTGATTGTAATTAGATGTTGAAAGACCAGTTTTTCATTGCATGGTAGTGATTCTTACTTTTCATATCCCTGTTTGAGCATCTCTTCCTGAACGGTGGCGCTTCGTTTCCCTGAGCGACAGCTAAATATAAGTTTGGTATCTTTGGTGGGTTTTGGTTTTTGGTATCTGTCGAAAAACTCCTTTTCTGGCAAATTTGTTATTGCGTTTACGGCCTCCCCCACTAAACGATAAAACGAAACACATAATATCACGATGCGAGTTTTAATCGAAAACGCAACCATTGGTAGTTATAACCTAAGTTTGAAAAACAAAAGAGAATCGTTAATTAATTACTCGGTATGTGAATGCTGCCAGGTAGTTTTCCAGTCTCTTTGATTTCTTCATCTTCTCTAACATCAACGATGAGAATCTTGTCATCTTTTTGTGCTTTCAAAATATCCTCGTAGTTCAAGTTTAGACCATGATCTCCTTCGCCTTTCATGACTTTAGTTTGCGCGAGAAGCCGAGTAGCTATTGAAATATTTCGAATGTCTCTTTCCGCTGAAAGGTGAATAAAATTTCATTGCGATGATGAAAAAAAGTGAGAATCGTAGGGCTTCAGCGGGAGTGATATTACCGATCGATGTTGACCGGTAAGTTTGGGTGAGATTTTTCGCTCCGCAAATGTTTTTTACGAGGTTATTGTTCATCAGTGAGTACCGTCGTTGATTCACGCTTCTGAATCGCGATAATACAACTTGATGGTAATATCCGGTAATTCTTTTGCTGGACATCATCGTGTTCTCATTCACGTTCAATCGGCACCTCGACTTTTATCCCTATTTCACGTATCGTTGGCTGCGTTCATGATTATCACGCTAAACATATATAAGGTCACGCTTTAACCGCAAATTGTACATTTGACGAACCTAAAATACCTAATCATACGCAGTAATAGTAATACTTGCGAAATTTCCTGTACATCCATTCTATTTTTAACCACAGGATTTTTTCAATTTTACAAATAAATGTCAAATTGACCCCGCCGCTGATGATAATTAAAAAAAAGAAAAAGTAAAGCGTGAAGTAGTTGCGAAAGAGCATTGGCGGGGGGGGGGGGGGGGGGGGGGGCGAGACCGATGTCGCCCTCTGACGAGGAATGCGAGTACTAACAATTTTTATTTCTCGTGTGTGAGGAGAGAAGTGTATTAATTTATTAGAATATTATCGCTTTTCCGCTCTCTTCCGTATCCCCGATCGTGTGAGTAATTGTTAAACAATATTCAAACGATATTCGCCCCATGGTTGATCTGCGCGGCAGGTCCCCCTCCCCCCAAATGGTGTTAATCTCCTTTTGTTTATTTATACAGCTCTGTGCGTTGTAGCTGTGAAAAAAAAATACAGTCTTTTATGTGCTCCAAATAAAGATTATTTCATTTAAGGTAATAATGTATACTGGCATTATCGCCAGTTTAAATACATTTATCGATACGTCGGAATGTCGAGACCACCTCATTTTCAAATAATCAACATTCCAGAATGTTGACACCTCTCCAGGCCTCTGTCACACTTTATACACCTCGCTATCTCTCTCTCAAGTCTATACATGCACGTCATTTTTGATCTCTGTGTTTTACTTTTCATCATTCTACGTCAAGCTCAACATTGAAAATTGCTCAGGCTTCATTCCACATTATACACAACCACTCGCCAGCCTCAGAATTTTTATAATCGATGCGTTATATCCTTGAAGTCAATTGTTCATTCCTCTTTTTCTTACTCCTCTTCCTGCCGAGCAATATTCAAAGCACTGTAATTAGTTTTTCTTTTTTATTTTATTTGGTTACTTAAATATTGTAATTCAATCTTGCTTGGTAACACTGTGATGAGATTACTCGTTTCGGTTTGGCCAGGTTCGTCAATAACAAGTATTAGATCATTTCATTTTATGCGGTTTGCAAATACGTCTATTTACCTTCTACAATTGGTAACCGATTATTTCGGACACATGAATTACATATATTAATTATTTCAAGCATAACTCATGGTGGTGAAATTTTTCAATTTTCAGATATTAAACTTTTGTAAATAAATGATCTCCTAAAGAAATGAGTTCACTTCAGCAAACTGGTCGATTCCTACCATTTGCTAACAATAATATACAACGCAAGCAACTTCCTACACAAGGTACGCTGTATTTATTATTTCTCAAGTATTTAGCAAACCAGGAAGTTGACGTCGATAAACATTTTAGTATGAAAACAAGCAATGACAGTGAAGGTTATTAAAAAAATGCCCAAATCTGTCTTCAGAATAAAAAAAATACAACGTCAAAAGTAACGTGAACTTTAACAAAATCAACGTACTATGTAATTCCTATGACAATTCATAACAGGTGGGTTGCCGCAGAGTTTAAGTGGTAGCGATACAGATGTATCAACATCAAACGAAAATTTGAGTAACGAAGAGAGATATGTTATAAGGCATACGGCACGTCAGGAACCTCAAGGCCAAGAAAACCAGCAGCAAACACCATCTAGATCGTCCAGCCACAAAGAGAATATTCCCAATATTCAAGTAAGTGGTTATGCAGTTTCTCCTACTGTGCTCTTTCCCTACAGATTAAATCATCTCTTTGCATCTCATGAATAGACGCGGCAGAGCATTCAGGGTGGGGCATGAGTACATGATGCCAATGCCATTGTGTGATTAGCATTGTACATGGCCGCATGCCTAATGCTGTTACGTAAAATTGTAAACGACTCTATTTTCCAGGGCAATCTGTTGAATAGAAACAGTCTGAAGGATAGCCTGAATGGCTCGAATAGAAATAGTTTAAAGGAGAGCCTGACTGGGTCCAATCGCAATAGCCTCAAAGACAGCATCAACGGTTCCAATAGAAATAGCCTTAAGGATAACCTGAGTTCTAATCGAACCAGCGTTGGATCTAACAGAAGTAGCCTGGATGTTTCGACCAGCTCTTATAACACCCTCATCATACACAATGCCAACGACGAAAATTCCTGGACACCATCTAGCAGGTTAAATATTTTTTTTTAACATTTCTCAAAGCATATAAATTTATTAGCAGGATACTTTATTCTAGGCTTCTGAACACTACTACAATTTCATTCACTGCATAGTATACGCATATATCTATACAAGTTTTTTAAACATCACATTGTTAGCTCATCTAACAATATTACGTTTACAATCATATGCTACAATTATTGATTTAAATATGTGTAAATAGGTTGACCAATGCAGAAGCTTATAGTTAGATAATAGAGCATTTCATGCCGAGACACTCGAGTAACGATACCTTTCTTTTATTAATGCTGGCATGAGCATTTCTTTACGTGATCCTACTCGTGCAAATTTACTGGAACGATATTCGTCACAGTTTTCACGTTTCTATTCTCCTCAGATTATCTGGAATGGTAAGAGAACATGGAGAAATGGGCTATCTGTACTGCGAGGGTGGAGGTAAGGGCCACTCTAATAGCCCAACTATGCAATCTTTGACGAGTCTTCCTCACGACGATCACCATTATGAACAGCCCGGAGGAGGCGGTGGGTGCCAAGAAATAACTGATATTCCAGATGATTACCTTAATCAATCACAGGTACAACCTACCTCAAGGAATTCAATTCTCGTGAACAATTCTTGAAAATGATTTGGTAAAAATTCCTTCCAGGTGCTGAAACACCTCGCTAAAGAAGTGAAAATACCTTCGTATGGAAAATTGACCAATAACGGCGGTAGTATAGAAATGAGGATGCGAGAGAGAGATGGAGAGCGTGGTAAACAAAGCGAAACCGAATTCGAGGACAGGCCACCTCCGTCGTACACTTCTACTATGCTGCCTCTCAAAAGTAAACATAGACTTCTTGGTCCGACCGAAAAATTGACACTCTCAAGATCTCAACCTGATCTATCGAGGATTGGGAAAACTGATACGGATAGTTACGATCCACGCACAACGTCTCCAAGGTGATGCGTCGACAAACTTGTAGCTGTTGGGTTCTTGCATTTTTTCATTTTACCATTGAAACTGCATCTGAATATTCAATTTACTGCACAGGCCTCAAACAAAAGGTAGGGAGGAAAGGGAAACGGCGGCAGGCGAGATCTGGCCTTCGGCCGAAATGGTGCAGATTTTGATCCAGGAAAACAGCGCGTTGAAATTGGAGCTTGAACGATGTTATGGCAAAGTGTCAAAGTCCCAAAAACTCGAACATGAAATAGCCAAAGTCCATCGTGCCCACGAGGAATTGGCAGCATCCTGTGAGCGTAGAGAGAAACTGGAACGGGCTGCTCGAGCGAGGCTCCAAGGTGACTGCCGTCGCTTGACTGATTTGAATCGTGCATTGAGGGAGCAAATTGATTTGCTGGCTTCACGAACGGATACTCCTCCGATTGTTGAATCTCTAAGGAAAGAACTAACACAACGAGAATTATTAATCGGTCAACTCATCACCCAAAGTAAGCTCAAACATTTCGGCTCAGTATCAAAACAATGCATATGGTAAAATGTTTAATCATGCTGAAGCTATTCTTCGATTCATCATTTTTAGACAAAGAACTGGCAGCTGCTAAAGAGAGACAGGAAATTGAGTTGGCAGCACAGCGAGCTACTTTGCAAGAACAGAGAACACACATTGACATTTTAGATACAGCTCTTACAAATGCACAGGGAAATGTTGTCCGCCTGGAGGAAGAGGTGTGTAAATATTGCCAGTGCTCTCGTACATTGTGTTTTATTTGTCCTTGACGATTGTTTAATCACTGCTCATATAAATGCTAATTTTTCAGTCTCGAAAGAAGCAGGTTTACGTTGAAAGAGTCGGTCAGCTTCAACGCGCCTTATCCTCGCTTCAAGCGTCAAGTGATAGACGAGAAGAAACGGAACGACAACTTAGAGGCCAGTTGGAGAGAGAATTAAGAGAGGGCGGATGTGGAGGCACGAATAGTGGCGAACACGCATCGAACGGCGAGACAATCGCTGAATTAAAACGAAGGTTACGTGAACGAGATGAAAAAATCATGTCCCTAGAAGGAGATGTGACTAAATGGGAACAACGATACCTGGAAGAAAGTGCCCTTCGTCAAGCTGCTATAGACGCTGCCAGTTTACCCAAGTAAGACCGTAATTTTCACTTATCGTCAACAACTAATGCTTACGGATGTAGATGTCAGAGCACAATTCTTTCGGATTCCGATTTATGCCGATGAACTATCGCTTGTTCTTCTTATCAGGGATGCTAAAATCGCGGCACTGGAGAAGACGAGCCAAGATGCCGAAAAAATGATAGCTGAGGCTCGTTCGGAGAAAATGCGTCACATGGACGAGGTGCATGCCGCGCAAAAGAAGCTTGCTGATCTTGAATCAAGGTTTGCCTTTCATTTTCAATATTACGTCCACACTTATAGTTGATAAAATTCGCTATCACAAGGGGTCGACGACCTTTTTTTCGTGCTACAGAATGAAAGACTTGGAATCCAAACTGGCTGAACGAGACGCAATGATACGGGTCTTGCAAAAACATACGTACGACAAGGACAGTAGTAGCAGTAGCGGAGTTGGTAGCTATCCCGCAGCTCACTCGTCTCATTCAAGTACATCCGCAGATCATCATACGGTCCTTACGTCGACACCGGAACTCGGTAATGACTATTAAAAGATTAATTGAGATTAGAGAAGCAGTTTGAGAATGCAATCGATGGATATTTGTTTGTTTACTTCAGGGAAATTAACGTTGAACATTTGTTTTAACAGTGAGCAGTGTTCTAAGCGGCGGAAGTGGATACGGTAGCGGTGGTTCTTTTGCCGTTTCCGACAGCTATAATAAATATAGAAAGCAGGGCAGCTTTGAGCAAACCAACAAAAGCCTAGACGACCAATTGAAAGAACTAGACTCTCAGCTTCTCAGCAAGGTAGGCAGAATCTCAACTGTGTAGCGTTTTGTTTTTTATCAAAAAAATTGCTCATAAATTATAAACAAAGGACCTTATACAATTCCGTAATTTAGGTAACGATTAGACTTTACAATGAATACCAATTCATTGTTGTGAACGATCTATATGTTGACGACGATCTAATTTATTCATTTCTCATTCTTCTATATTAATTAGATTAGCTGAAATAAGTGTCACAGGTCATAAAAAGTATTACAGATCACACGCTACAAGGTATTTTTGTGTTCGTGTTTGTTACTGAATTTAACTCGAACCCCTACGAGAGTCATTAATGTGTTATTAAGTAACGCAACACTATTTCATTGAACAATACACAGTATGTGCGGACAATTATTTACAGTATCTGTACTTGAGGTTCACGTTAATGATTCCCAAACTCAAATTAACCGACTTGATGTTTGATGTGTGCTTGAGAGTTCTTATTTATTTTTCATTCTTTAAAGCTGTTAAATCTATTATTTGACGTTACGGTTTATATCAAAAATGCAATGTCTAAGCCAGAAACTTGGAAAAATGAGGGTTTTACGATCCTTGAAGATTTCTTAAAACGTGAAATCCGAACTTGAACGTATGACGGAATCTATTTTTAGTCAAATGTTGATTCAAGTATATAAATATCATATCTGTTAACTATTTTTCATTCATTAGTCGTATACAAGTGAATCTTGACTTGTGTTCATTTCTCCCTTCTCGTTTACTTAATTTATCATCCGTCACGCGTAATATAATAAATAATTATGTACAAACATTGTTCGGAAGTTTGAATCGGACAGAAGTGTTTCCGTTTTCAAATCAATTCGCCTAAAAATTAGTACTTATACCTGTAAGATAATTAACTTCTGCGCATGTGCTGTCATGTTATGTTGATTTTCATCGAGATATAATTGAAATACACATTAATCAGAGTATGTAGTTAACAGAGTTGATTTGGCGTCATTGATGGAATTTTTTTTCATTTCGTTGCGAGTGAGAACCGACTAATCCTGCCTAACCCGCTCCCACCGTCCTTGAGTGAGCATGCACTGTCGTGGCGTGCGCTAACACTCTTTCCAGGTCCCGGACCCCTTCCAACGGAGGTATTTTTCTCTCTTTTCAGCGGGCACTTTGCTGTTTTCCAGGATTCTCTAATCCAGGCACTGCGTCGCGAAAAGGAAAAATACCCAAGCCATTATTGGCGGGTGTAGATAGCACAGGTAGTTCGAGTACCGCATCCAGTAAAAGTCGTCTCCTCGACGACTCGGGAGGTGAAGCTTCCGGGGGTTTGCTGGAGTTTGCCGCCGCAACAAGGTTCAAAGGTACGGCGTCCAGGTTGTCGGACAGTAGGCCGGAGGAGATGATGTTGCTGGAAAAGCAAGGCAGGAGTTCGCAACGACAGAGAATGCAAGAGGGGGAACCGCGCAGGGCCGGCAGTCTCCCTCCGAGCTCGTTGCCTCGTCCTCCACGTTCCTTAAAAGCCACGAACAACCCACGCTACTGTCGTCTCAGCGACACGGAAACCCGCAAGAAGTCGGACCCAGGGCCGATAATCGAATCTGCTATGAAGGGACGAGACTCCGGTAATTGCACCCTCGAATACGGCAGACTTGACTCGAAAGGTCAGAGGCGGAAAAAATCTTCAAGCTCCGAGGTCTCCGTCCAGAGTTCCGCGACGAGGAAATCTCCGTCGCTGATGATCGGACCCAGCGGGGAGTACGAAAGGCTGGGAGATGTCCAGCGAAAGAAACAGGCAATCGCCGAGGTGAAACACAGGGAAAATCAGGGCCGTTCCATGATCCCGCCGCCGTCGCGACGTATCGGAGAATACGGTCGTCTCAGCGACAGCGAAGGGCGAGGCACCCTGAGAAAACAAATTGGCTCCAGAGGACAGAGCACCGGAAGTACGGTCAGCAGTAAAAGCGGAGGACGCGACTCCGGAGGCACTGCTAGCAGCGAAGCTTCGACCTCTTCGTTACCGCCTACCAGGGCCAGGTCAATACCTCGGCCTAGCAATTACAGGATTCAATTTTAGAATACGTAAATACGATTTACCACGACTGTTGTTCGTACGCAGCCATAAGATGATATTGTTGATTTCTTTTTTTTTTTTCTTTGAAATTCATTCTCCTCGTTACGCATGAATATGCACGCATACGCGTCTGCGGAGTGCGCGCAGCGAGTATGCGTGCATACGCATGGACGAGTAACGTGTAGTAATATTTATAGGTAAGTCCGCAAGCCAATCATTACGCCATAATAGACATACATTGTACAGATAACGACACGTAAAATAGTGATTGTAAGACCTAGTCATTACCAAAGTAACTTCTGTACGGAGAAATAATTTTCTCCCGTCACATGCGCATATATAGTCGTTTATCTTAGAGTTTTTCCCTTCCTCTGTTTTTTTCTGCCTGTGAAATCCGATACGAACGGACGATACGACAAACAATTTCTTCTCTTTCGCATGTAACCGTGAGCAACCTCGTACAATGTGCCTTGGAAGAAACGGCTCACAGCTCAGAGGGTACAAGAAATTGTAATATCGAGAAGAAAATTTTGTGCCGCAGGATATACCGAGTAATAGATGGTGTAACGGATATACCTTGCTTTTAAAATTCCCACAGACTTTGAAAGAAATTTACGAACCATTTACGTTCTATCTTCTTCTCTTTCCGCAAATTTTTTTAACAAGTTATCTGTCTTTTTAACATTGTCGCGTAATTTCGTATACCGATTGAATTTAGGAAACGTTGAGAAAAAAAAAAGTAGCTTAGGATCCCATAAGACTGATCAAATGGATACTGAAGAAACAAAACTCACTCAATTTTACTGAATTTGTTTGTCCCCCTCCTCTTAGATCTTACTTTCACTCCGCCCTTTGAAACACGTTCACATATATAATTTAAATTACAATACTTGAATGCATAATATGTGAAACATAATTGCATCGCGGTCAATCGGGACCTCTGTCGTATGTAATACATAGGATTCACTGTCGTCGAGAATTAGACGAGTGCAACAGGAGAAAGTCAACGCTCTACATTTGCTGGAACACCAAAGTGTAGAATTCTCTTTTATAACTAAATAGTAATGAAATATGAAATTAGTGAAGAAAGAAAGAAAGATAAAGAATTTCTTTTAATATAATTAAACTATTTATTCATGCTTGTTTTATAATTATTATACCTACATATAATGCGAAAGCGAATCGTCATTTCCGATTCAATTATATAACAAAGCAGGAGATATAAGAAGGGCGTACATGCAGGATGTACCTATCCTAAGTTGTAACATAATATTTTGATTGTGATGTAGCATAGAGTAATGGACTAGTGGTATTTGATTTTGAGGTTTTTACCTCTTACCAGTGTGCGCGAATGGTATCATTCGCGATTAATGATTGTGTGAATGTGATAATTGTACCGACAAGACCAAGGTGAACATGTTGATAGTCTTGCATTGAATTTCAGACATTTTCTGTTTTTTTTTTTTTTTTACATATTTTTCCTCCTTCTGACTACAGTTTCTACATTTTGCAGCTACGCTTTATAATGGTTGTGCCGTAACAGCCATCACTAAACACATGATATATATATATATATATATATATATATATATGTATATATAATATATATATATACCGAGAACATTTTTTACCTAGACATAATAAAGAAAAATTTCGATTAGCAAATTTTAATCAAGTTATGAGTTTGAGCCGAATCAATTTGGCTATTGAAGGAAGTATGAATGTATTTAACGAGGCTGTTATTTCACAGTTATTGTAAAAGCGGTAACGGTGAAACAAAAAACAAAAGAAAAAAGAAAAAAAAAACTTCTTCTTTGTATAGCATGAACAATTTCCAAATAATTTTCAATGTGATGTGTAAAATACAAAAGAAAAAAAAAAAAAAGTTTATTTATATATCACTATCTACAATACAAAATATTTCATATATAATATTTAAGATTCTTATTAAAATCTGACGTACCTTTACATATATATGCAAGAATACCAAATTACAGTATCACCAAAGAAATGTAACGGTCATGTAATATTGCGTCCGTGACTATACGCTGTAACCAAATATTGTTGCTTCAATATTTTTGCGTACTACACGTATAGCGCACGAAAAAAGAAGAAAAACAAATGTAACTATTAAGGAAACACAACTGTTTGTCGTTTGCTCTCTATTTTTGATACAGCCGTTCTAAGTAAGCCTTATACGTATTTATTGAGTATACATTTTTACTGCCATTTTTTTTTTCTCTTCATTTTATTTGCCCTTACCTATTCGTCATTGAGAATAGATGTTCAAAGTTGCAAATAAAACAACGGAAATATGAAAACCGCGAGTAGAGAATACCTATATTGAATTTCGCAGCTACGGACTGGAAAATAGACAGTAAGCGTTTTGTTACAAGGGTGATGTGTGAAACAGTGCCCAGTCGCACTGGTATGTATGCTAGCTTTACTAACCAGAAACCACCAACCAATGTATTGTTTTACGGATGGAAGCTTTCTATGCAAAAGAAAAAAAAATAAATAAAATTAAAAAAAAAAAAAAACAAAAAAACCACTAAAAAATAAACACAAAAATAATGGTAGTTGGCTGATGTAAAGAAATCATACAAAAATACAAGCTCTGTTGTAAGAAAATTGTTTATCTCATCTTCTATTTGTCACTTATTACAGATGTATTCATATAACATTTGTCTTTCTTATTTCACAGCTGAGCAGTACAAGAAGAAACAAAACGAAACTCATCTTCTACCATTCTTGTTGTACACTTTTACAGAGTGCTTGCGTTTCAAGCTTATGTCTACAAGCGAACAAAATTTAATGTACCAAGTTACATGCGTTGCATAATTGTGTCAGTTGGAAAGTACGTCATGAAAACTATAGTTATAGCTAATCACTTTGTAATCTCGGGACAAATTTCAGGCGGATAGGCTTTGATGGTCGTAGAACCAAGTCGGGAAGGATTCGTACATCGCGTGAAAAATCGAGCGGCTCCAAATAGAAATTGTGCAAGAAATGCGCCACCAGCACCTTCAACTCCAGCATCGCAAATTTCTGACCTGCAGAAAAAAAGAAGAAGAATAATGTGAGTATACATACGTGTACATTCGTTCAGCGTCAATTGTCGAACACAATTTCGGCGACGATTGTTTCTCTCCGCGCGCACGGATAAAATATTCGCGAACAATTCGGGCAGACGTCAATTATCGTCCGATTGAAAGAAAATGAGCGGAGCTTAAATTCCGGAGCGTCGTCGCAGCTCGTGAGACGATTGCGGATAAATTTGAATACAAAAATTGCCTCACGCTTGACTGGAATTCGCAAATATACGCGTAACGACAGTCGCGGAGACTACAGAACGGAATTTACGCAATGGCACGATGCTCGGTGCAGAATTATTATCCTAGTTGAACGCGTCGTATCCTCACCGATGCAGTTTCGCGGTCCAGCGCTGAAAGGCACGAAGGCGAACGGATGACGTCCTTGCGATTGTTCGGGTAAAAATCTGTCCGGATCAAAGACTAAAGGGTCTGGCCAGAAATTGGGATCCCTGTGGACGTCGAAAATGTGAACGTGAACAATTGTTCCCCCGGGGACCACATACTTCTCTGAAATAAAATATGAAAACGTGTTGCGATGAACGAGCGCAATATTCATGCGATTGTTGGGGCGAATGCTCACTGAGTTGCAGGTCTTCGGATATGTGACGAGATACGAACGGCACACTTGGAAACAATCGCAGAGATTCTTTGATGCATCTTTCCAGATAGGCCAAGCCCTGGACTTCGCGCATTGACAATTTCTCGTCTTCCTTTCCTTCGAATACCTCGTCGACCTCAATTCTCGCTTTTTCCTACGACAGACACGAATCGCAAGACCTAAAGTTTGATTTTTTCAAGGTAAAATGTGCAGCCAGCATCCGTTCAATGCAATCGTCGTACACAACCAGCTCTTATGTTCGTAAGCGAAAGAAGAAGATAAAAATAGAGAAAAAAGAAATAGAAATTAAATAAACATTAACCGGTGTATCGGTCGTACATTGATGACGCAGATGCATGAGCTAACTCTTTATTTATATCACGAAAGAAAGAAAATTAAAAGATCAAAAAATCATATGATACGCAACAAATATCGAATAAAATATCAATTATCTACCTACTTGAATGTCTTCGTTTTCGGCCAGCAGCATCAACGTGAAACATAACGCCATAGCCGTAGTGTCGTGACCCTGCAGTAAACATAAAATATCTCTGTAATTAATATAGGAATACATTCGCTGCATTCATTGGCAATGCGAAAGAAAAAGAGCAAAAAATTCTGTTATAATTTTAACCATTTTATCACGTGTAAACGCGTGCCACGGATCACTTATGATTCCGGTGTGCATTTTTCAAAGCAAGAAGACTACGATCATTGGAATTCATCTCTATAACACGTTTTACGAAAACACCGAGTTGCCGCTTTGTACAACAATAAAATTTCCATAAACAATGTAAACTGCGACAAAGTCAAAACTTTTCGGAATCCGAGTAGTTAGTTTCATAACTGGATTGAAAACGAGTAATGAGGGAATAAACGAATTCCCCTAAAAAGTTTAAGCTGCACGAGGTGTGCACAGATTAAACCGTCGTAAAAACTGGTCAGTTTCAAAGAAATAATTTTTAAACTGACCTCGAATATGAAAGTATCGACTTCTTCTCTGATTCCTTCGTCGTCTATGCTGCCTTCACGCCTGGAAGCTGAGATGAGGAGATCCAGCATAGCCGGGCGTCCTTTGCCTTGAAGATAAAAACAGTTCTTTTACGATACCGATTGTGAGCAATGGAAATATTTAGATACTGCTTCTCGTCGTGTATCGTGCAAAGATATAAGCTCTGCCAGACGCACCCTTGACATTTTCGTCGTCGAAACTGTAAATGCCCGGATCTCCATCACCGCCGAGTCCTTGTAAAAATTGACCTCCGGTCTCGTCGTGATATCGTTTACGCTCGTTGATGATCTTCGGAGAAGTAGGGAAAAAGTGTGATCGTTAGGAAAAAATTCCCACTGCGCGCATAACTGCGTACTCACATTTGTTGAAAAACCGTGAAGAACTTTGAGCGCACGAACTTGACATTTGAACTTTTGGGAAAACTTGAACATCCAGTTTGAGTGCCACCAAGGCCTTAGCATTCTGCGATTCAAAACCGAGAAATCGTTGGATCAATCTCGTTTTTATTTCGCTTGTGATAAATGAAATGTACTCACCGGTAAAGCGTTATGTCTCCCATTTTCGAAACGCAAAATCTGTATTCGTTCTGAACTTGCCCATTTAACTCCGACGTCGCGCCCATCGCGGTTTCTGCAAAGTTAAAAGATGCCGAAAGGTTTTCTCACGTTTTGTAAGACTCGTTCTCATGTAACTCACCGCAAATCGAGTTGAGCGTGAATTTGTGGAGAAGGTGGACGAGATCGTCGACGACTTCGTCTCCCTCGAGGCAAAGCGATTTCACGAGCTTCTCGCTCTGCTCGTTGAAAATCGCCACGAATTGTTGCAGTACGTTGAAGTGAAAAGCCGGCGTGAGGATTTTCCTTCGTTCGTGCCATTTTTTCCCTGAACAAGAGAAAAAAGAGTCATGTCGCCTTACATCTTTCAAAATTCTCACCCACTCCGACTGCAGAACGCAGCATAATTTCCTGCAGTCAAAGTTTTGGCACCATTAAAACGCAGCGAGAATTGTTCTGCTTAATATGTCTCATTGTGCGCGTCAAAAATATGCAAAACAAGCGGGAAACTGACAGGATTTGGCAACAAAGTACAAAAGTATGGGTAAAAAAAAATTAGAAAAAATAATTCAGGAAAACAAAAAATTGATAAAAACTAAAAAAATTTATAAATGAACTCGGAAGAACATGACCGTTCATTTGTAAAAAGTAATGAAGATGAAAAAGTATATGTTTGTCGGTGAAACATTGAGAATCGATACATTTCCGGTAGAACCAGAAGTTCAAATTAAAGCGGACACGAAAATTTGTCACGCGCATTATTTGGTTGTAAAATCTTGTAAGTGTAAGAATTTTTTCATCAAATCGTTTCGGAGATCATCGCGGGAGTTTTTCGGACAGACCGAGAGACGGACCTTTCTTTGAAAACCTTTGTTCGAATTCCAGAGGTTCATAAACGTGAAAGTTTATTGAAATTAGAAAGAGTGATTTTCGACCGGAACCAACAGCTTTCTTGCATCACCGAAGGTGATGAAAAGTAAAAAGATTTTCCAAGTATCACCTTTGCTAGTCAAAAGTCCGGTGCCGAGCCACGGATGGAGGAAAGAGTACAAAGTGCTTTTTTCGATGTGCTTCGTGCTTGAAATCAAGGCCTGGAAAATAACCGCGAAATTAGATGCTTCTTACATACAATGTTCAGTAATAAGCTAGATACTTAAATTGCTGTGTTTTTCCCGACAACAACATTACATCTCGCGTGATATGATAATTCTATTTTTTACCGTAACTCAAGTGTAATTACTATAGATCATTAATCGTGACGGTATACTCATCGAGATTGATTCCGTCACCGTGTATCAAAGTATGGAATTTAAATCGTCGTTCTACGAATCATCCTCTGCGATTGTATAATTGCTGTATTAGTAAGTGTCCGAATAATTATAGTGTTAAAAATGATTGTGAATTTACGAAATCAGGTTTCAAATTTACAAATTCCGTGCAGCGACCTAAATCAATATCTCCTTGTCTCGAATTGACGATGAAAATTTTTCATTTCACTAAAATTTATAGGAAAAGAACACAAAAAAGTAACACGAATTTTCTAAATTGCGTAGCACACGGCAAATGCGTGATGAATTCGCCGTTACGACCTTCGATACGGTGTCGGAAGTTCCGTACAGAAATTTTGAACAGTGTTTTCTTTTACCTCGACGTCGTCCGGATGAAAAACGTTGACTACTGGAGCTTTGACACTCCAGACCCGATTAATGGGGTAATACTCTTTGTTCAGCCTGCGACTCAAGTTCCACAATTCGGCTGCGGTAATCGGGAAAACAGCCGGTAAAATTTGATTCGATATTTGGCTAATGAGCTTAACAACACTTTCAGAAACGACAAGTTTACTCACCGTGAGACACTAGGAATATTAAGATATTACCGATAAAAGGCCAGGCGTGTGGGCCGGGAATTTTATCTATAAGTTCACCTCTCCTGCCACCGCGAACCAAGTAGTGTAATCCGTAAAGAACTCCCGCGATCGAGCTGAGAAACAGCATAATTTCCAACATTTTTTCGGATCTGTCAACTCGGGAGCCGGAGAAACGTGTCTAAATCCAATTAACGAACTACTTTTCCACAGTTTAAACGCGTTTTAACGACCACAGAATTTACCGGCACTCTCTAGCTCGACGCTCCACAAATCTTTGCCATTAACCATGCGGTTCAATTGATAAGCTCTGCTATCGCAATAACCAAGCCTGCGTAGCCTGCACGTACCCCGTTGTATTATCACACATGGATAGAAAAGCTTGAATTTTTTATCAGTGATCAACAGCCGGTGTACGCACAAGCCTCATGGTCCATTTATCGACGCCGCGAAGAAATGCTGAGGCGAGATAAGCGTGCCACTTATCGACCCTGTCCCGATTATTGACCTTTGTTGATCGTAGATGTTTAATCCTAAGTTTTAAAAAAATGGGTGCGTGTACTTATGTACGCGCGTGAGAAGTTATACTTCTTTGGCATCATTAGAAAACAATAAAACAAATAACGGATGTCTTACATTATATTTAAATAATCTATTAAATTTTTGTCACGAACTTTTTATTAAATGTTCTATTAAATTTATTTCTTTATTTTGTAAATATTAAAAAACCAATAATAAATATTCAACATTGATAATTTAATGATATTTAGTATTAATTATATTAAATAATGATATTTTAATTTATATCAATAAATAATACATACGGATAACTAACCTCAATTATATTGGAGCCCTTGAAAAAGTATTTTAGCACAATTTTTTCACTAATATTCACAAATTTTTCGAGACTTAATGAATTCGGTTGAGTGGGCAACTTCATCCGGTTAATTTTGTGTTACAATTTTGTGTTACAGTGATGCGCGCGCATCTTGAAATTTCACTCTCATCAGTTTTTCATAACGCGCCTAAAGAAGTATAACTTCAAAAGAATTACCAAAAAAATAAATTTGCATCGTTTAACCCTCTGGCAATTGATTCTAAACATCGAAAAATTCACAGTTTGTGCCGTTAATTTATAACTTTAGCAAATAAATGGGTCAATAATTGGCTCTAAACTTGTCAATAACTGCTACGCTTACCTTACATTATTTACGGGCCGTGCGATATTTAACGCGCTGGCAGAGCAACCGGTGCCATCGGCTGTTAAAAGCACACTGATCCTACCGTCTTCGGCGTCTTGTATACATACCTATACCCCTCGCTCGTCGAACTCCACCTCGCGGATGCTGTGAACGCACACGAACACGCGTCCGCGATGGTGAGATAATGCATTTGGACGTACGAACACGAATGACTGCAGACCCGACGTTGGCGGGGAGAAAAATATCCGAGTAAAAAATATTTTTTAATCTAGTCACCGAACACTCGATGTATCAAGTTAAACTTGTTGATATACGCTGCGGGGAATAGGAATAGTCGTTCACTGTAGAATGAATCCCGCTCTTAACGGATGATAAAAATTGTTTACGTAAATCCATAGTTCAATTCTCGATAAAATTACACTGTGGAGAGAGATACAAGAAGGAAAAATGGGGCTACAGGATTGAAAAGAAAAAGAATTTCCACAGTAAACGGTTTTTCTTTTTATTCCAAGATCGTTCTGAAGCTATTTCTGTGATTGACGGATAATTCTTGTTTTCCGTAAGATAATGAGCGAGGAAACGAAATAAAGGAATGAATCTGACGGAACGTTAACGTTCCGGCCATGCGAGTAATATTCTTATGAACATTTTTAATTGCCTGCATTTTATACTGCGTTCGAAAATTATTCCTAAACCGGTTGCATGCCAACGAATATAGTTACGTATAAATATGAAAATCGAAAAACGAGGTACTGAATGGAAAACCGGGAATATCCAAAATTTTACAATAAATATAGATCGGGTCCACGTCAGTTCGCTCAAAAAAAAAAAAAAAATACCGTCAAGTCACGGATCTTGCCGCCATTCAAAATATCCGTAGTACTATGTGAAAAAAAAATACCAATTCAAAGATTTTGAAATTTTTTCAAAAATGAGAGAGTCGGAGTTATGTGAATTTTTGTAAACCACTTTTGCACCGCTGTGTTTGAAAATTCAGATCTCCGAAAATTATGAATTAGTTTATTTTCAAACAGAGGTGTCCTACTAAGCGTCATCCTGCGAATCATCGCTAAAAATATCGGCCGTTTTCAGAACCACCAAAATATTGCAAAAGATCAATTAGTGGCATTGCACAAACCGACTGAAATAGAATGAAACCAAATTCCAGCACAGGTATGTATAACTCGGAGAAAGGATGACCGGTAGACGGACACGGAAGGGTTAAGATGGTTGAATAACTATTTTCGTAGAGCTGATATCGGACCCGGGCAAGTAGAAAAGCATCAAATGAAATTTGTCAACTCTACACGCAACACAGCGAGCTCGCCGGAATAGCGGTGACGTGCGACGAGACGTTTCTTTTTTTTCCTTCGGCCCGGATATTCTCTCCATAGATTTTTTTTTTAGGATTGAAGGGGAAGGATACAGGTATCTGAAAAAAATTATCACCATGAATTGTTGCGCGTCGCGCGGAAATGGCAGCGAAATCAAAAAAATAAAAAAACGGTGAAAAAAAATTGCAAGAAATTTAATTTTTGTCAAAATAACATCGTTTGCATCGAAGCGCATTCTTTTACGAACAAAATGATTGTAGGTTCGGTCCGCTCCGATGAATACTTTCGGAGATATGAATTTTCAAACATAGCGGTGCAACAGTGGTTTACAAAAATTCACATAGCTAACTGCGCCATTTTTGAAAAAAAATGTCAAAATCCTTGAAATGGTATTTTTTTTTACATAGGACTACGGATATTTTTAACGGCGCAAAGATCCGTGACTTGACGGTTTTTTTTTATAGTGAAGTGACGTGGACCCGCTCATATGCTCTCTTTTTTCGGTTTTTAAATTTGTGCTCTTTATTGATAAATTCGTAATATCCAAGGCTTCGCGTTGAACTCAAGCTATATGGCTTTCAGATTATTCTGTGTTGCCGCAGAATGTTAAAATCTTATAACCGGCCATTCGTCGAATGTTTGGCTTAATTTCAAATCAAAAACGTATCTTAGATGTAAAAGAATTTTCGGCATCGAAGTCAAGCGTCTTCTTCCATCGGATCATCTCCGTTTAGCGTATCAAAATCACTCGATGCTGTTCTCGGAATCAGGTAGATAATAGCAATCGCCAGACAAATAATCAGGATGCTGCCGTAGAGGCGTATCAAGAAATTTCATATTGGGACTCAATAAGACGAAAGTGATAAACAAGAGTCGTTAAGGGATATCGATGAATATTGAAGTTAGCCAACGAATAGTTAATTATGATTCTTCTCTGATCTTGAGACAAATTTCATGCGAACAGGTTTTGTTAGCCGGATGACCAAGTCGGAAACGATTTTTACATCACATGAAAAATCGAGCGGCTCCAAATAGAAATTGTGCAAGAAATGCGCCACCAGCACCTTCAATTCCAGCATCGCAAATTTCTGACCTGCAGAAAAAAAGAAGAAGAATAATGTGAGTATACATACGTGTACATTCGTTCAGCGTCAATTGTCGAATACAATTTCGGCTAAGATTGTTTCTCTCCGCGCGCACGGATAAAATATTCGCGAACAATTCGGGCAGACGTCAATTATCGTCCGGTTGAAAGAAAATGTGCGGAGCTTAAATTCCGGAGCGTCGTCGCAGCTCGTGAGACGATTGCGGATAAATTTGAATACAAAAATTGCCTCACGCTTGACTGGAATTCGCAAATATACGCGTAACGACAGTCGCGGAGACTACAGAACGGAATTTACGCAATGGCACGATGCTCGGTGCAGAATTATTATCCTAGTTGAACGCGTCGTATCCTCACCGATGCAGTTTCGCGGTCCAGCGCTGAAAGGCACGAAGGCGAACGGATGACGTCCTTGCGATTGTTCGGGTAAAAATCTGTCCGGATCAAAGACTAAAGGGTCTGGCCAAAAGTTGGGATCTCTGTGTAGGTCGTAAATGTGAACGTTAACGACCGTCCCTCCGGGCACCAAATAGTTCTCTGAAATAAAATATAAAATCGTGCTACGATGAGCGAGCGCAATATTCATGCAATTGTTGGGGCGAATGCTCACTGAGTTGCAGGTCTTCGGATATGTGACGAGATACGAGCGGCACACTTGGAAACAATCGCAGAGATTCTTTGATGCATCTTTCCAGGTAGGCCAAGCCCTGGACTTCGCGCATTGACAATTTCTCGTCTTTCTTTCCTTCGAATACTTCGTCGACTTCAGCTCTCGCTTTGTCCTATGACAGATATGAATCGCAAGTCCTAAAGTTTGATTTTTTCAAACGAAAACGTGAGGCTAAAACTAATTCACTGTCACACGTAATCTGCGTTATTCGCCGGCGAGAGAAAATGCAAAAAATGTTGTCAATCTAAGCAATAAACAAGAAGTCAAACAATATCGATCATCTACCTGAATGTGTTTGTTTTCGGCTAGCAGCAATAGCGCGAAACATAGCGCCATAGCGGTCGTGTCGTGTCCCTGCAGGCAAGAAAAAATACTTGAATCTTTGATAAAAATATGCTTGAGGCACGCTGAAAAGTATCGACGACTATCTATCACTCGTTTAATCAGTCATGCGGAGACGAAAAGAAAATGAATCCTATTTCAGTTTCAATGATTTCGCCGCGTACCAATTTTTTTCTGTACATATAGATTAAGTACTTGTGCATTGGATACGTATTGTTAAACCGGGTGATATTTGCAAATTAAACTGACCAAGAAAGATGAATGCTAACCGTACTTTCACGAATCTCCTCTGAACTGTTAATGTATGCTCAATTGTAACGGGCAAGTTCACGGCGAATGGAATTCTCATCACCAAAAAACGAATCGAGAGGAACTTGAAAATTTGTAGTACCACAATATTTTGTTGATCCCCCAAAGAGTTAAAATATGGCGAGTGCCAAGTTCGTGTCTATTTTTCGCTCTTAAATTTTTGCAATTTCGACGTTTTCAATGGTCAACGTATCGCTGTAACTTTTGTCCGATTTATTCGCCATCGTGACAAGGCTCGGGTCAGCAGCCACAATTTTACTGATTTTTACTTGCCAAGTTTAAGTTGGATTAAATTGGGGCATTGAATTATTTAGTGGAATCCGAAGAAAATATTCACCTCGAATACGAAAGTATCGACTTCTTCTCTGATTCCTTCGTCGTTTATGCTGTCTTCACGCCTGGAAGCTGAGATAAGTAGATCCAGCATAGCCAAACGTCGTTTGCCTTGAGGATCGAAATTGCAATTTTTATGACATCACGTAATAATAACGACACATTTTTTACCTCTGTCTTGAAAGCATCTTGTCTGACATTGTTATTGAAAAGTTTATTCTGAGCAGCGAGGAAGAGTATTTAATGCGAAATACAATCGTACCCTTGACACTTTCGTCGTCGAAGCCGTAGATACTCGACTCGCTATCACGGCCAAGTCCTTTTAGAAATCGACCTCCGGTCTCGTCGTGATATCGTTTACGCTCGTTGATGATCTTTGGAAAAGTAGTGAATAAAATGTGATTGTGAGCGGAACGATACTCGCTGCGCGTATAATTGGATACTCACATTTGTCGAGAAACCGTGAAGAACTTTGAGCGCTCGAACTTGTTCTTTGAATTTTCGCGAAAACTTGAACATCCAGTCCAAGTGCCACCAAGGTCGGACTATTCTGGGATTCAAGCCCAAGAAATCGTTGTATCAACCTCGTTTTTATTTCGTTTGTGATAAATGAAATTTACTCACCGGTAAAGCGTTATGTCTCCCATTTCCGAAACGCAAGATCTGTATTCGTTCTGAACTTGCCCATTCAAGTCCGACGTCGCGCCCATCGCGGTTTCTGCAAAGTTAAAAGATGCCGAAAGGTTTTCTCACGTTTTGTAAGACTCGTTCTCATGTAACTCACCGCAAATCGAGTTGAGCGTGAATTTGTGGAGAAGGTGGACGAGATCGTCGACGACTTCGTCTCCCTCGAGGCAAAGCGATTTCACGAGCTTCTCGCTCTGCTCGTTGAAAATCGCCATGAATTGTTGCAGTACGTTGAAGTGAAAAGCTGGCGTGAGGATTTTCCTTCGTTCGTGCCATTTTTTCCCTGAACAAGAGAAAAAAGTGTCATGTGGACTTACATCTTTCAAAATTCTCATCCGCTTCAGCTGCAGTCGAACGAAGGATATATTTCTCAGCACAAATTTTCGCATTCCAAACCACGGTGTATACCAGCGCAATTCGAGTATCAGCTAATTTCGCAAATCAAACGAAAAAGAAAATTCACAATCTCCAAGTCTTACCTGTGCTGGTTAAAAGACCGGCTCCTAGCCATGGATGAAGAAATTTGTATATGAAACTTTTTTCGATGTGCCGTATGTTTGAAAATAAAACCTGGAAAATAAATTCCAAACGAAGTGTTCGTATTCTACGAGAAGCTGGTTACAGTGTAGTAATTTGCGTGATATAATAACTTCATTCGTATGAACGAGTACGGCCGACGTGTATTTTTGTTCACCTCTACGTCATCCGGATGATAAGCAGTCACGACTGGAACGCTGATGCTCCAAAGTCGATGAATGGGGTAATAATCCCTGTTCAACTTACGAACCAGGTTCCATAATTCATCTGCGAAACCACAAAATTGAACGGTTAGATTGTGTTTGATTTCTTTTCGATACCGAACTCGAATGCAGTTTCACAAAATGGTACAAGTTTACACACCCAGGGGTACCTGGAAGGTGAGAATGTTGCCAATGATCGGCCAAGCGTATGGTCCAGGAATTTTATCGACGAGTTCACCTTTCCTGCTTCCATGAATCGAGTAGTGCAATCCGTAAAGAAGTCCCGCGACCAGGGTAAAAAATAGCGCGATGCTCAAGAACATTGTTTCACCGACCATCAGATCGGGTGATGAGAGGTGAATTCAATCAAATTGACGAACTTTTCTCACCACTTGAACGCGTTGCAATGACCGCAGAATTTACTGGCCCCTCTATTTATCGACGATCCATTGCAGGAATGAAGCGATTTGCTAACTTTTCTCTCCAACGCTACCCTCTCCCTGATGTCACAAAAATACCCAACGAGACGTTGGATTTTGGACTACCATTCATCTACGATGCTATCGACGACGGAATTCAATAAATAGACTTTCGCAGAGCAGGCGGTATTCGTCCCATCGTTTTAAGCTGACTACCGATGCTGATAAAAATTTTATTATTTTCTCTTTCATCCCATGCTGTACAACAGTGATTTTTGACACGTGTCGGGTCGTGACATGCATCTTAAGCCACGTAAGCGATCTACATTTACGCAGTATGTGCGCAAATATCAGTCGACCATTTTTTATGACGCGAAAAGCAGCCGCTCGAATCTTGTTTTTCATCATTTCCAACTGTCTGCGTGATATTTTGCAAGTATTTGCTGAACGCATTGCATTTCAATGATTCTGACGTCCGGACTTAGAGACAACGGGTTGGATGGAAAACCATCAGGAATTGAAACTGTACTGTAATTTTGCTTCCTTGTAAATTCGTTCCCAATTTGAGTACCTTATCGATTCGTATGTTATTCCAAATTTTTTGTATTAAATTCGACGCACTGATATAGTACGTGCAGAATAGAGTACTTTTCGGTATTCAACGATAATTATCCCCTGTGAATAAATTTATTGTAATTAATAATGCTCATGATTTTAGTCGATGTTTAATTTTATTACAAAAGTACAACAGGGGGACAGAATAGTAAATGTCAGAGAGATAAGAATGCTGTTATTGACGGGTGTAAACACATTTATTATAGAGACTTACTGACGATGAATACAAATATTGGAAATATTTCACGTGACGTGCTTAGGACAATTTACGTTATGTTTAGGTCAGTTCTCGATCGGCGCTGTCAGAAAGAGTGTGAAACAAAAAGATTAACAACTTCCAGCGGCGTCGTCGCGCAGCAAACGTTACTGACTAAAATCCAAGCGAGTGTTTTCCACAGTCAACTTGATTACTGTGCGATCTCGGGACAAATTTCAGGCGGATAGGCTTTGATGGTCGTAGAACCAAGTCGGGAAGGATTCGTACATCGCGTGAAAAATCGAGCGGCTCCAAATAGAAATTGTGCAAGAAATGCGCCACCAGCACCTTCAATTCCAGCATCGCAAATTTCTGACCTGCAGAAAAAAAGAAGAAGAATAATGTGGATCGTCGTCGCAGCTCGTGAGACGATTGCGGATAAATTTGAATACAAAAATTGCCTCACGCTTGACTGGAATTCGCAAATATACGCGTAACGACAGTCGCGGAGACTACAGAACGGAATTTACGCAATGGCACGATGCTCGGTGCAGAATTATTATCCTAGTTGAACGCGTCGTATCCTCACCGATGCAGTTTCGCGGTCCAGCGCTGAAAGGCACGAAGGCGAACGGATGACGTCCTTGCGATTGTTCGGGTAAAAATCTGTCCGGATCAAAGACTAAAGGGTCTGGCCAAAAGTTGGGATCTCTGTGTAGGTCGTAAATGTGAACGTTAACGACCGTCCCTCCGGGCACCAAATAGTTCTCTGAAATAAAATATGAAATCGTGCTGCGATGAGCGAGCGCAATATTCATGCGATTGTTGGGGCGAATACTCACTGAGTTGCAGGTCTTCGGATATGTGACGAGATACGAACGGCACACTTGGAAACAATCGCAGAGATTCTTTGATGCATCTTTCCAGATAGGCCAAGCCCTGGACTTCGCGCATTGACAATTTCTCGTCTTTCTTTCCTTCGAATACCTCGTCGACTTCAGCTCTCGCTTCGTCCTACCATAAGCAAAATGAAAAAATCATTCGTTGTACCTGTCATCCACTACGCCTCGTTTGTTGACGAGAGATTACGAAACAGTAGAAACGAATTAAATTTCTTATCTCGCACGGTTCACTTGTGGCCTGCTGTACGACAGTCGATCACAGCAGGAACGTTCAAAGTCTGTCAACAGTTTACTACATACGATTCAGGATAATAGAGCCGTGCAAAGGTGGGGCAGATTTATTCTGAGCAAGAAAATACTCCCACTGAATTGATAGCTGTGCTTAAAAGTTAAGTGAAAATATTGTAAAAAAGAAATCGAGCTAAAATTTCAATGACATACCTGAATCTGTTTGTTTTCCGCTAGCAGCATCAACGTGAAACATATCGCCATAGCGGTCGTGTCGTGACCCTTTCGGCAAAAAGAAAAATACATGAATTATTTATAGGAATATGCGCAAGGTATGCCAAAAATTGTTTATGACAATCGAATTTGTTGATTACAATTTCTGTTTTCTTTCGATTCTACGTCACGCTCTTTGGCTTGTACTATACGGCGTCTATAATACATTTCTTTTAACATTGGTATCGATTCGGACATTTTCAATGGTCAACATCACGCTTCGACTTTAGACTTAAGCAAATAGTCACGATTCCTCTTTATTCTTCGTGTGTATATTAACTTTTAAGAATAATCAAGCGATAGTCGACCCCACGACAAGTCCACTATCTGAGTAAAGGGGGGGGGGGGGGGGGGGGGGGGGGTTACAGCCAACGAGGGCAAGCTTTCGGTAAACAATGACAACTGAGAAGAAACAAATCGTTCACATAATGTGAAAAGCTGGTGTTATCACTCGTATAAAAAATCAACAAGCGATTAAGCGAAACTTTTCTGAGCCGTCGTACACGCGGATCAAACCGCCGTTCAAATTGGTTGATCGCGAATGAGTTTATAGAATCTCAGTCAGAAAATTCACCTCGAATATAAAAGTGTCAACTTCTTCCCTGATTCCTTCGTCGTCTATGCTGCCCTCACGCTTGGAAGATGAGATCAGAAGATCCAGCATAGTCAAGCGCCGTCTGCCTGTAAGGGAAAAATTACAACTTTTATGCCATTTTGCGATGGCGTGGTTGATAGAAACGTTATCGTCGTACAATGAGGAATGGATATCGGTACGACATGTGAACGTACTCTTGAAATTTTTATCTTCGAAACTGTAGACACCCGGATCTCCATCACCGCCGAGTCCTTGTAAAAATTGACCTCCGGTCTCGTCGTGATATCGTTTACGCTCGTTGATGATCTTCGGAGAAGTAGGGAAAAAGTGTGATCGTTAGGAAAAAATTCCCACTGCGCGTATAACTGCGTACTCACATTTGTTGAAAAACCGTGAAGAACTTTGAGCGCTCGAACTTGACATTTGAACTTTTGGGAAAACTTGAACATCCAGTTTGAGTGCCACCAAGGCCTTAGCATTCTGCGATTCAAAACCGAGAAATCGTTGGATCAATCTCGTTTTTATTTCGCTTGTGATAAATGAAATTTACTCACCGGTAAAGCGTTATGTCTCCCATTTTCGAAACGCAAGATCTGTATTCGTTCTGAACTTGCCCATTCACCTCCGATGTCGCGCCCATCGCGGTTTCTGCAGAGTTAAAAGATGCCGAAAGGTTTTCTCACGGTTTGTAAGACTGGTTCTCATGTAACTCACCGCAAATCGAGTTGAGCGTGAATTTGTGGAGAAGGTGGACGAGATCGTCGACGACTTCGTCTCCCTCGAGGCAAAGCGATTTCACGAGCTTCTCGCTCTGCTCGTTGAAAATCGCCATGAATTGTTGCAGTACGTTGAAGTGAAAAGCCGGCGTGAGGATTCTTCTTCGCGTGTGCCACTTCGACCCTAAATAACAGAAAAAGGGAATTAATCCGCTGACCCAAAATTTTGAAAAATTTCATACATTCGAACAGAACAACGAATAGTGTTCTGAGCTGAAATATTCACCGCCACCAGTTGCAGCGTGCATCGGTATTGTCAATGCAGCTCCATTCTGCAAACTAGAAAGGTGAGAAAAAAAATTAAACCTTCCACGTCTCACCTTCGCTGGTCAGAAGACCGGTACCGAGCCACGGATGAATAAAACTGTAGAAAACGCTTTTTTTTATGTGCTTCATGCTTGTAAGTATGGCCTGAAAAATAACCACGAAATTAAATGGCGCATATTCCGCAAGATTCCGATTGACCGGAATCTCGCCCGATACAACGATCTCAATTATTCAAACGAATGCGAACACTAGAATAGGACTCGTTGAGGATGATTTTGTCACGTGACGATTAATCTTTCACGCTTCAATAAACGGGGGAATTTAATAAGATCACTCTCGGTGAGCTTACGTGAAGCATATCGTGTAGGTAATTGACGTATTCCACGATTGTATATTTTCGGATACCGATAAACAGAGACTTCATAATTCTGAATACCTCGACGTCGTCGGGATGATAAAGGTTCACGTGTGGAATATCGATGCTCCAAATCCGATTAATGGGGTAGAATTCCCAGTTTATCCTGTGACCTATGTTCCAAAATTCCTCTGTAATAACGGGGCATTAATCGGTTGGATTTCATTTCCATTTCGGGGTAAGGAGCTCGATTGGACTCGAGACACTGTTGTGCAAAACTTACCTAGGGGTACCAAAAACTTGAAAACATTGCCAACGAACGGCCAAGCGTATGGCCCGGGAATTTTGTCGATCAGTTCGCCTTTTCTGCCTCCGCGAACCGAGTAGTGCAATCCGTAAAGAAGTCCCGCGATCAGGGTAAAAAATAGTCCGATACTAAACAACATTTTTTGAATCTATGACTCAGAGCCCTGGATACGACGATTATTATTTTACACTGGCTCTGTGCTCTGCAACTTCTCTCGACGATGTAGCTTGACCAATTGAAAATATTTAATGTTAATGCCGACTCGCCGATTAACAGATACGGTGAGCTTTCGATTTGAAAGTAGCTATCGTGAGCCGAGGTTTATTTGTCGAATATATCTACACTGACAGTGAGACAGGGGTTTATTTACTGTTACCAAACGCATATTTGTATGCGGCGAAATAAATGCTTCGTTATTATTATTAAATTTTTATTTCCCGAAATTATGACTGACAGATATTTTTTAATTACTTAAAAAATCGTATTTAGTTTAATTAAAATTTGATAGTAATAACAAAGCATTTATTTCGATATATCCAAGTAAACGTTTGCATGTTAAGAGTAAATCGATTCTGTTCTCGGCGTGTGATTGACGTCCTGTGCACAATGATTAGGTATCCTCAGGTATTTAACGCACAAGGGAGCTACCGAAGCGATCGGCCCAAGAAATATAACTAAAGCTACTTAGGGACATCAGACGCATAAAAACGGATGATAAGGAAATCGGGTGTGGAGGGAAAATATCATACTTGCACAATCTCTTCCCCGCCACCTTGAGTAGAACGAAAGGAAAAATACAATGATGATACGGGGATATCTTGAGTCTATTGACCGCTCGAATCTTGTTTCACGATTATCTTAATTAACCGTGTTTGTACTGTTTTCAACAATTCTTTTCGAACCTACGGTATTCCAACGGTCGTATTATCGAAATGAAAGAAGATTGGGTAGAATGAAAATTTTGAGGTCTGTACTTGTAATGAATTTTGCCATTATTTTTATCACATTTTATTTACAAGTAGATGGAAGTGAAGTCCAATTTTACGTAATTCTATCGACATATTATTTCTATAACTTTCATATGATTCACATTGGCAAAAAATATGGTAAATAATATCTGGCCATGTTCAGCATTTACAAATTTCATCATCCATAATATTAAATCTATTTAAATTATATTGAACCACGGTTTTTTATGTTTTTATATAATAATCGTTAAAGTAAAAAGCACGATTTTTTTCTTCTAGACTAATAATTTTAGTATTATTCTCTTCGTCACAGTTTTTTTTTTTGTACTTGTTGAATAAGTCTGTGTAAGTTATTTCGGTATTTAATAAGGTATCAGACTTTACTGCATAACCATGAGCCATCTCGTTACCAGTAATCCCTTTATGTGATGGTATTGAAATTAGCCGTTCATTTTTATGTCAATTTTTACTTATAGATAATTGATTACGTAATGATATAATTAATGAAGACGCGCTAGATAAATTAATATTATTACTCGAGGATCTTAAAGCATTTGCCGAATCAGTTGAGATTCGAAAACTGTTGTCTTTGTTTGTGTTGATAATATGTGCCAAAGATTCGGCCGTAATAATGGAAGATTAATCAGGTATTTTATAAGACATATTGTACAAGTTATTATCGCTCCATGCGAAGAATCCAACTAAAGAGTGGTTGTTTTCCGTTATTTTAGAATCATCTGTAAGGATATAAACTGTGTTGGAATCTTTTGTGGAAATATCATTAAACTATTTTTTGCGACAGGAAGATTATTTATGAACAGATGTAATTCGCTGATTTTACCGATCAATTAATCTACCTATTTTTTTTCTCGGGACTAGAGAATTCTCCACCAGAGATTCCCAGGAATTTTCGAATTCTGAAGAAATTTCTAAAACTTGAAAAAAAAATCGTAAAATGGTTGATTAAATACAAAATGAAATTAAGCTTATTAATAATGATCAACAGTTATTATTTATTCAGCCTTGTTTGAATTAATATTTCAGTTACATACGCATTTTTTTAACAAAATTAACTAAATTAAACTTTGAGTATCTTTCTATAAAACTATTAATTTGTCTATTTATTAAAAAGTAGATACTCTGAATATGTATCTTAGCTTCCTTCCTAAGGTGAGTAAAAATATGAATCACACAGTCTTTTAATAAAACAAATGGTAGGCACCTGAAATATCTTTACAAAAGTAATCTTCAAATTAGAGTTACATACAGTATTTACGGTCACATACAATCAAGGTGCGATTTCTCGATTGCTCGACACTTTTTTCTCGTCTTGAGTAAGGTCAAATTTCCCGAGAATTCTCACTTTGAGATGTCTCGACCAGAAACCCTCCTGATACCCCATGTCAATTCTCAAACCAGTTTTAAATTTTCAGTAGCGTAAAGTGCTGCCATCTAGAAGCGGCACGAAACGTCGATATTGTCAGTACGAAGTCTTGTATCCGGCTAGCAGCTCGGTCGTCCGCGCTTCTCGGAGCCTCCGCAAGATGGCGGCACAGCGGCAGCAGCGGCGAGTCGCGCGTCATTGAGAAAACAAGAGACGATCGGCGGCAAACAAACGGTGAAAGGGATTCGCAGCATTCGCAACAAGGAGTCAAAATCGAAGTCGGCGCCTCAAAGACGAGCGGTACGCGTGACAATTGCCAAAATACCGGCGATAAACGATTCCGTATACTTCGTCCGTGAATCAGAGTCGCAACTGCGCCTTAACTCGGGGATCTCGAGGTCAAGCGGCCGCGGCTGCCGCCTGATCGACCCACTGACCCAGTTATCAACAGCCCTTTCAGCCGAATCCAATTTGCCGTTTAGCGCCGGCGGAATTCGGCCGCAGACAATTCGACAGGTAGGCTAATCCGTTCCTCCCCCTCCCCCAATCATAGGGGACTCCCAGCCACCCGTATTAAGTTAGGGAATTGAATTTTCTACTTTAGTTTGTTATGACGAAAATAAAGTCCCTTGTGAAATTCAAGATGGCGGCCGAGGAAGCTACTTCGGAATCTAATCGGAATTCCGGATTCGGAATATCGATGATCCACCCCCCCCCCTCTGCCCAAAATATTACAAAAAAATTAATCTATTGTCGAAAAATTTCAATTTGAAATGTACGTTCCGACCAGACTCTAACGTGCAGATGCTTTTCTGCAGTGTGAGTTAATCGCCTCTGGATTATCCTCATCACGAACGATTCGACGGCTTTGACAACAATGCTTATTATAACTTGATTGTAATGGAAAATACGATTATTTGATTGTCAAGCTTTGAATTTCCAGTATTCACTAATCGACTCTTATTCCAAACTCCGTAGGTGACCGGTGTGAAAGTTGAACGACGAAATGTACTGCGAGCGATGCCGAGACAACTTGAAGCACACGGTTACACCGTTACACCTAAACGCTGTGCGTCGCCGCGTCGCGAGGTGATTTCTCCCTGTGAAATCCAACTTTTCAGGGAACCGCGCGTTCGGCTCTCGACGTTGGATTTCACCGATTTCGGTGAGTGTCTGTATTTTTTCACCGTTTTTGTTCCTTCGAACAATCTGAGAAGAAACGTGCCTAATACACTTGTTCCTCAAGTTATAATCAAGCGATGGATGCTTTATTCGTGCCTCTGACGGCACAATGAGGATCTATCGTAACGTTCCTCCGAAAAGAAATTCTGCCCTATCTTTGCGCGTGTTATACCTACGTGTATAACGTATACCTGGACTTACTTTCGCGCCAAGACGTTCGACCGTGCGGAATTATTATCGCCGAGGGGTAGAAAATTATCTTTCAAACTCTATTCCAGCGCTGGTGCAGGAACTTTCGTCAAGGCAAACTTTCGTCGCTTGGCATAACGTTTGCCGTTCTCTATAGCTTATCAACCCTCCTTCCTTCCTTCCTTCGTTCCGCAGTTTCTTGCCAAAATTCACCTCGCGAGTAAGTGAGAATTACAGCAATACGCATCAATTTTATGCCCGACAGTTTAAGCGTCGCGAATACCTTCGTTGTCAACTCCTTTTCATTTACCGGATATACGTAACGGCTCGGATAGCCTTTGCTGCGATGGGATTGTATAACGTGCCAACTAATTACTCCGAACGTGAAAACGCGTGAAATTTTTCAAAGAGGTCACAAACCGAGCTTAATTCCGGAACCCGCGCGAGTTTCGGGGTGAATATTGTAGCATGCCGGACGATAAGAGTTACGCTCCTGAATATACTTACTTGAGTGTCCGACTCATTCGTGTCGCGTCCCCCGCGTTTTCGTGCTGCTGCGCTGAAGGGGCCCAAAGCAACAAAGATTAATCAAAGTTTAATCAAAAATTCTTGGCACAGAGCGCAGAGACAGAGGCAGAAGCAGAAGCAGAAGCAGCCCGCTAGCTCGGTATAAGTAAAGCTCTTTTAGCAACTCGAGACGCACGCTGAACGTAAATAGCGTTTTATCAGTCGCGACGTAATATCTCCTCCTTCCTGACGACGGCTTGCAGTGAAATTTATTAACAGCTTCATTACGGGATAACAGTTGAACGCGATGCGAACGGCGTTTCTCCTTTTCATCTAGGCTAAAATAAATAAAAGGAAGAAAAAGTACGAAATTAAAATATAAGCAAACGAATACAGAGGTAAAATAGATACCTACATGATGATGAAAGAATGTTTACGGCGAAATGTCGGAAATCCGTAAGGTGGTGCATAAATTCAACAATTTCAAGAGGAGAACGACTGCTTTCCGAAATAACTTTATTACATAATTATTGTCATTAGACTTGAACAAATTTTGCCAACAATAAGCAGTGCGTGCTGCGTATGACAGATTTACCATCGATGCCATTGTTCGCTGGATATCTGTATAATAAAGGCTCTTTTGCGCCCGCGAACGGCAAATCCCAAATATAGGTATATTCGTTGAAATGTTTAAAGCGAAACAAACACAATTCAAGGGTTAATACAATCGGCGATTGATTAATCGAGCCGCAGATTTGGCCACTCCGAGAGGGGAGCCGCCGATTCGAAACATGCAAACATATCGAACGGTGTAGACAGTCGTTCGCGATTAATATCCGCGTTATTACACACACCCGTCCAAATATATAAATATTTTCCGTTTTATTTCGCGGACGCAAAATGCGATTAATTAGTGTATTACAATACGCATATATTAGGCCGGTTCAGAGAAGTATATTTTTTTCGGAATTCGCTCTTCTCCGAGATTCTTGTACTTTTTTATTAACAATAAAAAATAGTTGACGCGAAAGGGCTGGGGTGAAAAATATTTTGAGGTACGTGTGATTTTTTCTAACACCGAAAAATCCCCGGCTTTAACTTTTTTAACTTACAAATATTTGGGAGTTAAAAAAATTCATCCTTACGGATTTCAACACAGATTTTTAAAATTATTTGGATATCACGGGAAAGCTGTCGGCTGCAGCTGAAAATTGTATGGAAAAGAATAAAAATAATTTGAAACGAGCGATCTCGGAAGAAGGAAAAACAACGACGTGTAAGAAACCTCGCGATATAAGAGAACTTTTGAAGCAACGATTAGTGTCTAACAATAGTATAAGTGTGCGTTATGTGTAACGAAAAAAGCCGTAAGCTTGTCGCTGCATCAGAGGGGGATTTAGAAAGAGCTCAGCGGCAAAACTGTCAAATAAATGAACGTTATAGTCGGCGAAGCTGGCGTTGGCGGTAGTTCAACTCCCTTTCTAGGCTCCCTCGGGATCCGAGCTGCGATGCGTGGCAGTCGACGGTGTGCGTGAGGGAGGGAGGGAGGGAGGGAGGGCTGCGTAATTTATTCATCCAAGGAGAGGCCTCCCTTTTCTTTCCATCCCACTTTGTTTCTCTCTCTCTCTCTCTCTCTCTCTGAGGGTCGGAACGAGCGGAGCGAAGGGTAGGAGAAGATATCCCGGCAAAATTTAGCTACAGAGCCGTACAACATGTCGGAGCTATACGCAAGTACGAGATACATACGTATCGCGTAATACGAAAGGATTTCATTCCGGAAGTAAAAGACCTCGGTTATTTTCGTGATGGCGTATAGTGGAGGTAAAAAAAAAAAAACAACAGCAAAACAAAGCTAAAAACGAAGGGAATAGAAGGTTGTGATAGTAAAATTGCGTTAATTGAAACAAATAAGAATAATAATTGGGTAATTTTCTTTTCTTTTTTTTTCTTCATCTCTTTCTTTCTTTCGATCCGTATTTTTCTTTTCGGTAAGAAATTATCGCGATAATTCAAGCGAGAGCGAATAATGATTCGAATCGATCCTTGTCGCGTAACGTATACATGTTATATACATAGAAACATCGTACATACTGTACGTGGTAAAACAAGGGCGTTGTAATTAGCTTTTCCTTTCACTTCGTCTCTCGCTTTCGCCTCTCCTGCAATCCATATTTATTTATTTATTTATTTATTTCTTCCCAGACCTCGCACACCCCGCGACTTTATTAGGATTCAGTTTTCTTTTCACCGGAAACGATTATGACCGGGTCCTATCCCTGCACGATCTTGGACGCATTTTGCGGTTAAAATGAAATTGCTCTCGTACGAAAAAAGACTGCATACGTAGGACGCGTTGTTTTTCTATGGGGAAAAAATAAAAATCCACTTTGTCTGTTACACATACGCGAATCGGCTTCTTTATATACCTGTATTTCTGTATAAATGCGTGTCTATATGTAGGAATTAATTTCGTCGCGGGAAAATACAGTTGTGAAAACCGTATCTCGAGATTGCTTTATTCAATATACGTCTGCCAAACGCCGGTTTCAAGCCCCACGTGACACAGCCTCGCATGTATTACAGACGCATACCTCTGCGGAGGGAAAAGGGGTCGGAGGTTTTCTTCTTCTTTTCTTTTTTTTCGTACGAATTTAGGAGAAAGCGGCATTCCCGGAGCTTCGGCATCCACGTGACTCCCCGGATCGTCTTTTGTCTCCGTTTCTGGATTCTGTCGCGCCCATCGGGCCTCCGGGAATATCCAACGGGTGAGATGTTTGCTGGCGAACACCTGAAAACGCCCTTCGAGTACCACGTCAGGCACTGTTAGACCTGTGCGCAATCGCTCAAGAGCAACCTTAAACAAGCCAAGATGCAACACCTACCTTTGATTGATCTTATTGCGAGATACCTAGTCGCGCATGTTCGAGCACTTGGCAAATATGTAACGTATCATGATTTTCCTAAAAATGTGAGAAAATCAAAGCAGACTCGTATTACGAACGTGACACTTTATCGGTATCTGTTTTTCATTTCAATTATTTTGAAAGTTTATCAAATTTTCTACCCTGTGACAGCGATTTGAAATGAATCCTCAGCTCTTAGTCGTAGCGTTATTACGTCGTTCTCTCCTCTACTTTTGGAGAAAACACAGTTATACCTTACAAATGCATACTTATTAATCAATTCGACAAATACTCCTACGATGAACAAAGAAGCATCGATTTTCAGCTAACGGAAATGCAGCAGAAATACACAAGACAAGTGTACCAGTTATCGAACTATTTCAATCGTATCTGTTTAATCCTTAGTTCTAAAATTATCAAAGAATAAATTTTTCGCGTTTAACCCTCTAGCAATTGGTTTTAGTCGTCGAAAAATTCACAATTTATGCGTTAATTTATAATTTTGCAAAATAAAAAGGTCTATAATAAAACTGGTGCACTCATCTTCCGCACAACAACCTGATCCTAGCGTGATATATTTGTGAACGATTCGCATAAATTTGCCCTCGATTTCCGATCGATCAATTATCCGAGAAAATCTCGGTTTCGGTCTCTGATCTTTCGGTCCGACAACCGATCCTTGACAGGGATCAGGAAGCTGGACGGAAGGGGAGGCCGATTTCGCCCGAGACGCGAACGAGGGCATCTATAACGCAAATCCCCCGGTATGTCATGGAAATCCGCTCTGTCCCGTCCCCGATGGCTGCCGGGTCTCGTCGCCTCGGAGATACGCGGAAGCTGTAAAGACTGAGTCGGGACGAGGGGGGGACGTCGGTCCGACTGGCGCGTACAGAAGCCGAAATTGCTTCCGCGGGTTCGAAAGTTTGCACCCCGGGTTAAGGTCAGGCTCCGAATTCTGAAGGGCTCAAGGCGGGAAGACTCGAAACCCACTCTGCAAATCCTCCGAGTGCAGACAATTAAACCGCGACACTGGAAAAGGTGAAAATGTCAACTCGATTTAGTAAATCGATTAATTATAATCGACTGCCGTGGAGGCTTGATGGTTTGGAAATCGTTCCTTGAAAATGCCTACACGGTTATCTCCCGAGTATCGTTTATCACGATGGAAGAATTTGGCGATTTTGGTCGTTGTAGACTGTTTTGTTAGTGGATCACGTATTACGACGTTTCGACCCGGCTCAGCCGATCGTCCGGAAAAATCACCCGGATGATCGTCGCAAGGCTTGATTTGCTAGTGAACAGTTGGCCTAAAATAACCAAAATCGATGAATTTTGTCCTCATATATCCTCCATGGTCGCTGACATAAAATTTACCGTTCATCACGCGATGTAAGAAGACAAGGTGCGTCGGTGTCTGTGCATATCCAAGATGACGTGACAGAAATCACGTAAATAGATTACTTGAAATTACTTATTAATTTCCGTACATTCTGTTTGCTGAAAATCCCAGTTTACGCGGTCGAAAGTTGAAAAAATGACAATATAAACACCGTAGGATAAAATATCAAGGCTGTACGACGTCACCTTGTTTTCTCACGTCATGGTTTATCGGAACATCCTGAATCTTGTCACACATAGATAGGAAAGTGAAATCTAAAGTATGAGAAACGTCAGCTCCTTCCGTCCTTGGTGTCGTAAAAGTTCGAATCCACTCTCGGCCCTTTTTCTATCCCGCGAGTTTCCGGCACTGACCCTATTCGTTGTGTATCCCCGTGGTCACGCATCTGCTTTTTTACAGACACGGACTAACACGCCTCCCTCTCAATTGCTCCATATCCAACCGAGGCGGGGAGATTTACGCTTCGGTAAATCCCGAAAATTACCTTCTTCGTATCGGCAGGTGTGATAAAAAAGTGTCTCGATGTCTCCGCGGCGACTTGTACAATTCACCTTAGCGTAGGTAGGTAGGCTACCTGTAAACGAAGAAAAATTTCTCTCAAAAATTCGCCACCAGATAATGTATTTTACAACGTACACGACGTCTTCGGGCTGCGAAAGAAACGAACAAATTCTTCGGTGTGGTCAAGTTGAATCAACAACGCTTGCCATGTCTCGAATAATTATCGCGAGCGGCATTCTTTTCTTCACATCTTTCCACCGGGTCACAAATTCAATCAACCGTCTACTCGTACATTTACCTAAATTTACACGCGATCGGTCCACCACCAGGACTCGGAGAGCTCGCGGTCAGTGAACCTTGACATCATCCTCCGGACCCCCGGCGTACCGCTACCAATCTCTTCGGAGTACCCGTCGCGCCTACGCGACGTGCCGGAATTGACCATCTTTCCAAGTGTCCGCTATGGCCGGAAAAATACTCGGTTATGGTGTTTTAGTTATAGACGTGGGATCGGAGAGAGATTCGGAGGAATTACCAGAGGCGCGAAACAGTGGACCTCACGCCAGTTTTGTCGGGTTGTGTAAGTTGGTGTGTAAAAATTTTGAATTACGATTGAGCAGTACTTTTCCGACGATTCGTTTCTCGACACTTACACTCGGCGAATTTATGCTCAGAATTTGAACGCAGAGTCGATGAGGGGTCATTTCACGGAGCAATTAAACGAGTCGAAACGTTGAGCCTGGATTTTGGGACGTTTCGTCCGATCATCTACCGTTCGAATAAACCTGGGGCATTCCGATCGATTTAGTCTGAATTTGTTGAGATTATTAAAAACGGCGTTTTCGCAATTGGTTTTCGCGATTGTGTACAAATTTCACCAGTGGCTAAAGAAAACCTGAACAAATGTTCGAGACTCTTTTGGTTCGGTAAGAACGTAATACCAAAATATGATCAGATTCGAAGGGGATGAGGGGTACGCGAGCTGCCAATCTGCTAGTTTAAATTAGTTTAAATCAGACTTTGAAAAACGGAGCGTCTCGTTTTGAAAATTTTAAATTTCAACATCACTCGCCGCTCGTCCCACGCGTCAAATTCACAGCCGTGCGGCAACTCCTTGAAAATATTTTGCGAACGAATGAAAAAAGTTCTCGTTCCAGATTCACGCTCCCAACAAGCAAAGTCTCCGAAGATAACGGGGCATTTTACTAGACCTTTTCTCGAAGCGTACAATGCATTCCCTCGTTCGTGCAGCGTATTATACGCCTATCGCCGGGGTTATGGGACTTACTTAGGATCTAGGCGATCGTTTCCCGATTGGCTGAGGCCCGAGGGGCTTCTTCCCTCTTAGCCTCGAGAGTGAAAATCTCTTAACTACTCGGCGCCGAGCTGTCATCCGTCAATTGGAGGCGCTCACCGTTGCCCGAGAAAAAAGTTTCGAGAAGGTAAAACACTCCGCGATGTTCTCTGGGCGTAAGTCGTTGCGACGATCTTTTTCCTCCCTGATACTTCAACTTTCTCGGAGTACTAATGACAATATTTATCTGAAATAACGAATCATTTCTCCGCAGCATTTATGCGGTCTTTTTGTATCCTATCAAAATCCTCGTTGTTTCAGCTGAAAATTTGCAGTTCAAGTTAATCGAGTCGAATTTTGTTTAAACAATGCCTCCCAATGTTTGCACGGAAAAAACGTTCAGTTGTCGACAAATTTTTATATATCCATTAACTTGGGTCAAATTTTACTCAATCTTACAGTTACTCTAGAGGCATCCCCGAGTCCAAATTTCATCTAAAGTTACTTTGAAGGAAGCTGAACCTGGAAATTCTGCATTGATCCTCCGACTGCTAAAAATGAAACTAATCCGAAACTATTTTGGCGCTATTCGATCTACAGCTCCTCCATTGGACCTGTAACTCCTCCTTTGCCGATATATTATCACAGCGACATTCAATTAATCACAATGAACGATCCAAGGGATATTTCGATATGTTTTTGACAGGTTTCAATATCATTTGAAAATTAAGTATCGCATTTCAACTGTATTTAATCAACGTTCTTTCGAATACAAAAACCCTTTTAACTCATCCAATATACAGAAGATACGATTAAACGCATGTGTAAACCAATTCCCATTCATTGGGATTTTAATTTGATTTCATACGATTTAATCGTATTTTTTGTATTTCAATAACAATCAATCACAATCGATGAATCTTTATCAGCGGGTTCGGATTTTGAGCGTTAACGGAGGGTTTCGAACAAGCAGGTTTAACTCAACCTCCGGAGGGTTAAAGGAGATTCCAAACATACCCTGATTCAAGACTATTCTTGAGAAATCGGTAAATTTCGGATATCTTTAAACGTCAAAGTAGGAACCTGCTTCGCTATCGTTAAACTCTAGGCAGAAACTCGTACCCAGGGTTTCGAGTAGGCGCTTATAAATTTCGGCTCGGGTCCTTATTTCTCTGGAAATATCAAAGGGCTGCACCCCTCGTCGCGATGCTCGGCGAAGCTCGGCGCCGCTCGGCTAACGCAACGTGTCCAGAAATTACGTGAAATATGAGAAGCACGTTGGCGACACCACGGGCACGCAACTGAGGTCGTTCAAATTTCCCGGATGGCCTCCAAGCCACACCGGGTAAAATAAAAGCATCGACTCGTGACGAGACAACAACGCGACGCGACGCGATTCTGAACGTATCACCTCGACTCGTTCAACTGTAATTGGTACACCGTGTGATTTCAATTCGTTTCGGACAGGCATGAAAATGTACGAACTGCTCCTACACCGGCGACACACAATCCTGCACGCTTTAGGCAATTCCCACCTCGACACTCTTTAATTACAAACTCCGTAAATGAACAATGCCGGCACGCGGTGTTGTCTCTTTTTTTCCACACCAACCTCCCTTTACCTTTCGCTTCCGCTAATTCGAAAGTATCAACTTGCGTTAAAGCTCGTTTGAGAGCGTGTTCTCTGATTCCCAGTCTCCACCTCTCTACATCCCTCTTTCCCTCTCTCCTCTCTATATCGTATACAACACGGAGCGTAGGTATATTCACCTCAGTTTTCCGATAAATCGAGTCACGCTGTCGTCGGAACAGTTACAAACATTTCATTGAAACCGTTATGCGATTCCAAATTACCTGCGCTTATATCTTCGGTAAAGAATTTTCTCTAACTTTCGGCAAAAATTTCTTCTCCCAATTCTGAAATTTTTTTTTCAGTTTCGTAGGATGTTCTCACCGGTATTTGGGGAGGAATCTGTCGCCTCGTTACCTCCCGAAAATTACATAATTGCGTCGAATTTGAATAATACGAAAAAATTCAATCGCGATCGAGATTTATTTTCTCATTTTCCTCCCCACGTCTCTCTCTCTCTCTCTCTCTCTCTCTCTCGTTCTCCCGCCGTTTTCACGAAAGCGGGCGCTTCTTTCGACCAGACAATAGCCTCGGAGACGCTTTCCGACGGCTCAAGTGTCCGTCGGCTACACTCGACCCAGCCTCCGGGCTGCTGCAGGAGTGCCGAATGACCGTCGCCCTGGAGGAGCTCGAGGGCGGTAAATAACATCGGTTGACAGGGCGAGCCGCGCACCCCGGAGTCCGGCTTCGTTTCGTTGGATTTTTCGAAAAAGGGGAGCAGGCTTGTATTATTCACACCTCGGGCAGCATGCCCCGATCGTATCGATCCCCGAATTCACCTGGTCGATGCAGCAAATACGCGATCGTATATCCATGCGGGATCGGTTTTTTACACCACCTATAAAATTACCGCGGGTATAACGGTTTCAAATTCTCACTCTTTTCGTGCGCCTCTTTTTTTCACGCCCGTTTTCAATTATTCCACTATAGAAGAGATAATTCCAGCTCACATATAGGTATACCATACCGTAGAGTAATACTGCTGGAAATAACGAACCAATACCGAATGTATTACCACGTTAGAATTATCGGTATCTGGATAATAATTTCACCGAATTAAAGTGAGTCTGACTAATTTTACTTACTTGACTAATTAAAACATCAGTTCGTTCTTTTCGGTGTAAGAAATTGAGAGTAAAGAGATACGATGATGTCCGAAGGCTTACCCACCGAAGCACGAGTCTGTCGGGTACAGTTATTATACGTATAGAGTGAAACCGCTTCGCCGTTTAGTTTTCAGATTTAAGAGCTCCTAGTCGCGCCGGTGAAAGTGACGCGGGATTTAGAATCGTCGAGTCTCGATGAGACGGGCGTCTGTGTTGGCGGTGGAAAAAATTTGGAGTCAGGGAAGACGCTGGTTGTATCGAAGTAATTGATATCGCAGGTTGATGCCGAGTGACGTCGGCAGAAGAGAAGAGAAGAGGGTTGAGATAGGCCGAGCAGCCCCGCAGTCGCTGACGTAGAGAGAGAGAGAGAGAGAGAGAGAGAGAGAGAGTGGAAAGGGGGCGGAGGTGGAGGGACGCCGTTGCCATGGCAGCCATGGCTGGGTCCCGCAGTTTCGAATGGTTTGGGTAATGTTCCGAGGGCTTGAAATGGATTTCTCTCGCCTGGCCAGCAAACGAGGTTAGTCAATGCCTAACGCACAAATGGGCATAGTTGCCTAATTAATTGTCGCTTACTAGTAACGCCGCCTCGTTTACATGCCGCTCAAACTGCGCGAGGTCTACGATTATGATATGCGTATAATGCGTATACTTGTGCAACACCTTCGCGCATAACGAATACGTGTACGAACAAATTGCGATTTATCGTTCTACCTTGATCCGAACAAGTTATGTACACCGTGGAAATCGATTCGTTATAGTCGTAGAGAAACGGCGATTCGATTGTCGGACTGGTTAGAGAGTGATTGGAGTTGGTATAAAAGTTGGCGCGTACTTCGGAGGGTGGATCGATGGATCGGGTTTCACCCTTGCCGAAGTTATTTGAGTTTGAGATGTTTTTACCGTCGATCGTCCGCGTGCCGGTGAGACGAGAAGGATCGCGATAAGGGGTATTGGCGAAACACTTAGTGCATCGACGTCAAAAATTTCCCTCCGCTTCCGCTTAACTACCAACGAACCGCCACCTCGCCGGGAGGAAGACATCCTATGCCCGTATAGTTCGGAAGGTTGTAAAACGCGATAACCAGGAGCTGGGAAATTGGCAGAGCTATCCCGAAGATCAGCTTCGGAGATTCCCTTCTCGTTCGAATTATCGAATTAAGGTCACACGTACGCTGAGTTTATCCTCGCGTCCCCTTGCGGGGAAAATCATGCCCCGCTTTTTCATAATGCGGAAAGGTATAGTGTAAAAGAAGCCGGCGGCAAAAGGGATGCTCGACTCGTTCAAAGGACCTTTCAAAGTGGCTTACAATCGCTGATCCTTTACGTATAAGCGCACACACCCACGTATGTACGTATATATATATATACACCTACGCATGTATACCATAAAACTCGCTGCGGAGTAGAAAACTATTTATGTCGTACCCTTCGGGGGATTTTGCCTGCGGTGGAGAGTCTTCGTTTGATGAATTAATTTACGAACAGCTTCTTGACTCGATGAAAACTCTTTTCAAGTCAACTCCGACGAACGTCGCGACCGAAGTTGCTTCTTCTTTTTTATTATACCTTATATACCTGCCGGTACTGCCTACTTTATCCAGCAATAAATGATAAGTACAAGAAGCGAATTACATCTCGTGAATGTATTTAAATTGTATACGTGATTGTGGGAGGTATATTTAACATCGTGAAAACAGTCGAGTAAATACCCATGGTTATGCCGCAGCCGGTATTTTTGGCCCCGTGTGATGTGCCGATTAATCACGTGGCGGTACTAATTGCCACGCATATTATTGTCGTCAATCGGTACTAATTTTAGATTCATAATCGACACGGGGATAATTATTGCGAATAAGAGGCCCGCGATGAATTCAATTATTACACGTTACTCGCTTCAATTGTATCCTACTAATGGGATACACGTGTATATACACATATATATATATATACCAGGGCGGTCCTTATTTGGGGATCGGAAAAATTTTCATTGGGACAACCCCGAGATCTGTTACAAACGATTAGAAAAAAAATCTGTGTTAAATTCCAAGACTCTGCGTCAACCGGAACACGCCCTTCTAAGCTCCGAGAGTTATGTACGTAAAATACACATAGTTTTCATAACCAGTGATTTCGTTTTGCACGACTTTGGTGTAAATTATTTGGTTCGATTATTTTTTTTATCCCAGTGGCCATCGCTATTATTTGTCTTTCGCTCAAACAGCACGTTACATGTTGCAGAAACGAACATCCTCAATACCGGGGCGAAATCAACTTTAAAGTATGTACACGGACAATATCACAGAACATGTATAACGCTTAATTGCAAATTTCTACCAGTGCAGTGAGAATACATAACGTCGTCGCCAGTGGCGCAAGCCCGTAATTGACTCGTAAATATTATCGGCCAAAGGGGTTAAACGATTGCGACAAGTGTGCGGAGGGTGAAGCGGGGAACGGTGGTAAAGCCAAAGAGGGTCGTGAAAATTCTTTGCCCCACAATTCCGACTAGACTCGGTTTACCTTGGCCGACGGTTGACCTGAATCCGAACGCGCCTCGGGCCTGGTACGCCATTAACCGGCAGGTGAAGGAAAACAAACTCGGACATGTACTCGATGCTTATGAAAGTGAATATACGTATATACATATATACATATATACATATTATATATACATATATGTGCCCGAGCGTCGCGTCTCTCCAGCGATAAGCAAAACGGAAAATTTCGTCTCGCTTATTCAAGCTGGTTCGTTCAAGACAGCTTTGCAGGATCGATCGATCATTTCTTACGTCTCGCACGGTGAAACTCTCACCTTGTATATCGGCATTAAAATTTGAGCCACGGAATTGTCCGAATTGTTCCGTGTCCTCGTCTCGATTCAAGTTGGCCAGAATGAAACGCTAGACCGTAACCTCGACTCGCCTTGAAATCACGTCTGACGCCGTGTCTTTGAGCCGAAAATTACAGGCTGCCGTGCACGCGGCTACTCGATGCTGAATATACATTGCACGGGAATAAGAAATCGGGAAAGTGATCGTAAGTATAAGAGACTTTAAAGCTCTCGGATACCATATTGCATGAAAATATGACGATTTTTTTGTATTTTTAACCACTATAACAGATCCGCCGTTATAAATTTTGGAAGCCTGACTTTGGATCCGTTATCGGTGACCCAAAAAAACCTTCACCAACAAATTTCTACTAAAATACGAATATTTTTAGATTTTTTTCCGCCACGTTGGATTGCCATTCTGAATTTTGCAATCTGACTTCAGATTCTTGATCAGCCACCCAACAAGCCAAAGAGTACACCAATTTTCACGAAAGTCCAAATCTTTGTCGTTTTTTTTTTCCTAGCTTAGCGAATATGCCAAATTTAAATTTTGCAAAACTGACCATAGATTCGCGATTAATGGCCCAAAAAACCTCACGGTACCAATTTTCGTTTAAATCTACTCATCCATTCTCATGATATCATTTTTATTTAATTTATTGGAATTTTGTTATCTAAATAATTGGAAAAAACAGAACCAATCAAAGCCAAAATCTAATCACAGTTCTACGTTTGGAAAAGCCGCGTCGATTGTGTCGAGAATTATTGAAATCCGGTAACTCGTTTTCTCGAGATATCGTCGGACAAAAAATTACACACACATACAGACGTCCGTCTGAAAACGATTGGAGGTGATTCTATAACCTTAAAAACTTGGAGACCTAGCGAAAGCTCAACTTTTAATTCCCGGGATGATTACAATGACTTCCTTTTTTCTCCGAAACCAGAGAAACGGAAAGTTAAAAAGGCGCGGCTGCGCGGCCAGATCAGCGAAAGCAAATCAAATCACAAAAGGGAAGTTCGGTGCAGTTCTCTGTCTACCTATCGGCAATAAAGCTCATGCGCGTGTCTGGTGATTGTCCTGACATTGATGCATGGAGTCGGTTACCCGTTACAATATACACACCTCCGCGTACCTATGCGCGTGCGATTGTGTGCAGGGGTTGATTGAAGGATTTATGGTGTCCCGGTATGTTTTGTAATAATTAATCACGATGTACAAGCACGGAATGAATGATTATTATTCGCGCGATGTGTGAGTTCGCAGCCGCAGCTATGTGGGTGTAATAAACGACCGCGAGCCGGCGTATTAAATCGTTATTCGCAGGCTCGTCGTACATCGATCGCCGCATGATCGGACGAAAGGAAATATCACACGTCCATCGATTGAGATCACGGAGGCGAAACGATTTAGGTACGGTGTATCAGTGACTAACCATCAGCGCGCCCCTTTCACTACCGTCTCGTTATTTTCGGAGCAGCTTACACTTTTCTTTTTTTTTTTTTTTTATATTTTTTATCGCACGAAGCGAAAAAGACAAACTCTCACAGCCCTCTGGAGCGGCGGTTGTTCGCTGCAGGAGAACCGTCGAGAGCCACGGTAATCCAATTTTAAAGTTTCAAGAAGCTGCCGGCCCCGTCCGAGAGACAACCGTGCGGATATTCCGCGCTGCCCTTTCTCGCTGAATTTATTCCTCAGCCGTGCAGCAGCCACGCCAGATCCTCATCCATTCTATTCGAAGACGGGGATTTTTTGCGAAATTGTGACAAAAAAAAAAAAGGAAAGAAAAACAAGAGAGAAGAAGAAGAAAACAGTTAGAAACAGCCTCTCGTTTCAGGAATTATACCCGAAATTGATGTCTGAAAACACTCTGCGAGATGGTCGGAGTCCACTTTCGCACGTAAGTCAAGTCAGGTATCAGAGTAGGCGGGAGAATCAGCTTCTCCGAGTTTGCCGCGGCAGAGTTTGTCCCCGGGCAATTCGACGGATGAATTTTCAGCCTTGACACCGTTTTACGTACAGTCAGTCGCGCAAGCAGAGCGCGGCTCTTCGACTCCGGATGTAGGTACCTATGGATTGTAATTCAGGTGAGCGAGGATCGCCAAGTTTGAGGACGGCTCTTGGGTACCTGATTCGACGTCGCGCGCCTCGACTCGTTCGACTACGTTCGTCCGAATGGCTCGAATGCGGGACGCGGGTGTCTAACACCTTTCACGATAATACCACGCACCCATTTCCTACGACTTGCTAGTCCACGGGACATTACGATGCGGCGTGGTTTCGTGTGATTATTACGTGACGTAAGCTCAGCTCACGCGTTGTTGGCCTTCTTCGTCCTTCGGAAATTACCTCACTCGACGGAGATGACGCAACGAGACTCTTTCCTTGCTTGAACGTCATTCCGCGCAATGCCGTGCATCTCGTTGTCTCTCTCTCTCTCTCTCTCTCTCTCTCGGTAGATATATAAGGCCGGTTCTGCATACAGATCCCGATACCGATATTGTACCGACATTTTGAGCCGGTTCAAAACTCGGACACAAACCCTTTTCTTCGGGTCAAGGTTATCCCCAGACGAAAAAAAGGGTTTGTGTCCGAGCTGTGAAGCGGCTTAAAATGTCGGTATAATGTCGGTATCGGAATCTGTACGCAGAACTGGCCTTATATATCTTTTTCTCTCCCTATGTTTGCGTCGTTTTATATTGACGATCGAAGAGTAAGGTTGTAACCGTGGCAATTCTCGTGCAACCCGGCTCAATAAACACTCGAGTATTCCACCTCGGGGTGTATAAATGAGCGTCAATTATATTTTTTAAACGAAATCCGGACGAGGTATAAAAGAAAGATTGTAAATGTCTCCATCGAGCTAATCTACGAGTTGCGTCGCTTAACCCCTCGTACGGGACTGAATCTTTGAAAATAAATTTCATGTCCAACGCTAGGGAAATTGTTTGGATTTTGTAATTTTACATTAGTCTCGATACCACGGGGACTTCTTTTACTCCTCGATTAGATAAACCTTGATCAGCCTCGGTACGCTTTTTAATGTTTGTCTTGGAATGCCTGCTGTTCGCCAAATTTTCATCCCGACTGTACGTGTCGTACATCCTTAACCCCTTGCCTAACCGGACGGACAAAGGAGGAAGGGCTGCTCCAGAATCGGCTCGCTTTCTCCTCGAATCGATTCGCTAATTGCCAAGTTTCCGCACGTCGTCATACCTCAATTCCTGATTCAGCTTTGCGCAGCGTGTTTTCCAATTCAAATTCCGGCATTTGTACACGTATATAAGCCGCTCGGCGACGACTCTTCGACGACCTGTTGAACCCTGGCTTTTTCTTGTTTTCTCCCCGCCTCGATGATACAATCTTGCCCGCGATTATTCACGCGGCTGCACCGCGATCAGGATGCCCAGCTGATCGCAGCCTGCAACAATTGGGTCACTCGGGCTGATCGTGACCTTCTTGAGCACGCGGCGAGGCTTGACCTTCTTGCTCGTACAGCGAAAGATCGCAGGTGCAGTGGTACAGGTTTGCTTGTCAAGCCTGCGAGGCGAGTTGGTGATCGGTACGTGAGGCTGTCGGAAATGGTCGCTGCAGCGATAATTCCTCCCCCCTTCGCTCTCATCCATTGAGGGGTTGTACGCAGACACAGGTCGAGAGAAATCGATTTTTCACGGATTTTTCGTGAAGAGACATTTCAATTTATTTATATAAAAATATGCATACGTATTGGGGTAACTTCATTTTGTTATTTTTTATTTATTAAATAAATGATTTTTAAAGCACGTCTAAAAAAAAGGCGTCCTACGGCGGGCAAGATATCTCTGGACTGGATCATCGGAAATGAATAAACGATTTAGTTAATTTAAGGTATTATCTGATCTTTGATCGAAGGAAAAAGCAAAATATTAATTTGTAACAAAACGACAGATTCTCAACGAGAAAAGAAAAAAAAAATCGATGTTCCATAAAAATCTTCGCCTTAATTTGGTTATAAAATGGTAAATATTTATCGGCAAGAAAAAATCTTCGATCAAGAACTGAGAAATATATTCATAAAGCTTCTGTAAAAATTGGAGGCTGATCGGTTCATCCGTTTCCGAGAAATCTTGCCTACCGACTTTGAAAACATAGTTTTGAGAAAAACGCATTCAAAGTTTCACAAGCACTTTCAAACGCCTCAAAGCGTCCTTGCAAATGTGCGCGAAACTTCGAGAATATTTGTCGGATCGACTTGAGTGTATCCACATTACGAAAATGAAATAAAAAAAATCGCTTTTTAAAAATCTCGACTACGTACAATGCCCTAATTCAATCCTCCACTGCATGTTGTAGCGGCAACAATACAATAGAACGTTTCTCACACGTAAGTTACTCGGTTGGACGAATCCGTTAGATCCCACCCACGCGGTTGTATATTAAATATAAAGTATCCATCTATTCCTCATTTGGATCCGCGTCACGCCATGATCAGATCTTTTTCAACTCGTCAGCTTCTCAACGCAAACTCGCTCGAATGCTCGCCGCAAGCCGGAAATGAATGACGAAATCGAGGTCAGGTTCAAGGACGTCCGTACCTGATATACAGTTCTTCTTTTTCCGCTTTGTTTCGCCTTTAATTTTCGCACAGCTGACGGCAGAACTCGCCTTGCATATCCTTGAACCTTATTCGAACTCGCCGACAAGTCAATGATTTGCTTTTCATCCTCTTTCCTAGCAATTCATAATAAGAAATGAAAAAATGTGATACCTGTACTACCCGTAATTCAGATTGCAGATTCAATTACTGCATAAAATTATGGTAGATTCACGTTTATAACGTGACAGGTAAACCGGTTAAAACTGATGAACATCGAGTTCGAAGATTCCCGCTGGTCTGAGGGTCAATTGAAACTGAAATTAATTGTGGGAATGAGAAGGAAATTTATTCGTGGTATAACTTGAAAGTCTAAATTAGATTCGTAACGGAGCAGGTTCACCCCGCTGCGACGTGTCCATAAATCCACACCGCGAGGAGGAACGAGAGAGAGAAAGAGAGAGAAAAAAACGACCGAATAAGACCAAAGAGAAAGACAGAGAGAGAAAGAGAGAGAGACGAAAGCAACGAAGAAACAAATTTATCACCGAGTAGGTAATAAATACTCACTATTCGTATATACTGGGTAGTAAAAAAATTTCACGCGTATGTCGACAGGCTAACTTCAGTTACTCGACAGTAACGTTGAACATTGATGTACATAATTTTGTAAAAACCGTTGGATTAACCTTGGATCGTCAAAGAAAAGCGCGTCACGAAGTCGAAACTCGCGCCTGCCTGCGTCGAAGCCCGGATTTATCGCGTCTCTCCCGCTACTGCGAGAGAATCGCGCCGCCTGGCGGCGAGGCGGCGAACTAGTCGGGTCATTCGGCCGATTATAAGGTTAACGCGGAAATTGGCCGGATTGCGTGTTGAATTGGCGCGCGGCCCAAGTTCGCGTCCTTCGTTTTCACCCGACCCGGTGACCCGGGATCGAAGGAACGGGGAAGATCTTTAGCCAAGGGGCGGCAGTCTCCGCCTCTACCTACAAAGTGAAAAGAAGATCGAACCTGGCCGCGGATGATTCATTGATTCCTCGGCTTGTGTGACCCGCTGCGGCCCTCCAGCCTCTTTCGACACGTGCAAAGGCTACAAGCCAAGCCGAGAAACGCCTGCAGGCGGTGCCTAGAAAGAGAGAGAAAGAGAGAGAGAGAGAGAAGGGAGAAAAATCAGCTACGCCAAGCAGTTGGGGCCGGTGAATTATCGTGGCTGCAAGGTTCTTCGCCATTAGTGTAAGAGTCGTAGGCGAGTCATGGGCGAAAAATCATGAAACCCGGGAAAATTCGATGCAACTTATAACCTCTGTATTCGGATAAATCCTTTTCCCCGAGGTGCACCGCACGGGGTTATGCAGCAGCAGCAGCGGCGGCGTCTATTCTCGAATATTTGTAGATATCTGGAGCTTATTGCGAAAGGGGAACGAATGCGGGGAGCGGGAGTATCGCATTGTGCGAAAACGATGCATCGACGCTTTTCCCGATATTTCTTCCTCCGCAAGTACAAAGGGCGAGGAAAATGGAGCGCTTCTTTTATCTCCGCGGCGTAATACACCTACACCTACACCCAGACCTAGACCTACACCTGTATCTGCATGTTACGCTTTACGCTTCGTCGGTGAAACTTCGCTCTTTGGATTCTCGATCAAGTGCATCGCAAGCCTTCGAGTGGTGTTCCGGTTGTTCGAGTTCTCATACGCTGCAGATGCTAGCCGATCACTCCCTTTATACTGTACATATTCGATCAGAGTGTCGAACGCAGACAGCCGGACGACAAATTCTCTTCAGGTTCAGGTTGATGGTCGTATTCGCAGAGGGTGCGGACAAACGCCGCAGCAAACCGATCAATGAACAATTCAAAGTCGAAAATGGGAAGAAAAGCCTAGCCGTGCAATTGGCAGCGCCTTGGTCAACAGCAATTCTAAATTAGAACGTTTCGTTCGAGCTGACAATTCAGGTTTTTTTTATACCTTTTTTTTTTTATAGATGAACTCTTGGTTGTACTTTCACTTAGAGTGAAAATCCCGATTAATTCGAAATCTGGTATCCTACTCTTGATTCCAAGAATCCTGTGTAAAAGTGATATTTCACTTTCATTTAATACGTATCGGAGTGAGACTCGAGAATAAATAGACACAGAGAAACGATAAATGGAAATCGAAAGCGTGTTCGGAGAGGTACAAAAGAGAAGATGAAAAGGTTTCACAGATAAAAACAATGAACACGGAATGTTAAATAAACTTTGTAAGGAAATTGTTTGTTTAATGTTACAAGAAATATTGTCTAGTTGAATGTAATGAAATGGTGGTTCTTTCGGTATTGTTATGCTTTATTTTATGCAAACACCTTGTATTTTGGAAAAACAACCGCACGCCATGGAGAGAAATGAGAGTGATTTTTGTATTCAGCACACTCGAGAACACAATATTTACCATAAACATTTCACGCAGCTGCAGTGAAATATTTTTCTGCAAACCCGGTAGGAATGAGTTTGAATTTTCGACTCGATAATAGGATAACGTAAGAGACTTCGCGGTTGTTTCTTGTCCGCGTTTCGGTGTATTATCACAGGTAGCCGTACTCGTCGCCGAGTAGTCTGCTCTGCAGGCTGGTGTACAAACAATCGGGTTATAACGACGGTAGTCGTCTGCTAATTATCCTCCTCGTTGACGCCGGCGGCGCACCCGCCCCGAGTTTCTCATCAATTTTACCATATACACCGGCGAACTTGATACGCGTTCCTCCGGGGACAATTAGCAGAGCTTTTTCCCGCGCGCTGCAGATACGTTGGTAATAATATGCGATGTGCAAGGTCGGAAAGATGAAGAAATACCGAATGAAATTTGACGCATTTTTAAATACAACTACGCGTGTCGTCCGACGATATCGGAATTGCGGCTAATGCGATTCAATTTATTCGCGTCTGACCGAAGACCATTGCTAATAGTATTATTATTGTTGTTATTTTTATTATTATTGCTATCTAATGGCGTGCGGGATAACCAGGATATCTGAGAGCTGGCAGGCACCTGTTTCGCGATTTTCGGAACTCTTCTCGTTTTTATACCCTGTTACATGCGAAGAATCCTGCACGATGGACTCCAGGAGTGCCTCGATTCTCGTAACTCCGAAAATCGATGTACAGGATGCTCGATTCCTTCAGGAATGGTTAGTATAACCTGCCGACTGCGCAACAGTGCTCAGTATTATACCTGTAACCGAATTCACAGTGGCTGTTTGATCGGAGATTGGGTGAAAAGCGATGGCGAAATTTCAGTGATTTCACGCGATTGTCGGTAATTTCGATAGATTTGAACAGATTTTAGATGAGTTTTAATTTCGAAGATACTCAATGATTTCAGGCCATTACGGACGATTTCGAACAAAAGTGGTTTGGACTTGGATTCCGAACGATTTCAAGCGACATTGAACCATTTTTTAAGAATCGCTTCACACAACTTACAAGGAAGGTATCCCAGGTCGATCTCTCCGATTTGACTTCTTTTGTAATAAGTTATAGTTCAATAAAAAATAAGCGACACGTATTTTTTGTTATCCGCCATTAAAGAGTTTAAGGGGGTGAAACCACCCTCTAAGGTAAGGCACGTCAAGGGGTGATTTGGCAGTTTTTTTTCTTTTTTCAATTGAGATAGTTTCATTTTTCATTTTTCATTACGAAAAAACTTTTCCAGCTGGATTGGTTAAAAAATATTATGTTCTTGCGGGTAAAACTGCCAAATCGCCCCTCGACGTGCCTTAATTTGGAGAACGGTTTCGACCCCTTAAAAGCGTTTAATCGCAGATAGAAAAAAAATACACGTTGCTTAGTTTTTACTATACCATAACATATTAAAAAAGAAATGAAATCGGAGATATCGACCTGGGATACCTTCCTCGCCAGTGATTTACAATAAATTTCAGAAACGAATAAATCCGCGAGTTTTTCCGCGACTTTGTGTGCCAGGTACAGCTGTTATAGAAATCACTATCGAGAGTCCTTGATTAAAAATACTGAGGTAGTCAGACCTTGGAGACCATCAACTTGGCTCGATTAATTACCAAGGTGAAATACTCGCCTATAGACTGTATAAACGCGCGATAAGGAGAAACGGACGATTCACTGCGCGCTGCCCGGCTGATGTAGATTGCTTATCGAGTGACACGTTTGCGGTGTCCGACCGGGAACGCAGACGTATTCACGCCGTACACGTACATACAGATTAGGGTGGGTTCATTTTTAATCTACTCTTTCTCTTAATTTGCCACTAGAAAAATTTGTGACAAATACTGAAGGAAAAATTGTCGCGAAACTTGGAGGAGGCAGGAAAATATTTAGAGGTCGCTACCAACCGTTGTAATATATTTATTTATTTTTATGTCCACACAATTGGTTTATTTTTTTCGTATCGTGGTCCAATTAATCATTGTTCATAAAAATCAGCACTGAAAACGAAACAGGGACGTCAAGGTGATGCGATATTCATCTTTCGGTAGCAAAAACTGTTATCCAAATTTCTCCGAGACGATTAATCTTTCGGATAAAAGACGAGAACAGCCAACTGCGGAATTGTTAGACGCAGTTTGCTGCCGATTGGCGAACGACTAATTGGACCACGAAATATTTTTTTTATCGGATACGAAAAAAATAAACTAACATACACGTACAAGTCCGTAAGGTGTACAAATAAAAATAAATAAACAATATTACAATAATCGGTAGCGAACTCTAAATATTTTCCTACCTCCTCCAGGCTTAACGACAATTTTTTCTTCAGTACTTGTCAGAAATTTTTCGAGTGGCACGTTGAAAAAATAAGTTAAAAAGTGAACCACCCTACCAGAGATTTATGTATTATAAGGCGATAAATCAATGTAGGTACGCAACGAAATCGAATTACGGCTTTCGCCCTCCCGACAAAGAGAGACGAGAGCAAAGATTTCGGCAGCTCGCTATCGTATTTCGACTCTCTTACGAATATACCCGCCTATCTCTATACATATACGATTCGGTACAATATCAATTCTCCAAAGTCATCGAGCGATTAAGAAATATGTATATATATATATATATTCATTGCAGACATATGCGCAATAACAAGACGATAGACTGCTGCTGCAGGCTTGAGAACGTAGGATTTTTATTGTCCAGATTGCGGTTACGTACAACTTGGCCTGAAACAAGTACTGACCTATCCTTGAAAAGTTTTCTTACCGGTTCAGCGGTGTACGCCGCGTGACGTAAGTGCTTCGAAATTTTATTGACCTCGACAACGTGCGTTAATCTCGCGATTCGCGACTCTGCATCAAGCGCTATACGTACGTGCATTATAATCGTTCGATAACCTGTACTATCAGCTGTGTATTTAAATGCGGGAGAAATCTGTTTGTTTCTATTCAATTATACGTGCTCTTTTCTCAAAGTCAGATCGATGAATTTAAGAGAAAAATTCAAGTCCAGCCGAACTGCAAATAATATTGTATCGACGTACTATATGTAAGAGTGTCTTTTTTCTTTTACTAACAACAAGAAAAAGCAGAATATTACGATGTTTCAAAACGTCGATATCTGAGCTCATTCCACGCCGATCCGTTAATTTTTCACACAATATTCTATCCGTTCTTCCGTACCAGGAGGAAATTGTTTCTAGCTAAGAATGACGAAAAATAATCGATTATTCGATCAGATTTCCGTCGCTGTTGCGCACCAAGTTCCCGACTTTGACTTCCAGCAATCGAGGCGTGTGCAACTACTCGCTGCAATAGTAAATGGCAGATCGCAAGTAAACAGGAACGTAACGTGGACGCGGGAATGAGCGTGTAACCTGCATGCGTAGGCGGCGAAGCATTGCAACGTGGCACGGTTGCGACGTAATCACAAAAGACGGAACGAGACTCGAAACGATCATCGCGATGATGCCGAGGCTTGTTTTACAATGGTCTAAAACCCGCCGCCGGTCGATGCTTCGCGCAGAGACGCAGATATTTTACACAAACGCGGCACTTCGCGTCGATGTCTGTTACATGCATGTTGCGCAATTTGTTAAGGGTCCGCGTCATAGCTGCCAATTAGTTACGTCTGAATTGATTGTCACGTTTCCTAGATTCCTAGATTCCTGCATCGGTATACATTTGCCCCAGTATTCACCCACGTCACGTATCTCGTAATCACCGCATTCGGTCTGTAACAACCGCGCCTGCTTGCTGAAAATTAAGTTTGCGTATAAACGCCGACGAAGGAGTCTTTTCACGGTTGAAATCGATACCGCTCAGAGCCGATCGATTCGCGGTCCGAGTTTCGGCTGATTTATTGTTTTAGGTTATACCGCGTGTGTCGCGAGTTAGAGAAATTTATGCGACTAATTGTTGCGTACAAGCGATTAGTCAGATCATCGAAACAATCAGGGATAGAGAGTTGGAACGCCGAATTACAAGTCTCGGCATTCAACGCGGTACGTGGATGATACGTACGTAGAAGCGCTTTGGCAAATATGTATTATAATTTCGATGCGTCACTTTGCTCAGCGTTATGTCGAGTGTTAGCTGAAAGGTTGGCAAACTTTGACGGCTATATTTAAAAATCAGCGCCGTTTCGCGTCACCGTTCTATGTTCGGAACGGCTTGTGAAAAATTCGGATTATACATATGGGTCACATCTGTTCGTAGACGTAGATGTCGAGTTGCCTGTGCATTTGTATGTAAGATGCGATCAGGTTCGCTGCACGGAGACGGCCGGGCTCAATCGAGCGGCGAGATACCCGAGTGTATGTACCCATCCTAACCGTACGAGTTGAAAACTTGACCTAGGTTCTCGAACGTTTCGAGGAGTTTCTAGCTTGGCTAGATTTTCGCGAACGCGATTCAATCGAAAGATCCGCATTCTGCAGGGATATACATACGTGTAATCAAGGGGAGATGCAGGAATCGTGAATTTACGACGGTTTAGAAAATTGCCAGCAGCAAAATTTGTCACAAATGTTGAAGAAAAAAGGGTCGCAAAACCTGGAGGAGATGGGAAAATATTTAGAGGTCGCTACCGACTATTGCGATATTTTTTATTCATTTTTATTTGCACATCTTACGTACTTGTACGTATATTAGTTTATTTTTTCGTATCGTGGTCTAATTAATCGTTCACCAATCAACAGCAAACTGCGCCTAACGATTCCGCAGTTGGCTGTTCTCGTCTTTTATCCGAAAGATTAATCGTCTCGGAGAAATTTGGGTAACGGTTTTTGTCACCGAAAGAGGAGTATCACTATTTCGTTTACGGTACTGATTTTTATAAACAATGATCGATTGGACCGTAATACGAAAAAAATAAAAAATATTACCATAATCGGTACAGCGACCTCTAAATATTTTCCTACCTCCTCCAGGTTTTACCGCAATTTTTTTTACAGTATCTATCACAAATTTTTCGAGTATAACATCTGAAAAAATTGACGTTAAAAAATAAACCACCCTACTGCACTCGCTTTAAATTATATTATATCTAGCAAATTATTTCTTTAAAATTATTTGCCTACATCATTTTTCAACACGCAAATTTTTCATCTAGTCTACAGTTCGAAAAACATTTCACGTACATTACGTGCCGTAAATATTTTTCTGAATGAGGGAAAACCACTCGCGTTCACGGTTCGATTTAGTTTCATTGAAATATTCATAACCTTCCGCGTGTTTCACGTTCACCTGTGTAATAATTATCATGCAGATTCAATGGATGGATTCTTTTTTCTTTTTTTTTCATTCGCCTTGGTTGTTTTTTTCCAATAAACGGCCCGCGTCTGCACGTTCCCGAATTGAAATGCCGCTCACCCTCTCTCAGAAATCTCCGGTCTGAATCAGAATATTTTACGTGTATAACGGAAATAATCCGCAAGCGTATTTATTTCACTTTGATAGATCGGCTTTTTCCACCCTGTAGCGTCGTTGTCCGATTTAACAATCGCAACGTAAGAACCTTGACTCCCGTAGTCCGAGGCTTGTTTTGTCATCGCGTAATGTTATAATCGGCACGTTTACATAGCTATAAACGCGTTTTCGCACATATCATCCATAATACAATATTTCTCGTCTCATTATACAGGTTTATATTACTAGCGTAAGTATATGTGGAGCCGAGTAACCCGTTTTGATAATTAAGACCCGTGTACAGTCTGCAACTTGGCGTTCCAACCTGCCATGCCGGCGCACTCTGCAAACTGTAAGGTTAACCACTAAACGACCAGAACATATAGCGCTGCTTCCCAATATGATGAATTAGCATGAAGATAATTATACGCATACATGCGCGTATTGCGCGATGATTCGCACGTTTCGCTGTGAATGATATTTCGTTGAACAAGTCTGACGCCATTTATTCATCGCTGCATCGCGTACAAAGAGAGGGATAAGCGTATAATATATGAGGCGAGAATAATGCATTCGTTTCGCCTATGCATAGGTATGTATATACACGTGTATTATCTTGCGTCGTTGCAAAATGTCGAGGCTTTCGGCACGTCATCCGTTATCCTTCGTCCTTCGAGATTCCTCGCCGTCCTGCATCCTGCGCGTTGACGGACCTCCAGGGTTGTAACGTTGCCCGAGACACTTGTCACCGGGTGACAGGATTTCGAGATCACGCGTCCTCTGTTACCCGACAACCCGCGGGACGACGTTTCCGTTCCGGAATTCGAGTCGCTTCTCCTCGTCCTTTGCAAAATCTCGCGTCTGTTGCCGTGCAGGTGTGAAAAATTAATCAGGCAAATCGAACGAAGATTCAAAGCTGACACAGTGTCGCGTAGACAGTTTTCGTCATCCTTTTCGGCGACCTGCGAAAATGTTAATTAATACAAAAATCACGGCAGGTTTGATCAATTTGTCATCGTGGCAAGTTGGGACTTCGATTGCGTTGACCTGTGACAACGATTTTAGGGTAACTTTGGCGGAGTTAAATTATATCGGATATATAAAGGTAATGTTTTGATTCATTACATCTCGTAAACTTTTATCCCTTTATAGAACTGCGGATTTCGTCTGTTGCATGTGGATTTTTTATCTTCGACCAATCGTCTGTTGAACAATTTTTCAATCACGTTAATTAATAAGGTATATATATCACCTCCGACGGGTTTGCGTGCCTAACGTTTTTTCGCGGTAATAAAGCCAACGAGCCGATATCGCGGAAAAGATTCGCGTCGGACGATTTAACGTTACACGGTAAGAGGAGGAAAAAAGTTATGGATTCGGAACGGTAAACGAAGAGGCGGTCCTAGTGATCGAAACTCATATTCATATTCGTACACGCGTAGTGATTGCAAGAAAATATTACGATTCAACGAAATAATTCCATCTCTATTCGCAGATTTGAAAAAAGCTGACTCGACTTGTGAAATATACCGCTCATCCCATAAGCAAAAATAATTAGCTGTAAGACTGAACAGAGTTTTGCTCTACCCGTCCCGGATTCGCACGGATAGACAAATCTAGGTTAAACGTACAGTTAATCGCGTAAGTGTCTCTCCGCTCGAAGCTTGCACAAAAAATGGCTTTTTAACCCGGAAACGTAAAATTATCCATCACATCGCACCGGTGTTATATTTCACGCATATCCAACCATTTGGTTAACGCACGCCGATAAAGCAGTCAAACAGTGCTTTTTTCTTGCAACTTAATTTTCAAACATTGAGAATTCAAACTGAAAACTTACTTTTAACGATATGAATTACAGCCTATATTACTCAGGGATAGTTTACCTTTTTATTAGTGAGAAGTTTTTTTTTTACATCGGTTCGGTTGTTCCAAAGATTATACCCTCTACGTAGAAACAAATTTTACTTTTTTATAACAGCAGTAGGTACGGGTATACGACGGTAAGCGAGTTCCCATACACAATCTCCCTTTCCGAGATTCCCCCGCGGCCAAGATTCTTCGTCCACAAAACTTCCCTTCCCCAATATTATTACACGTACATCAACGTTCGTTCAATAATTTATTTATTTATTTATTCGGGGAAATTTTATCCGAGGGATTTTTGTCAAGGGTGAATTTTTTCAAGATCGATTACGTCCAGCGGGGATTTTGTCCGAGGGAATTTTCGCCGCGAGATAGGATTCCGTACGTTCACCGAGACCAGTAAAAAGTAAATACGTTCACGCGACAAATTTTTATATCCATAAAAATCCACCTTTGTTGTATTTTTCTCTCGTCTTCTCCTCTCATCCGAGTATTCTAATTAGAGAAAAAAGGCCGCCAAGTCGTATCCTTGACGCAGGCAGATTCGGATTCAGAGTCAGAGTCGTTCGAAGAGGTCGAGTCCGAAAGAACCGTACGTCGGTCGTCGGGTCCGTCTCTGTCTTCCGCGTGGGGCTTGAACGGTTGTGTGTGGAAGTAGCGCACGACACCGACTGGGGGAGAGAGAGAGAGAGAGAGAGAGAGAGAGGGAGGGAGCGAGATTGAGCTCGGCATGGAAGGTGGAAGGCGGGAGGGAGGGAGGGAGGTAGACTCGCGTCGGCGTCGACTTGGCAACAGTGCGTGCGTCCGTCGGTGTGCGTGAGGTGGCAGCAAATCAGGTGCGGCCCTTCCCTCGTTTCCGAGTGCGCCGCGTTCCGTCGTCACACCGATCAGCCGCTCGCGTCGCGCCGCGCGCCGTCGGCTCGGCTCTGCCTCGACTGCCAACTTCCAATTCGACTCAGTTCGCGTCGGACCTCCGTCGGAGTAAGAAGATACAGAGAGGCGCGGTTGTGTCGGAGCGCGAGGAAAAGTTAAGTTTGTTGTGTTTCTCAGCCGCGGCGATACGCGATCACCGGAAATCCGCACGATCCTCGTGTGTCAAAGTAGTACGCGTATACGTATTTTGCCGAGTCGTTTTTGTGCCACTGTTTACGTAATAACCTCTCCTGTGTATTGGATTATTGTCGCGATAAAAACAGACCGTTGTTACCTGCCGCTGCCGCGTAACGACGTTCTCGTACCGAGGTGCGTTCTTCGACGACACTTTTCATCGTACACACGATAATCTTCCGTTATTCGGTGTTGGATTATATCAACGAAGAGGAACGAAACAACTACGTGCGTGTGTGTGTGTAATGTGGCGTTTTGCGCACTTTTGTGATACGAGTCGTCCCTCGTAGTCTTTGTTCTTATTCTTAAACTCTTGCGTCATTTTTTTTTTTTATTTTTAATTTTTTTTTCTCTCTCCTCGCTCCTCGACACCGGTTCCAACAACTCACGCGAGGCTGTTCTGTCGTTTCTACCGTGCGAAAAAGTTATTACCGATCAATTTTTGTGCGCGGTGATTTCTCGATCGGAAGTTCGGCGTACCCGTTACGATACTTCGACGAAAGTTTTATTATCCCACTCGTCATTCCGCAACAAGCAAACTTTACTGCGGTGAATTTTTCGAGGGAACGAAACGAAAAGAAGAAGAAAATATAACGAGAGAATTTGAAAAATTCATCCCACCCTCTTCCTATCTCTATTTGGGTTAGCTGTACCGATATGCTTTGCTGCTGTGTCCTTGACGCGAAGTTTAAACTCGTGTGTATAACTGCTGCTGCTGCACTCGGCCCAGTTTGAGAGCCGTCGCAAGTTTTACGTAACGCGGCTTTGATCGGTCCGATTTCTTTTACGACTTGACTGTACGTCTCTCTCTCCCTTTCTCTCTCTCTTTATCTGGATATCTACCTCCTACAATCTGGTTTTCATCCGCGTACCCGTGTATCGAAAGTGTCGACGTATAACAATAATACCGGAGTTAATCGGCGTTAAAAGTGAAATCGATTCAGTGATTGCGATTGCGACGATGATGATGGAAGAGTAGATGTTTAAAAAGTTTCAGAAGCAAAGATAGGCGAAGAGGAGGATAGAAAGAAATTATGTGAATCCAAAACGTGATGTGGTGGTTGGTTGGTCAATAATAGTAACAACGATAACAACAATTATATCACGTGATAAACGCGATACGTCTGCCAAGTGAATTGTTTTGACGAAATCCTTTCCGATCTCGTTGTGCGCAAGAAGAATAAGAATGAAATGAAATGGCGGAATAATAAAGTGAACTTGTGTTATTCGTTGTTGAGATAATATTTATTATTGTAACAAAATCGCTGTGGCCAAGTCGTCGGGCAGTAATCATTGCTTAAATAATGCCTGTAACGTGTAATTATGAATGAAAACAACGCCCTTGTGAATAGTGTACGTAATTAGGAGAACGTATACGTGTGTGTAAATATATAAATACGCATACGCGTATATCGTTTGATATACCAAACAATTAATCCGTTGAATTTGAAAGTGAAAATTAAAAACATCGGACGCGTTCCGAACAACGCCAACCGTGTTTAATAAATCAGCTTGTGATAATCGCTGATAGTTGTTTGTTCGTCTTCTCTGTATTTCGTTTTTATTTTATCGGTATCGCCTCTTTTAAATTCACAATCAGCGGGGTTTTTCTCTTCTTCCTCCTCCTGCTGATGACGATGATGATGAGATGATGCTTGTGTGCTACGGCTGTGCGAAATACGACTACCTAAAGAATATATGATAATAATAATAGTAATAAATCTGGTTAATTTGCTGAAAAGTGTTGTCGTGTATTTTTTTTTTTTTTTTTGTTGTTCTCACCGTCGTTAAATCCAGGAAATTATCGTCGTTGCTGTTGTTGGATCGTTTAATTAGTGGTTTACTCATGTGTGATAAATATATAAGTAATTAAATAAATATTACACTTAAATTAATTGAAGGAAAATATTGTATTCAGTGTTGTGTGAGATAAGTGACGAGAAAAAGTTTACTGCTTTGGATTATATTGGATATATTACCCCCGGTACACACGCATCGTCGATTGCTAACACTGGATGTTTTTTATGTAAGTACACACACGCGCACATATATATGTATATAAATTCAACTTTGCGCTCATTTTATCTTCATACATATTTCTTCTCCTTCGTCTTCCTCTGATTCTGATTCTTTGGTATTTTTTTGAAGCTGTCGTCGTCGTCGTATATATACTACATCATTCTCTCTCTCTCTCTCTCTCTCCTTCTCTTTTGTATGTTTCACGTACTCTTTCCTCCTCCTCCTTCACATCATTCACCACACACCCATTTCGCACTAGCCAGCTCTCTGATAAATTCAATCTAACCTAATCTAACTCAACCAACCAACCAACTTCCGCAACCATTGAATGACTTACTTACTTACTTACTCACTTGTTCCGCGTTCGTATTCCACGTGCAGCTTTCAATAAAATCCCCCGAAATTTATCATACCATTTTTTCATTTACCCAACGTACAATTTTTACTGTTGTCGAGAACGGTCGCGAATATTACGCGGTTTTTTTAAAATTCATTCTGTTTTTTTGTCTTCTCTTTCCAACAAAACGTACGGTTTCGAAGAGCGAGCCAACGTTTTTATTTTTCTCATTCATTAGTCGTTCAATTTTTTATTCATCGTGCAGTACCGCCAAACATGCGCAACTCGTGAATTTCCCCTCTTGATCGTTCATTCTTGATGCACGCGAGCTGTAATAATTTTGGTCGCATTTTTTACACTTGCTCCTCAAATATATACACATGCCTTTTCTCCTCTTACCGTTTTTATCCTGGTTTATTACACACTTCCGTTTTCCGCGTGTACCTCCCATTATCGTCTGTAACGTAACGATTGTATAATCATATATATATATATAATTGCTGTTTAAATTAAAGATCGTTATTATATTATATGTACATATATGTCTGCGGTGAAATTGACGAGACGATGATTTTCTCTCTCTTTCACTTCCGCGATCGTTTTTCCTTCCTTCGTCAACGTTACTTGCTCTGCTAAAAAACGATAACAGTAACGGCAATAGTAATTTATGCCACCGTCTATTACATATATTACACCTATCTTTACGGTAATTAATCTCCGGCTGTTCCAGTAACCCAGTTTACTTTACTTCACTACTTGTATCCTCGTTCGTGTTACACTTGTGCTTCTTCTTCTTCTTCTTCCTCTTCTTCTTCTTCCCCGTGTCGCCGTTTTGCCGAAGCACTTGAATCCGTTGTCGATGAGCGACTTGCTTGTCATCGTTTCAACTTATCGTGAATGTATTCGCCGAATGAACAGCGGACTGTCTTAAGGGGTAACGCCACTGTAACGGTCCAAAAAAAAAGGTTTTTTCACGAATTTTTTGCTTCCAAAATTGAAAGTAATTGAAAAAAAACTTTTAAGGGTGTTATCGGGCATACATTAAACTTTATTATCAAATTTTTTTACAGCAAAAAAAAAACAAAATGGCGGTTCCACAGCTATCTTCCCGGGGCATGTTTTGCTTGCAGGGCTCCGCGGCACGCAGCACCACTGGTGCACTTTTGAATCTAGAACAAAAAAAAAAAAAACCATCAATCTAGAGGGTTATAGCTAGAGAATGTCGATCGGATTTTAAAAATTATCAATTTTTGTGGATTTGGCGTGCGTTTGAAAAAAAAAATTGATTTTTGACGAAAAAACGGCTAGTTTTTTGTTAATAAAAAATCAATTAATAAAGTTATTGAAAATCCCGATCGACATTCTCAAGATAATGTTAATGTTCACATCTGGTCAAAATTTCAAGTAAAAAAAATGAAAATTGTTCGAGTGATGCTGCGTGCCATTTTGAAAAACCGTGTTTCGAGAAAAACGCGTTTAAAGTTTTGCGAATAGTTTTTTATTGGAAAAAATAAAAAAAAGGAGGTAAAAAAAAATTTTACCGTTAGTCTGCAATCCCAGCACCATACATTTGTCCTTCGATGGCCAAATTTTCGTCTTCTTCGTCTTTCCTGGTAGATTTTTGGAGCGCACGCGCACTTTTTTCCGCGTCGCTCAGAGATGTCTCCGCGTGCGTAATGCGTTTGGCGTCGGCTTCGATGCAGAAATTATATAACTGTACACCAATTTCCACCTCTAACATCTTGAATATTTGAAGATATAAATTTGAAAAAGTGGTAAATTCGAAAAATTAACGACGGAGCCATGAATCGAACCTGGTATCTAGCGATGCTTTACCGGAGCCTTACTCCACTAGACCACCTAGCCGCCCTGACTCTGATGTCGTTAATTCCTCTCATCACCAGTTAGTTCAAATTTGTTTTCTTGTGCTGTTGTATGTGAATATCTTGTATGTATATCTTGAATATTTGCAAGACGTTGGTAAGGCCGCCATAGAATGTGCAAACAGCGATATCCATCGCGATATCTAGGACAGTTTTTCCGCTTGAAGATGATTTGGGGGCCAAAAATAAATTTTTCTCGCACGGGACCTTTTTTTCCTTATTCTAGAGGGTTTAAACTATTTTTGAAGCCAATAAAAAAAAAATCGATTTTTCAAAAAATTTACAGTGGCCATACCCCTTAATTAACGAGCACCTGTACGCATCCGTTTTATTTCCTGTCGCGTTCCCGTAATACATATAATCGGTTACGACGTTTCTTGACTCGACTTTTTGGCATCATCCTCGTCGCCACTTTTTATCTTTTTGCCTTTTATTTTACGCGAAAATGACAAAACAAAGCTTTTGCTGCCACTGTGCAGCACGTTTTTAAAAGCAACGAGCAGCGCGTATGCTCGTCGTTGTAATCATGATCGGCTCGAATGCGAACGACGGGACGTCTTAGAATTTTGCGTGACTCATCGGTGTGAAGTACGGTTGATAAATTTTGCCAAACCTTTCTCGTTTCTTTTAGGACGACAACACAGCAATTTATACTTTCGAAACATTTTTCTTTTTTTCTCTTGTTTGTGTTTACGTTTTATTATGACTCGTAGGTTTTAACGCTCCTCGAATAATTTCGTTATTCATTTGGTCGTAATGTAGGTTATTACATTACCTAGCAGTTTTGTTCTCCAATTTTTTTTTTTTATTTTCTTTTTCTACCACGGAATTTTTACGCACGCATGATTCAACACCCGTTGTTTAAAAATAAATCTATGATTAATTTCAATGTCTTTCGATTACCAGAATGCGTTTGAATGCTTATCATCGTATTAATTCTCTTTCACACTCCTGGAACTGTTGCCTATAGTTATATTTAATTGCATTTTCACGCCCTCCCCCCCCTCGCTGCGTCTCGACGTTTTACATTAATAACGAACCGTTGTAACATCGTCAAGTTAAATAATCAATTAACGCTTGAGACGTTACACACGAAAGATCGTTTTCAATAATTATTGATAATATCGTCAACCCGATTATATTAAAAAACCAAATATCTTTATCTTCAATATTGCGGTAGAAGGATCGCTGCTGTTTAAGTAGGTGGTTTGCGGATTCCGAGAGTCACAAACATGACAGTTTAAAGTCTGGCACGCCGAACGAACGAACGACTTTCAGACCTTCTTCTTGCCGTTGTTGCCGCTTCTCCTGCTTCTGCTTGCTGCAGGGTCAGTAATTCACGCGCTCCGGTTATTTTTATGACAGCTTTTATACACGTGGGGCATATAGCGGCGGCTAGCTTTTGCCTTGCCAATGTTGCGAAATAAAATACCGTTTATTATATGTATGTATATGTATATATATAATATGTCGTACAAATAACAACTGCTGCAAGCGCAGCAGTGCAGCAGTCACGAGAGTTGTTTTTTTTTCTTTCTTTCTTTTTTTTTATTTTTTTTTGCAATGTATCGCAACGCAAGCTTTTTGTCAGTACGCAGCGTATGTATGGTTTAAAAAATACCGACGGCCACAACCTCTTCGCTTCGATCTTACGAAACGGTTAATTATTTTGATAATAGGTACTTGATGATTATAAACTCGACGAAGCGTAGCTATTAACCCTTTCATTCGTCCGATCGTACTTTCTCTGAAATGGTCGCCTCGACTCGATTTCTCAAAGCTTATTAATTTTTATTTACCGCATGAACAAGTATTTTATTTATGAAATACTTTATTCGTATTCAATTAATTATTCGTTGGCGTTATCGGGATTAGCGTATCTTGTTTGCGAATAGCTGCGGTGGTGGATGATGAAAGATATTATTATTCTATTGCAACGAATGTGAAACATCGTTCATTCGTCAATAATGCTTTTACCTTGCCGAACGAGTCTCGAGTCTGTACGCCTCTTTTTTCATCTTCTCTCTCTCCCTCTTTTTTATTTTTTGTTTTTTAATTTCGTTTACTTTTTATTACCCGTCTGGACGGACGAGAACAATGCCGTGATAAATTTACTTTCACGTTAATGCACGTATATATAGATAAGAGAGAGAGAGAGAGAGAAAGGAGGCGAGCCTGGTGAAAATCGATTCGTGTATAAAATACCCTGAAAATTGTCTACCGCACGAGTGCTGCGCAGCAGCAGCAGCAGCTGTATGTACGTGTAATACATACTGTAATACGAAGCTTAAACAAATGTTATTCATAAGCTATTATTTTCAAACGATTTGACAATGGTTTTCAAAACGAACGGGATTCCCAAAGGCAAATCAATTTCGAGCTGGGCGATTTAATGAAAAGAAAGAAATCAGAAAAAAATGTACGACAATGCAAACAAGTTGTACGCGTGCCCGATCAGTTAATTATTGTTTTTTACACGCGATGAGAGAACGAATAAAAATTAGAATGAAGTTGGCAACGTTATTATAACGATATCTGTTTAGGAGGAATCGTTGCTTCGAACCTTTAGGAATTTCTGAAATTTAGTATATCATGACAAACAAAAGACGCTCTTATTTCGAAGAAACGATTTGTCCTTCTTCAAAGTCATTGTAAAATTGCCAAGTTACGATTTTTTCCCTGACATTTTATTTGGACGTAAACGTTACTGACTTCAGCCTCGCGAATAAAACAGCTTTTCCAAAAATCGTAAAATTGTACGCAGGAAAGTGAATATTTTGCGAAATTATTCGCCGTTATTGCGACTTCTGTCCGTTTGAACATTCAATCGATGTTCGAACGAGTCAATTGCGATCAAGAACAACCGACCGTGTGAGAAAGTCCGGAACGATTGGCATTTTATAAAATTCGTGCACATCGCACGCGATTATCAAGACTCGTTAATGAACGACGAGTACCAATTACCATATCCGGTTTAGCTTGTAACGCCAATGAGGACAAAACTGGGTCACCCGATTCGTTCCTTTTTTCACGTTAAAATCGACTAGGTATAATCTATCCACTTGAACGACGAACTTGTACGACAGACGATACAAAAGTTTCAAACGCGTGCATCGTATCCGTATTATACGCATACGCAGCAAACACCAGTCGTACACATTTTGTTGTGTAGTAACGTTTTATCCCGTTTGTCTGTCTCTCCTCGTATAATGTTTGAACAATTTTTAGAGATAAATTTTACCGCGTAACGTTGGACCGATGGAAATATATTTCGCATCATATTTGAATAAATTTCCCATGATATATACGATTTCCTATTATCACATTATACCTGCATTACGAATATACGTTTACAACTATAATCATTTGTTGATATTATCGAATTATCGTTTGATACTAGCAATAAAAATTGTACGACGAATTATTGTCTATGAAATTTCGTGATAGATTCACTTTGCTTTACTACCATACGTACATATACACGCGTATGGATGTAGTTGGTAGGCGGTGGATACTTTGCTCCGAGATTTTGCTTTCCCGAGTTGAGAAAGTGTGCAGGAGGGGGGGTACACAATGTGTGTGTGTATATATATATATATATGCACATATGCAGAGGTATGGGCATTATAGAGTTAGTTTCTCTCTCTTTCCCTCTTTAGTCTTTGCGGTGGAATTTCTCTGCAACAGCCACTTTTCAATTTCAACTTGTAAGCTAGTTTTTCTTCCTAAAAAAATCGGTGCACTTCACTCTTCGATTCTCTTTAGAGCTCTGCAGCAGACAACCCCTCACCCCGGGGGGGGGGGGGGGGGGGGGGGGGGGGTAGAATTTATATCGATACTGTTTATTATTACTATACAGATTATAGATTGAAGTTGAAATTCATACCACGTTAAATCTCATCAGCAAGTACATCAGTAGCGAGATCCCAGCATGCAAACAGGTTTTTCATATAGTAGAAAAAAATGTGGATATTTATATCGAACGAAATATAATTGAGTCGGTGTTTTTCAAACGTTGAAGAAATCAATCGTTATTATAAATACATTGCTTACGTTAATCCAACAACGGTAATGCTTTTTTTTTTCATCTAATCTCATTTTCTTGGTTTTTTAATAAAGAATCGCGTGGGTCAATAATCTTTTTTTACTCTCGGATAATGAAAATGAATCGAAAACATAAGCTGTTCCCTTGCGGTGGGAAATTTTAATTCGTTGTAGGGTTAACTTTTGATAACAAGTTATAAGAAATTACAACGTACTCGGAACAATTGAGAGTCGAGAAGTGCAGCCGGAGTAGATGGACCAATGCTGGCGGCACGTGGTGTACAAACATCGTCCTCGTCTCTCTTTCTTCTTTTCCTTTCTTTTTCTTCTCTTCTCTTCTCTTCTCATCTCATCTCTGTGGCGTAACAAAGAACGTTGACGACCCTCGAAATCCTCGCTGCGACGACCCAAGATGACCCGAGAGGCGACCCAACCGAGTCAAACTCTCCCTCCCTTTCTCCCTTTCTCCCTTCCACCCTTTTGCCCCCGTTACTGTGCTACTAACCTTAAAACTAACTCTGAGTTATTCTCGACGGTGGCAGGCGAAGGGACGTATTCCGGGTCGTATTACTCGTGTAAGGCCGACGTGATGTACTTCCGAATCTTTATCTCGTACCTATCTCGTATTTTTACTTTTATTTTTCTTCCTTTCTCTTTCTCTTCTCTTCGCCCAACGCAGGCTTGCCTTCGATTGATCGGTCAGATTTGTTAGAAATATATAGTTTTTTGCGAGAATGCGGGGAAAGAACCGAACATACTTAACCGTTTGAAAGAGAGCGGATTTTATTGTATATGTTTGTTTTTTCGTTTTTGTATTTTCCTCTCGTTTATCTATCAAAATGCTTGATCTACGATCTTTCGCTCAGGCTTATGCTATACGCGTATGTATATATATATATATATATACCTGTGTATGACATATCGTTATAGAAGATTATCTCTCGGTGTGACCCAAATCAATTGTTGGTCGCGATGTATTGTTGCTATCTATATTTATTTCTTTTTGTTTTTTACTCCCATCTTTTTATTATCTTCAAAATTTAGATAGTAAAGGTGAGAACATATACGATATTATATATACGTACATACATACATACATACATGTATTATTATCAGAAATTTATCTCATATAATACACTATAGATTATACACTTCAGCCTTTGATTCCAGGCATGTGTATAGTTGTCATTATGAGTGTAAATTATCAAGTCAGCGTAAGAAGAATGAGGAAAATCGAATTTTTGTCAAAAAAAAAAAAGAGGTAGAAATATTCTGTACTCATAGGTACATACCTACGCGATATAGTTGGATGATATGTTACACGTACGTAGGCGGTGTCGATTCGACTCAACTCGGCGCGCGTCTCGTATACAATATAATTGATGACCGACGAGATTCGCGGCGAGGGCAAACAAATTTTTCACATGCGGCGCAAAAAAAAAAACCGTATCGAAGAGAAAAGAAAAGGAAAAAGTGACTAAATGGCGACAACGATAACAACAACAACAACAATAATAATAATCATAATAACAACAACAAGATGGCAGAGCTTGGTCCGTACACACATGTAATATGTATATACACCATTCATGTACACCGTGTACGTATACCTTGCGCCTGTGTACGACACGCGTCGTAGGTGCGTTATGTGCGTGCAAAGGTAAGTACGAGGAAGTTGAGGAAGCCGCGTCGAGGTCGGGGAGTCGATACTCGGAGCCTTCGACCGGCGCATTACCGATGACAGACCGGACGTAAAGACAAGATGGATGGGCTGCGCCTCTGTAATAATTATTTTTATTTTTATTTTTCACTCAAATCTTGGCCAAGCATTTGTATTTATAGATGTACGTAATACGTCGACACAACGCGTGTAGGGAATGAATACGATCGCGGGAGATGATTTTGAAATTTCGATAAAAAACAAAAGATAGATTTTTTTTGCAGCGTGTTGCGTGAGGTAAAAGAAAAAGATTTATTATCGTTCGATGCAAACAAATGGATGAAATCTGTTCAGAGTTGGGTGTATTAATTATTTGTGTACCGAGGAAGTTGATTCGATTGCAGTTTTTGTATCGTTCGTACGAGATTTGAATGCGAATTCGATATATAAAGTCAGGTCGGATCAAAGAGATGTGGTGGTTAATGACGAATGGATTCGCGTATATGTTACACGCACGGCATCGTCGTGATAGATTTTTTAAAACGGTGAATCTCAATCATTTCGTAACGGAGATGAAGAAGAATCGAAAGAGAGGCGAGTAGCGATGACGCGATTAAATTATTGATCTACAAACAAACTACAGCGGGGATTATCGTCGATCGATCGTCGATCAATTGTACAAGATTGATGATCGGACGAAGCAAATCTCGTTCTAGGTAGTAAATTTATCGTCGTATACGGTGTCTCGCGATAATTTGGGAGAAGAGAATCAGGCAATGGTGCATGTTTGGAACAAATAGTGTTATATCGCAACTTTAGGATTATCCGATATATTTAGCAAACTGTCAGTACAGCGTACCAACAAGAACAGATTTCGTTGATCCAACTTTTTCAGGTATTCTCCGCAGGTGCGAAATAGTAATTTTTGTTTCAACGTTTCAATGCGTTAACGTTACTAGCTAAGTTCAGTCTCGTAGATGAGGTGGTTGGTTGGTTGGCGATAAGAATTTGCGTGATTCAACGACGGTGAAGTTAGTAACGTCAGCGTAACGAAACATTAGGCATAAAATCATTACAGCGCAATTTTCGAATGACGTCCAAGGAGTCATCGTTGCAAAATATGAGCGTATTTTACCTGTAACGGTTTACCGAATTCCCGACATTCACCAAAGGTGCGAATTAACGATTTTTCCTGTAAACATGCATCGCTACCGTAACGTTACTTAACTCCATCCTCGTGTAATTCGTCACGGTCATCATTGCGGTTGGTTTACGGCTTTGCGATGCAACAGTACGGGGTATTTTAACTAGGGTAAGAAACTCTCGGGCATTACGGGGATTTGCGACGAGGCTCTGCTCCTTTTTCTCCTTGTTCTTCTTCTCGCTCCTCCTTGGCGGTGGTTCTCCTCGAAGCGTTTGGCGTCGGTATTGCCTGGTCCATCGCCGACAAACTCGCTACCGGTGGTTGCCCTGGCGACCCCATACCACCCGCCATCATGCCACACTCTCTGCCTCACTTAAACTCCCGCTCCGTGCTGCTGGATGGACGGATGGACCAACCTGGACCAACCGAGCGGCGTCTTTATTCTTCTCTCCGTGTCTTTCTTCTATCCGTCGTCAGTTCTTAACGATCCCATTTCTCGAGTGTTGGAGGAACGAGCGCAAGCCGTGCAGTCACTCTGCGTCTGCGGTAGAACGACGCGATGTGCAGGTCAGGGTGACGACGCACCGGGACTGGCTTGAGTACCTACCATATACATGTATACCTATATATACATACATACATCCATACACACACACATACATACATACATACTCTTGACACTTTCCGGTCGGTCGTCTATCGATGTACAAGCCGCTCTAAAAACCATACGATCTCTGTGGCGCATTCTGTTTATTTACTCTCTTGTTATTCATATTATTATTATTGTTGTTGTTGTAGCGGTTGTTGTTATGCACTTATTTATACCTTGTATTCTCGTGGTACGAAGAAGAAGAAATTCACTCGCGTCTTCTTTATTTTTCGACTTAAAAACGACAATCGCGTTATTCCGGACAGTATTTGAGTCTGGAAAAAATTTTTATTTGATTTGAGAAAGACGATTTACGCGGAATTAGCCAGTTTTTGAATTATTTTTAGAATTTTTCCGATCCAAGAACGACGATTACGCTGTACCGAATAGTTTTTCAGTCTTGAGACTATTTCAACTCGATCAGTGATACAAATTGATGAATTTCTCGTTTCTGGTCTACGATTCTATGGATTTTAGGCTTTCAAGCTTGCTGCCTTCGGCGATTCCGCCCCTTGTGTAATTTATCCGTCATACTTGATTGTCAGTTTAATTGCCGAGTCGTAATACCTGCACTACGCGTATGTCATAAGTTACCGTACTCCTAGTTGTCCCGTGTACAATATTGTTGTTGTTATTGTTATTATAGTTACCGGAGAGGTCAAATTTGCCTCGAGAGTGCATCGTTGCGTTGATATTGGGTATCTGCAGTTTGAAAGTTTCGAGTATAAACTGCTTACGCGTATTCTAGCTCGCAAGTAAACAGAATTTGAATATGCACGTACCGTCGATTCGTTTTATTTATTCTTTCTAGAGAGAAACTTAATACGGTTGTGTTGCGAATCGATGACCTCTGTCTTTCCTTTCGTCGTAAATAATATGGTCTCGTCTTTATGCAAATTGCTTTATTTTTGTTGAAAAATTGTTTTTGCACGACTGGACATCCTACGCAAATTTTTTTTCTCATCGTGTGTTTTTCAGCATCGATATTTCGTTCTCAGGGTTTCGTACTTGAAAACGAAAAAAATGTAACCCTTGTAGAATCGCTTCGTTGTCCGTCTGCCGAGACACTTTTTTTCTCGGGAACGGGTGGAGGCATCGAGTTGATATTGATGGCAAATAGTAAGGTCCACGGTACCTTGAAGGTGTGAGAAATTCAAGCTTCCAAGTCAACGCAATCAAAATATACGGCACATATTTTGATACTCGGAAACTCGCTCGTGAAAATCTGTAGGGTACTTTTCGTTGACCTAGAATCGTAAAATTTGGAGAGAAGCAAAGAAAAAGTCCGAAAACAGTTAATTTGTAGTTATAACGCATAGAAGAAAAGTTCTACTCGCACTTGTACGATCTTTTTTTCTGGTTCATTGTTGGTCAAATAATAAGCAGCATTTTTATAGTCAAATCGATCGGTTTAAGGGGTAGTTTTCGGTTTATAATATTACATAGATTGTGCACGTTGTAGTTTTACTGCCGCTATTTTTGGCTGAAATATGTTGCAACACGCAAGTTGAACGAGATTGTTGAACAGAGCTATCAATCGTATTTATGTACGTACGTATGTGTAATAAAACGTACTCGCGATCGAATAGGAATTGACTCGTATGCATAATCTAGACGGTGGCGCGTCTCGAGATCGTCGTCGTCGTGTGTAGTATAAGGTCGAGGATCGAAAGAGGAGGCGGACAAAAATAAGAGAGAATAAAAGAAAGAGAGAAAGAGAGAGAGAGTTACAAAATTTCATAATTATCGTTTCCTTATAAGAAATTATGTATCACAATGTATTGTGATGAAATTTTGAAATTTTCAGACTGTGTTCCGTTCGTTATAAGCCACAACTCTGCCAAATTTCAAATCGGTTCCTCAACTTATACCAAAGTCATACGAAACGGAATAACTGGCTATAAAAACTAAATGTATTTTACATTTAAAAGTTTCGGAGCTCAGAGGCACGTGCTGCACCTGACGCAGAGGCTTGAAACTTTACACAGATCTTTTTCCAATGATTTGGAACAGAACTAAAGGGCGTCTCAATGAAAACTTTTCCGATCCCTAAATAAGGACCACCGTAGTATATATATATATATATATACATACATGGTACGCCTATCAAGAGTCACGTGCACGCATGTTGATCTTTCGGAAACTGCAACGTGGCACGGCGTCTGGTGAAATTCTTACACCCATCAGTGCGTGTCGTATTATATGCCATGCATACGAAACTGCAATTATACCGATGCGGTGAGATAAAGCGGAACGTGTTAAGCATTTGAAAGACACAAGTAGCTACCGCGTGATTCGCTTTCCGACGTTTAATCGTAAATTTAATTAATTGAAATCATTGGTTTTAAACGATTTTCGATCACACACGTTGGGATATATATATATATATATATATATATATATACTTAGACCACACATATGTATATATATATGCGCAATACGACGCGATGTTGGTTTATCTTCATATCTATTCAATATACCTACGTATAGCTTGAAACTATGCGGATGGTGAAATATTATCTTATCGCGAATTGTTGTTTTCTCCCCTCGTTGTATACATTCGCATAATAAACATGCAAGTTTAGTGTAACACGAGTAAAGGTTCGTTTGGTGAACTTTCTTGCTATATTATATCTATAAGTAAACACTACACACGTTATACGTTATACCGTGAACGATATTACTATGTTTTTATAAATGGATCAGAGGAGATGTATACGTGTGCGCGCGTGTGCGTAATATTACAGATGATTACGACGATTATTTTTTCTCCCCCATCTTCCATTGGGCAATATAGTTTTTATCGAGCAATCGCCGTTACACTGACCCACATCGGAAATGCGTGTCGTGGACAGTTTGCGTTTGCTTGAAATACTCTTCGGTCAAATCGTGATTTCGATACTGATTCCGAATTGCCGTTGAAGTTGCGTTGCATTTTTACGACATCGTAACGAAATATTGGGAGGGAAAAAATCACTATTTTCTCATTTTTACAATGATTTCGAAATATGATTGCGTTTTGTTTCGTTACGGTTTAACTGAATTTTGGCGGACCTTACGGCGGTGCAAAGTTCGTTGTCTCGAAGGATTTTTCCGTGGGGATTCTAAATTTTGTTTTGACATCTCGCCAACTAAACAGCTGTAAAGGTCGCAACTCCCCGGCGTTCACAAAATGTATGCGTAAACATCGCGTATGTGTATTTATATAAATAAATAAATATATACCTAGTATACAGAATTGGTTTATTTATCCTTCATTGTTTAACCGTCATTTACTTTCGATTCGATGAATTGTCGGAGAACGCTACACCCGTATGTAATATCTGTGAGAAAACTCTGCCGAGGCGTAATATTTTAATTCACCGTATTCAGAGCCATTTCAAACCGGTTATATAATTATACTTTCAACTTGACACACCAGTTGTTGCTAACATGCATCCCGAAGACGTGTCGTATTATACCACACATACATATGTATTATAGTACAATACACGTGTCACTGCAGCGTCGTCTCGTCTCAATTATCGTCGAGGAAACTCTGCGAGTCACCGCGTCGTGCCTGCGGGGAAAATATCACGACCATTCGTTGGCAGTGATTCTTCGCTTGCAAGTTAGGAAAATACGAATCTTGAAATTATGGTCTCTTATTCGTCCATCTTGATGCGACTATTTTTTACTATTATTCTCGCATGTAGAGCGGTGTACAGACACGGTGAATGTAAACGGGGAGGGGCTGAAATTCCGAATTTCTTGATGCCGGAACTTGAAACAAACAAGTCAAGCTTGACGGAACAGCAAAGCTTGGAATGGTCCGAAACTCGAGGCTCAAAGTTACGAAAGTGCAAAGTTCCGAAAGGGCGTAACTTCGACAAGTCAAAGTTCCGAAAGTGCTGAAATGAGAAAATTTCAAAATCTGAATCACCGAATTTCCGAATTATCAAAGATTTTCACTTGGGTGAAATTTCACCGCTTTGATCTTTCTTTCTTTTGGATTTTCGATATTTTTACGTTCGGAGTCTTGATTATTCTGATTTTTTACAACCGCTCGTCGAGTGAGCCACGCTGTGTGAGTATATTTTAATTTTCGAAATTTTCCTCTATCTAAACTATATTTTTCGGAATTGTGCTCTGTCGGAACTTTAGTTTCCGGAACTTAAATTTTCGGGATCTTGCATTTCGGAACTTTGAGCCGTCGGTATTCCGACCACTCGAAACTTTGTCGTTTTTTCAAAGTTTGATTTCTTTACTTCAAGTTTCGCCGCCAAAAAATTCGAAAATAGGCGCTCTCGGAACTTTTAAAATTCGGAACTTCAACCATGGCCCATGGAAACGTATGCATGGATATGTGTATACATACTATACTCGTATATATAGAATTTCCTGTCTTCGTTATTACTCATTACGTTTGTAGTCCTCGTAGATTAGGCGCTTCTCTTTCTTCGATTTTACCCAACCTTGCCTGTGCACCACACCGTGTAACTTACACAATGTGCTTTTGCTTCCTCTCGTGTTTACGGCCTGTGTATCTTTCACGGTACGGCGTACCCTTCCACGGGTCAGGTTGTAAAACCACTTTAGACGACGTACCTACCCTATACCTACCTGCCTACCTACCTACCTACCTACCTACCTTCAGACTTTTCCTTTGTCGTATAAATTGGTCACAAAAATCTTATTATTGTGATACTCCTATACGTCTACCACGTGTTTCATGGGCATTCCGAATGTTTGTGCGGAGGTGAGGTTAGGTTATGGCGGATATACCGCCGCGGCACAGCGGCAGCGGTTCCCAGACCGATTGTCAAAAGCAACTTTCAAACTCCGTGCGGTTTTGAAAAACTTTCCGCGGTCATCCGAATTTTATGACAATTAACTTTTATCTCGACGAAGCGTCTTACTCTGTGAGATTTATCGCGTCTTTGCCACCAAGAAAAAATAAATATAAAACGACATGGAACGTTACGTCCTGAACTCTCTTATGCTCGCACAAAATTTTTGACCACTGACGAGTTGAACGTTAAGCCAGACCCGAGACTGAAGTTTCTAAGTCTGTTTTAAAAGTCACTTACAGAATATCTCGATGAAGATAAAGTTAGTAAAGTTAAAGTAGCGAAACATTGGGGGGAAAAAATTACTATTTTGCAAGTTTACGGTAACTTTGAAGTAGTCAAGTTTTCAAAATATTAATACGTTTCGCCTTCGTAAGATTTACTGTATTTCAGACATCCCTGTAATTGTAAAATAACTTCAGTCTCTTGACTCTCGGTATTTTGTTACGTTACTTTAGGATTGTCTGAAATTCAAAAAACCGTAATACACGGCTAACAACGTTGACATGCCAACACTTTGCAAAATTAACTCACTGAAAGTTATTTTCTATAGGTACAAAATAATGAACTTAAACCTCCTGCCAAGTCAAATCAACGGATCCAATTTTATGTGCAAATCAATCCGTTCGGTCGTTTTCCAGTTATTGTCGGTAAAAAAATAAATAAAATGAAACTGAAATAAAAATAGAAGAACTACGTTATTGTAGAAATTGAAAACTGTTCAGTAGATATTGCATCAAACAGAAAACTCAACATCTAAATTATGGGGTGATTGTCGGTAACTTTTGAAATTCAGTAATCATATTAAACTTTGTCAGAATCGTTCGAAAATAGCAAATTATAAATAAAAAACTATTTTAGTTTCGGTTCTTTACTACGTTAAAGTTACCAACTTCGATACCGTAAAAGCGGGGCTTGAGCTGATCGTCCAATTCAGTTTAGGATCGTTGAGATCGGCTGGATGAGTCTTTTGTAAAATTAAGAAAAGGAGCCATGAAAGCCAGAAAGGTTGTTCTCGGGTCTCATTTCGTCTATTTTACCAAGCGTGAGGGACGATGAGGTGGCGTTTGCCTCTTGTTCGCTAACTTTCTCGTTACCGCTGCCTCGGTCACGCAGATTTCAAAGCTCCGAGGCTTGCGGGAGGGATCAGAGACGGCCCAACGCCGCTTGGCCTAGGCTAGTCTAGTCCGGAGTCTGTTGCGTTGTGAAACGACCTGACAAGTCTGGAGGAGGCGGCCTCATCATCGTCGAGGGAATACCCGACACGAGCTGTTCGGGCAAATCGCCCGAAACACACCGACCGTCCTTCTCATTTAATAACGCATCTGTATGCGCCAAAGCTGATTTCTTTGTTCTCGTAATTCGTTCTCTCTTCTCTTCCCACCTCTCCATCCTCCTTATCGTTTTAGTTCCTTCTTGAAGATTTTTAAATTGGTTCTTCCTCTTTTTTCTCGTTCATTTTTTATCCTCGTTTTATTGAGAAGGAAATTTATGCCCAATTTGCGGTATATACCTTTTTATCATAACGGGCATGCATTACATGCCAGGTATACGAATTGACACGTCGATTATGCTGGATCATGTTCCTCGACCATCTCCAATTTACACCACAACTTTTAATAGTTTTTGCATGACGCACAATCCGACTTATTCAGGTATATTTTATGTCTGTTGGTATTTGATGCGTCATACTGATTATGGTAATCAGGGTAATAAAGTCTCCCGCATTGTTCTTCCGCCGTCGTTATAACCGTTTGCTGACCGAATTGGAATGGTTGTTAAATCTCGTCATCGTCGATTAGAAGATAATGAAAATCGTTTCCAGTCTACATTTATACAACATGTGGTATACGTGTAAAATTGCTGTCGAGCCAAACTATACTATTGTTTGTTTATATCATTCACGTACGATAACTCGACGATGATCTTCTTCGTTGCGTGGATCGAATCGATATGCATATAAATGATTTATTCCCGCAACAACGAATGACATACCTCGGTTCTTCGATAAATTCTCCTCCGTTTAATGAATAACAATAACTATAAAATGTGTGCACAAGCAGATTACTTGTAGTAATGTATTACAGACGTACAATTGTTACCGTATACATATTATATATATACACATGTTGAACTTGCAGGTTTAATCGATCGGTGTTTTGTTATCGTATCGGCGCGTTAACCAACCACGTGGGTATAATAATAACGTTGAGTTTGCTCGTGTGTGCGTTTCTATGAATATGGTTTTCTATTTAAATTGTGTAATTTTTGTCGGAAATAACGACGAATAAATGAACCCGTTGCGCTTAGCTTGTTCGGTGAAGTTGACGACGTATTTTTTTTTTTTTTTTTTTTATCCCACACGTTTTTGTTCTCGCGTTATTTTGTTGGATGATTTGTCAAATTATATACGGCAACTATAAGCAATTACCTCTTTCTCCGCATTTCTTTTTGTATAATTTAGTCAAGTATAACATGATGAGAAAAAAAAGAAACAAATGAAAAAAAAAAAAACGAACGCCTCGTATTTTTCGCACCTTCTCCATTTTTATAGTTACAGTCTCTTTTTTGATTCTCTATTTTCCATAGATCACGTGTAATTGTTTACAGTAGAACAACGGGGAAAGTGTTCTTTGACAATACGTCGTAAAATTTGCATTAAATGCTCGATGACTCGGCATTTCGATCTTTTTACAAGTTTTTAATAAAAGACGTTGTTGAGAGGGTCTTAGGGCGGGCTATAATACCTAGCTAGCCAGCCAACGTCGAAGAAGAATATGAGGCTGTTCGCCTCCCTGCTGCAAGAGTATAAGACGGTCGTAAAGTTTGTTTGAAAGGTCACGAGGGTTGGGAGAGTAGGATCAGGAGGATGAGGAGGATGAGGAGAGGAGAAACTCGCCCCTAAACGCAGCAGCGAGAGACATCCAAGGACTGTTGGAGGAAAACCGAAAACAAGGAGTACTGAGAGTCGTGCAAAACTTTTTTTTTTTTTTTTCTTCTTTATTTTTTAAACAATTTAATCAATCAATGTATCCGCACGGATTGATTCGGTTTTTATTTTACAGTCGAGTGTCCTTTTTTTCCTTTCAAAAATTGTCTGCACGTATAATATAAATATATGTGGATATTTTGCAAGAAGCAAAATTATGTATCGTGTCATTGTAACATAGGATTATTTCAAATACGTGTGTAAATTTAATATCAATCCTCCTCGCGCTGTTATCGCTTTACGTTGGTGGGTAATATCACCTACACACTGGACTCCTCAATCGTCAGAGGTTATCGAGACGAGAAATTTTCTCTTACGGATTGCCTGTATTCACGATACGTGTAGTACGTTGTGTACGTACATATACAACACACACACATTCACACACGTCTGACACAAACTCGCGAAACTCTCGTCTCTTTATTTTTCTCGTATAATAAACGTGGTTGGGATGCAGAGTCCAAAGTCGAGGAGCTACAAGCGAATTGCGGTAATGAAAAACAGATATACAAGGAAAGGGGAAGAGAAACATTTTCATTCGCCTCGTGTCTTGCGCTCGGATTAACTTGCCGCCGTATCCAAAGCCGCAACAATGCTGTTACCATTATTGTTATTGCTGTTGTTGTTGTTGTTGAAAAATTTATATATATATATACGCTCACGCGCGTTTTATTGATGAAAGTTTTACGTATAATATCGCTCCGTGCACGAGGAATTTTGCGACTGTATTACAGAGGTACGAGGAAAGATAAATATATTAGAGGAGAGGAGAAGAGAGGAAAGGATCAAAAAAAGAGAAAGAGAGAGAGAGAGAGAGAGAGAGAGAAGGACGGTGACGTATCGCACACAGACTTATAAATCATGGGTTCGACGTTCGTTGGTTTTTTATTCTCGTGATTATATCAAACCTGACCGGAATATTGGCGAATTGCGTCGCTTTGTCACATATCGTTGTTATTCACCGCATATTTTGCATAATGTGATATATATACTTCTTAAACACTCGTTCCCTTGTAACAATGTACGCATACTGATAATAATTGTTGCCGCAACTTGATACATACATACTCTATGCATGTATATAAATATGCGGTGACTATGCATATTTTATTAAAAAAAAAAAAAAAAACAAAAAAGAAATCATTGTCGACAAGAAATTAGGGTTACTTATTACAGTCGAGTTTATAGGCAGGAATCGCATATGCGGAACTTGATATTTCTTATCCACCCTTTCACTTCGTTCGTTCATTCGTGATTACGGATTTTTTTTAGCAGGACTTAATTAACCAATGGATTAGGAATCGTATTAAATATTGTTCGCGTGCAATTTATAGCGAATCGCAAATACGGGTAGAATATAATGTTACAATGCATATCCTTTTATATTTGTATAATATTGACGCTGTGAAATAGAATTACTTCAATTAACTCCTCCTCGGGATATTAAAAAGTTTTTCAATTATCCCGCGGTTTTTGTTGCAGGTCGGTCGGTTGTAGTGGCAAATGATACGAAACTGTTGTTATAACTACACGGCTGTAATATATTACATAGAATTATAGAGATAGATATTGTAAGAAAAAGTGGCGTGTAATTACGCAAGAACAGACCGTGGCAACGATTCTCGTATTATACACTCACACGTATATACGTACCATTTCGATCTAGGTCTGACCCTTGACCTCTCGGATTTGGCCCGCGACTTTTTACATGATTTTTCTCGCTTTGGATGGCACTCGGTTTTTTAAAAGATTTTTCAGACAAGGTTTTAATCTTCTACAATTTTTCAAAACCATGTTATCGATCGACGCAATTTAAAAATTCTGAAAGTATCGTGAAAAATTGTGTTGTAGGTATCAAAATTTTTAAGCCTAACGCTGTAATCGGAAGATTTTTCCTTGTTACTGTTTTCAAGTTTATAACGAGAAAAAAAAAACGTTTGAAAAATTAGAATCGGGGGTCATTTTATTACGGATAGTTGCTGAAACATTTTCATACGTCGCATCGGATACACTCGCATGTATATAAACGTATAGTAGGACACAAATTGGCCGACGACGATTATCTTGCAGAGATTTCGAAGGTGGAATTTTGTTTTTTCTTTTTTTTATTATCATCGTAAAACGATGAGTCTGTAATTTGCTGTTAATACCGAGTAGCTTCTATTTATGAAAAACAAAAAGAAGACAAAAAGGAAGAGAAGAGTTTCATCTTTTGTAACATCTTTGTTCGATTCGACGTCGCGTGTTTCCAACTATACGTATCGATAGTCGTTTACGAGAGCGAAGAGGACGATTTAAAATAAAGTTCACATACGAAAGACTCGTTAGTTTCCACTCGGCGCATGTGTACAGTACGTATATCGCCGGTGCCCCGTATACCGTTACAACTGTGAGAAGAAAGTCGGACGCAACGTGTATTCTTCGCATTTGCGCGTCGGTATAAAAACCCGGCAAAGTCGCACGATCGTTTCAACTCTAAACTTGTACTTACTCGGGGTTATAAGCTGCGGCCGTTCGAAATACGGCAAAAAGTAGGCCGACGAACAGAGCATCGTTTGTTCATCTTTCCCCTCTCCCCTCTCTTACTCTCTTTCACTCGCAATCCGATCTCTTTTTAACATTCTCGACGTCCTCTCGACTCGCATTACACGCCGGTTTAATCAATCGTAAGATCGACCCTCCCGTTATAAGCAACCGAAACACGCGGATTCATTCGTGTGCGATCGATGATAAAATTTACCCTACACGCGTACAAAGGCAAAGTCAAGATCTGTGTCCGTTATCTTTTCATGCCTGCCTGCCCGCCTGTCTGTCTGTCTGTCTGTCTCTCTGTTTGCGCCTGACATGCAACAAGTGGAAGAGGATCAAAAAATTTTTTTACATTGTTAATATTTTTGCACGAGACGTCAAACTTTACCGTCACGATAATACGTAAACTGTATAAATAAATTATCGCTTTACTTATTTTTACATTCGTGGGTGTGTATTTACCGGTATTTAATGTATGTGTAATAACAATACATGTAAGACTTATTTTACTAATGGGAAATATATATATATATATAATATGCACTGATCGTACTTTAATATTATGCACATTACCGTTGTACTGGCAATTTGGAATTGAAGAAAAAAAAAAAAAAAAAAAAATCAGAGGTACCGGAAAAAAATGAATTGAATAATTGATTGGCTGAAATTAACCTGAATAGTACACGCGACGTTGTACGTAACGTGCAATAATGTAGGAGAGATGATAAGAAAAGAAGTCACATTGATAAGTCGGCGATGGTGTCTGATTGCAACGCTTCGGTGTTCATAATTGATGATAAACCAACCGACCGACCTGTTCCTGTGTCAGAGATTAGATATTATTGCGAGGAGAGAAGGAAGGCTCGTTGCTGTTGTTTCTTTCTTTTTTCCTTTTTCCTTCTTTCCTCTTACCTCTTTATTTAAGTACACGGTAGCAGCGTGTCGCTATCTCTTACCGCTGCCGCTGCTGATACGTAAGGAGGAGGACGTAAATACCTTTGCACGTGACGACGACGACAGCGGGCTGTATTACTTGAAAAACGAATGAAATTAAATGAAATGAGTAAATGAAAAAATTCACGAAAATGCGAAGCACGCGTCGTTCGTTATTCCCAATTCAAAGTTTCCCCATCTTCTAATAATAGATCTAAGAAATTTGTTCGTTGCCAGATCTCGTATGTAGTTGAATTTTGTTGAGAGAGAGAGAGAGAAAGATTACATCTGTTTCGGTGGGCAAATGAAAACGAATAAATAAATGAAAAAAATCATTGACGCGATAGAATTTTCTGTGAATTTACTGCACGTGATTTTATTTCTGACAATTCATTCATCGCTATTTACGTACGAAGTATAATATCTACGTGGCGAATTGAACGTATTGTAAACGTGTAATATAAGTGAGATATAAAACGCCGGCTCACATTTTGCGAGGAACTCGAATTTTCTTCTTGGGACGCGCCCGAAGCGTTAGAGATTCTTGGCAAGATACGACTAATCTTTTTAGATGTATATATATATATATATATATAATTTTCGCACATATATATATATATGTGTGTGTGTGTGTGTGGATATATATCTACCTACCTAGTTCCATCCGCTTCTACGAAGATCTTGAGTAACCGGAAGTGAAAGGCGTGCCTAGTTTCGCGAATCGAACGCTGCCAATGCATCTTATATGTAGATGTATATATATATACACATATGCCCATGTGCTTACATTTGTGGGTATAATTTATACCCAGTGTCTTGGTAAAAAAAAAACTAAACTTGAAATCTTTGAAATATTTATACATTGTCGATTGTACAGATTGTTTGGGAGAATTTCCTTTTTTTTTTTGTTTTTTCTCATTTACACTAAATTTGACGCTACATTCGGATCGCGTAACGTAACGCGAAAGAATCTTGTTACATACATAAAAATTAAACACGAACTGAAATGTTTGCGGGAAGAATGAAAAAATTGTCGTTGATTAAATTCGAGTACTATGCACTCGTAATCAATGAGAGAGAGAGAGAGAGAGAGAGAGATAAAAAAATGATTTGTGTCTACATACTTCTCGTCTTTGCCTGTATGGTACAAAAAATGATTTGTGAAATTTGATGTTTTTTTTTTACTTTGTTCCGTCTTTCATTTATCCTTTTCTATTTGTAAATGCGTTATTTTTACACGGATACTCGGCTTTTTACCATCCGCCGCAAAACTCGATAGTTGAAAACAACATTTAGACGCGTCTTACTTTTTCTTTTTCTTTCTCTCCTTCTCTCCGTCTCTGAGAAGAATTTACAGAGGTCGGTTGCCTCATCTTTGTCTCTACGGCGTAGGTGTTCAATATATAGGTATGTATATAAAGCGCGTATATCCAGTGGATATATTCATTTTACCTAGGTATGTGCTTGGCTGAGTTTACGTTCGTCGTTACCGCGAGGCGTTGCAACGTATTCCATTCTCCGCTGCGTCATTGTCAGGGACCTGTAAATATTTTTTCTTCTCAACGTCAATTTTTTTTTTTTTTTCACCGTTCATCCTGTTGTTTCTTAGATCTTATTATTTCCCCGCCCGCGACGACGAAATTTGTCCAATGTCGTTGTAAAACTGTAGAATGATTTTTTTCGAAATTGTTCATCAAAATCATAATATATAATATATGTATATAATGGTCGTTGTATGCCTATAACTTGAATCCATTTGTTGTACACAGTTGTTGACTGATATATATATATATATATGTATCATTTTCGAGTTTTGCTACAAAGAGGGAGGGAAGGCGGTAAGAGGTCAGATTTTTGTAGGTATAGGGATCAGGTTAGGTTAGGTTCGGGTACTTACGAATAGATTCGGGCAAGTCCGGGTAGGTTCGGGATTCTTGGCACGGCAGCAGCGGCGGCGGTGGCGATATCTTTATATAATATAGAACGATAACGATATTCGATTATTTATTTATTTCTTTTCTGCCAGACGTGAAATACGAGAAGAAAAATTGTAAAGAAAACTCGCACAACGCACGATGAGCTTCGGGTATAATATATTCAACGTCATTCACAGACGCGCGATATTGAGGTTCAAAATAAATATTAACATAAGAGACAAGATGAGAAACGTGCCGCGCTCTTTAATGGAAAACATTTACCGAGAGTATGGTTATTTATCATCGTTTTCATACAGCGTGTGTTTGTCGAGCAAAAAAATAAGAAAACAAAAAAATTCCGCTCTCGCGAAAAATCATGGCCAGTTTGTTATTAATTCTCTTTCTTCCTCAACTCGCTATTCGTGCAGAATATTGAAATTAATTCTGCGATTAGGAGAAATTTAATAAACGTCTTTCAAATATATGTATATACATATATATATATATCAAATATATTTTAAAATTTTTTTCTCTCATTTCACATATATTTGAAAGACGTTTATCAAATTTCTCCTAATCGCAGAATTAATTTCAATATTCTGCACGAATAGCGAATAGCGAAATCTCTCATTTTCGCCTTGTTACTATGTACCCGTGTACACCTAGTCTTACAGAAGAAGACGATGGGGTGAGAAGAATCGCCAAGCTGAACAGCAGGTATAGAGAAGGAGAAAAGGAAGCGGGACGAGGGAGGCAGGTTTAAATCGATGTGGAAAAGAAAAATGTGCAGGGCGATCAAACGCTATCCACAGTTCTCGAATTCCGGAATTGAGACCCGGTTGCGGTCCTGCAGGTCGCTCCGTTTTTTCTTCGCGACGGAGGAGTAAACGTAGTAGAAGAAGACGAAGGAGAAAAAGAAGGAAGAGGAGGAGGAGGGAAGAGGGAATGCCTTTGGCTTTGGGTCTGAAAAACCTGTCTTGCTTGACTTGGCTTCTCTCTCTCTCTCTCCCTCCCTCTCTCGCTCTCTCTGTCTCTTTCTCTGTCCGCACATCCCATCCTTCTTACCTACCTGTGTGCGAATACTCGCATATACATCTCCGGACTGTTTACACGCGTAGATTAGATATAAAGGTAAGGGACGCCGCGACGAACAGACACACACGTCTCCTTATTTCTTGTACTATCAAATTGCGGAGAAGGAAAAAGAGAAAAAGAATTAAATTAAGAAAGATAGAAGCCTGCGTGCCTTTACTCCTCTTTCCTCGGTCGAAATTTCTTCTTTTTTTTGTCAATTTTAATTCTCCAACTTCTCTCTCTTCTACTTCTCCCTAATTTTTTCCGTCTCTCTACAGTTATAAATTTTGCACACAGCTACTGCAGTTGCAATATACGCACACAATTTATTACTAACGTCGTTGTCATCTATCGGTTACTGCTATCCGCTGTAGATATTGATTTATTATACCGTACGTTTTAAGTTGATTTAATTCGTATTACGCCGCAGATTTGTGCCGAGGAAGAAAGAACAAAAAGGGTTATCTTTACGAGACTTACTTATGACGGGGTATATAAATTTATTATGTAAAATCTAACGTCTTACAGACCGCGTGTCAATGTAAGCCTTGTACAGTTACCTATGTATTACATTATGTATAATGATTTTACCCTCGCCATGCTTGTATCACTGTTATACTCGTTACGCTTAATCGGTGCGACGATAATGTACCGTACGGTATAAGACAGCTTATCGTCGGACTGCCGTAACTTTGACGTCAGTGTAATTTGATCACAGTTAATTATTATTTCTCGGAGAATCGGCATAACGCATAATTTAATAAACTCGCACCCTCGTTAATTGATATTTTGTTTTCTTCTCGTCACATCTCTCGTCGTCGTATTACGGCAGATTATTTTCCGCATCGCGAATACGATGAATAGACATTTTTCCGCTTGTGCTGAATCGAACACATCGTTTGCCTAACAACGATGAAAAATAACAGTTACCAAGGAAACGAAAAAATTTAAATAAACAAAAAAAAAATATCTAAATCCACGATTACGCACGCGTGTCGTAAATATTGCTGGGAATTTTCAATTCGCGCGATTATAACGCAGCGCTTGTAAAACTAACGAGTAAATAAGCGGGACAACGAATGAATTTTCGTAAACTCAGGTTACTCGCTTCCAACACACGACGCAGACGTTATTTTTTCCACAGTAGGGCAAAGTAAGCGATTAGCGAACAAATGCCGTTATTTATTACAATACACCGTTGCAATTCCGCCAGTGATTCTGAGAGTATGGAAGGGAGGTGGAACGACGGGAATGATAACTCGGCAGATTTATTCGCGAGGCACGTTTCGGATAGGCCGAGAGAGAGGTGGTATGAATAAGAGAATTTATGGGAGTGAGATTTAACGAAATGAAGTGGCTGTCCCGCTTCGACCGTCGTCGTTCTATACCGACCCTCTCGGAGGCTGCGATCCTCTCTCTCTCTCTCTCACTCACTCACTCTCTCTCTTTCTCTCTTTTCTTTCTCTCTCTCTCTCTCTCTCTCGTTGGCCGTAATAATAATATAATCGTACGTAAATTGGCTGCAATCGAGCCGGGCGAATCTCGAGCCGGTCGGTCCGTGCCAGTTTGGGGTCAACGCATTGCCAAGGTGGCCCCGTCCTTTTTCTATTCTTCTTCTTCTTCTTCTTCTTCGTTAACGGGCTGAAGTTTGTAACTTTATTGTAATGACGCATCTTTGGAAAAAGTCGATAATTTCCAACTTTAGAATTGTTTGAAATTTAGTAAACTGTTGAAACAATTTGACCGCCATTGTAGCATATTTGCTAAAACGACGAAAGAGTTGTTTGAAAAAAATATCTTCTTCAATTTCAATTTAGAAACGTTGAAATAATTTGAACAATAGTAACGCACTCTGAATAAAACGTTTTCACTGAATAATTTCGTTCGAATGATTTTTGTATACTCATTAAAATAAAGATGCTTCGATTTTTTTTTTTTTTTTTTGCAATGCCTTTACATGAAAATATTGAGTTTTTAGTGATAGGAAATATAATCGTAGTAGGTACGTTTTTGGACATTCGAATCTATACGCACGAATGACAGAGAGAACTAAAAATTAGCGTTGTACTTTGGGGTCGTTTTAGTTATTTTTTTTATTTTCATCACTCTTGAGTGGAAAATAATCGAAAAAATAACAGAAGAAGAAGCAGGAGTAGAAAGAAAGATATGAAGAACTCTTGGCATCAGGGTTATCCTTTTCGTTTTCGACGTGCCAGGATACAGTTAGTTAGTTGGTCAGTTGCCTTTTCGTCTTTTATTACTACGTCTTCTTAAGTATGTAATTGCATTAAAATTGACAGTCGTTGCATCTCGTATGATCCGACAACATTCTATTTATAACGCGACACAGCAAGCGTTTTCTTTAACGTATTGAGGGGAAAATGAAAAAAATAAAAAAGGAAAGAAAAGAAACAACGCTGTACTCGCAGAACTTTCACACGACGAACATGCCGCAGGTTATTAAACTTATAACGTAGGTACAAATTGCGGAGAGTACAGGTGAAAATAATATAATACAAGCACGCAATGCGTAAGAAGCTGTTATAAAACAACTCGGGTCGTTAGGAGGCACGGTGGATTGTTTTAACTTGTTTCAACTTGTCCTTTAATTAAACCTCTCGACGACACTGGAAACTAACGCTGTTCGCTAACCTGTCAAGAAGATGATGCACAACCAACGTCTTGGACGAGGCTCAAGTTAGCAACGTTGGCGTAACGAAATATAACGGGGGAGGAAAAAATCTTTGTTGTACAATTATCCAACGATTTTCAATGCGTTGACTTTTCGAAATATACGAACATGTTTTTTTCTGTGCCACGATTTACCGTAACCAAATCAAAGTAACGATTTTTTCTTTCTTTATGAACGTGCATCGTTAAAGTAACGCTACCAACTTCAACCTCGTCGTTTTGGTTTCCGTTTTCTTGTTCTTTCACTTTTTCCTGCCGTACAGAACAGCGAAGAAAGTCGCCTTTTGAAAAGAACCAATTGAATCGAGAGTGGGTACGTAAGAAAAACAAAAACTGGTACCCGGAGGGAAATAGCTACTCAGATCTTTCACTCCGTATATTTCACAAACTCTCGGATTCTTCGGATCATCGCCTCCTCGTCCCGAACGCCCAATTAATTCGTCTGTGTTTTCTCTTTCTCTCTCTTCCTAATTGCTGCCGCTGCTCCTGCTACGCTTCTGGTTCCACCGCTACTTCTTGAGCCGAGCGAGCTTGACGTTTTTAAAAGGGCTCCAGGGGCAGCAGCGGCGTCGCGACGCCAAGCAGTCTGCTGCAACGACGCGACGACGGTGTAAAAAATGCAGCCCCTCTTCCTCCTCCTCCTCCTCGACGGAGGACAAACTAGTTACAAGCAGCACTAGATTTACACAAGCTGCACCGTAATTCAACATCGGGCATTCCTTTGCTCAACACACGTGTGATGTATGAATATCGGATTCTCTTTCGCGAAGATACGTATCTGCGGTAGGAATTGCCGATTCTGTGAGAGTCGATCTAAAAAAATGGTAAAAATTTTATAATAAATTTATTTTCGAAAGGTTATATTTATTTTTTTTTTTTTTCATCATTATGTTTTGCACTACATTTTTTTTAAACGAACAGCGATGAGAACTAAACTTTCAAAAAATGGTTATAGGTTCACACTTTTACAAAACATATAAAAACAATCGTTTTTTCGGGGATATATTATACTTTTTTTTATATTCAAATGTATAACACCGGCGGCTATCGATAGAAGTCAAGTGGAAAATTTTAATCAGCAATGACTTTGCAACGCACCGGTAGACGAAAAAAACCGGGCACAACCGCAGGCCGCAACCGCAGAATCGTAAAATTCGTTTATGTAGGCCAGTGCACCGTCACTGGTCGATTCTGAGCGTAAAGGATCAACAAAGAATCGAAAGATCGATCCATCCTCAGTCTCCGGCACGTCGAGATGTAATTATTGTACTTTATTGCGTCTTATATCGAATATTGAAAGATTACTAATTTCGATGATGAGAGTTATTTTGCTCCGTTGAGAAACGTTGCGTAACAACAACTCGCCTCGAATACAACTTTCCATTTATCGACGATCGAAAATCGTTGTCGAATTTTCCCTTTTCCCCCGTTTTTTTTTTTTTTTACGCGCCGTTTTACGCCCCATCCATGCCAAGCTGCATCGCGTAGACCCGTATAGACCCCTAATTCCACTCTCAGTCAGCTGCGGCCGACATAGCGGAAAGGTCATCGACACGAAACGCACCGGCTCCGCCAACTGTGTAGGTATAACACGCTTCTGCCGATGCTGCCGCTTTACTTGCGCCGCTGGTGGTGCTCGGGCTCTACCCCCACGGTTCGTCTCTTCTTCTTTTTCTTTTTCTTTTTCTTTTTCTTCCTATTCGCCACTTTCCTACTCCTTAAGCACGAAAATGTCGAGCTCACGTGATCTTTGCGCTCATCGAAATCGAAATCGAAATTTGTGTACTTCGTTAACCAGGGTTTCAAGACGAGAGGGATGGATTACAGTTTTTGAGCACAGTTCGTCTTTCGAATATCAATTTTTTCAAACACTGAGACGAAATCCTGAATTATTTCTGATTTCTCGAGAGCCTAGATAACATTTTGAAAAAAGTGTAAGAAACAAGTGTTCACTGCACGGAGGGTTGAGGCAGCAGCGACGGCCACTAACAATAAGATAAAAATAATCGAGGCGTCGATTAATCCGGTCCAAATAATAATCGAATATTACTCGATTGAATGGGTAAAAATTAATCGTATTTTTTTGAAACGATGCATGTGAGACCGAAATTTCGTAAATTTCAGTACATGGTCTTGACGGCGAAAAAGTTTTTTTGACAATTTATACTTTCATTCAAAATATTTGTCAACATGAGGCGAAAATATTCATTTATCTTTCACTTGTTATATCAAATAGGTAATCGGTAAGTAGGTCATTGATAGTAATTGATACTTTAATGACATAAATTGATGTTGCATCGCGTCATTTATGAAAGTCATAAAAAATGAAAAATTTTTAGTCATTCTTACAAGACAGGTCTATTATTCGTTATAACTGTGCTGTATCAAATATACACTTAATATCGTAGATAATGCACGATACAATATAAACATGCGGCGAAAAGGAGGGGGAGGAGAAAAAAAAAAATAGAAACGCGTCGACCGCAACTTGTCCGGATCTAATTATAACCGAGTGTTTAATTGCGTAATGATTATCCGATTTCATTACCGTACTTTTTATCGATTTTTTCAACCAACACCACCTATTGCCGGGAGCATAAATGTAGACGGTTGTTTTTCTCTCGGGTCAACCTGCTCTTCACTTTTTACTGCAGCAGTTCGATGCTTTGCAATTACCGTTTATTATAACGACTATACCACGTATATTGTATTATTGTTTCAGGATATTACCGTTACGTTTTACGACATAAATCATCATCGTTACCGGTTTTGTAAAGTATCGTTTACGAATACGAATAGCGGCAATTATGGGGAGTGAATACACATGTAGGCTTAGTATAGGTATGATGTAATAATTATTACACCGATTCATGGCTGCACCGAAACTTTCGCGTATTATAATTTGTACGTAAGGTGTTGTGCAGATATGTATGTATATGTATATCACTCGTACCACACGTCAAAGAGAGAGAGAGAGAGAGAGAGAGAGAGAGAGAGAGAGGGAGGGAAGCGTGCACAAGGCCCCGTGATAGGTATACGATGTATCCTTATGCAATCGTTTCTGGCCGGCATGCGTGTAGTTGGTATATCGGCTTATAGTCCAAACAAAGGATAAATATAACCTGCGGCTGCAGGAGAAGAAAAAGAAGACGAGACGAAAACGAGACGAGACGAAACGAGACTAAACGAAACGAAACGAAACGAAACGAAACGCACTCCACGTTAGACGCTGTCAGGACGGCAATTATCCGGCAATTAGAAAGCAAGGTCGTTACCTTGCCATCCTCGTTGTTGCCTCGGTATAACGCCTCTTTAGCAGCCCTCGCTGTGCCTCCTCCTCCTCCTCTCAAACTAACACGTATGTAGGTGTGTGAGCTACCAACGCACACACACTTTGTATTATATTACATGTATTTATATATATGTATGTAATATATCATTATTATGTATAACACATATATTATATACTTTGAGGCAGGAGCTCGTTGTACGATGTTATTTAACGACCGTCAATATTATACGAAGTGCCGGCATGCGGAGAGCGCGGTTTATCGGATAGTGGTTAAAATATTTGACGTAATAATCGATCCTTGTTGCGGTAGGAGTGAAGTTTTTATTTTTTATTTTTTTTTTTTATATCAATTTCGAAACTTTTTGTTCGGCATTCTTGAACGCGACGAGGGTGGAAAATTTTACAAACTTGGATATCGTACCGACAATAATTGTTGCAAGGTACGTCATAACGCTATGTATCTACTTAATAATATGAATTTTGTACGAATTTTCTATGATTTAAAGAATCATTAATTAATATAATACAGTGTAATACTTGTATGATTTATTTGATATCTCGGAATGTGATACGTTTCTTTTCACGTCGAGAATCTTTTCTTTTTTTTTTTTTCCCCCTACCATTGTCGCGAGGCAACTCTAGCCGTAATTGTAAATGTATACATATATTCTACCCAGAAATATAACCGGTCCGGGTGTCCCTCACCTTTGGATATATGCGGTTATAATAATTTGACTCTTGCCAAGAGACTGCAGCAGAAGCAGCAGCGACAGCGCCAGTCGCATGGCCTACAAGCGGATGCAGGAATTTCTTTGCAGGTTATTTTCGAACCGTTGTAAAGCATACGTTTATATACAATATATGTATATGTGTGCTACTCTATATACCGTATAGGATACCGACCGATGGAATTTTTAATTACGATAATGACGATGGTATTTTGGTGGGTTATATATGCATGTATATGTGTGTGTGTATATATATATATGCACACATATGTACGCACGTGTGCACAGAGACTGTGATTACGGTTATAGATGATATTGCACGGAGTGAAGGAATCGGTGAATGGAAATACATGGAATAAAAGGTTGAATAGCAAAGTTGGCAATGAAAAATTAAAAGACCGGTGTCTGGTTTGTGTAAAGTCTCCGTAATCCTTTGTAGAACAGTTTTCTGGTAACGGTGGCGGCGGACCTCCCCCCCCCCCCCCCCCCCCCCCCTCCTCCCGAAAGCATTAACAGTGGAGGTGGAAGCTGAAGCCGCGATGTTTTCCTCCAAACGAAAATAACTTCGAGCAGTAACCAGTTTAGTGGCTTGCTTAAGAGCCGCTTAACCGTGCGACGACTTGTGTATTGTACCTTGTACTATCTCTTCGTCTCATAATCAGCCGATTCTACCACAAGTACAAAAATGTTGGTATTATAAAAATGAACGTTTTATCACTTTCTTACTTTCTACCATGTACCGTCATCATTATCATTATCATCTACAACTTTATTGTACGTATATAGTATACAGTATATTGTATACCTGAAACATTTGTAGTAACGGGACTTATATTTGGTTATCGGATGTATATTGACGATGACTGTCCGGGTAATTTAACGATCGTGGAAAATTGTAAGGTACAAGAAACCCGATGGTCGGGAGAAAGACGACGATGGTTCAGGTACACGAGACTGGAAGCTATAACAGCAGGCAAACGTTACAATGTTCTTGTAAAGTGTCACACGTTTGGCTGCTGGCTTCAGCTTCGTTTCGGTTTTAAAAAAATTGTACGACGATACGCGAGACGTCGGATTATTTCTTCCACATCCTCGTATAATCGGTATTACAGAGTCTCTGTGCAGAATAGAAATCGAGCAACGTTTACTATTTCGTGAATATGGACGTTGATTATTCGCGTTTATCTCTGTACGAGAACCGGCGCTTGATTAAAACCGATGAATATTTTTACGCCTCCGGTTTATCACATCGCACGTACAATGAGCTTATAAAATAATCTTTGACACGATACGAATGAATTTTTCGAGGCAAGGGATCCGTGATTTAGCCAAATAATAATTACTTATTTCTAGTCCGCAGCGTCGAATTGAACAGGAAACGCAGAGTCAATGATATCGATTCAACTTGTGGGGAATTAATCAAACTGAGGTGGAACGTTTTCCACGCTTACCGCGTACGAATATGTGTCGAATTCTTGCCTTGCTTCGTCTTTAATCGCTGTGCCAAGTTGGGCGCCACCTATATATTATATATAAACCATCATCCAACAATTTCTGTTGTCTTCGGCTCACGGAACTCGAGTTTCAATGCCGAACTTGTTATATTGGCAACGTTTCAAGTCACTCTCCGTCGATTCGACGCAGAATCAACCTGCATTATTCCGCAGGTTTGTCGTCGCGACGCCTTGGGTGGGTATTGTAATATTTAATCGCGAATTTTTTCGTTACGTTGTTGTAACGATACGTGATCGTTTTCAAGCTCCACTAGCTATTCCACGTCGCATTTATACGCGACAATATTGTTTCAATGGAATATAATATCGTAATCTTTCGGTATGTACAGTTGACGATTCATTCGAAAAAGTTCAGAAGGTGAAGAAAAATTTAAGATGAGAATTAAGAAGAGGCTGTTTTTTTTTTTTTTTTTAATAATTCTGTTCTTCAGAAAATGCTGAGTTTGGTACATGATACATGATAATTTGTAAAGAATTAAATTTTTTTTTTTTTTGTAAAATGGCGCTTACACCTTTTTTTAATTCTCCTCTTCAATTATTATCAACTCTGTCTGACCCAGATTGCGACTGGCCATTTCTTTCATGCTACTTATTTACCAACTTTCTCTTTTTCGAGACCAACCGGGTCGAGTTGTTCCTTTTTCTGGCTGCTTTCGCTGTCCAATCGATTCAAATTTTACAAACTTTATCTCTCGCTACTGTGAAAATACCGTACATATATCAGCTACAGTGTATAATAATGTATCAATGTTGCAGTTCAAAGATCATTACTTACAGCGTATTTTTTTCTGTACGCAAGTATATGTACACGTGTGTATATATGTACATATACGTGTACATCGTACATAGATGCGCAAGGCATAAGTAACGACGACGTGATTGCATCGCCCTCTCGTTTACAAATTTTATCGCCCGTTCATGATAGCTCTCGGGTATTGATAACGACGCAAATATATCGTTATACGCAGTCCATGCAGGGAGATAGAGAAGGAGAGAGGGAGAGAGAGAGAGAGAGAGAGGAACTTTTGCGAGCTAGTAGGTAACGACGACGAGGATGATGCGACTCGCGTTTCGCGCTGTCCTCTTTTTCTTTTTCTTCTTCTTATTCTTCTTTACGATCCGAATCAGAGATCTTGTATAAACACACCCATCCCACCTTTGCATCGCTTTTATCGTAGATCGCCGCTTTTCCTCTACTGCTGCAGCAGCAGCAGCAGTAGCTTTATTTCTAAACATTGTCGTGCACATACCGGTCTAATATTATACATTTATGCAGTGGCGGTATACAAAAAGTGAAGCAGAGATAAGATGAAAATAAAAGATGGAAAGTGATAAGAGAAAAACACTTTGATACTTGCTGATCGATGATTTAATTTGTCGTTGCGTTTCGAGCATTTTTTTTTTTTTTTCCTATCGCAATTATTCGTTGTTCCGTATTCAGTAACGTATCGAGGACATTTTTTTTTATCCGGCTTTCTACATCTCTAACTTAAAATTGGGTATATTATAGCAATGAAAGGTTTCAATTTACATATTTAGGAATCCATGCGATTGTCGCTCATAGATCACGAGCATTTCTGCAATTCATATTCGCGGCAAATAATTTACACCGTTCTTTTTTCTTTCTCCTCTTCTTTTTCTTCCTCTTCTTAATCATCCTCTCTTACGCAGAGTCTCTTTAGTTGTTTTCGTTTTAATAACGATTTTCGAAGAGTCTCGAGGGAGGTGAATAAATTGAAAAAGAGTTTCACCCCCCGCGAAATGTGGAAACGAAAAGAAGTGGAAATAAAACTCGGGCAAATGCCAAGATCGCTGCCACATGGTATTTAAACACACACGCACACACACGCACGTGATTTCCAAAACTCAATTTTTCGCTTCAGGAAATTTCATTGCGTTTTAAAAACAAATCTCATCATCATTGTCCATGTTATAAATACTTTACCTACCTCAACAACAACGTTAATAATAACTAGTTGTAAAAATTCATATCCTGCACGATGATTCAGCATTATTTGTCTTGCCTTATACATGAATAGACAGAGAGACAAATAAAGCTATAAACACACACATATATACATATAATATCAATACACGAGAAAATGAAACCGATTCCTTATTTCCTTGCGCTTTTAATTCAATTGATTCTTATATAATTAACAGGAGGATTATTTGTGGTATCGGTCGGACAGCGTGATCCTCGTTGCTTTCCTTTCTCCGTGGCTTTGATTCCTCTGTCCTTCCTTCCTTCCTTCCTTCCTTCCTTCCTTCCTTCCTTCCTTCCTTCCTTCCTTCCTTCCTTCCTTCCTCGAAACGCGAATAATCTCGCAGCCTGTGTGTAATACAGCTGTGTACAAACGTACAGTAGGTTGGTCGAGCAGAGAGAGGTTTTAATACCTGCTTCGCATTTCACCTCCGTACTTGTACTCGTCGGCTATGAAAGAGCCAAAGAGAGGGGCTCGCGCGATTTCAAAGCGCGCTAATTGGACGACAAAGGGATTTTCATCGTCATGTCCCACCCTACGCACGTTTTACATACGTATGTATGTATATTTGTATGTATATATATGTGTATGCAAGTCGGAGGAGATCTTTGGCCGTTGGACGTTCGTCGCCTATCGCCCGATACCTGCAACACCTCATCCTCGGCTAAATTTCTTGTAAATAAACGTGCTTACGACGACGAACCTTTGTAGCGGGGATTTAATATTTATTGCCCGACGTTAGGAACTTATTTTATCTTATTGTTGAATCTTTTTTTAACCTTGTCCACGGTCTTCTTTCTGACCGGTCTTAATTTTCTTGCTTAATTAATATTCATATTTTTTCCGTGCTTGGCTTGTATAATTTGGACGTTACGCGTATTAATGGAATTTCTTTTTTATATCCATTATAGAATTGAAAACTTTCAACGGTATATATTCATATACAGTATAAATACCGAGTTCGTTGAGGAGAATAACGTGTCACGTATAGATAATACACCTAGCTTTATTTCGTGTTTTCCTAATTTTCCATCGATTTCACTATAAATGTGTATCTTTCGTTTTTCCTTCATTTATTTCTCAAAGAATTTCACGATAATGCCGCGCGTGTAATGTTTATACAAGTAACAATGTTATAATTTTTCCCCATTTTCTTGTTTTCACGTTTGTTTACGTTCACGCAATATCGTCGGGAAATTGAATCGCGAGGGGGGTTGGCTACCTGCGATCTTCTCGTCGAATTGTCTTCCCATTTACCTTATAGAATTCATATTTCACGTTACTTGGCAGCAGTGCACGATGAGACCGACGATCGATTACACAAGTCTGCAAAGTCCGTACAGTAATACAAGTAGTACGAGAATTGGAAAACGCGATTCGCAATATGCTGCAGGTTGTACATATATACATTTTGTATATACGTACTTACGCATACATAGGTGTGTATGTATGTATATATATATATATATTGCCAGCATAATGTGGCGCAAGGCTATATTGCCATGTCGGTGAAGGTCGCATTCCGCAAGCCTGTCTCTTTCTTTCTTTCTTTCTTTCTTTCTTTCTTTCCTTTTTCTTCATCTTTCGTTTGGGTTGACAAAACGCGCCTGGCATATAATATGTATATATTATCATTGGACGCGATAATAGTTTATAATCTGCAGGATATATTAAGTAATAGGTTTTGTATGAGTTGCTTTGTTTTTCATTCTATTTTTTTATTTTTCTTTTGTTTTCAAAAAAAAAAAAAACGTAAGAAACGAAAAAGAATTCATTTATCGTGCAGTCTACGATTAATAAGTACGTCATCGGTGTAATGTTGTAAAACCTTCTTCTTCGTCTTCATTTTCTATTATCACGTACTTCTTTTCATTTTTATTCCGCGATTTTGTCGCAACTAATCGCAAAGTATTTTCCCCGAGACTCTCGTACGTCTTTCGGTATAACGACGCGAAGCTTGCAAGGTGAAATGTATACCATACTGTACGTAGGTATAGATATGTACGTACGTGGTATATGTGTAATGCCTATCGTTAAACGGAGGCTTTAGACGGGGTTAAACCACTCGCGTCGCTAAGACGGATGGCCACTGTTCTGTCCGACGAAAAACGGTCACACAGGGTGTGTTAAAGGCCACACCGTAAAGGCCGAATCGCCGTTAGGTTAGGTAGCCTATGTATATAAAAAACACACACACACACACACGCGCGCGTTTATTACACATATAAACCTGTGAGAGAAAAATTGCCCATCACTTCGTAACGAAGCGTCTCTACCTTATGGTGTCTCATCGTCGTCGTCAGGAAAAGTGATCGGACACTTCCGTATCACCCAATTGTTTCACCGTAATCTATTATTTTTAATCTATCATTATACGCGTATTGTTGTTTTGTTTTTTTTTTTATTTCTTATGGAATTTGTTCAGTTTTTTTTTTTCATCCCGTTAACAGCACGTAACCTCGACATCGAAAATACCTACCGCTAATTTGATCCATTGGCTCGGTGTTTAGTCGGAAGAAGGAATTGAGGAAAATTCTTGGGATGTCGGAGAGTCGAGATGAGGGACTCGTTACCAGGGGGAATCGATCGATCGCGGATCGGCGAGAAAGAGGTTGATACGAATATCTGTGGTTAAACGAACGATATTGCAATGCTTGTGATTTCTCATGGATGCTTTTTTATTTTTATTTTATCATATTTACGTGAAGGTATTCGAATCTCTGTCAACTTACGGTGCGTGTATATTATCGTTAGATGTACATCGTAGTCCAGGTATAAGGTATTAATTGGTAGATCCTTGCGAGCTCGTTAGCGAACTTTCCTGGACTATTATCGCCTCACTTTGGCGTGTTATACTTATTATTATTACGGGTATGTATACCGACCCATCTCTGTAATATCTCCATCGCGTGTGTATAGAGACCGCGGGCCAGACCTGATAACTCTGTATATATATATATATATATATATATATATATATATATATATATGTACGATCACTTTTATCTGATCGATGGTTAATTATCTAGTTTGATTTGCTTTCGTCGGTTCTCGCATTATTTTCTCATATACATCGCTGTTTTTTTTTTTTTTTTTTTTTGTTCGCCCATCAAATTACAACACAGACGCGCCGATTCGAGTTTCGATTTCAGAACGTTTGGTTTTTACTGGAAGATAAATGTATACTCGTACTTCGCACGATCTAGAAGATGTTAATTAAACGATTCGGATTCTATAGTTCTCGCAAGCAATTTTTCCTTCTGCTTATCATTCGCTCCCGTATATTGGTTACGTTGTATCCTCAATTTGTGGAAATGTTGTTTCCTCGTTTTCTTCAACTGCATTGTTCTTTTTTAGGATACTATACGCAATATATTTTATATTTATATTTTCTCTCGCAACTCGAATCTTCACGTTTCTTTAAATTGCTCCGAAATTTGGATTTTATTTATATTCTCCTATATGTATTCACATAGAAGTACGATGTACGAAGAATTTCACTGATCGTTACGTTAATTATACACTTATGTATATACATATATATATATATACACACTTTTTTTATCCATCAACCAACCGTGACAACAAATCATTAGGTATAAATATTCCCAACTGTAGGATTCTATAATTGGGGAGTTTTCGTATCTCAGTTTACATTATAGGCTCATTTTTTGGGTTTTCTTTTTTTCTTCCTTTATCATTCTTGCTGTAATATTCTCGGTGAAAATACTTTACGCCACTTTCCTCAAGAGGAATCAGCCGCTGCCGCCGCCGCCGCGTCTGCACCTCGTGATCTTTATAATTGTCAATTAGCCGAGCTCCCGCTGATATTTCTCTCTCTCTCTCTCTCCCTCCCTCTATTTCTTTTCCTTCCTCCCTTCCTTTCTTCATTCCAATCTCCTCTCTTCGGAAAATTATGGAGGAGTTATTACAGGTACGGAGCTATATCCATAACTACCTCATTATCAACATACCGTTGTAGAAATGAAATGGAAATAAAAAAAAAAAATAGAAAAATTTCGAGAGTCTTATACATTTTTTTCTCTCTCTCTCTCTCTCTCTCGCTCTCTGTCTCTTTTCAAACGTTACGAAAATATTGTAGCACACATGATATCATAGTAAATTGAATAATCCATAATTCTCCCTACTTCCGGTTATACCTTTCCGTTTTTTTTTTTGCGAAATTGTTCCCACCAAATGTCAGACGAGACAAGGAACGACAAGATGTTACGCGTGAAAAAAAAATGTAGGAAGATCGAAATTATCTTTAAATTGAATTGCATACAAATTTTACACACACAACGTGTCACCGATACAATCCCTCGGTGCGTGAGCAATCATTTTTAACACTTCTGTCGGCTTTAAATCCCAGGCTTAAAATGTACCGCGAATTTTCAGCGAGAGGGTGATTCGTATACGAAAGAATTTACATTCACGGTCTGCCAGATAACGTGTGAAGTTATCTCGTCAAACAAGGTTTGTCGGTAAACAGTCGAGTCGACAATTGTCGAAAAAAAAGCAAGAAGATATCAGTGAAAAATTATTTTTTCCGAATTTCAGTAAAATTTAAATTATTTCTTTTTCAATTCAGATGGATGTCTTCAATTCAACTTAATTCGTTTCTTAATTTTTTTTTTCATTAACGCACGCTCAAATTCAAATGAGTTTGAAATAATTTCAATTCATTCCTTTGTATTTTCTGTTGATTCAAATTATTGTTGTTATATTTATTCTTTTATTCAACTTAATATCTTATTTCAATTTAATATTTTTCCCTGCAAACGGATAATTCCGGCATGAATTCAAACTCATTCAAATCAACTTGACGTAATTTTCCAAATTTCATTTATTTCTCAGTTAAATCTGAATACTACCGTTGATTTTTATTAATTCAGTTGAATTATATTTAATTCACAAACCTATTCGCACGTCGATTCAGTGAAATATTTCCCTCTCTTGAACACTGTGCACGTATCGTGAAAATTTAAGTCGTTGTAATAAGTTTATTCCCGACTCGATCGTAACGCTAACTTTTTTTCTTTTCACAAAAAGCCGGACGAAAATAGCACATCATTCCCTCTTAACGCATTTGCGGGAGATACGAGATGATATCTTTGTCTTTACTCCCTCGTTACATAACGTACCGTTTCCTTACGACACATCATCACAGATGCGTCCTCCGACAAGTTTGCACGACGTATAGTACGGAAGGTGGAAGCGTTTCGATGCGACTTTGCTATTTTTTACGCCTGTGTTCGGCGCGCGCTCGCACACACACAGATTTATTATGTAGAAACCGCGCGAAGCCGACTCGCATTCGCAAACAGGTTTTGCAGTGGTAGGTGTTTGTACAAGCTCCGCGGGGAGGGAATACGAATCGGTTTTAATAAGCTGAAGGCGCTTTTAGGCGGCGACAGATCGGCGGAGGGGGGAAGAATCCACGCCGCAAACGTCTGTCCGTCAGTCCGTCGGCCCGTCGACGCCGCGTCACGGTTATTTGGTAACTTTAAACTTTCAAATGGTTACCATTATAACGAAAGTTTGAAATTGGAACACGCCGAGTAGCAAATCCCTCGCCAACTCTGTATAGACGTATTATGCATATCGTCTACGTGTGTGTATATCTACGTGTAACAGTTAACCAACCTCACACCGTCGTCTGCTGGATCGATCGAAACTTTGACTCGCTGGATTAATCGCTGCACATCATAAACTTGTCTCTATCCTATCCGTACCATCGATTTCTTCACGATCGTTGGAATCGTCTCCTAATTTTCATCAATTTTTCAACCAACGTCTTGCGAAACAAAATTCGACGATCGAATTCAATTTCAACGATGAATTCAGTCTCGATTGTATTACGTAATTGCTGGAAGGTGCAAATTTGTTTTTTTTTTTTTTTTTTTTACAATTTCCTGAGAAGCGAAGAAATACCGTTTCGGTTTCAGTGGAGTTTGGTATTTGGGTGGCTGAAGTATCGAAACGTTGAAACAAAAATTACCGCCTTGCACCTTTAGGATAACTGGAGAAGTTTAATTTACGAAAGCTGAGTTATTAACGGTTTATTAAACTTTGGGTAATCCAAAGGCTGGAAAATAACGTCATTACAATAACCTTACAATATTCTCTCAGCGGTTTCGCGCGGAATCAAAGTTTTATATATTCACATACAAGGAGTAAAAGATTTAAAGACTTTACCGAATAAAGTTCCCGGTGAATTTTCCTTACTCAAACAGAAATTATGGATAGCTTCCGTTACTGCCGGTCGACTGGTTGGATGCATGTTTGAAGGATAGTAGCCTTGATGCTGCCGAACGTAAGTGAATCTTACTCGTGGAATTTAAATAATTGAGAGATGCTGCAGGTAATTACGCGTCGAGCTTGAGGCGATAATGGATGTCGGCTAATTGCTCTGCACGTTTCGCATTGAATAAATTGCAGGCAACGCGTGACTGCCAGGCTTATATTTTAATACATCTGATCGTAATTAACAAATTTAATAATAATAATAGTAATAATAGTAGTAGTAGTAATAATAATAATAATAATAATAATCTATACTTTGATATATAGGTATATAGGTAACGCGAATCGCGCGTATCGTTTACGTTTGATTTTCTCACGATCAATTCGTTTTGTCTGACATAATGCGCGACGTGTACAATATATGTGTGTACAATACGATGCGAAATCGTCAGTTTGTTTTTTAATAATTTCGAAATTTTTCTTCTGTTTCAGGTAAGTTAAATCGAGAACTTCTTCTTTCCCGTATCGTCGAATCCGAGCTGCTGTCCTTCTTACCAGGTACAAAAATCAAACGACACAACGCATCCGTCTTGTACGTTATCGTATCATTTTAGTCTCTCGTGTGTCGTTCGTGCTTTTCAAACGTGCCGTGGCGGTGTGATTGGTGTAATTTCTTCTTAATTTTTAATTTGTTTGTTTTTTTTTTTTCAATTGATTTTCAAGAAAATCGCGCATCTTGTACAGTATTTATCTTGTTTTGTATAAGCATTTATAACCTGTGGCTGTACGCTTTGATCCGTTTCATTGTAAGAGTGCAGGCATATGTATAAGTCAAGGACTCAATCGTCTTAAGTACCGGTTTACCATTACGTTCCCTACCCTCTGAATAATTTCAATTCGTCGTCCCTCTTCACTCGGCTTCTTGACTCGGATGGCACGTGTAGCTTCGCGTATATTGAATACTTGACGTTTCTCTTTCTTTGTAAGAAAATATATTTCATCGGTAAACCTCTGCTGGAATTTGAAAATTCTATCAGGTACAAGTTTCGTAATTTTTTTTTTTTTCAATCATATATAACATATGCAGGTATATAATATTAAAAATTAAAAAAAAAATTTTTTAAAAATGAAAGAGTCGATTAATAGCGCGGACATACCGGAGGGGGGATGTTCGGTTTTGCCGAAGCGAACGAACGGTATCTGGACCACGTAACTGCTGAGTAAACATACGCGGCGCGGCGTCCCTGAAGTGTGGAGGAGAAGCTTTCGCGGGGCAAAGTCTCTGTGTGATTCGAAATCCTTGGCTTAAAGCCAACGGGTAGCATCGGTCGGATAAATATAGACGCGATATATTAATATACGTACCAAACTGCACCGCCAGCGTAGTTGGGATGTAAAGGAAGGTGGTCGAGAGATATGACGAGGAGGAATGAACGAAAAAAAAATAAAGCAATCATCCAGGAGAATCAAGAAATGACGTCCACTCTTGCACTTTCCTCGTCGGTGAAGATTTTTTCTCTTTTTTTTTTGATTTTTTGATTTTTTTTTCTTTCTCCCGTCAGAATATCGTCATCGCTGTCCACGACGTGTTGAAATTGAAAAAATGAGGATGAAGAAACGCGAGCCGGACGGCGGAATCCAGTGAGTTTGCATACGTACATTGTACATACACATGTAGCATGGGTGTATGCATGTATAAATTATACGGCGGTGTGTACGTACACTCACAGGCACATGCCGTGTTGGCGGGGGGTATGAGAAGGTAATCGATAAAACCGTTTTCACGCAGCACGCAATGAAACTGGATTCCGAAGTAGGCTACGAATACCTCGAATACCTTATTATTATATACTCTCTCTCTCTCTCATTCTCTATATAAGTATATAATTACTATTATACTTGCGCACCTATGCCTAATACTGAAAACAAGCAGCTGTAAATAACTGTACGTTCAGTCATTCCGATTCGAAGGATATAAACATATGTATTTCAGACTTGGTGATTACGCTAATCTGTAAATTTTCGTCTCTCGCTTTTTCTTTCGTTTCGTTCCTTGCGTTCGACGGGGGAAAAAAAAGGTTCGTTTGCGCTGCGAAGAGACGCGAGGAGAACAGAATTTGAAAATGGAGATGAAGGCGGAGAATAGAGAGGTGGACAAGTGGCGGGAGGAGATCATTAAAATTTAAGGCTTGATAACAAACGGTGCGAAAAATAATTGCACTCTTGAGACGATGATGGGGGGAGGGGGGAGGGGGGGGGGGCAAGCAGCCTCGCCACTTGTCAGCTATTTCTCCAATCTCTCTCTCTCTCCCTCTCTCTCTGTGTAAATTTTGCCCGAAAAACGTACGTACCGGTGTAATACCGGTTCTAACGATTCGCAATTAATTTCGAAATGGAGGAGAGAAATTAAAACGATGATAATAATAACGGCAATAGTAAGAGAGATCGTTCGAAAAAAGCGTGGCTATATTTTTTAACATACATATTACTACAAATTACAAATTATTTCGTTTGCACGGTTTGCCGAATGAAATAAAAAGGAGAAAATGAAAAAGAAGAGAAAGAAATTACTCGGGAACTCTCGACTCGTTGCTTAGGCACATTCGTTCATACAAAAATACATGCGTTCGTACACACTTCACAGCTCCGACCTTATCCTTATACTTGATCGGAGGTCTTGCAATTAGTCACGAAAGAGAGGAAAGCGAAGTCTATTTTCTTCTTCTTCTTCTTCTTCTTCTTCTTCTTCTTCACTCTGTCTCCAAACGCGACGTCCGTATTCGACGTATGCATGTATCTTGGCTGTAGTTGTTGAACCAACAACAACAAGCATTATACAATAAATAAGAGTGTCGTGCAACAAGCGGCATCGGCAGCATCGGTAACGAGGAATCAGGCTTTCCACGCTTCAACAGCTTATGTACTTCCACAAACTCGAGACACGTGCACGCGTGTATACACGCGGTGTATTTACGTTTGTGTGCGTGTGTAGGCATCTACTTATATCCTCTGTACTTTGCAGCAAGCGTAGATGTCAAGGTTGAATAAATTATTCGTATCGAGCAGCACGTTTCGTATCGGATACGTGATTCGATCGGCATATTTTTTTAATTTGAAAAAAAAATTTTTTTTTTTTATTTTCCATTTTTTATTTCCAACATGTATTATAATTTTATTCGATACGCTCTCCCGTGGGATTCTCATATCCGTGACCGACTCGTCGTCGGACGAGTACTTGTAAACGGGCACTTGAAAAGTAACGTGAAAGCTTCGTTGTAACACGCGATACCGAGACGAGAGTATTTCGAGAGTCTGTGATCGCCAATCGGTCTCTCCGATTGAACGAGGTTACGTTCCTTTACATTCGTAACTCGTGCCCCAGATATCTCTTTAACCGTCGTTGTTGTATTGTCTCCGAGCTATCAGCTATTCATCCTCTCCTTTTCTTTATCCGCTCTTCACACATCGTCTCGTTTTCCATTTTATTTTCATTTTTTCTTACATCTTTAAATTACGATCAGCTAGGCATCGTCTATCTTGTACACATACGTTTTTTAATCTTTTATTTATTTATTTTTATATAAAATTTAATGCGTATAAATGGTTCATTTATTTATTTATTTGCTTTGTAACGTTAGCTTGTACCTGTCATCATAATTTCACAAAGTTCGTCGACGCAAATATTTCACAAAACTTTGAAAGTCGGGTTTGTATAATTCGAACGAACTGTGCAGCAGAGAGTATTTTATTCTTTTGCTTCTCTCGTACATTTCTCAATCTCTTGGGAAAAATTTCTGCGGGAGAGAAAAATTTTCGTCCGATTTAAAGTATCTTATAGAGAGAATTCCTTGGAGAATTCTCGGATGTTATTCAGACGTCGTTTCTGCTACGTTTATATAGGTCGAATATAGGTTATAGGTACGCATACATGCAGGAGAGAAAAGTACCTATAGACGTACTTTTTATTCTTCTTCTTCTTCGCGTGCAGAAATCACTTCTCCAATCGAATAAAATTCTCTGTACCAGAGATATGTATTGTCGTTGAAAAATTTCCGTTTACATGTATATATTTATCTGGCTTGAATAAAAATGTATAATGATTTCTAGAGAGCAATTTGCCTGCCTGCAACGTACCGTCTTATGCTTACGTTGTGTAGGCGACATTTTTTGGAATAACAATTCCTCGGCTCTTGTGTGTCGTACGAGAAATTAACGTTGATGACATTTTATTTGTTTCGATCGTTTATTTCTACTCTTTATTTATTCATTTATTTTTATGTTTCTGCTTATTTTTCACCTCTCGTCCGACTTGTCGACTTGGTTTCAAGTTTTGGTCGAGGCCAATTTCCCCGCATTTTATTTTTCAACAGCCTAGAAATCGATCTTGTAACGCGTGCCGATCGCTTGACATATTTATTACGTAGATTCGAACGATCGATCTCCGATAAGTGGGATGTAAAATTTCGAATTACCAAATAGCCGAAAATTTCCAAGCAGAAACTGAAAAATTTCGAAATGTCGAACATCCCATATTTTTGACCCTTCGCATTGCATCGTTGGTGAATCGGAATTCTGTGCTTTCGGAGCTCTACTTTTCGGAAAACTGCACGTTCTACATCTCGCACTTCCAGGGTTTCCGAGTTTATTTTTCAGATGTCGGCATTTCGAAAGATCACGTTTCGTTTACACACTTGATAATTCGCAATTTTCTACCCCTGCACGCATCCTTGATCAAAACGAGTCGGCTAAGCAAGTTGCGAAACTCGTTTTATGCAGACGAGTGCGTTCCTCGTGACCAAGAAGCCCGGGTGAAAGCGACCTACTTCGGTACCGAACAAGTAACCGCGAGGCCTTGAACCGCCGAGCTTGTTGTCAGTCCTCTCGAATGTTCGCGGATTGCTCGTGTAAGCACATTAGACTTTGTGAAAAAAAAATCGACCGCTGTTGACGTTGATTCGAGTCGAAAATATTGTTTCGAACGATAATAATGAAAATGTTGTTTCAATTTCAACTTTGGAATTTTATAACTCGTCAACGCATTTTCGTTTACCGATGAAACCGGAACGTTTTTCATTTTATTTAATTTTTTTTTGTAGCAAATTGAACGCTCTACTGAAAAAGATCTTTCATCATTTTGCGACAAATGTTATTTGACGTTAAATGGTATTTAAGGACCTCGCAATGGTCGACTTTTTTGACACAGTCCAACGCACGTACATCCACGGATACGTTACACATCCACTTTACGCTCGCGAACTCGTCGCGGTTGCTTCTGATTCTCCTTCTCATTCCGACGATGCTCCCGAGGAACGAACAGGCGGACATGGAACCGTTAGGTGTTCGAGATAATCCTCTTGAGGATTCGTCGGAACGTCTTACAGTTACCTCAGCCGATTCACTAGCCTCGCTTAACGGCGGTTTCAAAGTCACTCGCTCCGGCGTACTTTCATCGGCCTCTTTCCTCGCGTTTTATACCTCTCTCTTTTTCTCCTGCGCACCGCAATCCGAGCAGTGATTTTCAAGTAGGTACGTATACGTATATTGTATGTCCGATCCGTTTCTTCGCAAACTCTCGAAATTGAATATCTAATGGGAATAAAAATGAAAAGAAATTGGAGAGTAGTTTCGAGGTACGTTCGTTGGTCGAAATCTTTAAAATGTTCGATGTAACCGGGATAATTTTCTACGTTGAAACGAAGAAACGATCGCCTGTAGTTTAAATTGTAGGTACGATACTCTACGATACTTTACGTGCCTTTACTGTAAATAAATCTTTCCTTTCTATTCGTTTATAAATCGAGGTCACTGGGACGGCTTGACTAATGATCGTTCAGAAGGAGAAGAAGACGAGGAGGTGGTGGAAGGAAAAGAACAAAAAATGTTAATCCAGTACGAGTTTTGGTTGGTTTTGTTTTTTTCACGCGTATAAAGAGAAGAGAGAGAAAGTCATTTTTTACACACACTCGTACGGACTTACTCGAAAGGTGCGTCAATGGCGTGAATGGAGTGGCTTCGTATTTCACTGCAGCCGCTCAATGAAGCCTTCTGGTTAGCCAGACGCGACCTAACTGTTTGAGTATAATTAGTTTGGTTGTTGTGCACTGCCGTTAGTTTCATCTTTACGCACACGCCGAGCTCCAGAGAATCGCTGTTTAATCCGATCGTGCTCGCGATTCTTTTCTTCCAAGTAGGTGCGCCGATGCAAGGAATCTTCTTGTTTATCGATCGTCATCGTTGATAATCGTATCGCTTGTAACGAATTTTATAAACGCAATTCCTCGAGAGAGTGAGAGAAAGATAAGAATGAGAAAATATTTCAAGGATGTATAATTAGTTCGGATGGTTATATTTTCTACTGTATAATATGTGCCATTTACCAGCAAATTTACGAGCGGTTAATTTATTTACTTCGGTATTCGGCAGCCAGCTTCTATTAAAATTCGTCCGAATCCGATTTAAGCCCAACCCCGGAACCCCCCGCGTCGGACGGCTATATAAACACACACTTTTCGACCCAAGTTTCAAGTCGTAAAAAAGTCTGCCGTAAAAAACCAACCAATTAGCGTTTTACGTGGTAGACAGGCTGACATTGGAGTAATCTTATTCATTCGGAGGAACGATTAGGTCGTACACCTATCGCCACTTGAAAGTATTCTAATCGCGTTCCTTGATAATTTCCGACGATATTGTTTCTCTCATTTTTCCATCTAGACGATGCTACATCGAGTCGTGATACCGTTCAATTTTAATTTAGTCGAGGCTAATGCTGTCGTTGGTTGAAAGACTTTTCATAAAAATGTACAAATTTATATTGTCGTGAGACATACTTGGCAAAAGTTTTTCGTCGAAATTGCGATCCGTGAAAAAGTATCGTCAAAATAATAATACGTATATATATACGTTTATATTGCATGTGGTACTTGACAAAAATTTGAAATCAAAGTTGAAGTTGTCAACTGCGCACGACGACGAGGTTAAACCTTCGTTGACGAGACGGTGTTCATTTTTTGACCCGTACGAATTTTTCATTAAACGTTCACTTTTCGATCATTTTTTTTTTTTACACACTTTAAATTCACATCTTCCGAATTTCAATTTTGCAGACATATCAAGGAATCTTCAAAGTACATCCCTGTAATTTTAAACTAAAATCCGACCAAAGGGTTGCCAACGACAGGTGGATTAAGCGACGTTCGGGTCAAATTGACCCCGTGTGTCAATACCGTGGCCAGATGTAAATGTATCAAAGAAGGGTTGGTTCGTCGCGATGCATTGTCACTGTAGACAATATGCCGATGTTTAAAGTAATGTTAGGAAATGTCGCCTGGGGGTGGGGGGATTCCTGACCTCGCGACTGCGGTGTGTGTTCCGGAAGTTGAACTCTAGGGCCGGCGGTGAGGTGGTGAGGTGGTGAGGTGGCCTGGTTCGTTGGGCTTTAAGGGCGACGAGGGCGCTGCATTGATCGGGAGGGCCGCGCTAGAGCCGCGCCGTTGCCAACACGAAATCAGGACTCTCTTCTCCTCTCCTCTCCTCTCCTCTCCCTTCGTCCTTTGCTCCGCGGGTAACGCAACCAGCTGTTGTATGCACGCAGTCCTTCATGACGGTTCACGAAACTCACCACGATTTACGTTGCACACTGCAATTTTTCGCCTTTAACGATCGTATCTGGATCAGACAATTTTCCGCCATGTATGAGTATAAGAGAAGAAAAAGAAGAAGAAGAAGAAGAAGAAGAAGAAGAAGAAGAGTCGGCGAAAGGTCGGGGGTTTGAATTAGCCGGCGGATTTTCACCCTCGTTCTGCAGCGGTCAGTTGTCCGGGTATTTAACCTAATTTATATACTCGTTTCACCCTCTTTTTCACGCCGACGGCTTGTTTCGTTTCGTTTCGTTTCGTTTCGTTTCGGAGTGCGTTAAACGTATTTAAGGTAATGGAATTGAAATGCTGAAACGATACGGATGTTCATTGATTTTCGAAACTTATCCCGTGAATTGAGTAACTCGTAGAGGAACGATTTGTGGGTCTGATTATTTTACGTCGGCTCATTACCATCGCTTGATTTTCCATCTGACCCAGTTCTTAACTATTCGGATTCGACATCGCTGGATTCTCCGATTCGTCGCTTTCCTATGAAAAACTTGACAGTTTCGAAGGAAGGAAATACACTCGAATTCTTCTCTTTCTCTTTCTCTTTCTCTTTCTCTCGGATATTTATTTCAATGGGATGTAAAAATCTGCGAAAATTTTCAATCCACAGCTGATTCTGACCGAGCCTCGTACGCTCTTGATTCCCGTTAATGAATCACTGATAAAGAACAGAGAGCGGAATGAACGTGGGGTTTGGTTATACGTATATTATACCCACACGAGATTCGATTAGTCGGGTTATAATCACTTACACGGTACACCCCTTGACTCTTTATAGCTTTACAGACGGTGCGTTGGGGATATAATGATACGGACCAGGGTCGCGTGCTCAGCGCCCATTAACCAGTCTCTCCCTCTTTCTTTCATTCTACTTTATTCATCCGTTCGTCTCTTCTTTCTATCCTCACAGTTTCACGGACGAGTTTCCATCGTTCGCGTAACAGTCTCGCCACAAATTGCATACTTTACAAAACACTGTCGAAAATTATTGTTTGTCGTAACTTTTCGCGGATTGTATAACCAACAATTGGTCAATGGTTTATTGCACGTTCGGCAAAGAATAACAACAACAACAACAACAACAACAACAATAATAATAATAATAATAATTGTAACAACGATGATCGGTATTATTGCAAGCAATGTTCAAGTAGGTAGCAATTCTGTAAGCTTACAATATTTATTTCTCGCCAACACATCGCGGTGCGCATTCATTAATATGTGTAAAAAATTATTATTTCTTATCTATCACGTCTTCATTTCGCGAAGCGTTTGCTTATCGCGTGTCAACGCGAAACACACGTAGGTCTGTAAATTTACACATGTAGGTCTTTTTACGAACTTACCCGAGAGTAAACACAGATGCTTGAATATACGTATACATATTGCACCAGCTTACATATTTATCGCAAGTGTATATATATATACATATACACACACATATATATATATATATATATATATGTCTCGTACGAGTCTCTTCGCGTGCTGTTTGAAAATTTAGAGGCTACGCTGCTCGCTGCCGCTGTTTGACCCTGTTATGTGTTGAGTTACAATTTCATGCGATGCAGGCTCTGACTGATGAAATTCACGTTATCATCGTATTTTGGGGTGTACTTTGTTCAGGGTGTAAAATATTTTGTTTGTCGGCACTGTGTTATTGAAAAACGGTGAGAGATTTGTACTTCGGTAAAAAATTGTACAGCTTTAAAAATACCCGCTTTTGCCAGCAGACAGTGATTATTTTTAGCATTTTCCTTGTAGTCGGTTCTTAATTATCATCGTCCCGGAAAAAGCAAAAATAACATACCTACATATCATACTCTGTTCAATGAAACGAAATAATAGGATGTATTACAGGTATACACTTCAGGGGCGATCATGTGTAAATTCATCGGTCGTTTGTGTATAATTAACGTTCAAGTTTGTCGTTGGGATTCTTGGATTTTTTTTTTTTATTTCTTCTCTCACTTTTCTCGGGTCGGTGAACAGAACGTGGGCGATTTTGCGTCGGCGATGTTTCGAGAAGTGGGGTTATATTTGTCGTATACATGTGTATTACAAAGGAAGCTGCGGCGAGAAAGAGACTAAGCGGGAGGATGATGATCTATAAATATGTATATACGAATAGTCGTCTGCCAAAATTTTGAAACTAGACGCAAAACGTAACGACGCTGTACGCGGAAATGTTATGTAATTACTAATTAGGCATTTGAGACGATTAACTCTTTGAGTCGCACATTATTGTGCTGAGTCAATTTTTACGACAAGATAGTATTCCGTCGTTTTTGGGGTCGCTCATTACGAGTCTGCAATCAGATTTTTAAAATTTAGTACCAAAATCTTGTAATTTATGTAAAACACGTATACTTGTAGTAGGGGGGTAAGTTTCTCGGAAAAATGAATTATTCCTTCAATTTTCACGATTATTTTCAATCAACTTTTTTCTAACAACAACAATTTACGTAATATCGCAATAATTACTCTCAAGTATTGAAAACCCAAGTTTTCTAAATATACAAGAAATGGATGTAAAATAGGTGGTAAGGATAAAGGGTCGAGTATACCTGAGTCTTTGCTTATAATCTGCAATCCGTGGTTCCGAGATTCCTTTTCATCATCCCGTAAGTCGTCTGCACCGATGACACGAGGAAAAGTGATTGCCCGTAACTGCATCCACCAACTAACTGCAAGTAAGCTGCTCACGTAATACAGATCACAAGTTATTCACGTCGAGTGTAAATTGATACTGCATACAGATTCGGTTATCCCGCGGTACGCGGTATTACGTACAGAGCGAGTTTTGTGAAAGTGATATTTTCGAACCTGGCATTAGGTACGAACGAATATAACAAGCGATAATACAGTTGTAACCCCAAACTCGTGCCCGAAGGAAATAAGGAGAGAAGGAAGGAAGGAAGAAAGAAATGAGGAAGGAATTTACTGTCGTTACTGAATAAATGAATAAATAAATAATACGTGCGTTACGTAAGACACGTGCAGGAGGCCGAGCGACGTTTTGTACAATCATGATGTGTGCGACGCTATGAGAAGCTATTGTAACGGTCAAACGAATGGAAACGAAACGAGCGACGACAAGCAACCTTGTCTTCTCTCGGGTTACGTTTCAATCACTTGCAGCCATGCCTCCGCACGTACGTACATACGTGCAAACATGCATACATGCACGCATACGTTGTACAATAAAATGATGAGGTCGCTGAACACGTCACGTTTCTATTACGATCCTTTACCGATCCTTTTTCCGGTCGTAACGAATCACCGTCACACACACACACCGCAACGATCCTCGATAGATCGTCGTGGAAGAATTAACGCACTCGTGACTGTTTTTTTTTCTTTTTTTGCTTAGAAATTATTTTCCGAGTTTGAAAAAAAAAAAAATCCTCTTCCGTCTTTCGTTAGTTATACAATTAAAACCGCATTGCCGAAATAAAACGACACGCTGTTTGACTAGGTTAAAAAAAAAGAAAGAAAAAAAAAAAAACTACGAACTTTGCGCAGCCGAATCGTGATATTCCACGCAATCAGGTATTGCAAAATCAATTTTTGTATTACCCATAAACTTGTGACAGAATTTCTTTTTGACGAAGAGACTTCAAAAGTAACGATGAGGAACCTTCGAGGCGGTGCGCGGTGTTTTTTGATAGGGAAAACGAGACGGAAACGAGGACGAATGGACGAAGTGAGGCTGCGGAGGGGACCGAGTGATATGCAAATTGACTTATTCAGATTCGAGCGCGTTTCCTCGACTACTTCCTCGACGAGAACTTTGTACTTTTTACCCATGTAATAAACGACGCCTGGCAGCTCTGTCTCTTTCCTTATGTCATGTGCGGTGTGTGCCTACCTGTGTATAAAACGATCCTGCAACCGCAACCGTAAACCGCATTCTTTCTCCTCGAGTGCAGCTGGTGCAACACAATCGGTACAGAACGCTAAAACGATGCCTTGCATACTCGAAATCAGGGTTATCCGAATGAAGAAAATTTTCATACCGTTACTACACTGTCACACCTGTATATACCTATGTATAATTGCCTTTCGGGTAACGTGAATAAAACAAAACGAAAACAGAAAAAAAAAAAAAAATGGACAGTGAGAGATCGATCAGGGAATTCTTAATATCATTAAAATTTCATCATTTCTACAAACAAGTAATACATGTTATTGTCAATAATTTTTTTCGCGTTTTCAAAGATAATATTCACTATCAAATCACTAATCACTGATCGATCAATTCCTCAGATGAAATACAGGATAAAATTTTTTTTTGAAAACTAGTTTCGATGAGCGCTCACGAACTTGTTTGAATTCCACTTAACTCTCTTGATTGAATATCGCTAATTGACAATTATGCGATTTAATACCTCGAGATATTTCTATAAATAATTTTAATAAATTGCTTAACCCATGAACTTCGACACATCGATATTTATCATCAGAATTTATTACCTTTACTACCTGTTTTTTTTTTTTTTTTTTTTTTTATTTATTTTTTTCACACCTTATGTTATTTGAAATATATAATGTTATCATACAGCTCGTATCACCGTCGGCGAACCTTAATTCTTTCGTTTCTAATTCTCACACATCTCGAACCCAGTAAATTCTACACAAGCGGACGGCACCGAACGATTCACGTATGTACAAATAAAAACGTTCTAAGGCTAAAGATTTCTCAAGGTGTGTGTACCATAGCCTACCGTATGCCAGAGACAAAAAGGGGGCCGGGTGTAAGAGGTTTGACATTGAAACCGTATAATTGCCGCCTGCCATGCTGCCGGCACGGAGCCTCGTAATATGCTGTAATATCATTAAGCGATGGCCTCGCCGCCGGAGAGACAAACTCTGTACGATATTGTAACTCGTTCCTATTTATAGCATTATTTTATTCTCTTTTATTTTATATCCACATCCCTCGTTTTTACTTTCGGAATTTTCTTTGGTACTGCACTGCACATGAGATTTATTTATTAACCTTTAGACGGTGCCGGAATGTTTAAATATAGTCTCTGACTGCGATATCGGGACTTCACATATGTGTATATATTATAACCGTGTGTGTGTGTAAGATACGGACGGAATATTTTGAGACTCTCCAAGGGAAATAAAGCTCATAAAATCCCGATAGTGTAAAGGTTAATTTGCACATTTATTATTCGATATTATTTTACGGACGACAGATCGTTTGATTTCTTTCTTTTAACCGAATTTTACTGGATGCGAATCTCGACTTATGCCTCGTGTATAATTCTTACGGTAGTCTGTGCTACAGTCATAAGAATTCAATCGAATTCAGTTTTATTTTTTCCTCTTCTCCATACAACAGTTTAAATTGCGTAGAATTGGTTTCTTTTTTATTCCAATCAACCGGATTTGCCAAATTTATCTATATTATCCTGATGGACTTTCGTTTTTTGTTCCCCGTAAGGATAAAAATTATTTGGCGTTATACCGCAGGAGTATTGACAGCTGCTTGTTTTCGTTTTACGAGTCGGTGAAAATGAGCCGATAATTAAGATCCTTTATATTTATGTTATATGCATATTACAGACCCTGAGAGGGGAGGAAACGGAGTTGAATAATTTATTTCACTTTTTTTTCTTCTTCACATTTAAACCCTCTTGTTGCAGAAGAAGTTGAAGAAGCCAGTCGAGTTTGTACGAGTTTTGCTCCCCCCCCCCGAACCTTCGTGTCGTCGGTTTACTTTCTTCTCTCTTTTTCTCTCGACTGTGCAATGTGTGTATTTTTTTTCGTTCTACTTACTTGTAACAAAACGGTGTAAAAAAAGAAATGTAACAATAAGAATAATTTAAAGAGAAAAAAAAAGACGCAACGACTGGATCCGAAGTAAAAACTTGCAATTTAAATCAACGCGTTTAAAAATTTTTTTTTGATTGTTTCTGTTTGATAATTAAAAAATGCACGTACACCGCGTATGTATTAAACAAGTATATTTATCGTAAAGTATGCATCGACGATGAAAAATACATGGCAGATGTCAGATGTAAGTATTTTGATGTGGAAACGGTGGATTAAATTGACCGCGCGAATAGAGGAGGAAGAGGAGGTGGGCAGGTTGGATATATATGTAAGTATATGCAGTATCCGCCTAAATCAATTCCATTGGCGAAACACTTTGATTGATTGTCGATTGGCGAGTGACTGATTGGTACGAATGAATAATGGCGTCTTATTCCCGGACAGACCAGCAGCAAATATTTTTTTCATTTTTCTTCTCGGGACTCTTTTAGAGAATCCTCGAGAAGGATTTCCCGTAAATTCTCGCTTCGAAAAGTCTCTCCAAGTTTTCATTTTTCTTTTTCTATCTTTGCAATTTATCTTCTCGTGTTTTTTTAATCATTATTATTATGTTTAGACTTTAAAATTTTTACCGTGTTGCGGGGTTCGAGTTGAAACATTGAGAAACAAATCGCTACGTACTTTGCAACTTTATCGTCAAGTCGATTTTGCTGGAAACGAATTATTGTTGTTGCGTCTGTGTTTTTAACACTAAAGTTCGCACGTAACAATTGTTTCTAAAACAATGAAACTATAACGATTTTTCGTAAAATTGTCTCATTATTATACTTATCCTCGTAGTTGTTCATCACCTGTTATATTGTGTCTTGTATCGCATATACGTGTAGAAAATGTGCGCTTGGTATTGTTTCGTATACTTTGTTGATCTGTGATATTATAAATCGATACGTCCGCCGTCTTAAGTTTTCGATTTTTCATTCTTATTATTTTCCCAATTTCATAAGTGGTTCACACGATCTGCGGGACGAAAATAAAATCGCTCGCATTGTTCGCGAGGGAATCGAAGGTGGAGAAATTCTCCTCCTTGTCGTCTGTTGAAGGTGAGTTGGGAGGTTGCGCCTCGCGATCTTCACTCGCGACTTTCTTCCTTCTGTCCTCTTTTCCTCCTCCTCCTCCTCCTCCTCCTCAGCCTTCTTCTTCTTCTTATTCTTTGTTCGGATTTTCTCCTTTCTCTGCTTCTTTCCTTTCCTTCTTTACTTCACCCTCGACGCCCGACCGACAACTTTTCACTCGAAATGGCAGAGAACGAAAACCTTCATTTCCGTAACAAATGTCCTGTCAACCGCCCGCTATTCTGTCCTTTCTCTATATATATATATTGTTACGTGGTATACGCGCACATGTATACATTTATATATGCGCGGTGCTGATGTATAATGTGAGAGAAATCGACCAACATGCTGCTGCTTTTGCTGCTCCGAAGGGTGGAATTTCATTTTAATTTTTATCCCTCTTCTTTCTTCTTCGTTAAATTCATTTCTTTCTAATGTTTTCGACAATTTCTCTGTTTGTCTCGTTCCATATGTACAACGTATGTATGTATGTGTATCTATACCGATGATGAATAAAGTTAAAGTTCATTACTGTGACTATCGAAGCGCGAGTTAATCATTGCTAAATATGTATGTATCGTAAGATATGACATGTCAATAAACTTGTCCGTTTATACGTATCGTGTGATTAAAAGTAGAAAAATGTTGAATCGTAGTGCATATTAGGCGCGTCCCGTTGCGTTCCCAAGTCCGTCGAATTCATCATATATATATGCAGTCTCGTTATGGAAATAATAATCGTCGTTAATAGCCGCATGCCTCTGAACGCGCTGTACGATAAGTTGAAAATAAATCAAGCGGCGTCGCTCTCTTTCTCTTTCTTTCTCTCCGTGTCCTCTATCATTACTTGTTTCTTACTCCTCTTCTCCGATTTGTCGCACGCACGTAGAAAAAGTGTTCCGCTCTTGTGCGGCATACAGCGCAGAGGTTGAAGGAAATTGAAAATGACACCGACGTCGAGGAGTTGCGAATAGAAGCGGCAAAACACGTCGATGAAACTTGTTAGCGATAGTATAACAGTGCTGCTGGTGCTGCTTGTATGTCATATAACTAACGGGACTTTTAATGGTGAAACAGGATGTCGTTGCTTGCCTACGCACACTCGTTATGCGTATAGGTCGTATTGGTGGTGCGTGCGTTCACCTGACGCTACCTAACGTCATATTCTCGCAATTGATTTACTTAATCTCGTTCAGATACAACGTTGTTGGAAAATTAAGAGGAAGGAGAATTTAAAGACAAATACCTGCGTGTACGATGCGGTCGAACTAAAGTTCTTGCAAGTTTCTCAGCTATGGTAATAATAACAATAATGGTAATAATAATCCATAATCGCGAAGGAGAAAAATTTAAACGAATACTTTCTGTAAGAACAGCGAAAAATGTCCAGTTGACGATTGTCGTGGGTGAATATCTTTGATAGGCTTGTTTGAAATGAATTTTACGTTTTTTAAACTGACATTTATCAAGTGAAACGCGATCGCAAACAACAATTAAATGTGATTTAGTGCACTTTTCTTGCCGATTGATCGCGTTTTGTCGACGAATATTTTTCTGGAAAATGTTGGCTGTGCTGATCGATCGTGAGTCGTTTCCTTTTTTTTTTTTTTATTTTATTTTTAACAGTACGTTCATTCAGGGACGCGGAATTTATTCCGCTTTGCTTGCTTTCTTATATCTATATGACTTATTCCGATGAGTTAAGGTGTAAAAATGACATTGCACGAGTTGCAGTTTCAGCAATTGCCGATCGTCGAGTGTTTCTACTTTCATTACCCGTAACCAAGACACTTCACCGTGTTCTACGGCAGCTCTTCTTCAACGATTGCACGTAAAATCAACGTTTATACAGACTTCACTCGGAAGTAAGAGAAGGGTGACCTGGTCAGTCGCTCGTTACAAATTTTATTACCGCAAACCCGGTGCAGCGTAGCTTATATACTCTGCATAAAATATGTGTGCGTGTGTATATACACACATACATGCATGTACATCTTGCTGCACGTAGCTTGCATAATCGTGAAATAAACTTTTCTCCTGCAGTATAATGCTGTATAATATGATCTTCTAGATTCCAGTATAGCGAGTAGTTGGCTGCTTTGAGATCGATTGGAAATACTCCGTGTAATAACAACAATAATGACAATAATAATAATAATAATAATAATAATAATAATAACAAATGTCGGAAAATTTTTACATTATACATTATACATTATATCCGAGTAATCCGCGAGTTTCTCGACAATTTATGTGTATACAACACAGAGAGCCGCTAAAGTTTTTGACTTAATTATAAGTCAGGTAACGTTTTATAATTATTATACTATAATTACATTTGCCTGTAGAGCTGAGCGGTGATTTTTGAAAATTAATTTCAACTATTTGCAGGAAATATTTAGTTTGGAACACGCGTCGTTGGTTTTTTTTGTTCGTCATCCTCTACGCAGACGATACTCTTCATCCTTTTTGATATTTACTTGAAAGTTCACCTCGTAGTTTTGTTTTTCAACGTTCAATATACATGTATAATAAAGAGTGCAAATAATCGTGGAATCGAAGTTATTTTATTTTTAACAACGTGCGGTGCGTTAGAAATATATTTACCTGTAAATAACTACGCGTATACCTAATTTTTTTTATCTTGGTACAAGCTGTTTTTCTCTCCAAGCCGGCTCAGAGAGCCAGACGCTTTTTTCTGTCCCTCCCGTCTATCTATTTATCTTCCATTTTTCTTTCCTTCCTTTTTTCTTTCTCTTTGTCCATTTCTTCCACTCTTTGCAGATGTACAGATCTTTGCTTGCGCAAAAGTTTATCGGCAATACCGAGTTTTATTCCTTTTCTCACGCTGTATTTGAAGTGTGCGATTGATTTGGTTACATAGTATGCATGTAACTTGTGTAATACACGTACGAAATTACAAATCTGTTATTCGAGACAAAGCGATTCGCGATCTGCAATTGAAACCGCGACGACGATGTCACGATATTTTCCACCAAATTCGTCATGTTTTTTTTTTTTTGTTGTTCCTTCGACTTCTTTCCAGTCACGTCTCGTGATCTCTGATATCCAATATCTTAAGACGCTGCGAGAAGGTAATTCTTCTCTTGTGACAAAGTGTAAGGATATTCTTTTGCAATGCAGGGGGTTGAACGCACTTCACCTCCCTTCTCGTCAATGTTCTACGCTCTTGTCAATGTATGGTAGATTACCCCTCGTAGATTCGGTCTTGTTGTATATCGCCCGAGAGTGAGAGAGAGATGGAGGAGCAGATGCGGGTGCAGCGTCTATGGCGAAACGGGGATGAGGAGTGGAGTGGAGGAGGCCGGTGATTGTGAAAGCGAGGCTCTGTTGCCGCCACTCGTGCTGTGCTTGCGAGGGTCTCTCTCGCCGTCGCATCGATCGCCCCTGGCTTAAATACATCCAGCCAAACCCATCCGAGCGAACGTTGGCTTCGCCTCCTCCTTTTACTCCCCGACCCCCGCCCCCCCTCATCCCTCTCATCATCCTGGCTTCGGGATCCGTTTCTTCGCGTCATGCTCATTTTAGGGTCAAGGGTCAAAACGATCCGACAGCTTTCGGTCTCGAGTTACTTTGTTGTTGTTTCTTTTTCTTCTTATTCTTTTTCTTTTTCTTCTTTGCGACACGCGTAGAAGAACTACGTATACATGTGTACATCTACTAATTGTATATATATACTCGTTTAGTTCGTTACACACACGGTGACACGTGTATCGTCGTCTCGACGATAATCGATTACCTCAAATTGATATCGGGTACGTATTTGTGCAAGAATTTTTATCTTCTTGTCTGTGATTTCGTATAAAAAGGTATTCGTAACGCGTGATCGTGTATCGTGCGTCTTTGTTATTTTCTTGAAACGATTTCTCCGATGTATAAAATCGGAGTCGGAGTGGAATTTTATGTACAAAAAAATTTTGTCGTACTTTTAAACTCAGCTTTTGATCCTACGACGTTCTCGTTGTGTTGTTTTCAATTCTGATAATATTCCAAATAGACGAAAAAAGCTTTCGAATATGGATTCTACGATGAGAAAGAAAGTTTTTTTCGCCCCCCTTTTGATCTATCATTCGGAAGCTTTGACGTTAATTCGGGAGAATAAAAAAATAGTCATTTCTTTTCGACGTTTCGTTGGGATCACGCGGATGACTGACTTCAATCTTTTGAAAGTCCTGAAAGTATGAATTCTCGAACTAGTTGTAACTCATTGTAAATGAAATTCTAAAAAAAAAAACAACTGATCCTCAGAATTCAATTTTATATTTTTATAAATTTTTGATAATTGTGTATTTGAAACAAATTTTCACACCAACTTACATTACAACGGTATACGAAAAAACAACATTCAGATACGTATGTACGGATAAATTATTTTCTTTTTTATTTTTATTAGTGAAAACTCAGCAGATATTTCTCTCTTACAGGTTGAGAAATTCTTGCAGACAGCGACGTAACCGTGATCGAAGCACGAGGATGAATCCTCCGTTGAAAATCTCGTTGTTATTATCGTTCGTCGTGTTCTCCGCTTCTCGCTACATATTCCCGTCTTCTTCTATCGTCTCGCTTATTGTTATAGTTTCTCTCCGCTATTTTTCTTGTTTTTAGTCCTTCTTCTTCTTCTTCTTCTTCTTCTTGTTCTTCTTCTTCGTCTCCTCCTATTCGAGAGAAGATCGTAAAACGTATCTACCGCGTCTCCGTTCTTGTTGCTGTTGCAGCAGCACGAATGGTCCATCGGCGTAGGTGGTGAGCAATACTTCTATTCGGTCATTCCCTCGGAAGAAAATCTCGAGGCGATTTATATCTCATTCTTATTTTCAGTCTTGACCAGGTCGACGCTCTCGTCTGGTCATCAGCTGAGCGAAGCGTTTAATCCCATTTCCAGACCGTTTTTCTTCAAAAGTGTTTCTTAAATCGAAGCTATCGACGGATATGAAATTATTTCCAAAAATGACTATCCCTCCTTAAAAGCAGCTAACAATAAGCATGAAAATCGTCACCATTCCGATTCTTCTTCCTTTCTTCGTAATTATATTATTATATGTATATATAAGGTGGCGAAAAATTGTCGCGTTTTCCATTGCAACAGTACCAAACCACTTTTAATCTAGACCTACGATACTTTATATCTATACGTTGAATGAAATTGCCGCTTTATAGTCTCTGCTTGTAGTTTGAGCCTCGACGACCGCGACGCGGAGGTTCGAAACAAACGTCGTTTAAACCGGTACATTTATAGCCCGCAACGAAGGAACTATTATCGCATATTCCGATCCTACAATTGAATCGGTCAAGTTTATCGCACTTCGAACTTCAACCGCGGTGACATTTCCATTATACTGTTATATTTACCGTTTGCGAAGCTTGTAACGCAAGAAGAAAGAAAGAGCGAAAGACAGAGATGCCAACCTCAAAGGTCATAACGACTTACGAAAGAAAAAGAGAAGGAAGAAAGCTGCGGCGGTCTCTGAATCCTCGAGACGAGGAGGACCAAGAGGGCAAAACGGCCAAAGAAATGGAGAAGAAATCATATTGAATTGTTGTTGTGTGTACCGGTTTTGGGTCGTCGGTTCTGATCCGAACGGAAGTTATAGTTGCCTACCGTTTTATTTAATATCCGGTTGCCGGTGGTGTGGCGATGTTACCGCTGCTGCTGCTGCTGCTTCCATCTCTCAAGGTTTTCTTTTTCCTTCATCTTATTCATCTTGCCTCCCGACTTTTACCTTCTCTCTCTCTCTCGTTTTTTTATTCTTTCCTCTTCACTTCCCTCAGTTCTTCCTTACTTCTCACTTTTTCCCCCAAGCGTCCCGCAGTTTTCGCCTTTCTTCCTCTTCTTCGTATCTCCGCACATGCACTTGTTTGTCGTGCATGCAATATAATCCTTATCTCGTATATTCTTGTCGACGTTTTTACTACGTCTCTATATTTCATCCTGCACACACCTTACGTTACGGTGGACGATTTTTGTCTCCGTTGGGCTTCGAGACGTGTTATATAGTGTAATTTCGTTCACGTACGATCTTAAAATTATACACGCACGTATCAATTACATTACACGTATACCCAATTGCTACAAATTGTTTTTTGCTGGACGAGAAACCAAAGTGAAGGAAGAAAAAAAAGAGATGATATACATAAAAAAAAGAAGTTATTATTGCGCATCTCGAATCGTTGTTCCGTTTAAAAATTGTTTATTTAAAATCTTGCAAAAATAACTAAATCAATTCTTGTTTCCGTAAAATAGTGAAACTCGTCTTCACGCTGTATTATTTTTATTATAAAGGTTTGTTACAAAGGACATCGTCGCTAGATTTTGCTGAGGGAAAGAAGCAGCGGCAACAGCAGCAAAGTCTCGAGAGCTGATAATACGTGAGAGGTGGAAACAGCTGCGGAACATGTGCGTGTCGCGTTCGAGAAATGCATGCCAGTTTCGTGTGTCGAGTGCCGCGTGTCATCGCCGAAGGCTTCGCAAGCTCGGGGCACTTATCGTTGGGCATTGGTTCCTTATCCTCGCGACGAGAATTACGAAACCATTTGAAAAATTAAACACGACGATAAGCTCGAGCGGATATCGTATTCTAAGGAGTGAGGAGTCGATAGAACTGCGGGGTGTTTTGGAAATGTCGGGGTATTTTTTGATTTGGTCGCGGAAAAAAGGGAGAATATCAATTTTGCCATCATCGGAATTAGAAATGATTTTTGTTCGAGGTATCAAGTTTAATTTTTTCCCGTCGAGATGAGAAATTGGCTAGCTGTTTTTTTTTTTTTTTTACCAAATATTTTTTTTTAATTTGAACTGAACTTGAACCGAACGTAGAGTTGATAAGCTGAACGATTTTGGTTTTAGTAACTCACCAGAACTGGGAAAATGTCAGGGAAAATTAGGTACTAAATTCCGAAAAACCTGAAAATGTGATTGAATTTTTTTTTCGCACAAATTTGTGGTCACTTTGGTTTTGCTTCTTCTTTGCAGTCGATTTAGAACGTCATCCGTTATTGGCGCGTTTCAGCAGGTTATTTGCTCGTCATAATTCGACGAATAGATTTTTGAGGACGGCGGTGATTCGGGAGGGAAGAAACGCGGGCTGGCTCTTCTTTTTTTCTTCTTCTTCTATTGGTTCTCTCAATTTAAAACTTTCGAGAAAAGGATGAAGAAGACGAAGAAGAAGAAGGAGACTTGGCGTATGCACATGTGCGACCCACGCGATAGGCAATTATCCCGAACGTGTGTATAGCCTCTGGGTGAAGAAAGAAAGAAAGAAAGAAAGAAAGAAAGGGAGGAGAGAAGAAAGAGGTTCGAAGCACATCAGCGGCTTCGACAAAAGACAGAAACTGCTTGCGTGGCTTACAAGGCGAATCAGCGAATGGTACGGCGGTGAGAAAAATGGAGAGAGAGAAATGGCAAGAAAGGGAAAGGGAATGAACAACCTTATATATAGCGAGGAACGATTGTCGGAGAGAAGTAAAGTCGAGTTTATTGGATTCAGTTCGGACACGCCGGATTTTTGTTCCTCCCACATGGAAATCCTTAACGCGGGGGAGTTGATTCCAGGTGTGTACGATATTTCATAGACAACGCGTGATCGAGGCCTGTGCGACACCCTGGCGCACTTTACTAAAAACGTAGCGTCGAGTCGAGACACAAGGAGGAATTCGCGAATGGTGGCACGCGGCATCGTACACGTCCCTAGGAATGAACGAAACGGGATGAAAAGAAGCGAGGAAATAGCGCGGAAAGAAAAATGTGCGCCGTAGAAGGAAGAAGGAAAGGAAAATCGCGATGAATAATTAATGAGAAAAATGTGGAGACCCGTAGCTAGGTAAGCGTGAGAGAGAGAGAGAGAGAGAGAGAGAGAATAAAAGATAGTATGACAAAGGAATTTCTTACGCAGCGCCGGAGTTCGATCGAAGGACGTCGTCGTCGTCGTCGTCGTCGATTTAACGAGGACGGCTGTGAATCAACGCCAACCTGTTTACCACCCACCCACCGACCCGCCGTCTCTCCTTTTCTCTCTTCTCTCTTCACTGCCAGGCAGGCGTCGGATTGACGCCGCCGGGATGCGTCTCGACGCTTTAACCAGACGCCTTGGAGGAATTTATAACCGACTCCACCGTGATATGTAGGCCTAGGTCGCGCCTACGCCTCTCTGATCCACTTCTTTCCCCGTTCCGCCAGTGTATCATTGATATTATAAACACCCACGCATACCTGGTTATCCAATTATTATACTCACCTTTAGTTTATACTCTGCAATTTCACGCCTGCGAGGGATTTTTAGGCTTTCCATTTTTTCACAGAGTTATTACAAAGGATCTTAATTTCTTCGTTTCGTCAAATACGCAACGATCGTGAACATTATACATCATTTAGAAGAAATGTCGAAGGACAAAAAAATAAAAAAAAAAAAAAAAAAAAAAAAAGAATATAAAAGCTCGCGATCAATTTATTCGAATTGAGTTATTTAGCGTTAGAATTTTTTGTCATCACGTTCGTTAGAAATCGAACAATTTTACGATGGAAAGAGAAAGCACTTATTCGTACAGAAGAAAGTAAAAATCATAAATTTGCCACGCGTTTGAAGTGAGTTAGGCATAGATATATATATATGTATATACGTGACACGTATGTAATACGTTTATATGTATATCCGGTCGCGGCGATTGGTTTTATCTTTTGAAACGGATGCGGGAGGCGCCCGTGTTTAGATATATATCAAGACTGGTTAATTATGCTAAGCGGACTCGTGCCTCTGCTCCGCGGCTATTCCTCCGCCCGCGGCACACGCCGGGGGTTCTCTCATCACTGTTAAATCGAGGAACGTAGGGATGAGGAGGGGTGAGGAGGAATGAGGAGGAATGAGGAGGGATGAGGCGCTAATCGATCGCTAAGCCGGGGACAGGTCTTCGCCGTCTGCACACGTAGTCTTGCACCTACCTATATCGTGTACTCGGATACCTCTCTCTCTCTCTCTCTATCTATCTCACTCTCTCCCTCTCTCTGTCCCTCCCTTCGACGGTCGGTCGCTTCAAACACCCCCGCTCGTCATCATTCCTCCCGTGATTAGATCTCGACCCGCAATTCGTCCACCCCCTACCCCCTCCCATTCCCTCTCATCTTCCCTCTATTCACTGTCACAATCATCGGCTTGTGATCGAGCGATTTCTGTGTGCGCGCGCTCGTGTGCGTGTGTGTCTAATTTATTGCAACAAAGAACAATCTACAAATTTCGTCTTAAGAAATTGATGAACATTTAATCCCCGTGCGTGTTAATGAGTAAACGTCGAGTACAAAGAAATGTCGGAGCAGAGAAAAATATGCGAGAGAAAGGATATATTTTGAAATCAAAGTTACTCCCGTTAAAAGTCTTCGAGGCTGGACCACTGTTTTTACACAATAATGAATGTTGGACGAGTAATCATTGTACATTTGACAAACGATTAAACGTTCGACTAATATTACACTCGGCATCAGTCTTGCTGGGATGTATATTTAAGCGGTGTGAACACAGCTTCGTTACAACTACAGATACGCGGAATTGAAATTGTGGTCAATGATGAATTTTTGTTTCGTTTAGAAGATTCTTGTTCAAATATTTTGACTCGATATAAAAAATGAATGGAAAGAAGTTGTCAAATCGCGATGAAAAAGACAAAAAACAAAATTTTCTGCTTAATTACTTTCTTTTTTTTTTCTTTCAATTCTCTGTTACATAAACTTTCTACGAAACGTTGAATAATTCGCAGAAACGATTTTCGATTCACCGTATATGTAGTCAAGTTTCGCGATGTACGCAACAAGCGTGAGTGTCAGAAACATTGGCTTTGGCATTCAAGAAATTGTCGGCCGAACGGACGTGGATAAATTGTTCGGCTTCCGGTCGGGACAGATGATTGGGTCAAGTTGGGTTGGGTTGGGTTAGGTTAAATCAAAGAGAGAACCCGGTTGTTTGAAACATCGCCGGGGGCTGGTAATTCCACCTTCAACTCTCTCGCGAGCGGTATTCACAGAATTTTTATTTATAATTGCGCTCAATCGATTTTCTTTAGTATTTATATTCTAACGTTACTCGATGTATTTTTTTCAAAATTGAATTTTTTGTTTTTAATTTTATTCCCGCTTTCACGTTCGGTCAATTTATTGCACAGATACTGTCATCAATTTTTATCTCGTTCATACAGTTTCAAAATGTTTATCGGGGAATTATATCACGAATAGTTTAATTTGCACGATCTGCTCTGGTTTGGGAATACATCCAATTTGCGTCTGTGAAATATTTTGCTTTTTCGATGATAAACGAATTTCGTTGTGTTTATGGAAATAAAGAAGAAGGAAAAAATTGACGTATAGAAGTTTGCCTTCTCACGTAACTAGATACAAAAATATGTTTTCTGTTTTTCTTTTTTTATTTTCTTTTTTTCTCATTTTTTTTTGTCGAATACGCTTTTGTACAAATTGGATGATTGCGTTGCGCGTTTACAGTCACTATAATTATCCGAAAATTGTAATCAAATCAGTCGAATTTCAACCAGAACGAATATTGATAACTCATCCTTTTAGCGAATGCAAACTACGTTGCGATCGCTAATCGCTAAAACCTCGATTATTTGGTACGTTGTATTCCCGCGAATTTGGTCAAATTGCTTTCAACTCGATTTCGTTTCGGTTGACTTAGTTTTTCGGTCACAAACCTAATTGTCCAGATTACGTACAATACAGGCAACAATTGTGATTCTTACTTTCGAACACTCGCACAGAAGACACAAATTGACCAATTTGGCACAGTATAGATTAATTCTAACAGTCCCGGCGGGTGCTCCATATTTTTATTTTCATTTTATTCGTTCGATAATAATCAGCCTGTAATTTGATACTTTGCGAAACTGCTCTACGTATACGTATATGTATACATATATATATATATATATATATTATCTACCTTTCACGAGTGACCGAGCGTTCTTGGCTGGCTTAAAAGTTATTCAATTATCTCCGCCCACGGTTCTCTATGAAAATGAAAAAGGTAAAAGAAAGAAAGGAAGAAAGAACGAAGGGCAGAGGAATAACCGCGAAGGAAGACGCCGATGGAGCGTGAAGCTATGAAAAATAAATGAACAACGAAACCGGTGTGCGAGTGAGAGAAAAATAGAGGCTGCTGCGACACACTTTGTTGAATTACATTCATTAATATACGTGTATATTATGCAAACTTGCTCGTCGTTGGTTTGATGAAACAAGACGAAAGAAAGTTAGTTCTCTCTTAATCGAATCGTTCAATAACGTGCATTTTATACTTATAACTTGACACGAGACTCGCGCTAATCAGCTTTTACAATTCTCATTATTATTCAAACGCCGTTGAAAGAAAAATGCCGGGATTGGATTTGAAAATTCATACCTCAGACGCGACAGCGTTGAATATTCGATATTCGCGTGTTATTTATTTTTCCATTTATCGTTCCACCTCAGATCGCCATCGCGGAGATTTCCCCTCGGCAAAAATTTCTTCACCACAATCTCTATCATCATCCCCTGCTGCACATTTCATCCCATCATTTCGTTATACCCGCGTACTATACATATATGTATATAAAATACAGCAGAAGGAAGCAACGGACCAACTTTTGTTCCTCAAAGTTTTATTACTTTCGTAACAGATTACCCGCGGCGGTAAACTTTTTCCTTTTTTTCAAAACTCTCTCTCTTCTTTTCTTTTCTGCTCCCTCCCTCCCCCTCCCTCACCCTCGCTCTTTCCATTTCTTTTCCCATTCCGATCTTAGATTTTCGCTCGTGTTTACATTATAGCCGTGTGCATGTTGAGACACGTTGCATTATACACAATGATATTTAGTTTAATGCAGGCGTTATCTCTGTAGGTCAATGATCTACAGCCGAGTTTAATACCTATATATGTTTGTACGGATAAGTCGTAGATACACATTTTCCCATTCAACCAAACATCCTAGGCGCTCGGTATATTACGTACATTAGGGTGTTTCAGAAAAAAATAATCTACGATTTTACACCATGGCTTTTCACAAACAAGGCTGTTGAGCGTTCTACGTTTTTTTGGAAGATCGTGCTTGGGTGATTTTTCACTTTTATAAATTTTATTAAATTCGAAAAATATCGTGATTGAAATATCTTTTTTTATTGCTTGCATCAGTCATAATATCAATTTTACGTCACAAATGAGATCCACACTTGTGATATCAAGTCTCCAATTGATGTTTGAAAAGGGTATATGACGACATTTTCATTATTAATTCAATCTCGTAACATAGTTGTAATTTAATATGAACTTTTAATTTAGCAGAATAAGATTCCCGGTCGATGTATCTTTGCGTTACGGATCGTGATCTTTGGACTGAATATAAGCGTCAGGAATGAAATAATAATCGAAATGCTACAACCTGTTTCTTCGCAAATTCGAAAATAAATGTGAAAAGAAAGTAGAAAATGGAACCAGCGCGATCTGCCGCGTAACGTAAGATGCTCATATTTCGACAGAATTTTTCATTCAACTGAAACAAAGTTTAGGGGGTGTCACGGTGAAAAATCATAAATTGTTAGATAGATAGATCATATTATTGGGACACGCATCTGCATCGCAACATTCGGCCTTCCTTACCTACCGATCAATGATCTATAATCGCCGTTTCCACGCGTCGAGCCTTTATAACCGTGCTTGGATATCGGATTCTTCCGGGGTTTCCGTCTACGCCTGTATCGGTATACATAAATATTAATAACCAAGTGCCGGGTGAAATAGACTCGCGAGTATTCGATGCAACTGCGGCTTTTTCAATCGCCGCACGTCACGGATGAATGCGAGAGATGAAAATATGGAAGAGAAAAAATATACTTTGTATAAAATGAAACGCGGTGGTGAGAAACGATTGAAAATATCTTTTTCTTTTTCACCGCACTTCACACTTCCGATGTTATGTTCTTTCGATTGAAAATAACATCCGCGCATACCTGTGTCATTCGCGCTAGGTGTGCGTATGCGTTTGCATTATTTTCAAAGTCACGCGGCTTTTGACGATTTACTTACATAGGTACAGTTGACGTTCTCTTTAGTTTTTCTTTTCTTTTTTTTCTTTTATTATAACAAAGAGTATCAAACGCACCTGCGTATTGATGCAATTATTTGGAACATCATATTTGATTGGATTTGAGTGTCCGGATTATTCACGCGCCGTTTTTTGCTCATCTTTTCTCTTCCACACTCCCACTCGATTTTTAGGTAGAAATTTAATCGATTACTCTGCCTCGGATAAGAATTTAAGTTGTATGTAATAATTCCTCTGCATGCGTCTAAATATTTTCAATATAGACATTCATATTATTCATATAAGGTGATTTTTTACTAAATATTCGAAATCGTTGTTCAATATCAATTTACGAATAACGACAGTGTTTCGTTATTTTTTTATATTATTAAAACGGTCCGACCGATGAAAGAATAAGAAGTAGAAGAAAAAATAAAAATTTAAAACATATATTTCACTTGGGGGAAAAACGGAGAATTCAAAAAATATTTTTATTTCAATCGCCGGTATTGATAGCGCAAGACTTTGCGGCTTCCGCTGCGTATGTGTATTTTTTCTACCTGCATCACATTACGCATAGATTACTCCGTGCAGTCGATTCTTATCCATACCTATATCTATATCAAAGTCCTTGACCATGTATCGAGCTCTTTCCTGTCTCTGTTTTCTGCTGTCGAGGTTCATGCAAGTTGCAACAACTGCAGCCGCAATGGCGCTTGTCCGTCGCGACGAGAGACGAGTAATTTAAGACGAGAAACTTCTTCACGTCAGCTGCACTTCAGTGGTTGTGCGATTCCCGCACGGGCATTACACCTAACTTTATCGTGCATTATACCGCACCTTAGGTACATGCGTATTCGAATATATTTAACCCTTTCAGTCACGCGATTCACGTTTTTGTTTTTTCGCGGCATTTTTTATTCGCCGAATGCGAATCTGGTGTCGACGATTTAATAAAACTAAAAAGGGGTGAATTATCAACATTGTTTTATAGACAGTCTTCTTTAATGAGATTTACATGAATATTTATTTTGAGTTTCACCCCTAAGGAGGGTGAAAACTACCGTAATGCTGACATTTTTTTCTTTCAATCCAGGATTTTGCATGGAATATGAAGAAAAAACATAGAATACCATTATAGTGGCTTCTGCGAATAGAAGGATTAATACAGGCAACTGCGCCGTTTTGTTTTATTTTCTTCATTCTTTCTTTCTTCTCGTATCGCTGAACTGCAGCTCCTCAATATTCGCATTTGCAATAACTTGTGCTCTCACCTTGCGGGGCCTTTTTCTCTCTCAGCGGACGTGTAAATAATTGATCAAGTCTTGCGTGCGCAGCTGTAGACACACTCGTCACACCGCCTTGAAAGTGTATGCATACATATACGCAATTTGCGAAAATGTCGCGAATGAACGTTCTTCTTTTACCTCGTGTTTGGAAATTATTTTACACAATTGTAATTGAACGTATACACACTTATACCTCAGGTATTGAAAGTGGCGAGTTTCCTTGTGCTGAATTTGCATTGTTGAAACGTTAAAGAGACATCTCGCAAGACCTAATTGGTGAATTTTGGTTAACAGCGAGTGAACTTTGTTCCGTTCGACGTCTCGCTGCAGAATTATTCAACGACTAAGAGTGGCGATAACGCGTTGTCACGTAATTTTCCGACTTTGTTATCATACATTGACTGAAAGAATAAATCGGTAACGTCCGTTTGTACAAGGATGCGCGTGTAGTTGGACGGGCGTGAAATTAGCCCTACTATTTTCCTCGGCATGCAAGGAAGGAGATCTCCTTTTCTCGGGTCTGTTGAAGGTTGAAGGTAGACGGATAAGTTGGTGGTGGATGGTAGGCAGACTGGATACCTATACATACGTACGCGTCTTTCAACGACGACTGGTAACTCTCTCGCTTGCGAGATCCGTAATATACCGGTTTCCGAGCTCGAGAAGGAGGCGAGAGAACGAGAAAGATGGAGCAAAAGAGACGGGAAGGACAAGGCCAAGGGTGGGAGACTAGGAGGTACCCACTTGTCGTCTCTCGATGTTTCTCCTTCTCGTTCTACTTGCCTCCTGGCCTTCTCTTATTCGAGGATCGGTGCCAATACCCGCACTTGTAGAGAGGAGACACAGGTGCTCGGAGTTGTCTGATTCGTGAGCGTCGCGACGGCGGCGGCGGCGGCGGCTTGTTACGCGATAGTCAGTTCAGTTCGCTTCGCTTTGCTCGCGTCGTCCGCACCTTGGCCCGCATGTCGTCCATCGGTAAGTTTATGGACACCGCGTCGAGGATGGATGGACAACGCTCGATGTAGATTTCAGCTGGCCACTCAACGTTTTTCAACATGCAACGCTGAACCCTGTTCGTTAGTTATTTTCCTTCAAAATTCATCCACGAAGACGCGAGATCTCTGAGCTGACTTGATTTGCTTGTGTGGCAAAATAGAAATAGAAATTTGGTCAAATTTAGAAAGAGTAAAATAGCCACAGAATTGAAAAATATAATTATCGGATTTTCTAACACCCCTAAAACTTGTATTTATGTATAAAAATGTGTATAAATTTCGACGATTGGTGCGCAACCCATCGCCTTGTTTCATTCTTGCGTAATAATTATATACACATCCGCTGGGTTGAAAAGTTTTCGATAACTTTTTAACGAGCGGTAAACGAGAATCAACTCGCCTCGGATAGCGTTACTCAAAAGTTTTCTTTCTCTTCTTGTTTCAGGTGAGTAGAACTTCCTCTCGCAAGCAGCATATTTTCTTCCCGAGAACGTGCAGAGCAAACTAGAACCTTCCAGGTATAACCATGATGTTATCATACGTTTGCCTATCCGTGTCCATCTATCAATCTGTCTTTGACTTTCCACATTGTTATCATCGTTACGGTTAACGGAATTTCTTGCACAAAGCTTTGTGGATCTTTCAAAGTTTTCAATATTATATGTAAATAGTTGCCTACAGACGCGCTGATTAATCGGGGATAAACTATTTTCAATTTGATCGTGAGTGTGAAATTTTCTACTTCCGCATATATGCGGACGGTGTAATTCGAGTCCTGTTCTGCCTCGGAAGTTTAACGACGTATAAAGATTGATGCTCGAATCGATTGACGCCACACGGAGACTCTGGTTCTGGTTCTTCTTCGACTTCCGCTATTGCTGCTGCTGCTACAGTCGGGGGATGAAAACCGACTACCACTTAGTTGATACCACCTCGTCTATCCGACACGCCAAACGTAGTTTACCTCTGCTCGCGCTTTCCTAAGTATTACGTAAATTTCACGTGGTCTGTTCTAACTAAATCAAAGAGACGAAGTTTACTTATTACTCGAATAAGAAACTGCAAGCTATGCCTAATTCGCCCACGTCCCGGATCGAGGATGTAAGAGGCGTGTGTAGGTATTCCGAGATGATGGAAAGAGTAAGATTAAGTAAACTCGAAGAAAAAAGCTGACGAGAGAAAGTTTACGTCAAGTGCTTTATGTTTTGTTACGGAAGAAAAACTCCCACGGAGTCTATGATGTGTTTTTAAATCCAGTACAACCGGGAGAAGGAACTTGTAAGAATGCAAAGATAGATAAAATGAGATGTGGGTACGTACCTACGATATAAAAATGTTGTACAACTGCTGTGTAATTTCAACAATGGAAAATCCGCGCGGGCTAAAAGGAAATCTCTCCTCTCCGTTATTCGCGACGACGGTTCGTTGCAAGTGCGCCGTTGGAGTCGTCGGATATGGGCTTCATGGGCTCATTGTGACGTTCCGCCTCCCCCTCGAAACCTCTGATTTTTCATTTTCATCATCTCCGAGCATCTCGTGCTCGGCACTCCCCGTGACTCTGTGCCACCTTTTTTTTTTTTTTTTTTTTTTTTTCTTCTTTTTACCTCGGCTGAAGAATTACTGCGGTGTGCGGATATTCGCGCAGAAGGAGGAAGAGGAGGAGGAGGAGAAGGAGAAGCTGCGGCAGCTCTTGGACCGCAACGTACACCGTCGCCGCTTTCTTTTCTCCCATTCAATGCAGCAGCTCCGGCTCTCCTCTTTTCCAAGTTATATTGCCGTCGTGATCGTGATCGTGATCCCCTTTTCCGGGTACCTCTTGTCTTCCGACTCCGTTGTTCCACAGCCGAGACTACGGTTTGAATGGAGATGTACCACGGGTACCGGTGTCGCCTTATTCACCCTCTCCGAAATTACACTTTACCTCCAATGCATGCATGCAGGATGGATCGCACACACGCTGTCGAGTTCTTTGAGACATTGCGCAGCGTTTGGTGCGTACGCCATTAAACGCATCTCTCTCTTGTAATCGTTGCGACCCGCAGAGCCGTTTCCGAACGTCGAGGAGCTGGTGCCCAAGTGTGAATTATCATCGTGTATCGGGACACAATCTGGGGGCATGAAATTGGTCGTAAATTTTGCCTCCTCGACGATACTCCATCCATCCATCCATCCATCCACTCACTCTGGGTTAGTGTGGAATGGCGTGCAACTATACGATTATGGTTTGTTATTACCTTATACTGTACCATTCGCGGCGTGAAAACGTGACCGCGATACCTTTGGAACCACTAAGGACGAATATACGGAGGATTATACGACGCGGCTCGTATATAAACGGATCGATCGTCGATCGACACTTGGAAGTGAATTTTCGACTTGCGTTTTACATCCTCGAACGCCGGTCTTCGTTCACTTCGGTCCACACTATTACCCCTCGTTTTCTGCCAATACAGCATTGATTTTTTTCTTCATTCTTACGTCGGTGTGACGAGAATATTTGTAAGCAGCTTTTCATCAGTTTTTGTTATCGCGGTAAGCCGCAGGACGCTAAGAGGATGCTTAAACGTTTCGAATTAAAGAATCGTTGTGTAATACCCAGCGCGAACGAGAATCAGAGGGATGAAAAATTCTTCCACAATTTCTTTATTCCTGCGTGGGATATAAACAGGTTGTACACACCAGCCTCCTTTGTTTCAATTGTCTTAACGATTCAAGAAATTCGAATACTTTAAAATATCCGTCTGATTCCGAACGAACCATATGGGGAAAATTTGGACAATTTCAAACACACCGTTTCAGGCCAATTTTCCACCGTACGATTCCGAGACTCTGTTTCTCTTCGGGCTTTTGACTCAACTTGTTGGCTTGGATCATTGAGAATAACGTCAGAGGTGACCGGCGATTCGGTCTGGCTTAATTACTCGATAGCTCGAAATTCTAAAGCGGGTCTCCTTTCCCGGTTGGTTGGACGGTTTGATCGCGAATTCGTCGGTAGCGGAAGCTTTCAACTTTACATCGTTGCAGATAAATTGCTCCAATTATTCCCCATTTTTATCCATTCCTCGAGAAGCTGCAGGACGAATCGAACGCCGGGAAATTCATCGAGATGCACCGACTGTTCGTCTTACAGTTTCATCTAGAATAGGATCAATTAATTCTTGGCACAGACTGCCGTTTGTAAGTGATATTAATTTAATTATAAAACTTGAGCGATTGAATCGTGGGAAAGCAGGGTGAATATGTATTTATTATCGCCTGCACGCGGTAGGTATAAAGTGATTTGCGATTTTAACTTGGCGTAAAATATCGTACAAACTAGTCGTATACCAACTATACTGCAGGAGAACGCGAGAAAACTCCCGGGAGAATTGAACCAGCGGAATGCTCTGGGACGAGGGGTACGAGGATGATGGCGGAAGCTGCAACGATGGAGAGGAGTTCTGTTTCGTATTTATTATACGGTGTTTTTAGCGCCTGAGTAACGAGTAGCGAGAGAGAAAAATGGGGTAATTTTCGGGACTATTCCCCCGGCGTGTTGTCTTTCTCTTCTCATTCTCTCGCCGCTCCAAAATACACGGAACTTGGGGAACGCGACCGCCGCGTGCTTAGATTAAAGTTAATTGGATGGCCCGATGCCGAAAGGAAGTTGAGGTTTCGCCTTTTAAACGACTTCGGTCCGAGGCCGGAAACCTCCGCTCTGGATAACGCGTACAAGGAATGCGATATCCCGCGAGAAGACGAAGGAACTAAGGAACGGAGGGAATCCTCTGCCACCGGCCAATTAAACTTGATGTGTTCTTCAAACTTGTACAACCGTAACTTTCTCACCCTAGGCTATAGCGGCCAAGAGAAAGTTCACACGGTTGTTGCAAACTCACTCGATGTCGAGGAGGAGGAGGTGGAGGTGGAGGTGGTTAGGCGTAGGTATTACATGCCGCCTTTACGCCTTTTATACGCCCATCCTATTCCCATAATACAAAGTGAATAAAGTTGGACTATGTGTTCCCAGGTAACCGACCTCCTTCCACAAACCAGACTTTCGCCCTGCCTCCAAGTTTCTGTTAAAACTGTTAATGCGCACAATTTTCATTTCCTTCCATCCTCCGACCACCTTTCAAACACCACAGGGAATCCAGAAAGGAAACTCTTCAAAAGCCAACAACGGTTCATGGACTCGTTACACCTTTACTGTACTTGCAATCGACTGACGTAGAATCTTGAACCAGCCATCAATCCCGAAGATCCGATAACTCGGCGGTAGCTGATCGCGATGATACACATCACGAGGACACGGGGCCTCTTGGTTTATGGGATGGACCGTTTTGTGCACCGCACTCGCCTCGGGTTGTAACAAAATTACTCACAGCTGAAGGCACAAACAACAAGCCGTAAACGGAGAACCGGTTTGAACCTCGATTCCGAGTCTCACCCCTACTCCACATACGTTACACTCTTCTTCTCCTTTTTGTTCTTCTTCTTCTTCCTCCTCCTTCTCCTCTTCCTCTCTTTGTAAATGCAATTCCACCACACGTGATCGTGATCGTTGCGCAGTACCGAACGACGATGGGTGCAAGTGATAATCTCCTCTGCCTCGCCTTACAGAGGTACTTGGTTCCGGTTTGCCGACCTTGGACTGGTTTGCACGATGCTGATTTGACTTCACCGTCGAATCGGGATCGAAGCTGCGAAATTGTCATCGGCATTGTTTCATCCGCGAATCGTTATCACTCCTCAAATGATTGAACCATCCAGACTTAACAAACGTCCGTCATCGTAGTTTCGTCTCGTTGGCCCAATTCTTATTCTCATCGGTTTTGGACGATTGCCCAACAATACTGTGCAAAGACGACCTGCAACGTTTATTATCGAGACCAGCAGCTGTCGTTCGACCCACGCGATTTTTATACTCGGCGAGTATGTCGATCAAGGTCTTCGCCACTCGGTCACTATACTTTTATATCAACCGCCCGCAGCGAACTTTTTTTTTTTTTCTTCTTTCTTTTTTCTATATTCCAATTCGAACGGCGGTTGATGGATGGATACGTGCCTTGCAAGCCCTTCGATCATTCGACTAGGTATGTTTATAATACCCAAACGCGTGTACCGTGACGGGATTTAATCTTGTTTGCAAAGTCGAAACGAATGAGCCTGAAAAAAGCTCTCGTCGTCCTCCGTATTACCGTTTTAATGTTCAATTTCATACAACATACAACGTAACATTCAATTCATTATTCATATTTTATTATCACACGTATGTGTAATAATTCATCATACCCTTGAAACCGGAATCACCTTCAATCCGTTCATGTTTTACGTATGTTTGTGCTTATAAATTTGTATATTATACAGCTATGCGTACTCGGTAAGTACGGTGTACAATACAGCTCGTTCAATGAATTATCCCGCTATCGTCGAGCCCTGCCTAATTGCTTCTTTTCATCTTTTGTATAATCTTTTAAGCTGTTTAAAAATTAACTCTCGTCATCGCGTCTCAGCCTCTTCTCCCTCCGTCGGTTATAAGCGGTACACATTTAATCTCAAATCTCACGCTCCTCTTCTTTTTCCTCTTCCTCCTTCTCTTATTTCCTTTCTTCTTTTTCACATTATTCTCGACTCGAGCAGTTACAGTTCGTTTTATTCCCCAATCAAGGATTTATCAGAAACGGAAATGAATTCGGCAAATCTCTTTCTCTCTTCTTCAGCGAGTCCGTCAAAAAGTTTATCATCTCCGATTAGCTGTATATACATACACTTACTCCTTATCTTATCTTAAATTTACTTCTCTTCTTCTCCTCGCACGCATACGTATGTATATCCATAAACATTTCCAGCCCCATCGTATTTGTATTAATTTTCATTATCCATCGGTTATTGGGGATCTTAAACCTCTGGTGAAAAGTCAAGGCAGTTTTCCGGCTATCTCGTCGATCGTTGTCCGAAAGCTGCGTTTTCTCTCCGCACTTCGCGTTTCCGTTCTCTACGGCTGCTGCTTCTCCAGCCTCATGAATATTCCATCGTCGATTGCCTTCAGCCCGGTTCTTACTCCACTTCTGTACTTGTTTATCGGAATCCCCCCCCCCTCCCCTCCCTGCCCTGGTGTTTGCGTACGTCACACGTCGACGAGTCATTCCTTACGCACTTATGTTTGGACAACAACGGCGCATCGTTTATTTTTATCAAAAGCCGTTATCTCCCTAAAAACCGATCATTTGTCCGAAAAACAACTGTAATGACGTCGTATTTTTCTTCTGCGTTTTTCGTAGCGATAAAAATTGAAACGAAATAAGATGCGCAAAAAAAAAGAAGTAAAAATAGCTCGACTTTTTCGTACTACCATATATCGTACTGAATAAATTGCTAAAACAGCTAAACAAAATGTTTCGATGATGACAATTTTTGAGTTTCCGGTGAGTGAAAATATATCGGTCGTATATTGTACAGCAACACGACGTAACACCTGAACTTTGCGCAGATGATATTCGATCGTTTGACGTATCCTCGATTTTGACGGGGGGTCAATTTTATCAACATTCGGACCGCGCGATTATAAACAAACGAGAAACGGAACAATTTTTTCCCCTCTCCCGTTATCCATAATTCTTCATCCGGTGTATCGTACGGTACGTTGAAACAATTGTTTTCGTTCGCTTGAATATACATTAACAGGCGTGTATATGCGATAAGGGTTGGAAACGGGGCGCGCGCGGGGGGCGCGTTTTAATCCCTCTATGTACGCGTTGCGAAATCGAGGCGAACTCGGGGGGTTCGGGAATGCGAAACTAATTCCCTTACGTGCGCCACTTTTGCCGCGTATATTCGCACGCGCCCTGACACGTATACATACACGCGTAATGCGCGTATCGGATGGTAGCTGCTGTTCCGCTGCCTCCACCCGTACGCCCCAGCCTGCATAATTTAATCGCGCGATTTTACTCGCCGTTGGAAACGAAACGCTTAGCCGGCGAATCCGTAAGCGCCGCGCCGAAGCGATTTGACGGGAATTGATAACGCGGTAGAACGTAGACATTACGCACACACGCGATACGTTTGTTGGTTGTGTAGAGACAACCCGCGAGCGTCATCCACCGCTCCTGCAACTCTGTACGCAACAGTGGTCCGCATGGCGGAAGTACTCGTTTCACACGTCGACGGACACACTCGGCACCGCCCGGGACGTATTATCGACGCTGTTAGAGCTTCCAAGCCTTGTTACGTCGCCCGAATACCGAGGGATTAACCTCAGTTTAACTTTGTCAGCTCGTGTGCAGCGGAAGGAGGCTCCAAAATCCTACTTTACGAACTTTTCTGTTTTCGAGATGTATCAAATTTTTTCTGCCTTTTTTTGAAGCTTTTTTCTTACTCTTCTGCTTCGTTACCCACTTCTTCACCGCGCTCGAGACGAGTTTTTTTTTCTTCGCGATGAAGATAACGCGCGAGGTGGTCGCTTTTAAAACCAACTCAGTCGTCTAGATTCTATATCTCGTTATCATTCTTCCCCCCTTCATTCCGCAGTTTCTCTCGTCGATTGAGCTACCGACTTCAATCCTGAGATCATAAAAGATTCTGTTGTACCGATAGCTACCTCTCAAGTCTGATTTCTCTTATACTGTTTACCATTTGGAATAACTGCAAGTTCGACCCACCGCGAGGCTCGTAGATCATCCTTTTGCCCGCAGTGGGCCGATCATTGATCGCCCGATTGGAGAAGACGATTAATCGACTTTAAAGTCCGAAATAAAGTATCGGATATCCGTAATTCCGGTACCCCGTGATGATGTCACGACTCTTTCCTTGGATCAGCACGAGGCGAGCACTCGAGTGAGACTGACACAATGAAATCCCAGAAGCTGCTGCCTATGCAACAGCAGCAGCAGCAACCGATCAGGGACCGTCGACGTAAATACTGCATGACTCAGTCCCGCAGGCTGTATCCTATAAGCCATAACGCCAGGCAGGCCCGTCACTCTGTTACAATCAGCGAAGATTACGCTCTACTGGCCCGATCCGGCCCCAAGGCTTCAAGGCTCTCGAGATGCGGTCTTGAGAGATGGAGAGAGAGAGAGAGAGAGATTGTTTATAGGCCGCTCTGTATGTGCAAACGGAGTGGTACTTTACTTACCTACATCTGAGGATCGATTCTGTAATCTCACTTTTCACATTCCCCACCATCCAAGCATTCCGATCGGTCGACTAAACTTTACAAGCCAATATCGGAACGCTTGAGTGGTGGGAAATGTGAAAAGTGAAATTTGAGAATCGATCCTCGGAAGATACAAAGTTTTAAGGATGATACCGTCTGATCGCTTCAGACATTCGCTTTTACTCGCTGCTGAAACTATTTGCAGGCATCTTTGTCATCGTCATCGTCATTACGATCGCCTTAAGCAAGGCTAAGTACAAATAATTTGGCGCGAAAAAACAAAGCTTTGCCCGTTATTGACGGTCTGAAAACTCGATGTCGCTATCTAGATTTCTAGATACATATACACGTGTAATACATCCTCCAGTATTCGTTTAAGCCAATGTTGTCTGGTACGTATAAAGCTAAATACGCGTTTCGGGGTTAAAGGTCGACGTTTTGTGATTCTCGTGGCAGAAGCATGCGTTTAAACGCACGATCCGCCCAAACCGCCGCCCACGCTCTTCTCTGGTGGGACAGTTAAGAACATTTGAAACAACCGGCGACAAACTACCGCCGCAGACAGAACCGAAGATCTGTAAGGTATACGTATAGCTGTAATAGCTGTAAACCCTCCCCCTCATCCCTGCCCAAGGGATAGAAATCTCGAGACGACGATATTGGACCGTAGGCTGAGATAAATTCTCTCGAGGCTTTATACTCGACGCCCGTTTTAGCCAGCGTCGAGATATCCTCGCGCCGCGTGCGTCCTTCTCGATCCTCTATCTCGCTGCTCCTTGGACTCTGGAAGACCTATTTTACCTGCCTGCGGATAACGAAAATAGTTCCGTTTCTTTGCATCGCTTTTTATCATAGAAGATGTTTTTTTTATCTTGGAGCCTATCGCATAAGGTGAACAAAGTTATGGATTATTGATTGGAATCTAATATACCTGCGGTATCTTGGTACGATCAGTGGGAAACTTTTGCGTTTCAAAACTTGACAGAGATTATTATTAATAATATTTTTATTACAACAATCGGCTCGACGGTGATTTCACAGTGACGAATTCATTTTAATCTTGCATTCGAATTCCTTAACGAATTGTAATTGTACGCGGGTGTATAGAGAGTATCTATGCTCTAGACTTCTTCTAACTATCGTTGGTAAATTATTCATGCCGTGACACGGTCGGATACCGTTTCGCGAGGGACTCGAAGGGGTGAGGAAAGGAGGAGGAGGAGGAGGAGTAGTTATAGAGCGAGAGGGGGAGGGATCCGAGGAATAAATAGGGACGTTGGGCGCTGCTGGGGGTAGAAAGGGGTCTGACAAACTCCGTCGGGTTCGCTCGACGATAACGACGCGCATTATATTCAAACAAGCCCTCCACCTCCTACAGCTTCTCTCCCCTCGAACGAACGAAACCCGGCCCTGTCGCTCAAAGTGAAACTGCCTCCTCCCTCTCCACTGGTACGTGGACCTCAATACCGCCTTTCGGTCCCTCCCGCTCCAGAAAAGCCAGAAGGCTTAATTGGTTTTGCTCCTTAAATCTGTTCGCCACCGTAGCGAAAGTGTTCTTTCAAAGCTCGTAATCATCGTTAAAGTGGGTGTAACGACTCGCCACTTGCCCTGAAAATTAAACTATCAAAATTTTACACGCTTCTTTCATACTCGTGCATTAACTGGTTTTTCTGGGGTAGAAATTTAACAGGTGAAAAATGAATCGAATCGAATTATTGGAACGACGGATCAACTCCAGAGATCTTGAAAAAGTTGGAGAGTTCGATCTCTCGACTGGTACAACATTTTGTTTGGCGGTACAGCGTGTGTAAGAATAATTGAAAATTTGAAGTAACAAGTGATCGGGCGATGCGGGAGAATCAATTGAACGAGGTGATTTTAAAAGTTGAAGGAAGCTTGAAACTTGGAAGCCAGAGGATCGGTAGTGTTAAACGTGTGCTTTTACGCTGCAACGGTCTTATCGTACATGAAACTCTCCTCGACTCGGCTCGGTAAATTTGAAAAGGTTTCGGGGATCAAGGTGCTCGGTTTCCGAGACTCGTCCCACGTTATACGTATACACACGCGCGTGATTCAGAATGCAAACGTTGACGCGAAAGTTTTATTGGAACGGAATGGGGCCAACCCGGGTTTGGGGAAAAGTGACATCGATCCACTTTCGTTCGTGTGCCGTGAGCTCGTGCCGCTGTTGCTGATGCTGGTGTCGAGGCGCCGGGTCGAAGTTGGCAAGGTTGACGCAACGAAACACGAAACACGAGAGAAGAGCTCGCGTTGTGCAATTTTGTTATGACTTTCGAGGAGTTGGCTCTTCGAGTTACGCGCATGTTTTCTTTGTTACGCTTTACTTGGTCTCAGACAAACCCGAAGGCGGGAAGTAAACGACGTGTTTCCTAAACATGTACACCGTTACAGTAACGTTAACGAGCTTCCACGTCGTCTGACTCAATCAAGGTACGCGTTCGTGGACACGTTACCACAAACCAAGTCACACTCTCGAGTAAGCACGACTCGTGCGATACTCGCAGTTTTTCAACTCTTGATTCAATATATTTTACGTGGACGTTGCGAAGCGTCTCGCCTTTTCTCGAGATGAAAAACTTTCACGCGGTATCATCGATACTTGTGAGAACGGCGTACGCATCTTACGGTACGGTACAACGTTTTACTTCCAAAGATGCGAGTTGATTAGAAATTGTTCTTAAAGAGTTGCTGGATCGGTCGGAAAATTTGACGCTTTTGGTATTTCATTCCGCGATATACGACGACCAAGGCACGAAGAAGGGTGAAAGGGTTTTTTCAATTTTCAACAAACTCCTCAGCACGTGATAGTTTCAGCCAAGGATATTATATAATTTCGTTCCACAGGGATATCCCCTCTCGCTTATAAAGCTGAGGAGATTTTCTGCTGCAGCCAACGGTGAGTTTGTTTTCTCGCGGAATCTCTTCTTCTATATTTAGTTACTCTCCCATGGCGGTGTTGGGGGAGAGAGGGGGACGGGCGGGGGGGTTTAAATAGAGGCACGTTGCATCTTGTGTAACGCGGTAGTTAACCGAAGCCTCAGAACTTGAGACAGCCTTCCAGCGCACCACTCCGTACGCTCAATTTTACCGAGGATTATCTTCCAGGGGAGCAGCAGCAAGGGAAGAAGCAGAGATTTCCTTCTTCTTTCATCTCCCCTTTCCTTCTTCTTCTTCTTCTTCTTCTTCTTCTACTTTTTTTTCTTATTGCGCAATTACATAACACATAGCGGAGCAACGTTTTCGAATCTGCTGGACAATACAAACTTTCCAGGATACTGTTGGGTAAATTAAGAAGTGGAGATCGTGATCTTGTGCATAAAAAGCTCTTACAAAGGGTTAGAAAATCTTCTCTCGACTAATCTTGTCTCGTAGGATATGTTGTTCTACGCTTCTGTCTCTCTATTTCTCTCTCTCTCTCTCTCTGTTTCGTTTGCGATTCCCGGGGGCCAACGCCATTCTCGCTCTTCCTGCAGGACTGCCAAACTACCGCGCGTCCGACCCGGATCGACCCGTTGCGAAGCAAACGCGACCTCTCGACCTCCCTTTATGCGATCGTAAACTTTAAAAACTTCTTTCCCATTCCGGCTATCCCCTCCACCTTCTCTCCACAGTTAACCCCGGATCAAGTTAATGTTATCGCACTTTTCCCCGTGCCGTGGCAATTTTTTCAACCCCCATTTTGCCCTGCGACAACTTATTTTGAGATCGTCAAGTACTTATTCGCGGTTTATTTTTTCTTATTTTTTTTTTCTCCGGCTCGCCGAGAACTTTCAGATCAGCGTCGCTCGCAACGAATTTCGATGTGGGTAAGGGAAACACCGTTGTCGCGGGAAAATATGAAGGAAAATTATTTAGAACAGTACACGTACAAACGGCCAGTCTATGCCAATAACTAATCCCGTAAAAATTGAACAGTAAATTGTAACTCAAGCTTGCAAATCATTGAACAACAACTCTTTATCCAATACGCGTGCGGGTAATTGCACTCTGCGCAATAACATATGGAATCAAATTCCAAGCGATTTATTCATATATATATATACGTACACATACATATGCACGCGTGCAGCGCGCGCGTGTCTAATGAATAGGAAATAGCGTAGGTGTATACATATATATATATACATGTATAACAGTTTTCACATTCGACCGTGTAGATACTTTTTCTTTTTTTTCCGTTTCTCGTTCTCCTTTTCACGTTTGCTGCACACGTGTTTCATTAAAACGCTGCGCGAGTTATGAATGACGGGTACGTATAACGCTTTTTTTTTCGCACCACACTTTTTTCCCATCCATCTGTAATGACTTTTAATCGAGAAGGCTCATCTTTTTTTTATTACGGTAACGATTCTCTCCGTCTTTTGGTTTGGTTTTTTTTTTTCCTTCAATAATCTGCTCGGCTAATTACCCTTGTTTAATGTTCGACAGACGCCTCTGGAGTGCAGTTTCCGGCGTATCGTTCTACGAATATCCGTGTATATACAGGATTGTATACGTATACCTATGTATAACGGTGTGTGCGTAGATATAAAACTAAATAGAGACTGCTGCGGATAAGAGGAGAGTATAATAACTCGAGACACGCGCTACTCGCTTCTCTGCGTCAGCGTTTATGAAAACGTGCAAACTGTGCGAAATGAAGATACAGCTATGCGGCGTGAATTATATGTATACATATAACCGCAATGCAATGTACCTATACGTACAATAATATATGTAACGAAATTCTCTGCAGTATTTGCAAGATTATTTGGAAAAATTGTCGTTTCGTACGCGTATGATACGCAAAGAAATTCGGTTTAAGTTTCGTGTGTTATTTAGTGGGCTATTAAACGACGATAAAGGGCGTCGAAGTTGAAGGGCGTAAAAGTTACCCCTCCCTATCATTTTTCCCCTTCTCTTTACCGCGTCGTAAATTATAAAATTTAGGGAATGAATTTAGCGTATAATTTTTAACATTTTGTGAAATTTATTTGAAACATATTTTATTCCCGGCTGATGCAAGGAGGTGTACGCGTATCTGTTCACAGGAATGTCGGGAACAGGTTTCATTCATTTATTCGTAATTCGTTTATCGTTGTTTTTTTCTTTCTTTTTTTTTTTTCAGAATACGATTGAAATTGATATTATTGAACCGTGTGAGTTTGTTCCTGTTCTTTAGCGTCTCGTTTTCCTACTTTCTCGTAAATCTATAATCGTTGTTGCTTGGATGAAAAGAAGATGAAAAAAAAAAAGAAAATGAAAGACCGATAATTTCCACATCGTACCTACCTGTAACGTCGATTATGGAAAAGTACTTTTTAGTGTTTTTACAGCGGTAAATATATTTAATTTTCTTTTTTTTTTTTTATTTCTTTCGCGCTGTTCACCGTTCTCTAAACCGGTTTTCTGTGAATGATGGATAAAATTTAACCAGTATCGTACACACACTCGCTCACGCACATTGAATGTAAATCAGGAAACTTCTCCGCAGGAGGTACAAAGTGCTGAATATATACGCTGCGCCGCAACGATGAACACTTTAATAAATAAATCAAATATACAAACTATAAATAACACGGTTATCTTGAACCGCATCGACTGAATAAACCATCATCGAGTATACGTATGTATGTACAATGTAAACCTGCATTGCGATACGAACATTCAAAAGGTAATTTAATACGTGTAAAATTTAATGTAAAACTTTTTTCCTTATTATTCCTCCATTTTTTTCTTCAATGAAATTCTTTCCCACAATGTTGAATCACGATTAAACGTGACGTGACACGTTGCTTTCGTTATACACGCGGTGGAAAGAAATGAAAAGGAAAATGTAAAAGAAAAACTTGGTTGCAGCAGAAAAATCAGCTCCGATTTTTCACGCGGACAGAATCGTGACCTACTGATATTATTCGAATCGGCTCTTTTCCGGGGAAATATTCTAAAGGAAAAAAAAATATATATATATGTTACGCAGGAACGAGCGTTACGCTTAGTAAGTCGTCCTAGTCGTTTTTCGAGACCGTCGGGTGCGAGTACCTCGATCAATCAAAAAAAAAAAGTCTTATATACCCGCCGCTTCTCTTCTCATCTCATCTCATCTCGCCGTGCTAGTTTGGATTCGACCGTTTTCTCCTTCGCACTTTTACTCTTTCACTTTTCCTCTTTTTCTCCTTCTCTCCTTTCTTTCGGGGCAGCAGCTTCTCGCAGACCCTCGATATACTCGCGTTTGTCGTTCGTTTCTTCTTTAACGCACCATTTCACCATGTGTCACACGCACGCTTCTTACACTCGTAGAGAGAGAGAGAGAGAGAGAGAAAGAGAAAGGGAGATGAAAAAATAACTCTCGTCCCGCAGCGAACCTTTTTCCATCTCGTCGTTTGACACGAAATTCTTGAAATTCTGTTTTTTATAACATCCATGCCCGATTATTTTGTTTTACAGTTTTATTGTATAGTTTAAAATAATTTCTGAACAAATGGCTAGGCTGACGATTGGGAATTTCTATACACTCGGAAGGTAGGAAAGGCCTGGAGCAGGTCAGTTCGACGACATTTGGCAAGACAAAAACTACCTTTCGGGACGGTCTACTCGTGGACAATAACCAAGCTTTCTAGCTACAATATAATATTCGACGAGTTTTTACGCATTTACGACACGCGATTGGTCGGCCAATGTGGGCTGCAGCCTTTTTTGGACGGCGCGGTAAAAGCAGACCGTGAGGGTCTTTTTATCGTTTATTTCGAAGATACCTGGTTTTTTCTCCTACTACCCGCGGTATATGTATGGCCTAGCATAAAAATTTCATTTTTAGTTAAACCAAAGATGAATTGCATTTCTGAATAACGTAATTGTTTATTTTAAAATGCGATTTATTACACAGGAAGAGGAAATGATACGCCCACCCCTAGGACACCAATACTGGGGTACGAACAAATGGAGATTAATTCTGATCCGCGCACTGATATCCGTGGAGAATCTTGCCAGTTTACAGAACTGCAGAGCGACTAATTGGTACAGTCAATCGCTGATCGCTAATCGCCGACACAAGTTTACTACGGGTACAAATAGATTACAGTTGAACTCCGCCGCTTTGCAAAGTCTGTCTAACAGCGATGGCCAATAAGCTAAAAATAATCGATGCATCGATCAATCGAGTCTAACAAAATTAATCGAACACGACTCGATTGAATCGGTAATATAAATCAGTCGGTTGTTTCGTATTTTCTTTTTTTTGAAACGGAGCATTTGAAACTAAAATTTTGTAAATTTCAGTACGTAGTCTTAATGACGGAAAATTATTTTGATATTATAGTTCATAACTTGATAATTTATAGTTCAGTTGAACGAATCGGTCGGTTAATCGAGTTTAAAAAATTATAAATCGGGTAAAAATAATCAATTTTATTTTTGGTCATTTTTATTGCATAATGTATCTAGTTTTGTAATTTGCAAAATCAATCGCTTATTACTACATAGCTTATCTGTTTTTTTTTATTTTCGTTTGCCCGTTCGTTTGTTGAGATTGAGCGCTTTCATCTTATCTCGAGCTTCTCGCTGGTTGCTCGATCCCGAGGATGAGAAACGGGGCTTCTTATCCCTATCCAATATTATCTCTACACCTATGATCGCTTCTCAAAGTTAGTTCACTTTACGTTCCATGTTGCTCAGCGAACGCCGCCTCCCCCTCCTCCTCCTCTTCCGCCCCCCCCCCCCCCCCCCCTTTCTCGCCGACCACTCCAGAAAATCTATATTTCGTGCCCCAAGCTCGGCACTCCTCATCCCCCGTGAAAACCCCCTGGAAACACAGCGGACCCGTCGCAAATTCCACGTTATCGAAACGACTTTGAAAAGTAGGTAAGTTGAGTGTACCAGTTATTGACTCTGTCCCAATTATTAACCTTTTTTGGTTATATCCGTTTGATCCTTAGTTCTAAAATTACCGAGAAATAAATTTTTAGTGTCTAACCTTCTGGCAATTGGTCTTAGTCATCGATTTTCGTCATAAATTTATAATTTTGGAAAACAAAAGGGTCAATAATTAGGTCTAAACGTGTTAATAATTGGTACGCTTGTCTTACGTGAATATTAGTAACAAAATGTATAACTTTTCAAAAAATTGTCGGATCCAGACATCGATGCTGCGTCACGATTTCCGGTCCATATATCATCAATTCGATACGTTAATTAATTTTCAATCCATACTGTAAAATATCTTGAACCCGTTTGATCTCACTAATTATTTGTCATTCAAAACGGGGTTTCGTCTTTGAATAATTTCACAGCTCAATTCGGGTTCCATCTTCTTATTCGCTGTGTATTTATTCATCATTTTCATTCATTTATTCATTCGAAAACGGATGACGTTCGATCGGCGTCGCCGCTTATCTGAAAACGCTGTGCTACCAGGTCTCGGAGGGTTCGGTCGCAAACTGAAAATTCCCGATTATCGAGACGATTTGAAAGACATTTTCCCAAGCCGTTGACAATGCGCGTCGGACAATGCATCGGAGCTTTGCTCTGCCTTCTCCCTCATCCGATATCGTTGTATATGACTGGCCGGATTATTCTGCCGAGAATGGCTTCCCTGCAAGCTCTACGCCTTAGCCTCTTCAACTATTTTGCCTGCACTCTCGGCTAGCTTTGCGGCGCGACGCGTTGCGGATAGTATTTTTTTAAACTTATTTTCTTCTCTTTGGAATTCGCGACAAGTCACTGATGTAATTTAACAAAGTAAAACAGCGATTCTAAATTCTACAGTTTGGTAATTAATATTCGTTCAAAATACGATAACGCACGCACGTATGATCGCTTACTTGGCAAATAAAATTAAGAAACGACTGAGAAAAAAGAATATGCGACAGGGTGGAACAGATTCGTCGCTCGAGGGGAAAACACCGACGATGTGTTAGTGCCTCTCGGCGTTCCTGTGTTTGGGGTTGTGTATTCACCGGGAAGAAGAAGGAAAAACGATTGGAATGAGTCGACTGTAAATGTCGTCGAGTGGAATGTCGTTGAGGGAAGATAAAAAGAAACAATGACAATAAATAACAACAACCGGATCGCGCGGGGCGTGGAATACGTAGTAATATGTCAACCTGTTATTTTCAGTGACGAAGTGATGATATTTTTGCTCTCTCCCTCTCTCTTTTTATCTCTTTTCATCTCTTACGTTCAGGTTTCTTTTCTTTGTTTTATTTCGTTCGTTTGTAATTGTTTTCGTCTTATCATCCTGTGAATATTTGCATCATTGTGTTCTTGCCTTACGTTATCGTAACAAGATTCCATGACTGCTCGATCAAATTACCTACGTCGATGTCTCAGATTGGCTTTATAACTTGAAGTATTTATCGATCCAGCGTACGTGACGTATGATTTAAAAACTTGAAACAAAAACTCCCATTTTCTAATATCTGAAAAAATTGAGAAAAATCTTTTCTGCGATGTAAAAAATTTTTTGACACCTGTTGGAAAATAGAGATTTAATAAGATTATTCTGAATTTCTTCAGATTCCAGAGAGTGAGGGTTTTTAAATCGTACATCAGATACACCGAGTCGAAAAATTCCGAAAAAATTGCGATTGCGTTTTTCGTCACTTACTTTGATACAACAAAATGATAAAGTCAATCCGAGACATCGACGGATAATATTGATCGAGATTCCATGAAATTCCTTACACATGCTTACAATGTACCGATAATTCAAAAATCCAAATTCACGGTACACGGAACGAGGAGGCCAAAATTTGAACTTTTGACACACGAGCCAAGCCCCCGTTGTGTGTTTGAGATATTAATTAACTCCACATCAAGCCAACCACCTGTCGTATCTTAATCGATCGTTCTCTCTTGAGCACAGGGAGGATCAAATCCCCGCCGCAAACTCTGCGGCGCAAAGTCCTTGTTGACGTAGTCGGGCTAAGCCTTCGGGCGTACGTACGTGTCTATGTTGCGACTACACGTACACGTGCACGCTCGTCTATACCTACGTCTTTCTCCTCCTAATTATTAGTTGCCGAGTGGTCATCGATTTCCTGTTATCGCGACCCGATACACACCGACTCCAGCCAGTAAATAACGGCGACCAACCGTTTCCCCCTCGTCCTGGACCCCGAAAGAGGGTGTCGCGTAAACCTCGAGCAGATCCTGATGCTCCAGGTGCGTCGAATCGCGTATCCTGTGGTGGCCGCCAGCCGGACACGAGGTTGAAGTCGTTGACGTTACCGCAACGAAACGTTGTGCAAAGAATTACTATTTCCTTATTTTTACAACGATCGAAAAAAGAAATAAGATCGCAAAATACGAGTATGTTTTCTTTTTATTACGGTTTACTGAATCTTCAAACACTTCCAAAATCACGAAAAAATTTTTTTTGCGAACAGCACGAATCGTTACGATGAAGTTACCAAGTTCGACGTGACAGCCGCAAGCGATTTCCGTTCGTCGGATAGGAATCGTCGGGTACTCGAGTTACTCAATCAACTACTCCAATTATTCGGTTCGTAAGTTATCCCAAAACCTTCGTCGTATCGAAACGCAGCCTACTTTACTACCGGATCGTTCCGATATTATTACCGTCAAAACTTTGCGAGTCATTCGCGGAAGTGTTTCGATACAAGTTTCGAATTTTTAATTGAATTTTTAAAAAATCGGAGTAGTAGGAACCAGAGGGTTTAAACAATTTGGACTGTTTAACGAACCCCTCAATCAAGCGCTTATAAAATACATCTAACTCGTGGCTGACGATGAGTTTGTTCGGTCACGTCTTTGTTTCGACGCATGTGTATGTTTTTTTAATCGATACAATCTTCGGCTGCTGTTGCTGCTGCTGCGGCAGGAACTACTTCTGTTGCCGAGGGATCGAGGAAGGGAAAAGCGAGTTGTCGAGTGGGAGGAACAAAAAACCGTACTACGTTCTACGCTCGACGAGTTCCATTCCTCCTCCTTCCCCGTCTCTTCTTCCCTTTTATTTTTCTTTTTTTTTATTTCACCGTTCCTACCCTCTGTTCATCACCCAGTAATCGCGAGCCAGCCACCGACCCCCATGTGCCGCGAATCGGGTATTGATCAATTCCGTTCGAATGTTTGACAAATCAAGCAACAGTTTCTCCTCTTCTCCGTTTCATCCCCCGTTGGTGTCTCAGGGAAGAAACAATTCGCTGTACCTACACCGTGTCGAGCTTTTTTTTTTTTTATTTATCATTATCGTTACGTGATGTAACAAAGATAACAATACCCTGGCGAAAGGGGTAAAATTCTTCAACAAGCCTGCCTTGTCCGACATTTAGTTTCACCGCCAACTAATTACATCTCTTTCCGACCGAGGCGACACACGGCGTTATTAGTTAACGTTTCACCGCACGCTGCTTGCTGCCGCTGTTGCTTCTCTCATGCACAGTTCGAAGCAGAAATTTAATTTTCTCTCGTTCATGTTTGCACACCCTCGCCGCGGTTTATCATCACAGAGCCGAAGTGTACGCGGCCTGTGCAACGCTATCAAAGTTTATTCTCTGGGTCATTCCGCAGTGTGCAACTATTATTAGCCGCACCACCAGCCCCAGCAATTCCCGCACCAGAGCTTTCAGCAGCGGTAGCAGCCCGCTTCGCCGCTCTTCTTCCTTTCTTTCTTTCTTTCTTTTTTTTTTTTACACCTTTTTCTTTTTTCTACTCCGCGCGCCGTGCGGTGCAAACGCGTCACGGCTTTTGGCATCGCTAAGTGAATTATATCCACGTTCCTCCTTTGCTCGCCGCTTCGGTGTTCGGCTCTTCTTATATTATTTTTCTCACCGGTGAGAACGAAACGAAAAATGAGAAAACGAAATGAAACTAGACTCGGATTAATCCGGCTTGATGAAGATCGCCTTGAAACATCACTCCTGAAATTAATTTCCTCCTTTTTATTCCCATGCAAATAGATTCAGATCCGGAACCCTGGTTTCGCGCTGCAGACCGCGTTTCTTCTCTCCTTTATATCTTCTAATTGGCGAGCCAATTGGAACCGTACCAGACCCGTTGATGCGATTATATCCTTTATTGTCGAGCTTCCAGCTCCGACTTCAATCTATTCTTCTCGTTCCATCCGAGGATCTTTTTTCTTTTTTGATTTAACAGAGAGGGATAAAATTAATTCGATTTTAATACGATTAGAAAATGAGCAAAGTGCAAATCTATTGTTAACCAAGCGTTGCGAAAATGCCAAGTTTCTGTTTCTTACGAGCGAGAATTATCATCGACTTATTCCCACGGAGTATAATAAATTTGATGATACTTGGAGCTGTAAGGATATAATAAAGATCTTTTTCTCTCTTTTACACACTGTTTACAAACCGTTCAATGTTACACGGTATTCTTACCCAACGTGGCTGATGTAACTTACCGATAATGTTACGGTGAAAAAAACTAAACGATCCAGCGTAACGTTGGACCGTCTATTGCTGTACAATTAAGTGTTATTTCAGTGGTGTATAAAATCAAGCCAACGGAGGGTAACCACGATTGGTACGTAATTATTTGCAGGCAATTGCATGCAGAATTTTCTACACAACGGAAAACCTTGCCGGGTCGTCTGTCGTGACTTGCGAGAAACAAAAAAAAAAAAAAAAAACTCGTTGCGCCGCGACTATGTACTTGAAAAATAGAAGCGGAAAATCGTGAAAAATGAAGTAATTATACCGGCGTTAAAGACGCGTCTGTTATTTTTCATGACGTAGATACCGCACGGCCTTACGTAGAGTCGGGATGTTCGACTTTAATATTTACCGCCTCTGAGAGAGGAATCGATGCGAAGACGTGCGTTTCTCGGCCTAGTAGTTGAAACGAACGCCGGCACGCAAATCGCGATCTCCGAAACAATTTGCGAGCTTGATTCAAATTCTTTTTTACACCTCGCGTTACCGGGCTTGTTTGTTTTTTCTTTGTTTTAAAATCTATTTCATTTCGTTTTGTTTTTTTTTTTTTTTTTTTTTGTCTGCGATGCTTTAACACGCGGTAAAACTTACCGCAACAAAGAATTTAGCGAGACGACGATTGCAGTGCGACGAAGAAGAAGCAAACGGGGAGAAGAGAAAACATTTGTTTGTCAAGATTTTAATCCATTCCGTAGCACCGATTTGCCGAGAGTGGATAAATTACCGCTCGCTTATCATTGCGCGAATTGTTTGGAACTGCGGAGGAGACGTAAAAAAAAAACATAAAAATGAAACAAAAAATAAGTAAAAAAAAAATACGTCTTTCTTTTTTTCTTCTCTCGTCCTTTTCACTCGTTCGGCAGGCTTTTCGACGCACGGGCACCGTTAAGGAAAAACTTTCTTCCTCCTCCATCCCGTCCCGTGGGTTGGTTGGTAATTCCTCGTTTATTTCCGCCTCAGGTCAACTGAGTCAGCGGTCAGGACCTGCTAATAGCAGTCGTTAAAATCTCTGATCCCGAGGTGGGTCGGTCGAACGGCGACGGGGCGTTGCCATCGGGGTTGTCTAACTCGACGGACAATAACGATCTTCCCAAATGATAACGAAAAGGCTAACGAACCTCACTCCGAACTTTATCCCCTCCCCCACCACAACCCACGCCTTACAGTTACTCATGTAGTTTTTATCGGTTGCGAAAATATCGGCGCGGATATTTATACCGATTTATCGTCGTTATTCCATTCGAGACTTTGGAAAGAATTTTATATCGCTCACTCTGCACGAGGCTGAAGTTGGCGGTGTGACGTTATTGTAATTATTCGTGATTCGGACGATACGTTGATTCGTAATTTCAGGCATCTCTGAAGTGCGGTAAGTCATAATAAGGCAAAAGTAATTTATGTGTTGCAAAAATTAGTCACTACAAAATTGGAAAATAGTGATTCTTTTTTCACGCCAAATGGTTCGATACGCTAACGTTACTAACTTGAGGCTGATAATTTTACACGATGAGCCGGATGGAAGAAAAGATCGGTTTCATCACCTTTCGATTCTGGTCAGTTTGAATTTTAGGGTACGTATGTTGTACACACGCACTAAAAAGTTTGGCCAATGAAAGAATAATAATAATCGAGGTGTTTCAAAGGTGAAAATTAAGATGATTGACTCGACTTACATTTTTAGTGTGATCGAAGAGCGGTTCTTTCAATAAAGTATGAAAATGAAGTTAGTAACGTTACTGCAACGATGCATGTTTCGGTGAAATCGTTACTTCGCATCTACTTCGATCGTATAAAATTTGGCAAACTACGATATACAAAACATACTCACACGTACTTTGAAGAGCAAACTCCTTGAAAGTCATTCGTAAATTGTACAGTGATAATTTCTGACGTTTTGTCACGTTAACGTTACTAACCTCAGCCTCTCAACAAAGTTCATTCATCCGAACCTGATCATTTATTTTCATCCGTCTAATTTCTTCACTACATGTGAGGTACTTCTATCTTCAACACCTGTGTATCTGCATTAAAGAATATCGATGACAAGATTCCATTTCGAATTAGCTTGCTTTTAAAGCTCGTCAAGTTATTTTCAACGATTCGAAAGTGAAAAAAAATAAAATAAATAAATAAAATAAATACATTGCCGCGTTGTTGATCCAGACGAAGATAACCTCCTCTTCTCTCCTCTCCTCTCCTCTCCTACCGTATCCTCGACTTTGGTGAACCTACAGCTTATTTACTTTGAATTGTCAAACCTGTCGTCAAGAGCTAATTTCATCTATAAGATTGGGATATGTAGGTACAATGTGTCATGCAAAAGAGGGCGACGCTGTGCCGTGTGAATGGGCCGAGACTCAAACATCGTGGCGTTGTTAAATCTGCGCCGAGCAGTCAGCTGGGCAGTAATTTTTTCGGCCTCACGAAGAGTGTGTAGGCATTTAGGTATGCGGGTTGTGGCAGCAACTACTCGGACGTCGGTATCAACCACTCGAGAATGAGTCGAGTCGAGTTGTCTCGTCTCGTCTCGTCTCGTCTCGTTGAACGTGGCAGATTCGTCGTCATTCGACCGAAACGGGCTGATGTCACCGGTTATTTCTGCAGCACATCGAGGTGCCTCCTCTTCTCTCACTCCGATTGTGAATGCGCTTGCTCCGCTCCGTTATCCCTCCTCCGGCTCTCGTCGTGCGAGAAAAATTCGCTATTAATAGCGCGCGAGTCGCGGAACTCGCGGTTTTCACCCGCCGCTGATTTTAATTCTCAATTCTGTGTAGAATTCCTTCCTTCCTGAGTCCAGCTATTTCGAGTTGTAGAAATCCTGGGTTGGGGTCGGAACTTGGGAGGGTCGATACTTCGAACGAACGATATATCGAAATTTCAAACATGCGAAAATAAACTAACTAAATAATGAATCGATCGATATCTTGATTTTTGAAAATTTCACCGATCGACGGTCATGCTATTTTTTTATTTAATCGAGTTAAATCGCCCGCTTGGAATCTCGTGATTATTTCTACATGGGGAAAAATATCTTGCACTTCGCCTGCACTCGTTTCTAAACGGGATATCAGAGGTCTTTATAACGTGATACACGAACAAGAAAGAAGAAGCAAACACTGACGTTCCAATCTTCGCTACGCCCCGTTTCCTCTTCTCTCCTCTTTGCTTCGCGGTGTTTTTTTTTTACATCAAACCTCCTCCTCCTCCTCCTCCTCCTCCTCCTCCTCCTCCTCCTCCTCCTCCTCCTCCTCCTCCTCCTCCTCCTCCTCCTCCTCCTCCTCCTCCTCCTCCTCCTCCTCCTCCTCCTCCTCCTCCTCCTCCTCCTCCTCCTCCTCCTCCTCCTCCTCCTCTTCTTCTTCTTCTTCTTCCGGTAAGTCCCGTTGTTTTTGCTCTCGCTTCTGTTATACATGGCGGAAGAATGAGGAACAGAAAAACAGGAGGAGGGAAAGATGAAAAAACGATTTACCGTTTCGACGTTGAGAGACATTTTAATAATAATAACAGTCACTATAAACACACCTTGCTTCTCGTTTAGAGACACCAGATCTCGTATACTTGAAAATCATAATCCTGATATCTCTGCACGCCTTTCGACGACGGAGAAAATCGCTGTTTTAATTATTCACGGCTTAATATTCCCAGGTATTCTCACGTAATACGTCGACTGAGTCAAGTTATGTAACCTGCATTTAAAAATTGTACGCTTCGTGTTGTATCACCGTGATGTGTCATAGATGACCATGGAAATTCTTTTACCCCGGTAATTTCTCGCCGCGTAATATACATTGATATTTTCTAATAGCAATCTGAATCGTATTATCATTATGACTATTATTGTTATTACTATTTTTATTATCATTCAACGAAGTAAAGCGTAGCAATAACTCACCGTCGTTGACGCGTACGTAACGGGGCACGTCGAGAGAGAATCACTCTCTTTGTTCACCCGTGTTAGTAGCTACTCGCTGATCGTGCGCTTGATGTACTGGAAAATAAGGAAACGTGAAAATTTCTCCCGATAACGCTGAGGATCTCGGGTATTTGACTCGGCTCGATGCTTCGCGGATTATGTTATATTATAATTATTGCTACTAATTGTAAATACACGGCTACAGTAGAGAGAGAGAGAGAGAGAGATTGTTCTTGTCGGTACCTGAAAGTCAATCACTCACTGCGGTTAATCTTTCTTCTCTTAATTTTACGATTTATACTCGAGGGGCTTTTTTTCATCACCGGGCCTAATGTAGAATATCATCGCGTCGATATTAATTCGTCAGCCATTTAACAGTGGAGACTCTCTCGGGTGATAGTTTTTTAACCAACGAGGATCGCCGATTGATCGATCGGTTCCTATTTTATTATTTATTTATTTACTTTTTTTTTCGTTTCTATTCTTTGCGATTTTCCCGGTATCATCAAGACTTGCGAAACGGCTGAAGAGGAGGCACACCGAGAGTCAGTGAATCGAACGGCCAGGTAGTGAACGGAGTTCGTTGACTCACGAGCTGTCGAGGCGTGTGTAAGAACCGACTGGGTGTGTATATATACATACACACATTATTTATATACAATATGTATACACCTATACTCGTTACGCCATTCGTAGCCTCAATTGCGAAACTCTGACATTTTTTTTTCCTCTTTTTTTCCCCCTCCCCTCTCACTCTATCTTCAAGATCCGTTCCGCGTACTCCACGTTCGTCGTTATTATTTCGCAACTTATTGCACTTCCAGTATGTCCAACAAGCTGTCGCCTTTTCGAAGTTTTCGGACCTCCTTTTTTTCCAAACGAGTCGCGATAGGGAGAAAAACAAAAAAAATAAAATTAAAAAATAATTGAAGAACAAATAGAGAGCGTAACTGCAATTATTGCACCTAGGCTCGTATTACGTTAAGCTGTTTATACATCATCTTGTTACCGAAACTCGTCTGTTGATGCAAATACTTCGACAGGTTCCGATTTCGGCTGACTCAAAGAGGCAACGGCACCTCATTTTCTCGCGTGTTTTTTATTATATTGTAATCGATTACCACGATGACGTTTCGATATTTGCGTACGATAAATGCCAGTTGATGGAAAATGTTTCACACGTATCGAAGATATATATAAGTATGTTTTGCGTGGCTGAAGCTAGCAGACAGAATTAACAGCCAAACGTTCCAATGTTCGTTCAAATAAAATAGCAAAGTCCGAAAATCAAAATTTTGTCAGATACCTTGAAACCCAAATTTTTTTAAAACACTTACGAGAACGAAAGTGTACCGCATTTTTCTATTTCCAAAAAGTTCAACACCTTTTGCTGCTTACTCTGGGTACCAGCTTCAGCTTCGTAATATGTTTCCTTAAATGAATTTTAGAAACCGAGCGACAGAAACTACACATCTGTTACGTACAGCCGAGGAACGGAGCTGGGGCAAAAAAAAAAGTCGAAGTTGTTGGGCAACCAACGAGAACTCTGACCTTTTTTTTCTCGTATCATTGAGAGACTCGTCAACGACTCGAGAAGAGACGTCCCGTCCAACCTCATGATATCGGTATCTGTATCTCGTCGCGTACACGGCAAAGCAAAATATTGTTTATGCAAATTTTTTTTCTTCCCACGAATCTCCTCTTCTTACACTCCGAGCTTTCGGGAAAGATTTCTTCACTTTTCGTGCTGTTGAAGGACTTCTCTCTCTTCGTATATAATTCGAATATTCTACGAGAAAAGAGAAACTAACGCTACTAAATTAAAACGATTTCGATTATGTACGCGGTATGATTCGTTTCGCATAATTATGCAGGCCTATATATACGTATATACACGTATTACAGGAGAAATGAAATTATCCTTACGATCCGGATATCTTCTTGCGGTTAATTTTCAGGTAGTACTCGGTATCAATTGCAGTTCCACGGCCGGTTTCTGTTATGCACATGTACGGACAACAAATTGGCGCAGTATCTCCGACGTACATAGATATAGGTATCAACCACTACGGTTGATCTGAGCTTTCAACGCGTCAACAGATTTACCTGCACGACGAGGACGTCGCTACGGCGGTCGGTGCATATTGCCCGAGGCTGGAGGCTGGAGGAAGTCTGATAGATCGATATATCGGGAGAATGGGGGCCGAATGGGATGGATATACGGTATATGCCTTCGTACCTTTGGACGACTAGCAGGCTACACAATATCGCGTCTAAGGCATGCACAGGCCGGCTTGCCAAAGAATGCCCCGCGGAATATCGATCCATTGATCGATCCAAGCATCCACACGGGGTGGTTACGTATCGTATGCGGCACAGTGTATAAATACGTAGGTGTATCTACATCAACGGTATCTCGGTGTGTATGAGGTATTAAACACACGGTGCGCGATGCTGTTACGAAATGAAAATGCGAATTTTCATCCCCGGATTATTACAACGCGATGCTGATGGTTAGAAAACGATCACTCTGTAAGCCTCGCGCGGTTCGTTTGTCGCTGCGTAAAAGTGTTTGTGAAAAGGCAAGTTAAGAACGATTTTTCTAAACGATATGAGCGTGGATTTACACGGAGTCGATTAGAACTATAGTTTAGGTTATCTGTGCGTTGTTGTTACATGATTTGAGGATGATAAAATCACCGTTCGTCGGGGTTGTAATGTAGTACGACTGTTGTGACGAGATTGTAACGGAAATGCGATCGGTTATAAAATGGACGGAATTAATCGTGGCCGATCAGTTTCCTAATTCGAATAACGGACTCGGTTTCGTAACGGATTTCAAAAAAAATATGGAAATTCAGAGGTAACATATTTTCAATGTGTTAAATCAGTGATCGTTAATTTATGTAAGCGATTTGATTAATATCGGTGAAAATTTAATATTATACGGGTACATGTATGTATATGAGATTCATATTATTGGAAAAGAAACGAAGCGAGATTAAAAATCAATCGGATACATGCATAATAGATGTCATGGGCGAAAAGGCGGGGAGGAAGTTAACCGCAAGTCATTGAATTCATTAGTCGAGAAGTTGACTCTAGTCTTACCGCGACCTCGGGTCTTGATCCTCTCCCTTCCCTCCTCCTCCTCCTCTTCGTCCTCCCCCCCCCTCCTCCTCCTCCTCATTCCAGCTCCCGCTTCCATTCGGCTTAATTTCTACCGGACTAACAATCCGCCCCCATCTTCCAGATCGTTCGCAGTTCGCAAACGAAATTTAACCGCAATGGTATGTCGACCGTTGAAGGTGAGGAGAATTGAAGAGGTCGGAGGTCAGTTGAAGATCAATACTTTTTGGTCCATCTGATTAGGAGATGTAGTCGCTCGTTGAGTTTTTGTAGAATTTATTTTATAACATTCGTGAGCTAACGATAGAAGGGATGTAAAAAAAATTATAATCAAGAGCTTGAACATCGATTTTTTATTTCCAATAACAGGGTGGCCACGTAACTGGAAAACTTGAAATACCTGGAAATATCAGGGAATTTAAAAGGGGTCGTGGAAAATTGGGAATTATCAGTTTCTTATCGAGGGAATTGAAAATGATTTTTGGTGAAAAATTGGTGAAAAATTTACTTTCTTGCGTCGAGAAAAACAATTGGCTTAAACCGACGTTTTTAATAAGCTGAACGATTTAGGTTTTAGTAACTTACTAAATCTTGGGAAGTGTGTGGGAAACCTAGATCTTAGGTCCTGGAAAATTGGGAAGTGTCGTGGAATTTTCGTCTCGAAAATTTGTGGCCAGCCTGAATAATTGCTTTGAAGTGGTTAAAATTTAGTAGATTCGTGTGGTTTCAGTTTGAAAAATAGAGTATTTAACGACACCAACGTGACAAAGAAACGCAGTGTCTTAATGAGTTTGTAAAGGCTAGTCTTTCGAATAAAGTGCCTGATCGTCGAGTGAAATTGAACGAAATTACCAAATACATGTATCTAAGATCTTGTTCACAAGTCTGGTATTTATTTTTGTCACATTCATACGAAAATTTTAATGTAAATTAGATAAATATCCAATCCGTGATTGACTGTCTTTCAGTGAAAAAAAAAAAAAAAATTAACAAAAAGGAAGTTACGCAGAGTTATCGATGCTGCTGCGTTAAGACGAAAAGAAAGCAGAAGCGTCAAAAGTAAAAATAGTCAAGTCTCGCGGTGTTGCGAGGGTGGCGAAGGTTATTAGAATTCTTGAAAAGTTGATTCGACAATTCCGGTTCCGCTGAGAGGAGGTTAACCCGCCTCAATTGGCGGAAGGAAGGAAGGAAGGAAGGAAGGAAGGAAGGAAATTGAAATAGGAATCGCTCGGACAGACGGACCGTTGAACCGCTTTCTTCCCTTCGCCTTTCCCCTTCCCTTTTCCTTTCCCTCCGCTATGTGCTCGATAAAATGGGCAAGAGGAGAGAACTCGTGCTCTCGAAAGAACAATTGAATTCTTTTATATTTCACCGCGGGTTTGGAACGAAGAAGAAGAAGAAGAAGAAGACGAAGAAGGGACGAGCCAGCCAGCAAAGGTAGCGAGCCTGCAGCGTCGATCCCTGTTCCCTGTATTTTCTACACCCTGACTTCTTTTCGCCGTTTTCATATCTCCACTTCTTTACTTATGCATATATCTTCTTCCTCCTCCTCCTCGTCCTCCTCCACGGAAGAGAGAAATGATTTTTCACGCGACTCACTTTGCGACGCGGGATTTCTCACATTCCTGCGAATTCCGCAGCTATATTTTCGACCTCTCTTCTCCTCGCGCATAAATACATATGTGGTTATTATTAATGTGCTGTATACGACGAACGCGAACCATGCACGAGTCTAATGACAGTAGCGACTGGTGAAAAAATTCGCTTGAAACAAGCCAGTCTTAATATCTCGTCTTTGTTGTCTCTCTTTCTCCGTTTCGCCGGATTAACGTACATACGTGTCATAAACCGCGAATTAACAGCCTGAAGAAATCATCATTCAATCACGCGAAACGATCATCTCCGTTTTCGAGGAATTCACAGAGGTCTGTCAATCCATCTACTCTCTCATCCACGTTTGTAAAGATGCGTGCTTTTAATTCTTTTTTTTTTTTTTCTTCTTCATTTTTTAATACTTTAACCTCAAAAATGTTAAACGCTGTCGCCGTCCGACTCGGTGTATTTTTACACCGATGTAAATAATTGTCAGAGCTCGCGAGCAACGTCTCGTTGAGTCGTCTCAAGGCCGGCTGCCAGTCACGACGAAGATATATCTGCACATGCTTTAAATATTTAAAACTTGCTTCAAACTTTACTCGCACTATCCTCTTTCCGCGACGTGCAATTCTGTTCCAAATATATATTTTTTATTTTTCTTTATCCTCTACCGTAATCGCACTTGAAGCGTAGACGAGACTTCGTTATTGAAATTTAGTTTCCGATCTTCCAATGCGCTTCAAAGCTACACTTCCGAATCCGAATCGACGATGTTGTTAATCGCCAACTTTTAATTTCGCGATTCGCTATTGATAACCGCGAATTCCAGGGTTACAGATACCGTATAAACGAAGACAACAATTTACACCGTGAGCGATGTTTTGGTACAGTCGAGTCAGGAACGGAAATCTGGTACTAAAATGCGATAAAACGAACGCTTCGAAGTTGAAGCTGAAGCTGATTTACTCACACGACGGTGTAAAAAATCTTTGCAACACTGAATTTTTACTGCAATCACCACGTTAGAAAATAACAAATTGTTTACAGCTGTAATTCACCATTTAAACATTTTTCTTCGGATTAATGTGACTTTTTTTTCATCACGTTTTGTTCAATTAGCTTGATCGCACTTTTTCAAACCTTCGCGTAGTCACGTTTTTATTTCGACTGTACGTCTCGTAATTCCTCGAGTCAGTTAGCGGACGGGATGAACAAACCGTTCGTTTCGCTACTACTGCAAGCCTTTACGACTGTGACTTAACGATACATTACCAACTCCCCACTCTTAAACTTGAATCAAATTGAGCTCCTCGCGCTTTGATCCTTAGATAATGAATTAAAGGTAATTGGCTCTGCCATTAAAGTGTCACTGTGCGGTGACCAAAGTCGTTACTAAACGACGCTAACATCGGCCAAAGGACTCGCGATCTCCTCCGATTTCTCTTTGGTCCCATTATGCTCACTTTATAATCCTGGAGGAATTTCTCTTTCGCGATACTCAAATTCTTTGACGTTATATCATATCTGCGCGTAGCGAAAAATTCATCTCAATAAATCGTTGTAAAATGTTTGCAAAAAAAAAATAAAATTTTTTTAAATGAAGAAAACAAGACTTTGGTTCAGTATAGTGTTTGTGGTGGTAAAATTCCAGCTCCAAGGATAATTTATTGTTTCACTTTAATACATTATACACACGATAAACGTGTGGCAAAACCTTTTCCATATTCGTTTCTATAAAAAATCAATCGGGGGTATTATTTACACCGTCTCTTGTATACAATATATCCATCAAAGTGAATTCTACGTATCATAATGCATGTAAATTCTATCGACGATCGATCGCATTTAATCCAAATACTAATTAGGAAAACCGGCGCGTGGGAACGTGTGCCCGACTCGCATTACGATGGTTAATCTTCCATTTACACGGGGACTTTTTGTCGCGATAATATATTTATTTATATATATTATCGTTGATGGGTGCAGGAACGGTACGATGATTACGGGCTTAGGGTACATAATGTTTAATCGACCGGCCAGGCGTGTAGCGGAGTGCATTAATTGTTTCCTCGTCGCGTGAATTTCATCAGTTCGTTTGAGTCTACAAGCGTCCCACGAACGAACGGAATTTAATCATCACGCCGCCGTTGACGGGTTTGATGAAATCTGGGAACGTTTAATCGCCGCCTCTATCGCAATTACTCATGTAATTTCGATCAATCCGATCTAGGCTGCTGACCTGACGATCTGTAAATTTTTCAAATCCTTATCGCGAGGTAATCAAATTGCAGGAATTTTTGAACGAATGGCTGTAGCTCGGGAGACTTGCGATAGTTATGCGTTTTGTAAACGAGATCGGTGAAACGTACGTGCGCTTTGAATTCGACGAGATTTGCTCAGCCTCTCATATCGGCGGCACCGAAGGTTCAGGGTTGAATGCCGTGCTTGGAATCTGGGAGGAATTCTCCGCGGGATTAAGTACATATATAAGAAAAATATTCGACCTCTGTTGTTTTTATATATATATGTATACGCACTGTGTGTAGAAAATTCGTTTACGCGAAAGGAACGAAAAAGCGTTTTGCTTAATTTTAATTCGTTTCTTGATTTTATTTTTATACCGTTTAAGAGGCGCGATTCTAACCCAGCGGGATGAATAAAAGTGCGACGAGCGTTGACTAAGCCGCGTGTCGGTGTATCGGTGCAGACGCGCCTAATGGATTTACTCAACCATTCCGCGGACCCTATTCAACCCTGGTTTTCAAAAGCCAAAGTATACGGACACCTTGATGGCCCGCGGACTTTAGAGAGGACGTTGAAAATTTTCTCGGTAAATTCTTTCAAAACGCAACGCGTGGCACAAGCAGAAGCAAGATGAAAAGTGTAAGGAAACCCGGACGGTGGCTTCAAGCTGAGAAACTTGTTAAAAAGTCACTTCTTCATTCGCTCTCGGGTATTTTCAACGCGCATTCAAGATCAGAGGGTGTGAAACGCGCGGCTCGAGGGAAGGAAGACTGCACAGCTCGTGGCCATTTTCAACATCATCATCATCATCATCATCATCATCATCGTCGTCGTCTCGACATTTAAATCGTCTTACCCTAAAATCTTTTTGGCACTTCGCGTATGCCGTTACACGCGTTTAAATCGTCAGATTCGAGTGTTAAAAAGCGAGTCTGAAAGAGAGTTTATTGAATTTTGATTCCCTTGAGTATATCTCCATCTTCAGAATAATCGCATGAGGTTAGTGTACCAATTCGTAGCATTTGGCTTTAGTCATCGAGAAATTCACAATTTTTGCCGTAAGTTTATAATTTCGGAAAATGAAATAGTGAATAATTGTGTCTAAACGCGTCGTCAATAACCGGTACACTCACATTACGTGCGGAGGGTAGTGTCAAAGGGGTCAAAGGGAAACCTCGAGGCTTATCACCGACTCGCATGTACGCCCGTAGAGGAAGGCGAACGGAGGCTAAAGGAGAAATGAAATTTTCTCGTTCTCGCCGAAGAATCTCCAATTTACATTCTCAAAGTCCTTTCCCGGTGTCGCCGGCGAGCGTTCCGCGCTATTTCACTCCTTTCGGAGGATGAGGTTATCCTCCTCCGCGTAGCGACGCAAATAACGGTTCAAAGGCTTCGCCGAGCGTGGACCTAAAAACTGTCGAGTTTCCCCAGTTTGCGCGTTTCCGTATTCACGCGACGCAGCCGCGCAGCGGGAGAATTTACCGTACAACGGAACGTAATATCAACTCTTTGAAAACGTGGGGTGAAGGAGAGATTAGATGAAAGTTGGAAGAAGCCTCATCGCCGGTGCTAAATCGCAAGTATCCCGGCGATATAACGAGCGTCGATCCTTTAATCCTGGATTAAAACGATCACTTGGCACGGTCCAGCGTGCAGACCGAACGAACGTTCTAGCTCCGAAAGGGACGTGTAATTATATTAATAAGTTTTCGACCAATTGTCGGAAAGACAAGACAATTATTCGTCAGGTGTACCATTGAAGACGACGAAGATGACCGGAGATGCGAGGTCAGGGATAAAGATCAGGCGATTTTTAACACTGATTACTTTCGGAACGGGAAACTTGTTCGCTTCCAATTAGTAAACCAAGTTGCGGGTGAACGCGGGGCGAAAATTACACGATGCCCGCTCCTCAAACGACGACGACGACGACTTGAATAGGAGAAGCAGCCCTCCTCCTCGCGTGTAAATAAATACTTTGTCTATTTTCACCGGCGCGCAGTTTATAAGGAGACGGTGCGTCGTGGTGGTAGTTTAAGATTTGACGTAGACGCGGGAAACACGCGAGGTTCTTAACTCGTTAATATACGTAGCATAGCTTGCGTCTCGGGCTTCGTACACCAGACCTTCCTCGGTCCGTGAACGATGATAACTTCCCGATATGGTATAATATTGTATGTTTCCTTGTCACCGCGGGCTCTACCTCTTCTCGGCTATCCGCCACTTGCTTCCCCCGTTATACCCTCGATGGCATTCCTCAAATCTGTTGTGCCGACGTTCGTTTTATCTGTCATCTCTCTCTTTCCTTCATCGATACGATATAATCGCAAGGAAATGGCTGGCTGTAAATGCAAATTACCTTTACGATTCTATGCTCGTTTCCGTATTCATCGATATTCGTCCGTTACCGCGAAACAATAACGTCCGAACGATTACGGTGATGTTGAGAAAGAATCCTGCTCTTATTTTGCTTCTTCTTCTGTCAGCGCGGATGAATTTTTATTTATTGCAGTGGCTGGATTGACGGTGGAGCGAGATGGAGAGAAATATTCGTTGGCACGTTAGTATTTCCTGGACCGCGTAGCTGTACCGGTTACAAATCGGGTTCACCCCGCGTGACCTCGGCTTCGGGTGGCGGATACCTTGGTGGCATTGGTGGGAAAAGGACGGTAGTTGAAAGTTCACGGAGGGTTGGATGAAGACGGGTTGTGCAACAGCAGCACCGTTCGTTGCTCGGCTGTGTGGATAATTAGGAATATAAATCAGAGACCTTCGCGCCATTTGAGGATCCCGCGAAAGATCGTTGCAGAAAAATGGGTATAATTGCGTATTGTTTTCTCTCGTCTCATCCGCCGCCACCGGCAACAGCAACAGAAGCAGAAGCACAACCACAGTCTGCAACTCTCGAGGATACGTGTTGTCCGACAACGAGCTGTGCCGCCTTCGTGCCGGTAATTAATTAACTACGTGGAGGGAGATAAAGAGAGAGAGCGTGTGTGCGAGTGTGTTTAAATGAAAAAAAGAGACGATGATGATGATAAAAACCGTGCGGGGGAAAGATCGTTGGTACATTTTATACACGAACGCGTGCCTCGTCGTGATTCCGTGTTTACTTTTCTCAACCTTTCATTCATTGGTACCGCTCATCGCATATGGAAATGGTCACGAGGCTGAGCTTTTCGGGAATGAATTACCATGCGTGCAGAGTGGAAGAAGAGGTGTGCCGATTCGAAAGTGAAACGTTGCGTATTCGTACAACGATTGTTCCGAGTGTTGCATCGTGGAGTAGGAGCGATTAATATTCATTCGCAACGCCTCTTCGGCTTCGAGATGCCGTACGGACGTACGGATGTACGTACACCAAGGTACGTAGGGTTCAAGGAGGTAATGCAATCTCCCCGAGCCAACATTGCATTAAATTTCCTCCTCCTTTTCGAGGAGATTAGCGTGCAGGAAATAGTGGAGCGAAGTGGTTGTGGAAGAGCTCGTAGCATCGTTGTTTGTTTCTCGTTGGCCCTGGCAAACGTCGGCGGGCAACTGCCTGGCTGACTTAACCTACTTGTTCGAGCACCAACTGTGCGCGTGTTTCGTATACCGTGCCACGTAGTCGGAGCAGTACGGTACAGCTCGGTTGAACAGTTTAGCGTTACTCTAATCAATTCACCGATCGTAAGGACGCGGACGCGACAACGACGCACCGCCGTTGCTCTCGCAGATTTAAGGTCGACCGAGTATCGGACGGTCGTCACTCTTCGATTCGCCGCGACGAGCGATGACGATGCTGTGATTTTTGTAGGTACCCGATTCCGAAAAGTCGATTTTACGCGAGGCTGAGCGTTACCTCTCTAGCCTTGTCTTTTAACGAGTTCTCCTTAATTCCTTCCTCTGGGTATAAATTATTTATACAGCAGCGGCGTGCGGTGCGATGTATTGCATTAAATATGAAAACCAATATAAACTTTTCTCCATGTGCCGAGGCACCGAGCGCCGATGGTTGTCGTCCCCGGCAGCCGAGCGTGTCAAGCGTCACTGCGCCCAGGACCACGTATCGACATTTAATCAGGCACGTGGCCAGCCTGCAAACGTCGACCCCGTTCTTCGTCCATCAGCTGGCGTAAATAGTAGACCACCCCTCTTGGCCATATCAATGCCGCTAAGAAGCGGGAAGTCGCGTTGTTACCGTGAATACGGAAATCGTTTCACCGCCACCAGGTGGGAGCTTTCGAAAATTGACTTCTCGATTCCGGTACTCTCTAGAAAATTTCCACCCGTTATCGCCGAAAGGTTACTAACGCCCCTTCTTTCACCGGTCTGTTACAGGATGCAGAAGGAACGCCGAAGTACCTCGGTGCCGGAGGTAGCGCGCACGCGCCCGGTCAGCAGGGCTGGCTAGTAGCCCCGTTGAAGCCCATTCCCGAGACCCTGCAGGCACACATCAGGTAAGTCGGATAACACCGTCGTACGACGCGAGTACGCGATCCCGACTCACCGTCGGCATTCGTGATCGTAGGTTACACCGAAGTGGGTATCCGAGTTGCGAAGAGGCGCTACGAACAAAGCCTTTCGTCCAACTAATCGGAGTAGGTATACGCGGTTTAACCGCGATAAGTATCCCGCGGTCTTTGACTATTGATCATCGTCCGTGCGAGGAGAGATCGGATTATGGGCCAGCCTTCTGGGTATGATAGGACTGTGGTACAAGATTGTGAATGTGAACGGAAACCGTAAGAGCCATTGGACTAAATCCAGCCAGTGATCGTTGCCACCTAGATCCCTGACCGATATCGCCGGTCGAATCGCTCGCCTTGGCGTTTTCATTTCCTGCGAGGGATCCCGCTTTCCACCGTACACGCCTCGAGCGGTATCCTCTGGTGAAGGTCCCGTAATCCTCTCGTTTTACTCGGCGGCTATCCGACGCGGAAACAGTCTGCTGTGGAACCAAAATTGAAAAATCTACTCCAGAGAGATAGAGAGAGAAAGAGAGTTTAATCTTCGAATATCCTTGTCTTTTTCCTTGGGCGCAAGTTTTTCCGACATATTTTCAACGCGCCAAGTCATTAGCAATTCTGTTTCAGATCCGGATCATTCGCGCTAGATTACATTCATCGGTATTTCATTTTTTCCACTTCTTTAATCGTTACTGCGGTTTTTCAGCGCGCCTTGGAATCAGAACTTTCTTCTATCGGCCACCGTTTATTCGTAATACAGCTGATCCGGGAAAGAGCATACTATCGAAATGGGATAATTTTCGCTTACAATCAGGTCCCGCGGGTGTTAAATTCAGGTCCTTACCACATTTATTGTGCTATAGGACGATCGTTTGCAACGAGTCGAGAGTTATTATCCGAGGTGTGATAACGTCGTCGTCCTTGTCATCGGGAAGAGTTTTGTCCAGCTGGTCTATAAAAAAAACTCGTTAAAACGTTGGATGCGGGTTTATAACTCCGAACCCTCCTCTTTCTTCACGATAGGTGGCAGGGGTGAACTATTTGTTATTATTCTCCTCAGCAGTAATACATTACACAGTCTTGCACGTTATGTCGTGGCGAAAATAGCAACGTTTCGGCATGTTTGGTTATTCATTTTCTTTGCGCCAAACGACGATTATATTATTATAATACAAGGCGAAGGTTCGTCTCGAGGCTCTGGTATCGATTCTCGTTTGTATACTTTGTACCCTCCCTCGCGTCAGCAAAAAACACCCGCCGTTTCATCCCTTTCTTGTCGCACGGAGGTCACCCTGGGTAGACCCTGTCGTCATCTTGTCGTGTTATGCCGGTCGGGAACTTTCACTTTAAAATATAGTGAATTATTACGGTGATTATGATTTAAATTACAAATTCTAATCACAAGATATATCGCGTTGTGTCTCTCGCGTTACAGCCAGCCGATTATTCCGTGCCCTTAATCTTTTCACGCATTATTATTATTATTGTTGTTGTTGTTATTAGGTAAGCCATCTTTCAGTGTCTCGACCGGCTTTAACACCCAGCGTGTTATATCCCGTGTAGCAACGTTGAAATATTGTTATACACAGAGGAAAGGGATGAAAAATTTCTGTCTTGGCGTGAAAAGTCGGTTGAGCGCGTTCTTGCGAACACGAGGAGGGGGGTACGCGAAGGGGTGAATAAAGGTGGAGCCGTTATAAACGCTGGATATCATGTAATTAGAGAGTCTAGGTCGACGCCGACCTCGAGACGCGTCTGAATTTTTTACAACCCAAGTTGGGCCGCCATGAAACGAATTGGATTATTGTTGCCCAGGTATCCAGATGCTTCTACTTCTTCTCCGCGTTTGCCGTATCTCATCTCTCCCTCTTCTTTTTTTTTTCATTTCTTTCGACGTTTCAACTCTCCTTTTGTTTTCTCCTTCGTATCCGCGAGCTTTTCAAATGTTCATCAGAAACTCCAAAGTATACCGCTTTCAGATCTTTGGTTTTCCCCTTACCGTGAACTCAATCCTCGACTGTATCGCCCCGCCTTTGGCTTTCTCTTTTTTGCCCATTATCTCATTCTCGCTTTTCTCTGCTCTCTCCGTTATCGCTAACATCGCTCTTTCTTGGGTTATGATTATTTTAGTTTGTCCAAGAGCGATTGGACCCGAAATAATTGCTATATAGAATTATTCACGCAGCCCGAAAATCGCGGCAATTAACTTGACCGTTTCATTGCGAAAAATTGTGTTGATCTTTACGATCTCGATTAAACTTCCGAGCTTTAAGAGTAAACTCGTGTCGAAAAATTGACAAGAAAATGCAAATTAATTTTTACACACGCAACACGCGTCGGGGGATCGATGTGCTCTGTGCCAGGGGTAATAAATTGCAGTGTAAGCTACACCCTTACTTTATACCGATCTGCAGCACCCGTACAGACTTATCGTTAGGCGTGTACGTGCGAGGAGGAGCGCATATAGGGTAAGTTTGTAACTCAAGTTGGTTAGAGATCGGGTGGCGGGGTGGTTATAGGGCACGGTATTAGTTACCTGTCAGCCCCCCCCCCCCCCCCCCGCTCCACCCCTCGCACGCTTCTGGTTGGCTCGAAACCATCCCCCCTATCCGCATCGAGCGAAGAGGAGGAGGAGGAGGAAGAGGTGGTGGTCGAGGTTGGTTCCCTGTGGATTCAGGCAGCGAGCTTGCACCGCTACGGTACAAGTAATTAACTTCAAGTGGCTAATTAATATCAATGCCTGTGCCTGTGTCGCCGATCCCTTTGCCGGGAAGCCGTTTAGCATATTTTTTTTTTTTTTTTCTTTGTCATCATCTTCTCCTCTTTCTGGGATACATTTTACCTTGTATTTTACCACACGGTCTTCTATTTCGAACGTTTATTCATTTTTACTCAGCGACGAGAGGCTAGCGGGTGGGTGAAGTTGAAGGAAGCCTTGAAATAAACTTTTCGCGAGGCACACGTCGTCGTCAGCTGTTCAGCTGTGACGAATGGTAGAAAATGAAAGGAAAAAAGAAGTAACCTTTCTTACACGGACAATTACACCCTCGTATTACTAGCGCCCTAGTTTTTCTAACGCGTGTTATACTATACACCTCGTGTAAATTCGTTGCAGGATTTCCACGAAAAAATTTTAATAAAATTAAAATTGGATGCTTTTATCGTACATGCCCTATATTCCTTTTTATACGTCAGTCTGCCACGTGTTGATGGCTTTTCATTGTACTATATATTCTTCTTCTTTTCCTTCATTTTGTATTCTTCTTCTTTGTTTCACTGTTGGATTTAATACTGTTATTGTATAATGATTCGCTTCTGAAATCGTCCCGAGTCAATTGAAATCGACAGAAAAGATTATCCTGAGACACAATTAGCGTCGTTGTTTGGTGCGAATTAATTATTTGTGAAAATACTTTGGGGGGGGGGGATTCAACGAAGTTCGTCGACTTGAAATATGCCCCTATATATACATATACGACGAGGGACGAACTAATAAATCGAGGAGCGTATTTGCCATCGTTCAAAGTAATTACGGTAGGTTGGTATCACTTTGCCGTCCCGCTGTTTGAATTAAGCGGCAACGTTGCTTGGTTGATATTATTACACCGCCCTAGAGCTACGGTGTATATATATATATATATATATATATATATATATATATATATATATATATATATACTCCCACAGACACATGCATGCATACGCATGTACGTATAACAGGTTCTGTTTCTGTAATCAGTTCTAATTTCCAAGCGATTAATTTTACAACCCTTGATCCAATAAACCAATCGGATGCCATCCGGACGCTGTCCCAAATCACTGGGACCGACTTTTGGTTTCGGTATATTCGCCGTATCATCGTAGATAGTTGAAATCTCGACGGCGTCGGACAGTCCTGCGTGAATGAAAAAAAGGACCTCGTGTTCGAGTGATAATCGTTTCGATTATAAATCAACGCCTTTACAGTTGGACTCGCGGTGCAAGTCTGACGTGGTATCAAGATTCAAGGCCTTCCAGTTCCCTGCGATGGTAATTTGCAACTGCGGTGTATCATACGGTATCCCAATACGCGTGTGACACGCGCTATGCATTCGCTCGCTTACTCGCGCCTACCTCTCGGTATGCGTCGCTGCAAGTGCGATAGTGCAGTAAACGCCTTGCGTAATACCGCAGAAGTCATCCGATAATATTATAACCTCTATTACATATATTATAACGACAGTTGGGTAAAACTTCCGCGTTATCCATAAACGTTTCTGCATAATTCGCATAGGTGTACGTATGATGATATCGGTAGACATCTTTCTTGTCTTTTTTTACACAACGAACGAGTCTGACGCACGCACGTGACTTTGACGAGTCTTTAAACGTCGATCATCCAGTGAAACTGAGACGGGAAAGAGGGACGATTTTTAGGGATAGATTCACGCGTACGAATGGATGCGTGTGTGTGTTGGGAGCAGGGGGGGAGTTTTCGTTTATACAGTTACGGTTATCGGCGATGGTCCGTTGGACTTGTTCGCTGAGCCTGGAAAAGTCGATGAAACCCTCGAGAGACTCGTCCCGTATAGTATCGTCGTCTGGAGTGGTGAATAAATTTAGGCACTCGAGTTTTGTCGGGCGGCCCGTTTTGATCGTTTGATCGTTTGATCGGTTTATAAGGAGAACTATTGTTTCGCCAATATGGGATGCCGATGATCGAATCGAACGCCACGACGAAACGGCGACTCGTCTCGCAGGTTCGTGCTTTGCACCGCAGACACGTCGAATTTTCCCCGCGAAATATATCGGCTACAAAATGACCAAGCGTTTCCCTATTTTCCGACAATTTCCGTTTTCCTGCTCTCTCTCTTTCTCTCTCGCTCTCTCTCGCTCTCTCTTCTTTACTCGGGACATAAATATCCTTCTGTCAATGCGCGCGTGTTGGTATACCGACCATCCACTGCGTATTGATTCGACGCTATTTCCAATCGCTGCGTTTCTCGTTCCCCCGCATCCAACGCCGATCAACCCAAACTTTGGGGTGAAATATCGAAGCTGCTCGGCGGCACAACGTCTCGTATAAATACATTTTATTTTATTAACTTCGAGGCCGAGTCTTCTCTTTGCTTCGACTACTTCGGGAGGATGATGAACCGATAAGGAGGAATTTATCCACTCGAAGTGCGAATCTTAACCCGTTCCTCAGAAACGGTTACCGTTATCTTCATCCTCTTCACACTGTGACGAAATTTTAGCGGGCGATAGTAAAAATCTCATCCTAATCCCGATGTTAGCCGTTCTTTCCGCCATGCCGCCAGTTCTTCTGTAATTTTGCTAATGGTTCAATAATCTCGATAGATTCGACATACGCTGGCCAGCAATAAAATTCCTAGGTATAAATCGTCTCGTCTCGTCTCGTCTTATCACCTTAATCCCCCCTTACCAATAAATATATCTTTCTTCCATTTCACTAATGTATATATTTGCTTTGTATTTTCATGCAGACATGGAAATGCGGCAAAGGAACAGAGCTTTGAAAAGAAATCCTTAAACATGGCGTCTACGCATTTTTCAATTTCATTTCACCTTTTTTTCTTTTCTTTTTGTTTTTTATTCTCATCACCCTTAAAGGGTGATTCTCAACCCCTTTGTCTGCCTGACGAGTCGACTATATTGCGGTGCGGCGGCCCTGTGTAAAGGAGGTCTCAATTATTCACCTTACCTCAACAAACGAGATTGGAAATTCCATGTTACACCCTCAAAGGTAAATCCGTTACATTTATACGGATCGACAAATAGCTGCGAAACGACGCGACGCGAGCGTACGGTTTATACAGTGAAATTTGGAAATTATTTGACGTACGATCTTGTTCGCGATAACGAGGATGACGATGCAGCGGGAAATTGAACCACTCCGTACTTTCCAGTGACTCACGGTAACTGGGTCAAGACAACCGATCTTATCGTCGGCGACGGAACGTTTCGAATCTGAAAAATTTCACCCCCACCTATTGAACTTTACCGTCGTTGCCGATCTGCCGAATTGCGAAAGGTCATGATCATATCAGATATGTCGGCGAACAGTGAAACACGTTATAAATCGTGTACAGTGAAACCACAAGAAAAAAAAGAAAAAAAAGATAAGATAAAATCGGTCACGTGATTTACGCGAAAAGTTTGTCGACGGGATTGTTATAGCTGGATAGGGGTGGGGGATGAACGCTTGAACAAAACTCGCCGGTCCGCCTGCCTGCTGCCTGGCTGGCTGTTATAATTATACCAGCGGGTGAATTTTATGCACCTCACTCATTTACACGCTCCGAGATGTCGAGTATTAATTATTTGAGCCAGCTATTCGAAGCACTCCTGCCCCCGCGATAGTCGGGTCGGCGGGCACCAGGCGGGCACCAGACACGAAGCAAGCCCCGCCGCCCCCAACGCGAACGCATATAATCGATACGCACCCCGCTCGAACCGGGTCGTAGGGGGCGGGAGGGGGTGGAAGCGGTTAGCGGTGTAGGTGCACGCGCACGCGGCGAAGGAAGAGCACCGACCAGGTTCATTTGCACGCCCGTGACACGGCACACTCTCGATCCAGGATCGATGCACGCGTGTGAAGGAAGAGACTTCGAGGTGCCAAAGCCAGGCTTTGCTCGGACGACGGTTGCAGGCTGGATCGCGTAGGATGTTCGAGAAAATCAGAACCGAATTCCCAACCCCCGAGTCAAGCTTGAGAAGCTTGTCGCGATGCTATTGTGTCGCGACTGCAACCAGCGTCAAAGTCTACGCAGAGACCGGCGGGTTCTCGTCTGTCGGTTGATCTTCGTCAAAGGCACGCGAAGAGAGGGATGAAGAACAGATTTAGAACCCCGTTATACAGCGTGTATACGTGCCAAAGACCCCCGACAGTCCGATTGCCGGGTTCAACTTCCTCTTCCGCTGACGCGGTTTTTGCGGAAAACGTATCAACTCGGTTGGCCGTCGTCGTAAGATTCTCCGCTCCCGCGGCGTTATGAGATGATCTTTTATCGGGGCTCGCGGGGTCTTGTTTTCGCTCCTATTTTTTGCCCGCGTCATCTGGTGAGCCGAGCCACCGATTCGTCACCGTTAACCAGTCCGTTTCAGGGTTGTCATTTCGTTGCTATATATATATATATATATATACGCCGAATTTTCACCATCCTACCGTTTGTTTGTAAACTGCGGAGGCCTCGAACGAATCACGGACGAAAATTGAACCGCACGTTGTCGCTGATTGTTGTTTATACGTTCGATGCAAAACGGATTGTGGCAATAACCTGTGGAGGATTGACGTTTGCATGCTTTGCTTGGTCAGGGGAACGTCAAATAGTCACTTTCCAAGAACCGATTCCCCGCGGGTTGCAGAAGGAACGGAGCTTTTATAAATGAATCACGTTCCTCCGCGTGGTGTGTAGGTATCGACTCGCGGATGAAATTCTTGCGTATTCTCGGATCGCGGACGAAAACACGCGTGTCGATGTGTAACTGTCCAGCACGCGCAACACGCGTGGACCGAGCCGCGCATATTCTTATTCGCTTATTCTCCACTTCGTTCCGACAAAAAAAGCTTTTACGCGAAACGATCGCTGAGGGATTTCTTTGACGTTTGTTGTACCCGTGTATGTTTTTTTTTCTCTCTTTTTTTTCTTTTTTTTTCCGAAATTGAGGTTAGCTTTTCGCGCCTCGAAGAAACCTCTCGGCGCGTCTGGAGTTTCGATTGACCTTGCCTCGTCGGTCTTTTCTCATGTTCGAGATAGATTTTCTTTCATTTTTCTACAATGTATACGCTACTAGATTCTGAGCCAAGCAAGTCACGCGACCTGCAATTCAAGCTTTTATTATCGAATATCACTGAATCCCGTAAATTCTGTGTGAAAATTGAACCGGTGAAAAAAATTTACTCTCTCGATATCAGGCGTAAGATATAGAATAATGTAGAATAGTGTCCTAGTCTCCAGGGAGTTTATTCCCCCTTTCTTTAATGTAGTTTGCCGCGTATTTTCATCCACTCGAAAGTCTGATATTAAATGGCAGGCTGAGCCGCTTTGCCTTTATGAGGTACAGCATCAATATCCTTGATTTTGAGCTACCAGCTACCGCGTTTTATGATAAGTCGTCTTGCGTTTAGGGAGTGGGACGAGGAAGGGGGTGGAGGGGGGTGGAGGAGTTTGCTTACTTTTGAAAAGCTCTGCGTAACACAAGCCATATTCATTTTTCCATTACACTACTTCTTCTTCTTCTTCTTCTTCTTGTTCTTCTTCTTCTTCTTTTTCTTCTTCTTCTTTTTCTTCTTCTTCCGAACGTGCTAAAAGTTTGCTTGGACCCGCTGGAGCCGGCGAAAGTAGGTACACCTCACCTCGCTCTACCACTGTACCGTAATATATCGAGCGATTTATATAACTCACGTCCGCAAGCTTTGTTATCCTCCAGTTTACCCCTCGCCCTTTCCCCTTTGGTCTTCCGCTGCTCCCCACGACCCTCCACAGGGTGGCTAACTTTTTGTGGTTTATATCATAAACGTGTACTTTATAATGTATGTTATGTACCCAAACCATACACAGATTTTCACAGCGTAAGCTCTTTACCTACTTTTTTAAAAATTGCTGCCTGTACAAGAACAGTTGTGCGGAATTGTAGTTCTATCGTTATTTTCTTCTCTCCAGTGCCGCTGCACCAGTTGTGTTAATAAAACCGTAATTTTCGTATTTACACTAGGAGTTGGTTCGAACCGGACGAACGTTGCAGTTTTACGAGTGGAAAGAGAGAAAGATAGATAGAGAGAGAAAGAGGAAACGGGAAAGTGTAATAAACTTTGGTGGTAAAAGTTCCGTAGTTGTAATATTATCGCGTGTAGGTTCCTTATTTCATTTTGCATCAGTTGAAACTGTAAACCTAATGCACAAACTAACTTGTAGTTGCGGTATTCGATATATACAGTGAATTTGCAGTCTACGTAACAAAGATTTCACTATCGTGAAATGGTTTTCAAAAGAGGAGGAAAAAACATTTCAAATTCCGTCTGTCCTGCCCCGCGGCACCGCAATAGCGCAGTATAACGCTATCGTCAAGCAAATTTATTACACGCGCGAACGGTTTTGGCAAAGAACTCTTGCAGCAGCATTGGAATAACTCGCGGGAATCCGTCGGCCGGTGAAATTGCGTGAAAGGAGGGAAGGGGACGCGGTTTCAAAGATCAACTGTCTACCACGAATGATAGACGACGGCATTCGCTCATCCTTTAATCCTTAATCTTTCGTAACGGACTTGAAAGGGTATTTCTGGAAGCCGGTCGGCGTAAAGACGTAAAAGCTGGTAAACAAAACGTCTGGCTCTCCTGTATCACGTATACTCGGATCAGATTCATCGTATTATACTTGGCTGTGAAAATATTCATTTAACTGCAAGAACTTGCGAGTTCGAGGAATTTTCTCCACGCGTATAATTCAGGCGATTTTCCGTCATTACCTGCCGCGCAGAAAGCTTTTCTCCCAGTTCTATAGCCGCCTCGCCGTGGTATCGTAAGCGCAACTTTGTTCTCGGTTAGTTCGTCGTTAATTAAAATAACCATCATAAGCTGTCCAAAGCGAGAATCCTGTGACCCAGTGATTCCGGGGTGTCTGCCAACCAGGCGAGAGAGGCTCGATTAAAATTCAACGCTGTCACCTTCTCCGAAGCCGCCAATCCGTCCCCTGATTCCTCGACATCCTCGACGTGGTCCGGAGCCAAGAAACAAACGGAAGGGAAAAGCGAACTGCCGAGTGCAATCATTTCAATGATCGCAAGATCAGGCGAATAAAACGTTGAGAGGCTTGTTTTTATGGAATTCAGCTTTGAGTTTTCTTTCTCCATCTCAATTTAGTTTACAGCCTCAGGCGGTATGCCGGTATGTCGGATAACAGTTGTTAATTAACGATCTGTGAGCGTATAATGATGATGATGATGATGACGACAACGACGATGATGATGATGATGATAATAATAATTATAATGATGATGATAATAATTTTTCGGGGGGGTTTTTAGAGCACTTTCGGGGTTTATGGGTTAACAGGGGGGAAAAATGGCAAGGCCATACCGGCCGGCGTGCGCGCGCGGGAATAAAATCCTCGTAAACACTTTCGTCGACGGCGGCGGCGGCGGCGGCGGTAGGAACTTGATGATGAAGTAAAAGTAAAAGGGGTTTTTCGAGGGTGACCCGCGGGCAATACCAGGCGCCGGTTAACTGGCCCGAAGAAAAAGGGGATATAAATACGAAGAAGCGGGAAAAGTTTCGCCGCCCAACTGCTAACCGCGAGATTGGGAAACTGCCGTCATGCTGTAAGGTCGAGGCGGACGGTCCGGTAATTGTGTAAATTGGCTCCGTTTTCGTCCACACGCTTCGTTCCCCGTCTACGTGTCTCCCGGAGGAGGAGGAGAAGAAGGAGAAGAGGGAGGAGAGAGGAAACTGGGTCAGATAAAACGGGAGATAACGCCGGAGCCGGTCGCTTTCCGCTTTCCCAAGCTCGAGCTCAAACACTCTCGGCATTGCGCGGTACGGGAGAACGTCCAAAAGCTCGCTGCAATTCCTTGACTTTCGTAGCCACTATTTTTACACGCTGTACGAACACGCGAGGTGGAATTTAAGCGAGAGTATAATCAGAGGCTGAGCAGGCGGTGGAATTCAATGAAACTGCTTCAAAGCGAATAATTGATTAACACTTGTGCGCGTCGCGCGAACGCCGTTCAGGATTCGTCTGACACGGGGACGACCCGTCAACAGCTGACTCCGAGCTTGACGCTCTGTCAAAATTTACACCAGCTTCTGTAACCTGATAAATTTGTCTCCAGGCGAGTTAATCCCCTCGCTTCTCTTCCCGTGATTTGATTGTAAATTGAGTACGCTGATTGCGCACCGATCTTCAGCTGTATGGGTACCTATATCTTTGCGTAACCATTTTATTAACGGCGTAACAAGAAGGCGTGTTTCATTTGTAACCCGGAAGTCGGGGTAAGTGTAGGAGGAAAAATTGGTAATCGCGTTGTTGGTACGCTTCCTATTAGCGTTCTCGTTTCACGTTGAAAAGGTTTCTGAGAATTGTCTAAATTACTGCGTGTAAACGTCATTCCTTTTGGCTATTGTATATGCATTTTTGCAACAAAGGTGCCGCGGGCGGTCGACCCTGAAAAGAAGCTTTGTCTGGTCTAAGTCTGCCTTTTTCTCCGGTCCGATCCTCTTTTTGGAACCATGATGGATAAAGCCCGTGTGACGAAACAAGAGCACTTCGCCGTCAGACAAAAATATAACCGAGAACCCCCCTTGAGGCTTGGTTGAATAGCACTTGGCAATTAATTTTTTACCCTACTTCACCCAGCTGGTTTATTCTCGAGAACGGACAAATCGCGGTGGGACTTGACGCGGGAGGACTTCGCAGGTATCAACGCGGTTTGATATTAACGTTGCTTCGCCTCACTTTCTACCTTTGCTCCTGGTGAACCTTTTCGTAAAACGGCATAGTTACGGTTAATTATTTCCAAGAGAAGAAGAGTTTTTTGCTTTCCCCGTGCTGTTTCAGGCCAAAGAACAAGAGACAGGGGCTCGAGGATTCGTACAGCGGTTTTCTTCTTGCTTGAAAAAATCGTCGAGTCAACTTTTCTCGTTACCGTTTTACTCGAGCTGCACGAGCCTGCCTTAACATCCTCGTAAAAGATGCTAAGTCGGTCATAGGCTTGATCCGATCGAGGTTCGAACGTACATCGATGTCGTAAAAGAAAACGCAGGATAAAGGAAGGAATTTGGAAAGTCTTACATCCCGAACTGCAGGATGAGAGAGAGAGAGAGAGAGAGAGAAAGAGAATGGAAAATGAACGAAACGATGTTCGTTCGATCGAAATCACCGCCGCGTTTACTCGTTAACCATATTCGGTAGAACCGAATGGGCGACGATTTACTCTCGGGGGTGGAGAACAATCGGGCGCATATTTCTTCTTTACACAATTATAGTTGGAGATAGCGCCATACCGTTGAAGTAGGGAAACCCGGTAAATATCTCCAGTTCCATTGGCGTCGTGTTACGGTAGTTTCATAATTAAGTAACTTTCCTCGGAGTTACTCTCCGGCTTCACGCGAGAGCTCTGCCATGGAACAAGTTCTACCAACTGCACAAGTAGTTCAACTCTCAGCGCGCTCCTCTCGTCCTCCTCCTCCTCCTGCCAGTATCCGTCCTTATCCTTCTCGTGCCATCTTGAAACCACCCTCCTCTTCATCCCCTACTTCGGGGCTATTGAAGAACACTTGTTTCACCGCTTCGCTTCACCAAATCCGCACGCTATTACCGCGGTCGTTCGAGATGAAAAACGACTAGTTTAGCGGTAGTCCCTAAATGATTATCGATACTTTCGAGCCTGGCAGGGATCGTTCGAAATGAATTTCTAAATTTATTTATTTATATTATACATTTATAGCAGGATAGCTATTGTTTGAAATTTGTCTGTGTATATGAAAAAATAACCAAGTTTTCACTATTAAATATTACCCAGCCGAAGTGAAACTGTGCACGAGGAATCACGAGTCGCGTTTCGAGGAAAGTTAATCGGATAAAAATTCCGCAGAGAGTCTGAGTAGAGTAATTAACGGGCAGCGGATGGAGAACGGTCTCGTCGTTTTTCTTCTTCTTCTTCTTTGTCGACTACGACGCTCGTACAAACGTATAGATATAGCTGCATGGCATATACACCGCGAAGAAAATATACAACGGCTGAAGTAAAGTATAATAAAGCTTTAAACCATTAAAGCTGACGGGCAAGAATCGAAGTCGTCAAAGAAAAAAGTAGGCTAAGCACGCTCGGCTTTCGTCGGCTTACAAAACTTGTTCCTATCTTGTCGCTATCCGTACAAACGTGCAGCGTAACTTGACGTCCGTACTCAGCTGGCTTCAATCACGTTTGCATTAATTTAACCTCGTTGCAGAGCTCCGCATTTATGTTGGAAAGCGAGAATCCGCCATGCGTTGGATAGACGTTCGAAACATCGTGTTGGAAAAAGTCTGGGATTCCCGAGGACGGATTTTCACCTCAACTTTCACAGCGATTCATCGATTCGGAGCCGAAGTATTCAGATTTGAGGTTGCTTTTTCTCGTGACCGTGAACGGAAATCGCAGCGAGGGATAATCCGACCGTGACCTCTCTGATACTCGCGTATATATACCTTTGTAGCTCAAGAGCAAGAGTTGCAAAGCGATTTGACGTCCGAGTCGTACAGCGAGGCAATCGTAAGGCCAATTTCCTACATTGCCTTACACCGGTGCAGAAAGCGTCTGCTATTACGTTATGAAATCACGAGTGAGGTTACGATTTCCAATAATTCCTGACCAAGTTCGATGCTGCGTATACAGGTATACCTGGGCGACCTTTGAACGCAGCCCGGATAGTCGGAAATTCATAAATTTTACAAATAGAACGCTCCACCACCGAGGCTCGGTGGTTTTACCCCGCACTCCGAGCTAGCTGCAGGAGGGGGAAAAACCAATCACGATGAAAATGACACGCGCCTGGCGCGAGGGCGAGCCGTTGATCGACGAAAGGAACAAGGGGTGACTGCGTGCCTCGTTAAATTTATTATCACCGCCTGTAACAAGTCGGCTTAGAATCGGAACGCGATCGCTGTAATGATAAATCTCCAAATGAAAGAGGCAGAGAAAAATAGTAAGAGAAAAGCACTCGGGAAGCAGGGTAAAAAATTGCAAATCAGCAAACCAAGGCTTGACTGGCAATTCGTACGAGTGTCCGCGTGCTAATTGAACCGAGTTGCAGCGAGGAGGATGAGGAGGTACGTTTGGTGTCTAAAAAGCAGCGACGAGTGATTCCGTTTCGCTTTACGGCCTCGTAAATCGTGACCTTTTCTACTTGTGTAAAAAAGGGGGGAAGGGGGGAGGAGGGGGACTCCAGAAATGTGTTTCGCTTTTAGCCGGTAGCGGGAATTTGTTTTAACACATATTCACCGTTTCCTGCAAGTATGTAGCTCAAAGCTCTCCGGAGATTGAAAACAGGGCGTTGGATTTCAGTCGCAGGGAAACACGTACGCGACCCGGGAGTAATTGCATCCGGAGTAACGAACGGTGTATTCTTCAATGTTTGAACGCTCGAGTGGAGGCACGACGTGTTCAAGGTCTTCCCACCTCGCTTCGGGCTCGAACTCAGGACTGAGCTTTGTGAAAAAAGTCACAGGAGCCTCATGATCGTCATCATCGTCAACTTCGGTAATCGGATCGCCCGGCTGGATGCGAACCGCGGATCGACCTTGAATTTTGTTCCCAAAGAGTCAAGGTCGAGCGACTATAGACGGAAAGGGAGATGAAGAGATAGAGGGAGTGAGAAGAAAACTTGTTTCTCCGGGCTTCCCCCGCTTTGTTCGCGACAAGATATCGTATCGGCGTGTATCCAGACTAGTTGGACCGAACGCCGCTACAAAACAGCATCAAACTCAAAGCCGACCGGAACTTGGAAGCGGGTTAAGCTGAACGGTGTGCCAAGTTGCGAGGATTTCGAGGGGAATCCTCCCACTTCCGTTTGTCTCATCGTCGTTGCTGGGGAGGGATGATAATTTTATTCCAATTTCGTCTACATACGCACAGGTGACGGATGTTTCGTGAATGGTTTTCGTTGGGCTCGTATCTTTCCCCGCGAAACGGTTCGAAACGTTGCCCCGATCGTCGTCGTCGTCGTCACGAAACAGAGCGGATGTATTTTCACTCCACTTTTACTCCTCACCCCATTCCCTCGCGCTCTCTGTTTCCTTCCGTAATCTCTCCATCTCCCTATCATTCGTCGCTCTCCTCTTCTCTTCTCTTCTCTTCTCTCGACGGCTAGCTGCCGTCGGCTGAAGGTATCGATCTGAAAATAATATCAGCTGAGTTTTTGTCACCCTCGCGTCTAACCTGGCGTCACTCCTTCTTAACGAGATGGATGCCTCTCTATCCCCCTTTCCCCGCTCTGTCGTTCATCTCTCTGTTTTCTTTCCTCCGCCCTACGCTTTCTCGGATATTCTTTCCTCCTTCTTAGTCTCCGTCCGATCGTAAAAAAATTTTTTTTCCCAAATAACCACCTATCTACCTTAAACTCATCCCTACGTTATTACTAACTTAGTCATCTTCCGTTCTTCAATTTTCGTTTTTTTTTTTTTTTTTTTTTTTTCATCGCCGCGACACAAGTTACTTTCAAACCTTACGTTCGTCTCTTGCCCGTGACCTTTTTGCAGCTCTGCAGGTCGGTGGGTCGTTTTCGGACAACGGTATTAATCTAAACCGCTTGAGGAGAGGCCGCAGTCTGGAAACCTTAACGTTTGCATAATTTTGTACGACAGTGATGTCGCTCGGTAAATCATCGTTTCGGTACTCATCCTCTTTTACACTTTTCTTTTTCTTCGTTTTATTTCGCGAGAAACAACGAAGTAGGTATTCTGATACGTGGGGGTGGTTGGTTTTACGGAAGAAGAAATGATCCCTGGGGTGAACCTGCACGGAATGTAGTTGATCCATAAACTACACTCCCTGTTCTTTTTTGTTTTTTATTTCTTTTTTTTTCCTCTCCATCTGGGTAATGTTTCCGCGCGTTTAACAGGTAGGCATATATTTTGTCGGAAATGGGGTTAGGGGTGAAGAAATTGAACGTGAGAAGGAATCGATTCGTCGCTACAGGGAGCTAATCTATCGGTCATATCGCTGCACAGTCTTTAACGACGATTGCCTTTTTTACGACAGCTGGGCGCGGTTCTCTCCTTCGCTCGGTTTCTTACACTCCGCGTTTGTCCTTCACACCTCGAACGACTGCCACGCGAGGCGGTTAAGGTCAGCAGTGGCTTCCGAAGTGCCAAGGTAAGAGGATACGCAGAGTCCGCAGTACCGTAAGGCAATGTCACACCGATCCGTGCAGACGGTCGGAGATACGTAACCAAGGCGCAATACGATTCCCGCCTCCTCGCGGCTCGTGCTGATGGAATATGCATGACATGCTAATACCAGGTGTACCTAATCTAATAACGCACCTCGACGTCGACTGTCTCTTGTCTCCGGTATCCGGTGGCCGTAAATCGGATCAACTCATCTCTGACCTGGGACAACGCCGGATGCATCTCGAGCGTCTCGACGCTCGTCAATCGGGTCACGAACAATTTTCGTCCTTCATATCTGATTCTTGTTGATGCTACGCGTCCAATGATCGATCACCACTCGACTGGTGCTTGACGGTTCCGATTTTCAGCGAACGGAGGATGGAAGATAATTAGCGCCAGTTATCACTTTCTCTCTCACTCTCTCTCTCTCTCTCTCTCTCTCTCTCCCTTGCATTTTCATCACCACCAACCCGCGATGATGATGCAGCACGCACTCGGCGTAATACGGTTGTAATTCAAGCTGACGTAAAATTACCCGTGAACTAATTCACACGCCTCGGAATTGTGACTTGGAGTTATTGAAGTCGGAGATTGAGTCGGGCTAACCAGGATTGCCGCTTCGTTTACCTCTGTTCAAATTTTAGAGCCTTTGAGACGCGATGCGAGCACCCTAAGTTTCTCATAATCCCTCGAGGACCGCCGTTCGTTCCATCATTCCTTCGCCGGTAATGAGTTTGGTTGTTTCGTCGGCGATTATTTTCACGTAATAATTGTCGCCACTTTGGAATTCAGGAAAAAATTTTCGTTCCAAATTTCATCAGACTTGCAGGCAACGTTAGCCTGAAATCGATATTGAGGATTTTTATTCCTTGTCCAAACCTTGTGCTTGGATGCGTGTAGCAAAAATTCATCCAACGGTGTTCGTTGGTAGTTTGTTCGCATTGTGGCAGACAGGGTCGAAAGGGTTAGTGACAAAGTGCAGAAACCAATGAATTTACGACCGTAATAATCGCAAGTCTTCGGGGAAGAAATTTATTCACAAATATTCATCGAATTCATAACACAGTTTATTCAAACAGTCACACGGCGTTATTATCAAGCATACCTACCCTTGCACATATCGACATTATAAATCAGCTCGCCTCGGTTATTTTATCGTCAAACTACTCTGAACCATTTTGTTTCACTTACGACACTGTCATGAAATATCAATTCTTATGATTAATTCAATAAACCACTCCAGGACTATGTGGAACAAGTCTTATAAGGACATTTTCGATTACCGTCACTGCTGCGTGGGAATGTTTTGTAAACGGGTAACCTTGTTTCCGTCTCTCACTTCCCCTCTCTGCGATTTTAAGTAAAAAATGGCAGAAAACGGGAGAGAGAGAGAGATATATAAAGAGAGGGAAAAAAGGCAGATAAAACCCAGAGAGTGGTGAAAAATATGTATATATAGAATGATATTAATGTCGGCTTTCATGCTCTTCCGTGTATACTTTGCAACGTTTTCCAACAAGTAGATTATATACCGTATCTACCAGCAAGCCAACCTCTGTTCCTCCTCTGTTGACTTTAAAAGCTCGTTATTCCTAATTCCGTTATGACTTATCGTTTGCGTTGTAGAATTCAGCCTCAGTGTTTTCTTTACCGTTTTTCACTCGCTCCTCTTCTTCACCTCCTCTCCTATTATACAGAAAACTTTTACTCACCGTGAAACGAGCCGGCTCGTGCTTTAGACTGCGGAATAATTTCGCTTGCCCCCCGCCGCGTTGTATTATTTACCGGAATGGAGGTATTTATATATCATTCCCAGGTTTTAAATTCATCACAAATCTTTGCACGGTATTACAGTTTTGTTGCGAAATGAATATTATAACAATCCACATTGATATATATATATATATACACACCAATGTAACGAATTGTAAAGAATCGTTCTTTCCTTTTTGGTTTCAGGTGAGAAAAAAGGAGAAAAATGTACACGTCTTTCATCTCGTGCCGCGGGTAGGTATTTCCGGTTTTGATCTCAGGTAGAGAGGAGACGACTCCGAAATCTCCACCTCTGAATTTTTTCAAGACGAGATGGTGGAGGAGGAGGCGGAGGAGAAAGCGAACTTGTGTATACGCGGTTAACAACGTGAGCCAACCTAGACATACGAATACACGTCCCAGACATATACGTACATGTAACATCTATTCTATTCTCGGAAAGACTTTCCGTGCAGTTCGATGAAACTCTACGGAGTTCGACACAGCTTTTAATCGCGTGTTCTTCGTCGACGCTGTTCACCGCTCGTAGTCCAGACTTTGTTAATTAACGCGGGAAAGTTGCCTTGCCTTTGACTTTGCCTTGCCAAAAGGATTCCTCGAATCGACGTCGCTCCTCGCGCTTATAAATTGTAGCATCATCATCATCTCCATGTGCGTGTGTGTGCGCAGTGGAATTCGTGTCATATCGCGATTCCTTAACTTGGTGCAGATGGTTTGATTTTGAGACTCCGGACTATACGTAGCGTATAAAACGGCAATACACGAAACTCGCTAATTGAGCTGTAATGAGAAACTTTTACAGGGTCATTTCTTGCCTTAAATTTACTTCGAGATTAGCTCGCTTCCTTCGGTGAGATAACAAGACGAGATACTCGAGTGATAAAAACCCCGGTGTGTAAGGCATAAATACAAGGTACAAGTTGCCTGCCTACTTCCAGTGTAATAAAGTATATACAGCCATTATTGTACTTGTATGTATTTCATTGCTACCTGCGGCAGATGTGATTTACAAGAGACTTATGTTTATACGATAGAAAGGTATTGCCAGGATGAACGAGCATGACTCGCAATCGGGAATAAAAATGTTTATCATCGAAACATCGAGCAATCGAGGTTCGGACTTCGATGATTTTTTACCTATTTAACATCTTCGCTCAGTAATCGCGAGCAAAAACAGGGAAATCCCGTTGGTTTTATTCTTATCGTTAGCCTGGAACCGATTAAGTGTCTGAACCGTTGGCTGTTTCATTTTGTTTAGTTGAACAATTTAATTTTTTTTCTTTTTTCTGTTGTTTAGTCACCATTGGTAATTTTGTTTCGCGCATATTTTAATGCCACGTAGCTAACTGCGTGTAAGCGCAAATGAATTGACCTAGAATAAAAAAAAAACCAACAACTAGCTGTACGGGGATATTTGTTTATTAGATTTTGACGAATTTGATAGAGAACGTGAAAAATATCTTTTAAAGTAAAAAAAAAAAAATAAATAAATAAAGAAGAAAAAATGAAAAATTCAGTTGCATGTACATGAATTTGTAGTTGGAAATGAACAGTGTTTGAAACGTTCGTTGAAAATTGAGACAAACGAGTGCGTGCGAAACGTGCGGCAGAGCGGCAGGAGGAGGGAAATTTGATTAAACATTTGAGTGTCAGGTTTTATTCCTACAGTACGTATACAGAAACTGAAACACCGCGCGTCACCGGGAGGGCAAAGAAGAAAAATGTGTGGAGTTGTATAAAATTCATGTTATTGGATCCATCCATTTAATTCTCTCTCCAACCCCGCTGTACACAATCAAAAATTATTCGATCATCCGTAAGCCCCCGTGGCTTTGGTCGTGTCAATTTTTTCCGAGACCGAAAAAGCTTCGCTGCCCGTGTTTGCGCAACTTCCTTCTACAAACAAAATGACGAGTTAAATAATTTATCGTACATTTAGTCAAGTATCGCTTTCGATGATGAATTCTATAGAGAAATCGATTTACTTACTCGGTGTATGAAATTCCTCGTTCCTTTTTTCATCGGTCGTAATTTGCTCCGTGCTCCTCGCAACGAAAACCCAAGTCTTTAGCTTCGGGTTACCGTGTATGGGATATTTATGGGCGCATACGCGCGTATGCGTACACAAAGGTTGAGAGAATTTTGCGCACATTGGTACGCGTATATACTACCCACTCGCTTAATCCTTCGCTCTCGGCTACGACCCTCGAACAGGGGGCGGTTCTAACGCTTGCACAAAAGCCGTCGTTAGTAACTTCACCCCTCGTCTAAACTTGGTATTCCCTCAACCCCTCAACCGTTCGCCTTCGCCTTTGCCTTCGCCCTCTTCGTCACCCACCGACTCGCCCTCGTCCTCCCGCGTAACGCATTGTTCCAATTAATTATATTACGGGCCGGTTTATCAAGTTGCATTAATTTACGATATTAAAATTAACGCCTCCACACACGGGCATGAATTGTCCGGCGATTAGGTATCACTCGTATGTTATTCTCTGCACGAGACGTCACTGCAACTGCACATCGATACAAGCCCGCTTTCGGGGCCGTCATCGAGAGATCCGCAATCAGTGCCGTCGATTTATAATTTTGGAAAGTGAAAGGGTCAATAATTGGGTCTCAACGTGTCGTCAATATAAATGGTACGCTTACCTTAGGGCGATGACGAAGAGACGTGAACTCGAAACGGGGAAAGAATATCAAAACCTGACCTATCTCCAACTACCGCGGATTCGACACACGGAATAATACAAAACACGTGGCACACACGATGCATAATACACACCTGAAGCAAAGACCGCGGGCCTGTGTTACCGTATTTGATGTAAAATAAAAACGAACTTCCAGTCGCCATTTAGCGCTTCTCTTCATGCCTCTCGAAGTTCTCGACTTTGTAGACTCGTTCCCGGAGTCCCTTGGTCGAATTGAATCCCGACAAATTTTTGGGGAGGTAATCCGGGAATGGCGGAGAACCTTGTTCGATTTCCTTTTCCCACATCTTTCGTTTCTCCCTCTCTCGATCCGGATCGTCTCGCATTAATCTCAATCCATCCCTCTCTCTCTCTCCCTCCCCCCTTCGTCCCGCGGGTGTCCCGTTGTCTCTACGCGAAGGAATTCACCGATCCGACATTCCGAGCGTATCGTAGCTGTCCTCCTCCGGCTACCAAATACAGACGCTCCGTATAGCCACCGCGGTCGATAACGCAACTCTGCCCCCAGAATTTGGCACTGAGATTAGATTCTCCCGGCTCACAGGACTACCCGCCACTCGCCACATAATTCCAGATTACACGGAGGTGTGACTCCAGCGGCGTTCAACTCGCGTATCGCGCTCTCGTCCTTTGCGTATGGTTTATTAGTTTTTTATTTCCCAAAACGATGTCGCCGTTGAACTCGGGCAATCTTTGATCGAAACGGGCGACAGGCCTCGCGTCCGCAATTCCCCGGTTGTCGCAGTCGTCCCGGAATATCGCTTTGATTTTTACGCATTATCGCTCCAACGTCACCGAGCAAATTTCGCGGGTTCAAAACGAATGAAACGAAAAGATCAAAGGACTCGGGGTGGCTACAGCGATTTTTCGTCTTCGTCGTCGTTCGAAAAATACGAGTAATGTTTTTTTCGCTTTCTCTCTTTCCTTTGTTTTACGCGTATACGTTTCAGCAAGTATTATTCTCGTTTTTCATTTAGAGTTTTACACGAACACATTTCTCTTTATACTCTGAAAGTAGTAACGCTGCAAAGAGTGGTATAAAAATGAATACTCGGTGTACGAAGATTTTCGGTCATGAGTCAGTTTCGCGTGTAACGTGTGTAACGTATTATTGCCTCCGTGACGCGATCACGCCCCGAATTCGCACCCTTGACGCAAAAGTTCCACTTATCGCGAAGCTGCTCGCCTCGTAATTCGCACGTGAAAGTTGTCGCGCAATCAAAAACTCGGCCCATTAGACCTCGAGGAGGGGAAGGAGTGTTTGTTCCGTTCCTCATCCCCCCGAAAAAGGTCTGAGGGTTTGCGGGTGGTTGACTGACTGGCTGACTGGCTGATTGGTCTGCTGGCTCGGAGTTCGCAAGGTCGGTCGACGGCCTCTCACCTCACCCTGCTGCGTCGCCCGGGCGTCGCGACGTCCGTCGCCCTCGTCCTCTCGACCTCTCGTTTTGGCGAAGGGGGGCGGTTACGGGGCAACGTAACTCCTGGCGGGCAAAAAATGAAGCGAACGCAAAATTGGAGAGGGCTACCCGCATCACCGAGAAGAAAATCAATTCACTTCGATTCGTTCGTTTCGGTTCAGCGAACGCGGGGGATCCGATGGATTTATCGGTGATACTCGATCGATCAATTTTTCCCCACTCATTTCTCTTCTTCTGCTTCTTTTTTAATTTTTTCTTTGTTTTTTTTTTTTTTTTTCATCCTCAACTTCTTTTCGTCTTCGACTTTGCCGCAATCGAATTTTGACCATTTACGGATTACTTTACATACGTTTTGCACAGGGTTTCGACAGAGCAATCATTCTATATACACCTCGCGTTTTATACGACAATTTTACACACGTAAATGCCGCTGACAGTTTTGGGGCATAAAACACAAACGGAGATATTTAACGGCCGAGTGGGTTCATTCGTTGATTTTTTTTCTTTTTCGCTTATTTTTTTTTTCCTGTGAGCTACACGCCGAGAGCGCAGAGCCGGGTTGAACATGCATCGTCAATCTGCCACAGAATCGATCCCCATCAATTATATCTCGCAAATTGTACCCCCTCGCATGATCCGAAGAGATTTACCGTCGACGCAAAAATCGTTGCTGGCGAAAAATAGAAAGAATAACCGAATTTCTTTGGCTCGTTTATGTGCACAATAATGTTTATTTCGCAACAACAAAAAGGGAAGAACAAAAAAAAAAAAAAAATGGTGAAATCGTAAATCGATGCGCGGTAAGTTTACAACCAAGGCAAGTAACGGACTCGTTACTTAGCGCTGGGATTAATATTAAATTTAACGTGCGGTATATAAGACGGCCGCGACTTGACCCAGATTTTTCCCCCACCTTGCCTTGCTTATGAGCGATGAGTTTAAGAAAGTAGTGTTGCGTTCAGGGTGCGAGTTTCGTCGTTGTGTGTTTTCTTTTCTTGCTTGAATCTCTGTTTTTGTGCAAAATTAAGACTAAGATATACGTTATTAAACGACTTTCATTCCGGTAAATTACACCGCCATTTTCTCCCAAGATGTTTCTCACTTCTTCTAATTACTATATAGTCGCGGGAGAAGAAAACGTTTTGTTGCGATTGTTAGATTCGGAGTTAAATCTACTGTGCCTAATTGCTATATCCATTAATGTTTTAATCACCGCGTGAGTGAGGCAACCTGGCGAACACGTCCTGACGGTAATCCCGCAAAGTTATCCAACCAGTAGGTATATACACCACCAACACCGTCGCAACTTCGGCAAGACCGGGTTGTTGTTGAAACGAACTTTCGCGAAATTGATTCGCTCTCAATTGTACCGTCCGAATCTCTGAGAGAGTTTGAAAAATTATCAATCCGCAGTGAAAAATTGAACTCTATACGTACGGTTTGAAGAGGATCGACACAGTTTTGACAACTTTTTTTTTCTCCCTTCTGCGTCTTTTTCTCACGTCCGTTTGTGATTCAATCGTGAAGAACTTCGTATGAAAAAAAAAAATATTACCCAAAAAGTGTGCGTCCACATTTCCGATATCACTAGGCATAAATCTAATATCGCTTGGTGAGAAAATCTGTTTAGCGAGTGCTGATGTACAATTAAACAATTGAGTAGCGTAAATTCACTTCGAGTGTAGAAATCATTCTCTGAACGTCGCGATACCCTCGCGGGAAGTAATTATTCTTAGCTCTTCGCAAGTTGAGTCGACGCTCGATGGCATAATTTAAATGATGAACACCCTCCTCGTCTATCTATCTATCCTTTATACCCACCTCGCAGACCGAAGAGTAAAATTCGGCAGATCGAAGGAAGAGCAAAACGTGCTGCGAGCAGGCGGGCGAGGCTGCTAATAGACACGCAGGGGTGAAATGTGATCCTGTTTATATTCCCCGTCCCTTATTCCATTTTTTTTTATTCCGAACCCTTCCGGCGCGGCGTGTATTTTTCCTAATAAATATTGCATTGCCTTTACCTCCGGAGAATTGTCGAGGGAGGAGGTATAGAAATTTTCAAAAAGCAAACAAAAAAAGAAAATTCGTACACGCGAAAAATATAAATTAAATGTAATTAATTGCAAGTGGTTAGATTTCGGAAAGCTTATGGCTACGCGATGACGGGTCTGACGATACTGTTATGTGCGGCAGTAAAGTTGGGGTGGAAGAGAAGCGAATAAGTGAAAGTAAAACAAAGAGAAAAACAAGGCCGCGTGTTTGCATAACAAATGCATGCAGGTCATTATCTTCATGCAAATACGACGCCGATTATTTCTACCGTGGTAGCAGGCCTCCGGGCGTAAAGGAGCGGAGAGGAGAGAGGAGAGAGGAGAGAGGAGAGAGGAGAGGAGAGGAGATCGGGGATAGCTGGCTGAAGCGAGGGAAGATTAAACTGCGTGTAAATATTTAATTAAATCCAGAAAGAGCGCAGGCGTCGGAGGAGCGGTTCTAGTTGAATCGTCGTCCTCGTCCTTGTCCAGCGTTAATTTGTCCTGCGGGATGTCGGGGATCACGTTTAACATTCGGAATACCCGAAAAAATGCGCGCGAGCTGTTAAATTCTAAAACTGTTGCTTGTACGGACTTTGCACACGTTCCGTGAAGAATTTTATCGTTCTGTATTAAATTTTTTTTGTATTTTACCCTTTACTAATAACGCGCCAAAAGTTTCGAACGAAATCTCATTGATTTGCTCGTTAAGGTGTTGACATAGTAAAAACTAATTGAAGGAACAGTAAATATTGGGTAATCATATCTAAGCTGCAGTCAGTGCTAGGAAGAAACGATTACACGGTACGGTGGCGGAAAATTGAACTCAACGATGAAACTTTGCAAAATTCCGAAAAGACAAAGAAACCACAAAAGAGAAACGCTGCTGCCATTTGATGAAATCAAAATTGGGGTAAATTAGGCATCTTCCGTTTCAATTCAATCTGAGACGTATAAAAAAGAGAAAAGAAAAAGATAGAAAGTTGGAGAACGACGAAGACTGAAAAAGAAGCTAGGGAAACTTTGAGCTCTAGGATAAACTTTGTCGAGAATAATAGAGTTTCTTACCGCTCTACGAATAGAAGTTTCTTTGAACCTCTCGGATTCCGAAGGAATATAAATATTTATCCTTGTCTGCCGTACTCTTCGGTTCTCAACAACGGTCAATAACATATCTATATGGATATGTACACTTTCAATCGACATAACTATAGGTAGAACTATAGGTACTATAGGTACAGCTGCAAGAATTTATTCGTGACGAAAAATAATCTTCTTCGATTGAATAATCTCGCCGAAGTACTTAAGTACCCGAACGTTTTCCAGCCTCGGTTCCATCACCGATTTCTTCATTATTTTCAATTGCATCTTTGCAGATAGGTATATCGTACGGTAAACGTTTAATATTGTCTTGGTAAAAGAAAAAATTCTTACGTCGCTCTACGACCTATGCTACGAAGAGCGCTGTTTCATCTCAATAGAAGGATTGCCTCTCCACATTCTCATCGTCCGTCACGCACAATGGGCGTGTAGAACTTCTTCGGCAAGGAGTTCTTGGGATACAGATATAAATGTTTATACGCGTTGATACGAGGTGCGCAAAAAGAGCTTTATCATCGTTCGTACGTTACAACGACCTTGATTAAAATTATTTCCTGGTAGCAGATCGGCAACCTCGTAGTTGCGTGTGGCACCTCAGCCGTCCTGTCCCGCGTGTTGAAAATTGAATAACAGAATAACGCTTAATTAATATTAATTCCTCCCCAATTTGATGCCGTTATCGTCTCTCGGCGCGAGCGAATAAATCAGAAATTTTTATTCCACCCTATTCTTAACGCGTAATATTCATTGCGAAGCGAGGAAAAAGGTAGTAATAAAGAGAGAAAGAAAACTGTGAGGCAAAAATTCTTGAGAGGTCTCTGCCGTTGTTTGTTGGGCAAAGGGAAAAAGTTCAACAAGTTTTAAATTACAAACGTAGCCAGGCAGCCAGCAGCCACTTGTTTTCGCGGGTCTAATCTTATTTAAGATAACTTAGCGGCGTTCCGCCGCGCGACGGGAATCGGGGAAACACGCTAAGCTGGAAACTCGGATCCCGGACCCGGGCTCGGGACCCACTTTACTCTAGTTCTCCTCTGTCTCCGTCGGGTCGTTTGTCGGCCCTTCTCTCTACTTACCGTTCCGCCACGTCCGTTCCATGCTCGCAACCCCTTTTCAGAACTTTATTTCACCCACACCGAATACAACCCATTCAACTCCCGCAAATCTGCATCTCCGACACAAGTTGTGAATCGTCCCAGGTAGCTGAACCAGAAACTTATACGTGGAAGCAGTTGCAATTGTTCCGAGACAATTTTCCGTTTCATCTTGCGGTTAATTTTCCAAGAAGCGGAGTCTTGGAACCGAGCTCGTTTAATTCCTGTACGTATCTAGCCGGCACTGAAACGAATTGTGTCGCTTTCAGGACGACTTTTCAGTGTCTGGAGGGTCGGATGGGTCGTTGACCCGGAGCCGCGCGATACCGAGGAACCAAAAGGGACTCGACCCCGTGGATAGCCGACGGTATGTACGCGAGTTTTGCAGTGGCAAAGGGGAAGAGAGAGAGAGAGAGTGAAAGAGAGTTTGGAGTCCTCTTTGTGCGTTTCCGCAGCGTTTGAACCACTCGTTGGAAGGAAAACTCGCATAATGTACCGAGAAGTGTTTTCCCTGCTCTCCCATCGGCTTCCAAGGGCATGATAAAGCGGACGAAGATGTCGGTGGACGTCCGCTGCCGCCGGGGTCGTGAAAATGGTTGGAACGGGGCTGGTCGGGTCCCGTATGAAATTAAATAAAAGGATCGGGCGAGCCCCGCGTGGCTCTTAACCTCCGTCGACGCTCGTTCCTTTGCCTTCTTCTCTCCTCCACCTCAGAAAACGGCCCTCAGACGCTAACCAAGTGTTCCAGGTTAGCCTTCTGCTCGAGCTACGAGGCGCGCGAATTACCAACTCGACCAATTAAGAGGCAAAAAGCACCTCCGTCGTCGCGGTTGACGGAATCCCTAGACTGCCGCTATTGCACTTGGGGATCAGAAATTACCGCTACCTTGCGTTATTGTACCGTGTATGTTTCAAGCCCACAGTTGGAACGATATCAGCAGTTTCCCTCGACTAGATTCATGTCTCAAATGTACTGTAAGCGTATTTCGTTTGAGGGTGAAAAAACCGCTGTGACACATTTTCAAATACAGCCTCTGCTTACCCTCGACGTCTAATTGCGTCTTGACTCGACACTTTTATCAGCAGAATAACGTACTTCGGTGATGTGTGGGCTAAATACACGTATGCACGTCCAGGTCTACGTGTACGAAAGGTAACGCTAGATAAGATTGAAAAGAATTGTTGACATTCCACCGGGTATTTTTCCTCGTCGTTGGCATGCGTGATGCATGTATGTACGTACATTGTACAACCACCGACTTGGGTTTTAGGTGTATGTACATACATGGCGCATATGAGCGACCCACACGCGGTTCAATGTATATTGGGTATATAGGCTGATATACTACGGCTACATGTATGCGCGCGTGCCGAGTGAATTATTAGAATCGATTCTATTCATTCGTTCGGATTCGTAGAGCGGTGAACGTGGGAGAAATACGAGGGGCAGATGGTGTCATTTCTCATCTGTCATTATCTACCCATCTCCCACCCTTTTCTCATCGTCTTCATCATCCTCCTAAACTTCCCACTTCCACATATATTTCTGCCCCAATCCATGTAGCTCGTAACCCGCGATCCGTTTTCTCGTCTCTGCAAAAACGACGCGTAACAAAAACCCTCGGATAATTTGTAGAAAAACGAGCACCTTTCGTTCAAGTTCGAAATTCGACGAATTGTTGAAATCGTCGACTGAAAATTTGGCGAAATTTTCCGGCTAACCCGTATTTCACCCTTAAACAGCTACGCGTGTACGTACCTTTACTCCCGCACACGCTTTCCACACGTGCGAATTTCCCATCGACTCCCCTGCCGCTAGCGTCGAAACATTTTCATCCGCCTGAATGGGTATGGCAAACGCGTTACTTCCAATGAAAGGTTGTTCCAGGGTTTTTGCTGTGTGCGGTCTGTGGCGCTTTATTTTGTTTACGCCTCGCGAGGTTCGCCTCGATTGATATACAATCCGGATCGTAAAAACTTGCCAAATCAAAGTGTGGAAAGACGTTGAGTATAGATATACGATTCGCGTGTCGTAGAACGTCAAGTTCCAGTTGGTAATAATAAAGACACGAAAATATCACTGTTGGATATGGGAAACAACGCGTCTCGCATAATTCATTTGGAAATGAGGAGCAATTTGAAAGGTGCTCTAAATTGTTGTAAAGCCGTCCGCCGAACTCCTTCGTCTCTGAATAATAAATTCCACTCGGTTAGGAACGAGAGTTTTCGGTATCCAAGAAAATTTTCATTACGAATTGAAGCGATTTGAATTTCTTCCTCATTATAATTTCATCTGCTGCTGCTGCTGCTGGTACTCCAAGTGAATAAGTGGCAAAGGAGTTACTGGGGTGGGGTCAGCCCTTGGTTAATCCAGAATGGAAAATGGTTTTAATTGTTATCCGTGGGACAAGGCGTTAGCGAAGTGGAGATAAAATGTAATCTCCTTCAATAACAATTTCCTTAATTAAGCCGGGGCAATCCAGTTCAGTGTTCAATTCCCAAAGAGCGTAGGAGAAAAATTCTAAAGCTTTGTCGTGGGCCCTGCGGATGTGGAAAAACACCGATGGGTAGATGGTCTAAGTATACCAACGACAACGCCAATGGTGCGAAATGACGTGATGGTAATTCCATATTTCTATTCTTGCACTAGAGGCATTTCGCAAACTCAGAGATATCAGTTTGTTGCGCATAACCTGTCGTCACGGATATTGCTAGAGCAAGAACTGTGGCAAGAAAATCATTCGGAGTACGAGAAACTAAAGTAAACCCAAACTGCACTAAACCAAGTCGCTACAGGATGGGAGAATCGCTAAACTCGGAAGAACGGTGTGTCAGGACGATCGTTGACTTCGTTTACCGATCCGAAGGTAGAATATACGTCTACAAATTCGTTGTAAACCCGGGATGCGTAGCGTCACAGCAGCGTGCATTTGATTGCCAGAGCATAGAACTAGCAGTATAAACTTTCACGGAAGTGCGTTGTGGTCTAGGAATGGACGGTGGGTGTAAGATGGAAAACTGAAAGCTTCACAATTGTGAATTCAAGAACACTTGAGCAGCGTGACCGGTTCTTTATTTCAGTTACAAGGCTGTTAATTCACTCTCAGCAATCGTTGTACCGCATTCGTAATAGAATTCGTGGTGTTTATCGTCAGTATTTTTTTTTCTTTCTTTCGATTCACTTTTCCCTTCAATTGCTCCGCAGCTTTGCACCAAACTGTTACTTTTCGGATCCTTATGTACGCAGACACTCACGTCAGGAATTTTGGAAGTTAGAAAGTACCCATTATGCCTTCGGGCAGAGTGCCATAACTGGTTGAGATTAAAGCGTTCTCTTGTTGTTTCGAGGTATTTAATTTATGGCAATCCGTGCACGGCGAGCAGCGGGCGACGAGAACCGGCAGGATGAGGTCAAAGACCAAAGTTAAGAAACCAGAGAAGACTGATAGCTAGGCTAACTCTCACGATATCAATGTCACACATTCCAGCCGCGGTTGTAATTAACGACTTTGTTACCGGGAAATTCGTCGGGTTCCACCTTGTCAGTTATGACTCGACCACACATGTCACAGAATCGCCTTTGTGACATACTTAAGGAGCTTCCAATGCTTCGCTTAGCTAATAAATTAGTCCGAGTAACATTGTTCAGAATTTCGTAATTTGGCGCCTCGTTGAGTTAAGCGTCCTAATCCAGCTCCAGTGTTGTAAGAATTTTGAAAAGAGCGGGCACGCCAAATGCCACTAGAACAATTGGCTCAATCCGGCGACCAGAAAAGCAGCGTTCTTGGCCGATGATTCGTCGTTCGAAAGTTTCAGCTGGTACGAAAGTGAGTTTCTAGTGACTCGGACTTGCGGAAAAGCTGCTACGCGTCTGGAGCTTAAACGACAAGTCACTGTCCGGCCCAATAAGGCTAATGGAAACGAGGCGGTGAGAAATGGGAGAAGCGGAGGAAGATGCAAAGCTCGCCGCCGCGCTTTCGTTGGCAGACTTTGTTTATCGAGTTTGCATTCTCGTGCTCGTCTCCTCTTTGCTTCAATCACTTCCTCTTCTCATCACGGCCTTCTCTATCAGGCGTGAAACCAATTCACAGCTGACGTCTCTGGTACCAGAGGAAACCTGACCTTTGTGCAACGATCTTCTCCGATCCGATTCGTTGGTTATCTCAATTAAAAGGGGGTGGTGATATATTCTTCGCTGAATCCGGAAACGATGCTCGTTTTTTTTACTTTGCGAGAAAGGACGGAGGACGATATAATTCGCGTCGTCGCCCCCTTGCTATTTGGTTCTCAAACACCGGGAATAATAAATTTAGGGTGCAATTGGGGGCGTTCCGAACAGCATGCGTCGAGGACACGAGTGGAATGGAAGAAGGAACCATACCCTGTCCTTTTCTTGGACGTGCCTCCTCTCACCATTTCCTACCCCGGGACTGTGAGAGAGCGATATTGATTCTCGCGCTAGCATTGGCGTAGAGCGGAGAGAAGAGAGTCTCTTAGAGGTCACGGGGTTCCGTTTATCCGAGGAGTTATTCTCCCCCGCTTTCCTCTCTTTCTCCGCACTCGTGCAGGTCTTCCTTCGTATGGTTTCCGCGTAGCTTGTTTACAGTTTTCCGACAAACCGACCATTCGATACCCACAGCCACGTCTCCCTTACCCAATGAAGCATACGAATTTATGTTACAAATCGCCACACATTAACCTAGTTGGCTTTTCATAGCGGGTTAACCGTCCTCCGTCTGCCACCACCATGACACAGTTGCTTCAGGGTACAATTAGTACAAGCACGCGACGGAATTTGAGCGAAAACTTTTCTGCTTACTTCAACCACCCACCATTGCCGCCGCCGCCACCGCTCTCGACGTTTAATCGCTTGGAAATTTTCAGTTCATCTAATAACGCGAACAAAAGGTCAAGTCGTAAAACAGATTTCACCCTGTCTTTATATAAGTTCCAGTCAAAACTAATTAAAACTTGTCGGATCACCTTGTGCTGCGGGTTTTTATGACTGGCCTAATTTCATTAGTATGCGGCATTCTTCGATTAACTGATTACTTATGTAGATTCAATACGCCGCAGACGATAGTTGATTATATTACTTCCACGCGTACTTGAACAATACATTGAAATTTGATGTGACGTTCATCCGAATATTACATTTCTCTACTCCGTAAAGTGTAGTGTACAAATGTACCTTGAAACGTACATATATTTTTTTTTCTTTTTTTTTTTTGTTTTTCTCATTCATTTCATCTCCGGATTTGCGTTACGCTGGTGATTTCTCAGTTGTTGGCGTGCTTTATCAAGGGTAAAGAAATCGCCGGTACGTAAAATAGGTTAGGCTAACCACATTATCGTACCGTTTCTTTCTTATTCAAGATTTTCAACTGTTACAAGGTCGGGGAGGGGAAGGGATTTATACACGTGAAATATAATAACACATTGCGAAAGGCGCCTTCGGGTTGAAAAGAAGAGATGAGAATCACGCAACGATTCTTGCGACAATGCGATGCGGAGGCTGGTGGATTACTCGAATCACTCCAACTCCCTCTTTATATACGTCTCTCTCGCTCTATCTTTCGCGACTCGCACCTTTTTGTACATGAGTTCAGGTTACGATTTCATTGATTCGATCAGGCTTACCAGGTATTAGCACCGCGTGGTCCTCGAGCGATTCCATCTCCTCGGACCGCATTAACCGTCAGAGTAAAAGAAGAAGAAGAATATAACCGTAGATAGATCTGTAGAGAGATGCTGAGCAACGCGCTTGCGTGTCTTGCGTCGGGCGGATGAACAGATAGAAGACAATGAAGATTAATACACCGTAGCTTTATGCCTCCTCCTCCTCCTCCTCCTCCTCCTCCTCCTCCTCCTCCTCCTCCTCCTCCTCCTCCTCCTCCTCCTCCTCCTCCTCCTCCTCCTCCTCCTCCTCCTCCTCCTCCTCCTCCTCCTCCTCCTCCTCCTCCTCCTCCTCCTCCTCCTCCTCCTCCTCCTCCTCCTCCTCCTCCTCCTCCTCCTCCTCCTCCTCCTCCTCCTCCTCCTCCTCCTCCTCCTCCTCCTCCTCCTCCTCCTCCTCCTCCTCCTCCTCCTCCTCCTCCTCCTCCTCCTCCTCCTCCTCCTCCTCCTCCTCCTCCTCCTCCTCCTCCTCCTCCTCCTCCTCCTCCTCCTCCTCCTCCTCCTCCTCCTCCTCCTCCTCCTCCTCCTCCTCCTCCTCCTCCTCCTCCCCCCCCCAATGGCGGGTTCCCGTTGATCCTTGGTTGTAATAATTTCGTCCGACACCCAGATTGCATTCTCGACTTAACGAACCTTTCATCGCCGTCGTCTCGAACCTACGAGATTGCGAGATATGCACGGGTACCTGTATACCAAGAACAGCCTGATACCCGGGACGCGGTAAGTTCATTGTCGAGGGTCCGCAGTTCGTCCAACGCAACGGTGGGAGGCGGCTGTAAATAGCGACTAAAGGAAGGAAAGAAAAAGAAATAATAAGTGGCAAGGGGGGAGGGGGGGGGGGGGGTTCGGGATGGAAGGGATAGAGAGCCGTGCACCGAGCACGCGGAGCGGGTTAGCGGTAAACCGCGCCGCGCTCGCCTTACTGGTCGACTAACCGCAACTTCCCTTCGTTGGTCTTTTCCAGATTAGCAGCAGTCGGCGGGACATGGATGTGAGCTTCACTAACGTGTTGGAGGGGGCTCGCCAGTACTTCCAGGGACTTCCCGTACCTAGTACAGCAGGCACGACATCGTCGACGGAGAACATCGCAACATCGACCTCCTCTTCGTACGGTCATGGCGATGTCACGGCCTCGGTTTCCGGGCCGACCTCATCCAGCACCATCGCGGCTGTTTCGCGCGAGGCCCCCGGGGCCCAGCAGCGGGTCGAACTCGGTTCGCGGGGGCCTGAGGACAGGCAGGACGCGAGCCAGGTGGGCAACTCTTACTGGAACCCACACGGACCCGTCGAACCTTACCCGCCGCAGCCGACCCGCGTCGAAGTTCCCGACACCAGGCCGACGGACGGAACGTGCGTCAGTCTCGAGGCCCCCGCCGGGTCCCTAACCGAGATGCAGCCAGCCAGCAAGCAGGCCTACGATCACGCCGCCGCGCACTCCTCCTCCCCCTCCTCCTCATCGCCGGCCCAGCTGCACCAGTTACAACCTCCGAAGGCCTGCTCAACGCCGCCCGTTTATCAGCAGCTCAACACCGTATCTAGAACGCCTTACTCGACGGCCGCCGATATGCTGCCGGCGCATTCGTCCTATCAGGCCGTCGAACGGGCCCCTCCGAGTCCAGCGATGGTGGCGCCGAGGACGCAGTACTACCCGCGATATCATCACCCCGAAATCACGAAGAGCACGCCACTGCCGATGACCCAGAGCTCGACTTACCAGTCTGCCAACGCGGTTCCGAGCTCCGGTGTCGTCCAGCAGTCCGTGACCCGTTCGAGTCCGGCCGAGCAGAGTTGCGCCTTACCACCGGGACCCGGAGCCCAAAGTCACGTTCACGAATCCCGGGACCTTCGGAGTCCGGCACTGCGGGGCCACGGCTCGGGCTATCCGAATTCGGTGCAGGCGAACGGCGCTCACCAGCAGCACGCCGCCGCGCAGGGCTACACCGTGCGAAACGCGGTTATTCCTACCTCAAATCAGCAGCAGCAGCGGCATCAGCTGCAGCAGCCAGGTTCCGCGGCCTCGTCGTCTGCCGCTGGTAATCCGGCGGCTCATCAGGTCGCCGTTCACGGAAACAATGCTCATACGCACATTCCTTCGCCCCATAACCTTCCGCAGCACATTCCGTCACCCCAGAATCCCGCCCGAGTCAATCCCTCGCCCCTTCAGCATCACGTTGTTGGCGCCGGTAACGCCGCCGGTTCCACCGGCTATTGTCCCCGGGTGTCTCCCCACATGCCACCCCCGAACTCGGTCTACCACTCGCCCTCGCCTCACGAGGCAACTTCCTACCACCCCCCTTCGCCCCACCCTACTAATAACTCCAGTACCTTTCAGCCTCGGTCACCGACCTATCCCCCGCCTCCCCAAGCCCCCGCACAGTCTACTCCGCACTCGTACTCGTCATCGAGCTCCCAGCACTATCAGCAGCCGAGTTCTTATCCGTCGACAGCTGCCGGCTACGCTCAGCCACAGTTGTCCGGCTACCATTCCCAGCTCCAGCCGAAGAACTCAACCTCCGGTTACTACTCGCAGAGCAATCGGTCTCAGTCCTACGCGGTTCCTCCGGTTTCAGCGCCTTCGACGGCCAACCCCGGCGGCCAGTACGGTGCTCATGGCAAGTCGATCGCCTACAACGGAGTCCAAGATGCTGGAAGAAGGAATTGCCCGGAGGCTGAACGGCCGTACGGGGTTCAGTCCTACCAGACACCGGTATCGGTTCAGCGGACCTCGAATACTCACAATCTCCCACCGATCGCCACCCTGTCCTATCATTACGACAGAAACTCGCGCGAAGCCTTGTCGAAGGCCCAACCGATGCACAGGCAGCAACAGCGACCCCAGTCTTCGATTACGAAGAATTCCTCGACGACCGGTTTAACGCCGAATCCGGCGAGGTTGTCCGACTATCCGGTCGCCGTGAACAACCAGCATGCCAACGGGAACGTCGTCACCTCGGCAAGTTCCATGTACAGCAGGGTCGGTGGACAGCCCGGGGTCTATCCGAGGTACGCCACAACCATGGCGCCCAGTCATCACGGCAGCAACGCGACCAGCACCACCGTGACGTCGAACGGTGCGCCAATTTCCAACAGACCGACCGTCCCGACGCCGATGTCGTCGACCATCGTCAATCCTGGCTACCCGAGCCGGTCTGGGGGTCGGTCTGTCAACCCGTATCCCTCGACGCCGCACCAACCTCAGGAGAATTACGCCTACAAGGATTACCCGAGCGCGTCGACAGCCTACCCAACGTCCACAGTCGTCAGCCAGTCCGTCCCTCCCCCTTTGAGTCCCAGCACGCTTCAGACCAACGGGGCGCCGACGTCGAACAGAAAACGAGAGTCGCCGTTGGATCTCTCGCTCAGAACGATCAAGACCCCCGCGGACTCCACGGCCCAGGATGACCCGGAGGCCTCCTGCAGCGGGGACAAAATCGTCAGCAGCTCCAACGCCGCTTCGTCGAGAAACGCCGGGAGGACCGTACTCGTGCCTCCGGGTGCCGCGTATCCGGTATACGACGGGCGGAGCTTCGGACATTCCCGAAGCCCTGCTTCCGGGGTCAGGGCTTCCACTCCTCTGCAAACTGTCCGCGCGCCGAAAGTCGATTTCTTACCGAACTTCAGCTCGACGCCCCTCCACCACCCGGCGCATGAGAGCAACTCGCTTCGCAGGAGCAGCTCACATATATACGCGCCATCGCCGCGTGTTAATCCACCGGCGGTTGCCCCTCTGCCCAATATAGCGACCTTCAAGAAAGCTCCCGCTGCCCCGTCCTCGTTGCCGTACGAAAAGAACCCACCCTATCGCGTCGGGAACGTGGCACGCCCCAGGTACGCTCCGGTGATGGAACCCGGCTGTAACGCGATACGTCACCAGGAGTATACGTCCGATCTTAGCAAGTACCATGTCGACAGGAACAAGATGGCTCATGTTCAGCCGTCAGCATACGGCAGGGATAGACAGCCGGCAACCAAGAGGACCGCGGCCGATCCGACGCCCTATACCGGGCTCAGCAAACAACCGCGTGTTGAAAAGTGGCGGCAGTCGATAGACCAACAAATAGAGCAAAGACTGTCCAATGCGCTTCAAGAACGCCAGCGTCAGGAGATGAGCTTGAACGCACCCGTTTCCAATGGCGTCAATTCCGCCGTCGTGCCCGCCGGCTACGATCAACGCCGCGAAAACAACAGTGCGTATAATTACTGTGATAAAAGGAATTATCCGGAAATCAAGGGCGCTGCCAGGGGCTCCTTTGCTCCAGCCTCACCCGCCGTCTACGGAAATCAGGGTGGAACCCCAAGAGTCACCGGACACTCACATATCCCTCAGTCCTCGGGGCACCAGAATTTGTATTCCGCGGGTTACCGACACGGTCAGGGACAGCATGCAAGCTACCGAGTACCTGGTTCTCATGTTCCTAATTCTGGACCGAACGCGGAACAGCCCAGCAACGCGGGGACCGACAAGAAACGGGTACTCAGCCTCCTCAGGAACAGTTTGGAAAATAAACAACAGCGGGAGGAGCAGCTCAGCAACAGCCAGCAACCAATACTCGCCAATTACAATCAGCCAAGCTTTCAGAATAAGGTAAGTTTCTCACGAATCTCAGCTTGTATTTGACTTGTTTCGCTACTTGTTCATACTTACCGTTCTTTCTTATTCTTTACCGCAACAGGTCGTCACACCAGTCGAGCCCAAAACCAACATTGGAAGACATAATCTCTCCCCCTTCACCGCTGCTAGTCTTCTCGAAAGGAACAGCACCACTCCACCTCACTACAAATTTCACGTGCCAAGGGCGGTCGACTCGATTATCCAGGAACCCTCTCACAGTCTGTACGGCACCAGGGTTAACTCATCCGCCACTATACCTGGTAAAGAGGCCAACTCGATGACGAGAGGTATCGAAAACCAGATTCATCGTGACAAGGACGATGGATTAGCGGCTATATTGGCAGCCCGAATACGAACTAAAGCTGAATTGAAGCAGGTGCGTTGATAATACACCGGCTCGGTTTGATATTCAATCGTTTACGTCCTCGTTTCTAGCCGTCCAAATATTTTCAATAGTATTCCTCTACGCTTGAGGCCAATCTTTCTACGCATGAACGATTACGTTTTATTGTAATTAAAATGTCACCAGGTGTCAGCCGGCCAGTTTGGCGCTAAACCGACGGTGGCGTCATCCCAGGAGATCTCGGCAACACCGAAAGGTAATTTTCCGTAATAACCAATGATATGACGGAGTGCATTTGTTCACTCAATTGTCATGGCTACTGAATAAATTGTTTTCTTTTTTTCTTTTCGATATTGAAGACATTGAAAATGGAGCTTCCACATCAACGCCCCAGTCCGGTTCTTCTGGGGGAAGCCCTCCCAAGCTCACTCGCGAACAGGTGGCTAGTCTTCCACCCCGAAGGCGGTTGTTCTCAAGGACCGACGAGGATTTACCTGTTGCGGCAACTATTCCAGCTCCGGCGCCAACCCCAACCAAAGCTTCGGTCGTACCACCGAGAGCTAGCGGATTCCGAAGCTCATCAGAGACCTCGGTGTTTGACTTCAGAGAGAGTGACTCCGAGGGTGAAATGCCGGTTTTGGAGAGACAGACGCTGGAAGAAATGCGAAGGGACAGAAGGCAACTGTCGAAGGTCCAGCCACCCGTACCGCTCAACAACGCGATGTGCATGAGAATGGCTTCGTCGTCTGACTTAGTGAAGATAGAACTCAAGGTACGAGTCGATTCTCTGTGTAAAATTTTAGGGATGTTGTTGATTAAACCGATGGCATTGATGTGACGGTGACTTGATGATGTGATGTGTTTTTTGGTTTTTCAGGAAAATGACAAAATCATCGAACCAGATTCGTTCTGGTCGACAACCTGTGATAAGTTTATGGAACAGCTACGAAGTGGCGATGTCACAACGAAAAAACGTGGCAGACGGAAGAAGGGAGAGTCCGGTTCGGGTTCGGCGACAAAGCTAGAAACTGATTCCGCGCTAAATTCGGACGCGGAATCGGCGCCTAGGCTCGAAGTGAAGCCTGAAGACATTAAGCAAGAGGTACCAGATGTGCCAAGCGAAACTGTGAAGATCAAAGAGGAGGTGATCGAGGTGAAAACCGAGAACGACTGCCTCGAAAATTTGGAAATCAAGACTGAACCCGACGAATCAGATATTAAAACGGAGAAGGTTGAAAAAATCGTGGAACGAGATTCGGACGAGTTGCCACTAATTCAAAGAGCGGCGCGAAAGAATTCTACGAAGATCGAGAGTGACGGGGAAGAAGAGATCGTCGGAAGGAAGAAGAGATCTCGTCGTGGTAGTAGGATAAAACTTATCTCATCTAGCGGCAGCGAAAGCTCGAGCGAAGAGAGTGAAGCAAGCGCTGAATTCGGCCATGGTTCTTCGGTAGCCGATAGATTACGTGCCAGAAAACGCTCGAGTGCGAATGCGGAAACTGAAGGCATGAAGTTGCGCTCGCGAGATACGACGCCGCACAAGGCCCCAAAGGATAAGGAGGGAAAGTCGTCACCGGCAAAGGGCAGTGTGTCGCAAAAAGGTAAACCGAAACCATTGTTCGGCGATGGTAGCGACTTCAGACCGGGTTGGGAGGATGAGGTTTACGTTTATAAAAAATCGCTAAGAATGCCAACCAGGTTAATAACCGTTTCGAAGCCGTCCAGGTTTCATAGGTTGTCAACTTCACTTCCGGATCTCGATCCGGGATCACCGGCACTCTCTGTATCGATGGAAAGCACCGATAACGAACGAATAAGAATATCAGACAGCGACTTGGAGTCAAACTGTAGTTTCAGTCTTGCTGGACTGGAGAGCAAAATCGACGATGAAGAAGCAACTTCTTCAACGACAATGTCGTGTCCAACGAAATCGACCCGACAAACTCGATTGGAAAATAATTCCATCATCGACCTTCTCGCCCAGAAAGTTGGTACTAGTAAAAAAGAGCAGAAACGAAGGGCCAAGGAAAAGTTGATCAAATGCCCTAAGATTCTTCCAAAAGGTAGGAACGAGCCAGAGCTGCTTGCCACGCCGAGTTTGGCGCCTCTTTTATCGAACGACCTAGCAACGACGCAAAAGATGAAAGGCAAGACCCCTGTCAAAAGTAACAAGTCACCGAAACCAATAAAAGTGACGAACTCCTGTCTTTTGGGATACTTTCGTAAACAGACTGTTAATAACTTTAGAGATGCTTTTAAGAATAATCACACTCTGCCCAATGAATTTTCGACGTTCGTTTTGAAGAGCCGAACGAGAACAGAGACTCGGGTTTTGAAGAAACAGGCAACGATTAGAGCAGTCTTCGGGGAGGATAGACCAGCGTCTGCGCCGCCGATGCAAAATCACGGAGACACTTCGCAAGACGATGACGATTCGCAAAATGAAACGCAAGAATCCAAGCCAGGAAAGTCACGAACGCTGAAGCAAAAAGTCGTGTCTCGTCTTAAAAGTGCTGGAATATTGAGGAGTAACAAAGCACTAATGAATTCCAAGCTACATCTATTAAATCCTAAGAAACGTAACAACCTATTGAAATCTTTGGCTAAAAAGAAGTTCCAGCATATAAAGAAGGAGAAAATCCAGAAAGAAGATGAAACGAAACAAGAGTTGGACGAGACAAGTGAAATGCAGGAAACCGAGAGCAACGGACCCGAAGTCGAACCGGAGAATGCCGACGAAATTGGGGTACCGAGTAAAAAGAGGCTGAAATTACGTACTGGCCGACGAAAATTTCGTTCTGGATTTGATTACATGCGAAAGAAAAAGAAACCATTGAAAAAAGACGACGTTACATCCAAGGATAGGAAACGAGTGAGTATAAAAACATAATCAATGCATTTTGGCTACTTATTTCTCAAGTCCGATTCTTCAACAAATCAATTTTTCCAGCAAACTATGCCTCGTCCAAGTCCCGAATCCGTCGCTGATATACAAACGGAAATTAGAACATGGGTCATCAAGAAAGGCGTGGGTGAAACCATCCTTCATCGAGCTGCAAGGCTTGGATATACGGTAAGCACAAGATGCTTGTGCATCAAACAATCATGCAAACAAATGGTAATCGTATTACCAACTACGAGTTATAACTCTGAGTATGCCTTTCAGGATGTTGCAGCATATTGCTTGGAAAAGTTGAACAATCCACCAAGCCCTAAGGATAATGCAGGATACACCCCCCTCCATGAGGCATGTTCGAAAGGACATCTAGAAATTGCTAAACTTCTACTTGCCTATGGGGCAAATGTTAGCGAAAGCGCCAATGGGGGGATAAGGTGAGCACAAAAGGAGAAATAATAGACTTTGCATAAAGCTGAGATATTCTTTTGCCCTTCTAGACCACTACACGAAGCTGCAGAGAATGGGGCAACCGAACTTGTCAGATTGCTGCTTTCATACGGTGCTGATCCGTTGTTGGCTACCTATGCTGGCCAGACTCCCTTGATGCTGGCCTCGGACACAGACGCATATTTGATCCTCGAACAACATCTAGACGACGTACAAGGACGTCCTGCTGCTCCATGGAGTTTCGCAGGTCCGTCATCAATTTTTGGTGAGTAAAAATATCGCCTTTTTTCATCGATCTCTGACTTGATTGGTCAAAATTCGCCTTAAACTTGCGTGTATATTATGTAAATTTATATTAACCTACGTAAGTGTGGGCAGATTTCAATTTTAATCTAGAATCTAATTGGCTTACAGATCTTGAGCCTACAGGCTACAGTCCATTAAGCGAACCTCCCATGGATATTCCAGAGCCCGAACTTGAAGATATCGAAATGGAAGTGAGCGACGTTAACTTACCAGTGCTGTATTCCCTTGCCAACGACCCCGACAAATGGGTACTTCTGCAAGACTTGACAGCAGTGTTACGTGTGAAGAGTAGGGATGCTCTGCTTCGCCAAGTTAATCCAAAGGCTCCTGCCGGACCGCCGGCGGTAGCTCACCGTGACGTTATGCGAGAATTAAAGCTTCCAGATTTTCTAGAACAGTCTCGATGTTGTCATCTGTTGAGTGGCGGCGAGAGAATAAACGTGCGCGCCTCCAAAGTAACGCTTATTAAGTACAATGATAAAGTGAAGTCACTTCTTAACGTTGAACGAGTCGTGATTAGCTCAAGGTGACAGGAGGTGCCACTGGGGCAGGACACCTGTCTCCAGGCTAGGCCGTCGACTTCAATCGAAGATGAACTCATATCAATGAAAGTTGATGAAAAGAGAACTTTATCCTGTCTTGGATTCAAGCGGGAAAGACATAAAAGAATTAAACGACAAACTAAACGAAACTTGTTAGGGTGAATGAATGTGAGGCCTGAAAACTATTGGTCGATGAACGGTGCAACACATGTAACAATTTGGATGTGTATAAAGTGACTTCCACCGAAATATTCATATTGGAGCATTCTGGATCTCACGAGCATTATGAAATGGGCAATTTATATGAATATACATTGAAAAACTGTTACAATGAATAATTATATCGCAGCATATTGTCGGTAATAGTGCAATGCTGACGAATGATATATTATGTGGGTAGTAAACGAAGTGTATTATTATAGTTTTCATTTTTCATACAATTAGAAGTGAGGACAACAAAGCAGCAACCTGTGACATTATATTATTAGAGTATTTATTGGAGATATATATCCGTCGGATGATATTTTAATAAAATGCCTGTTACGGCTGTTTGAATAAAAATTTTAATCTATTGCTTTTAGGAGAAAACTGTCGTCTGGATATTAGATAATCCAGAATATATTCAACAAGGGATATCAGTTATGATTTGCTGTTTTATATTCATGTAAACTATGTACGTAGTATGTATATCAGTGCATATTCTCAATGACTAAAAATCATACTAAATACATATTTCCTTGTTGGAATACCTCGAATAAGCCAATTCTATAAGGGTTGAACAAAGAAAGAAAGAAAAAATGAGGCATGGTTACTATTTTAGTAGTGCAAATACTGTTAGAAGAAAAAATAATATAATAAATAAATCAATGAATAAGATTATTACGTTACCAATTTTTAATTTAACTTCAATTACTTCACTTGCAATGTTCGTCAAGTACACATAATTATGTATTTATAAATTTTGTTTACCGTTGATGAATTAATTTTCAAATGTACATACGTGTATTTGCCTAAAAGCTAAGGGGCATTTATGAATTGGGAAGTGCAATCGGGAAAAGTGATTCTTTTTGTGTTAATACTCTTGGGTAGACTGATAGCGCAATCATAAAAACGCAACCGAAGTAGACAAGCTATTTCGTTGGATGGCAATACTAAAATCACAATATAAAAATGTTCTCTGTGCAATAAGATGACCAGCTATAATCTATTTTGAACTAATTCGAATCAGATATTACGTTGGATAAATTTTTTTTTTTCTACTTAAAATAAAAAATTTTATTCCTAACGTTTTGAATGTATAAAATAATGGTGTATTTATTATATAGAAGAATGTATTACTTTGATTGCAGAAATCGGTACGCTTGCATTGAAAATCATTCAAATATAATCGATCTACGTACTTATTATTCTACTGCTTGCTGCATTTCAACCTCGCAGTTACCGTTAAATGTCAGTGGACTCAAAAAGTGCGACACAATGCATTGTATGCACTCAAAGACTTAGTTACTAATATTAATAAATAACAGCCACAGAAGTAGTTATTCAGACGCAGTAAATGCATATTTTAATTGTAATAATCAGTCTCAGGGAAAAATCTATGTGTATTATCAAATTATACGCTGTAATTTAGAAAGTATGTATAATCAGATGGACATTGTGGGCCATTATGTGTGAGCATAATTGGTTCATATGTTATTAGATCATTGTGTTGCTTTGTTAATGGATTAATTTCCTGTCATTTCACACTGTATCACCGTCTATCTGAGAATACAGATTGTGTGTATACGGTTCATTAGGTTTAAGAGCCATAACTAATTACACCTGTATGACAGTGTATGTCGATGTACATATTGGATGTTTTAAAGAAAATATAAGTTGGAGAGTATCTGAAGACAAATATTGATTTTCAGTAAATTTCTTCTTATGTGAAATTATAATGTACGTATTGTATGTATCTATTATAGTGAAAGTAAAATTGAATATAAGGGTAGACGCAATGTTTCTAACATAAGTCTCTTGTTGTTATTGTAAAGTGTAATAGCGGTACATAGAATAAACTATGGTTGTAAGCAAAGTATGCAGGGAAGCCTCTGTATATGTACATATTTAGAATTAATGTAATCGCTTTTTTATTGTACCATATATACATAACGAACAATGATTATTATTATCATCGATGTACATTTTCTTAGATGTAACGTTCCCTTCTATCTAGTTTATACATGTATCCACATTATATACACATATGTATGAATATGAGTATACAATGAATATATATGAACATATACGTACATAATGTGGATACATATACACATATATACATATACATTCAGGAAACTTCTAAGTGTGTTAACTATACGTTATCGCTTTACGAGAAGAAACAAAACGAATTATACTATATCGATGAACAAATATATTTTATTTCGGAATTTTAGTTAAGAACAGTATGAAACTTTGGCATATTGAAAAATATAGCTTCTCTGTGATTCGCTAGTAGCAAAAAGAAGAGTACAATTACTATAACCGATATTGTGACGATGAATATTATCACTACTAAAACTCTGATCATCACCATTATTATTATGTTTCTTATTATGGCTGAGCAATAACTGATGGATTATCAACAGTTTCGTGACGCAAGTTTGTAATTTTTTTTGCTAATGACTCTGGAACACGTTATCCTATTGATGTAATAAAACGAGTATTTTTACTGTAACATATTCCTGCACTTCATCGGAAGATTCACGATTTTGAACAGAAATCTATCATGTCGATCTGTATGTTCAATTCATTCGCTGGATACTCTTATGCAATGGGACGATGAATGCTCGTTGTGCGCCTGCAGCTGTTCATGCTACAAAACTGCTGTTGCTTTTTCGTATTTGCTGCCGTAAAGATAGTAAGTCAAGAAGTACAACAATCGTTTTGTGCGAAATTTGTATTTTTGGCAGGAGTTTTAACGGTTTTAAAAAGTGCTGAAATGAATTCCATCATGCACTACTCCGACGTAATTTTGCCAGTGAAATCGATTGGGCGCAGTCCCAATACGCTGCGATCAACGCATCAAAAGTTAGAGCCAAGAAACGAGAACCTGTGTTTTCGACATTTTTCAGCAGGTGCTTTTTCCTTCGTAACTTCTCTCCTGTTGATCTCACGCTCTTTTTGCTGTGTTTTCTGAGTTCCTGGTGGTCCAATTAGTCAGGTAAGGGTCGTTAGAATCGAATCCGAGACCAAAAATTTTTTGGTCGAAAAATGAAAAAAAAGTAAGGCTAACCCCTTTGCATTTTTGGCGAAAATTTTCGCGATTTTGAAAAGTGCAGGAATAAATTCTTTCTGGCACTATTCCGACCTAATTTTGCGAGAGAAATCGATTGGGCGCAGTCCCAATACGCTGCGATCGACGCATCAAAAGTTAGAGCCAAAAAACGAGAACCTGTGTTTTCGACATTTTTCAGCAGGTGCTTTTTCCTTCGTAACTTCTCTCCTGTTGATCCCACGCTCTTTTTGCTGTGTTTTCTGAGTTCCTGGTAGTCCAATTAGTCAGGTAAGGGTCGTTAGAATCGAATCCGAAACCAAAAATTTTTTGGTCGAAAAATGAAAAAAAAGTAAGGCTAACCCCTTTGCATTTTTGGCGAAAATTTTCGCGTTTTTGAAAAGTGCAGGAATAAATTCTGTCTGGCACTATTCCGACCTAATTTTGCGAGAGAAATCGATTGGGCGCAGTCCCAATACGCTGCGATCGACGCATCAAAAGTTAGAGCCAAAAAACGAGAACCAGTGTTTTCCATATTTTTCAGCAGGTGCTTTTTCCTTCGTAACTTCTCTCCTGTTGATCCCACGCTCTTTTTGCTGTGTTTTCTGAGTTCCTGGTGGTCCAATTAGTCAGGTAAGGGTCGTTAGAATCGAATCCGAAACCAAAAATTTTTTGGTCGAAAAATGAAAAAAAAGTAAGGCTAACCCCTTTGCATTTTTGGCGAAAATTATCGCGTTTTTGAAAAATGCAGGAATAAATTCTTTCTGGCACTATTCCGACCTAATTTTGCGAGAGAAATCGATTGGGCGCAGTCCCAATACGCTGCGATCGACGCATCAAAAGTTAGAGCCAAAAAACGAGAACCTGTGTTTTCGACATTTTTCAGCAGGTGCTTTTTCCTTCGTAACTTCTCTCCTGTTGATCCCACGCTCTTTTTGCTGTGTTTTCTGGGTTCATGGTGGTCCAATTAGTCAGGTAAGGGTCGTTAGAATCGAATCCGAAACCAAAAATTTTTTGGTCGAAAAATGAAAAAAAAGTAAGGCTAACCCCTTTGCATTTTTGGCGAAAATTATCGCGTTTTTGAAAAGTGCAGGAATAAATTCTTTCTGGCACTATTCCGACCTAATTTTGCGAGAGAAATCGATTGGGCGCAGTCCCAATACGCTGCGATCGACGCATCAAAAGTTAGAGCCAAAAAACGAGAACCTGTGTTTTCGACATTTTTCAGCAGGTGCTTTTTCCTTCGTAACTTCTCTCCTGTTGATCCCACGCTCTTTTTGCTGTGTTTTCTGAGTTCCTGGTGGTCCAATTAGTCAGGTAAGGGTCGTTAGAATCGAATCGGAGACCAAAAATTTTTTGGTCGAAAAATGAAAAAAAAGTAAGGCTAACCCCTTTGCATTTTTGGCGAAAATTTTCGCGATTTTGAAAAGTGCAGGAATAAATTCTTTCTGGCACTATTCCGACCTAATTTTGCGAGAGAAATCGATTGGGCGCAGTCCCAATACGCTGCGATCGACGCATCAAAAGTTAGAGCCAAAAAACGAGAACCTGTGTTTTCGACGTTTTTCAGCAGGTGCTTTTTCCTTCGTAACTTCTCTCCTGTTGATCCCACGCTCTTTTTGCTGTGTTTTCTGAGTTCCTGGTGGTCCAATTAGTCAGGTAAGGGTCGTTAGAATCGAATCCGAAACCAAAAATTTTTTGGTCGAAAAATGAAAAAAAAGTAAGGCTAACCCCTTTGCATTTTTGGCGAAAATTATCGCGTTTTTGAAAAGTGCAGGAATAAATTCTTTCTGGCACTATTCCGACCTAATTTTGCGAGAGAAATCGATTGGGCGCAGTCCCAATACGCTGCGATCGACGCATCAAAAGTTAGAGCCAAAAAACGAGAACCTGTGTTTTCGACATTTTTCAGCAGGTGCTTTTTCCTTCGTAACTTCTCTCCTGTTGATCCCGCGCTCTTTTTGCTGTGTTTTCTGAGTTCCTGGTGGTCCAATTAGTCAGGTAAGGGTCGTTAGAATCGAATCCGAAACCAAAAATTTTTTGGTCGAAAAATGAAAAAAAAGTAAGGCTAACCCCTTTGCATTTTTGGCGAAAATTTTCGCGATTTTGAAAAGTGCAGGAATAAATTCTTTCTGGCACTATTCCGACCTAATTTTGCGAGAGAAATCGATTGGGCGCAGTCCCAATACGCTGCGATCGACGCATCAAAAGTTAGAGCCAAAAAACGAGAACCTGTGTTTTCGACATTTTTCAGCAGGTGCTTTTTCCTTCGTAACTTCTCTCCTGTTGATCCCACGCTCTTTTTGCTGTGTTTTCTGGGTTCATGGTGGTCCAATTAGTCAGGTAAGGGTCGTTAGAATCGAATCCGAAACCAAAAATTTTTTGGTCGAAAAATGAAAAAAAAGTAAGGCTAACCCCTTTGCATTTTTGGCGAAAATTATCGCGTTTTTGAAAAGTGCAGGAATAAATTGTTTCTGGCACTATTCCGACCTAATTTTGCGAGAGAAATCGATTGGCCGCAGTCCCAATACGCTGCGATCGACGCATCAAAAGTTAGAGCCAAAAAACGAGAACCTGTGTTTTCGACATTTTTCAGCAGGTGCTTTTTCCTTCGTAACTTCTCTCCTGTTGATCCCACGCTCTTTTTGCTGTGTTTTCTGAGTTCCTGGTGGTCCAATTAGTCAGGTAAGGGTCGTTAGAATCGAATCCGAAACCAAAAATTTTTTGGTCGAAAAATGAAAAAAAAGTAAGGCTAACCCCTTTGCATTTTTGGCGAAAATTTTCGCGTTTTTGAAAAGTGCAGGAATAAATTCTGTCTGGCACTATTCCGACCTAATTTTGCGAGAGAAATCGATTGGGCGCAGTCCCAATACGCTGCGATCGACGCATCAAAAGTTAGAGCCAAAAAACGAGAACCTGTGTTTTCGACATTTTTCAGCAGGTGCTTTTTCCTTCGTAACTTCTCTCCTGTTGATCCCACGCTCTTTTTGCTGTGTTTTCTGGGTTCATGGTGGTCCAATTAGTCAGGTAAGGGTCGTTAGAATCGAATCCGAAACCAAAAATTTTTTGGTCGAAAAATGAAAAAAAAGTAAGGCTAACCCCTTTGCATTTTTGGCGAAAATTATCGCGTTTTTGAAAAGTGCAGGAATAAATTGTTTCTGGCACTATTCCGACCTAATCTTGCGAGAGAAATCGATTGGCCGCAGTCCCAATACGCTGCGATCGACGCATCAAAAGTTAGAGCCAAAAAACGAGAACCTGTGTTTTCGACATTTTTCAGCAGGTGCTTTTTCCTTCGTAACTTCTCTCCTGTTGATCCCACGCTCTTTTTGCTGTGTTTTCTGAGTTCCTGGTGGTCCAATTAGTCAGGTAAGGGTCGTTAGAATCGAATCCGAAACCAAAAATTTTTTGGTCGAAAAATGAAAAAAAAGTAAGGCTAACCCCTTTGCATTTTTGGCGAAAATTATCGCGTTTTTGAAAAGTGCAGGAATAAATTCTTTCTGGCACTATTCCGACCTAATTTTGCGAGAGAAATCGATTGGGCGCAGTCCCAATACGCTGCGATCGACGCATCAAAAGTTAGAGCCAAAAAACGAGAACCTGTGTTTTCGACATTTTTCAGCAGGTGCTTTTTCCTTCGTAACTTCTCTCCTGTTGATCCCGCGCTCTTTTTGCTGTGTTTTCTGAGTTCCTGGTGGTCCAATTAGTCAGGTAAGGGTCGTTAGAATCGAATCCGAGACCAAAAATTTTTTGGTCGAAAAATGAAAAAAAAGTAAGGCTAACCCCTTTGCATTTTTGGCGAAAATTTTCGCGATTTTGAAAAGTGCAGGAATAAATTCTTTCTGGCACTATTCCGACCTAATTTTGCGAGAGAAATCGATTGGGCGCAGTCCCAATACGCTGCGATCGACGCATCAAAAGTTAGAGCCAAAAAACGAGAACCTGTGTTTTCGACATTTTTCAGCAGGTGCTTTTTCCTTCGTAACTTCTCCCCTGTTGATCCCACGCTCATTTTGCTGTGTTTTCTGAGTTCCTGGTGGTCCAATTAGCCAGGTAAGGGTCGTTAGAATCGAATCTGAAACCAAAAATTTTCTGGTCGAAAAATGAAAAAAAAGTAAGGCTAACCCCTTTGCATTTTTGGCGAAAATTTTCGGGATTTTGAAAAGTTCAGGAACAAATTCTTTCTGGCACTATTCCGACCTAATTTTGCGAGAGAAATCGATTGGGCGCAGTCCCAATACGCTGCGATCGACGCATCAAAAGTTAGAGCCAAAAAACGAGAACCTGTGTTTTCGACATTTTTCAGCAGGTGCTTTTTCCTTCGTAACTTCTCTCCTGTTGATCCCACGCTCATTTTGCTGTGTTTTCTGAGTTCCTGGTGGTCCAATTAGCCAGGTAAGGGTCGTTAGAATCGAATCTGAAACCAAAAATTTTCTGGTCGAAAAATGAAAAAAAAGTAAGGCTAACCCCTTTGCATTTTTGGCGAAAATTTTCGGGATTTTGAAAAGTTCAGGAACAAATTCTTTCTGGCACTATTCCGACCTAATTTTGCGAGAGAAATCGATTGGGCGCAGTCCCAATACGCTGCGATCGACGCATCAAAAGTTAGAGCCAAAAAACGAGAACCTGTGTTTTCGACATTTTTCAGCAGGTGCTTTTTCCTTCGTAACTTCTCTCCTGTTGATCCCACGCTCTTTTTGCTGTGTTTTCTGAGTTCCTGGTGGTCCAATTAGTCAGGTAAGGGTCGTTAGAATCGAATCTGAGAGCAAAAATTTTTTGATCGAAAAATGAAAAAAAAGTAATGCTAACCCCTTTGCATTTTTGGCGAAAATTTTCGCGATTTTGAAAAGTGCAGGAATAAATTCTTTCTGGCACTATTCCGACCTAATTTTGCGAGAGAAATCGATTGGGCGCAGTCCCAATACGCTGCGATCGACGCATCAAAAGTTAGAGCCAAAAAACGAGAACCTGTGTTTTCGACATTTTTCAGCAGGTGCTTTTTCCTTCGTAACTTCTCCCCTGTTGATCCCACGCTCATTTTGCTGTGTTTTCTGAGTTCCTGGTGGTCCAATTAGCCAGGTAAGGGTCGTTAGAATCGAATCTGAAACCAAAAATTTTCTGGTCGAAAAATGAAAAAAAAGTAAGGCTAACCCCTTTGCATTTTTGGCGAAAATTTTCGGGATTTTGAAAAGTTCAGGAACAAATTCTTTCTGGCACTATTCCGACCTAATTTTGCGAGAGAAATCGATTGGGCGCAGTCCCAATACGCTGCGATCGACGCATCAAAAGTTAGAGCCAAAAAACGAGAACCTGTGTTTTCGACATTTTTCAGCAGGTGCTTTTTCCTTCGTAACTTCTCTCCTGTTGATCCCACGCTCTTTTTGCTGTGTTTTCTGAGTTCCTGGTGGTCCAATTAGTCAGGTAAGGGTCGTTAGAATCGAATCCGAAACCAAAAATTTTTTGGTCGAAAAATGAAAAAAAAGTAAGGCTAACCCCTTTGCATTTTTGGCGAAAATTTTCGCGATTTTGAAAAGTGCAGGAATAAATTCTTTTTGGCACTATTCCGACCTAATTTTGCGAGAGAAATCGATTGGGCGCAGTCCCAATACGCTGCGATCGACGCATCAAAAGTTAGAGCCAAAAAACGAGAACCTGTGTTTTCGACATTTTTCAGCAGGTGCTTTTTCCTTCGTAACTTCTCTCCTGTTGATCCCACGCTCTTTTTGCTGTGTTTTCTGAGTTCCTGGTGGTCCAATTAGTCAGGTAAGGGTCGTTAGAATCGAATCTGAGAGCAAAAATTTTTTGGTCGAAAAATGAAAAAAAAGTAAGGCTAACCCCTTTGCATTTTTGGCGAAAATTTTCGCGATTTTGAAAAGTGCAGGAATAAATTCTTTCTGGCACTATTCCGACCTAATTTTGCGAGAGAAATCGATTGGGCGCAGTTCCAATACGCTGCGATCGACGCATCAAAAGTTAGAGCCAAAAAACGAGAACCTGTGTTTTCGACATTTTTCAGCAGGTGCTTTTTCCTTCGTAACTTCTCTCCTGTTGATCCCACGCTCTTTTTGCTGTGTTTTCTGAGTTCCTGGTGGTCCAATTAGTCAGGTAAGGGTCGTTAGAATCGAATCTGAGAGCAAAAATTTTTTGGTCGAAAAATGAAAAAAAAGTAAGGCTAACCCCTTTGCATTTTTGGCGAAAATTTTCGCGATTTTGAAAAGTGCAGGAATAAATTCTTTCTGGCACTATTCCGACCTAATTTTGCGAGAGAAATCGATTGGGCGCAGTTCCAATACGCTGCGATCGACGCATCAAAAGTTAGAGCCAAAAAACGAGAACCTGTGTTTTCGACATTTTTCAGCAGGTGCTTTTTCCTCCGTAACTTCTCTCCTGTTGATCCCACGCTCTTTTTGCTGTGTTTTCTGAGTTCCTGGTGGTCCAATTAGTCAGGTAAGGGTCGCTAGAATCGAATCTGAGACCAAAAATTTTTTGGTCGAAAAATGAAAAAAAAGTAAGGCTAACCCCTTCGCATTTTTGGCGAAAATTTTCGCGATTTTGAAAAGTGCAGGAATAAATTCTTTCTGGCACTATTCCGACCTAATTTTGCGAGAGAAATCGATTGGGCGCAGTCATACACCGCGATTAACGGATCATGAGTTACAGCGCAAAAATGAAAGATTTGCACCGTAACTTCCCTGCTGCTGGTCCCTTGCTTTTCTTGATGTCTCTCTCGCAGTCCTGAAGGTTCAATTAGTTTAGGAAAATTCATTGTAACCTATTTCGAGACGAGAAGTTTCGGGTTGGAATACAAGGAAGGTCAAGTTTTGATTTCTATTATAATCATTTTTATTTTATCATAATGTACAGATTCTGAAAATACTCAAATTAATGCGTTTAGAAGCTATCTATATTATGATTATTCCTCAACGAATGCTAGGACCAAGTCAAGCTGAAGCGGTTGTCAACGTTATTTTGCGTTGATTGTAAATTGCAGGCATAGTTCCAGGTCACAGCAATCAATTGCTTGAACTGCCATGTACAAATTTGCATCTTCTTCATTTCGCAGATTTGGTGATTTGAATCTCTTTCTATGCACTATGTTGTCATGTTCCGTCCACAGAATATGAATGTACTAATCTGATTTGGGACAAATTTTGAAAACTCCGCGAACTACAGCTGCATTACAATTACCAGTATCACTTTATACTTCCTGTACGATATCATATATTTCATTGGTAAAAAAACTCCATTTGCATCACGCTACAATCCATGAATAAAAAAATCGTATGCACGAGTATTGTAAGGTTTATCTCATACAATGGCCTCCGTAGTTTCCTGCCGCTGCTGAACGAAGTACTTGAGTTTGGGTAAGTTGGACCGTCTCTTCACACGTTTCTTGCTGTACCAAATGCTGCATCCCACGATGACGACACACATTCCGATTAAAACTGCAGTCATACAATTTATCGGGGTCATATTTCAAATTGATATTTTTACGCTTCTTTTTTATACTCACCATAAATTGTTGGCAGTATGTACAGATGGTGTGTACTTTTTTCGGTTATATGTTCTCGGATTAAAAGACTCTTGACAGGAGATTGAACTTCCTTGACATCACTTAGCGTTGCAGGATATTCACTCGGGTTAAGTAAACTTTTCTGCTGAGCATCCCTACTTTGTATGGATTTCCAAATTGCATTTCCAGTTTCATCGTCCAACCACGACAGATCGTCCATTTCTTCTGAGAAAAGTAAAAATGTCATGTCAACTTAATTAACGTATTGAATAGTACCCTAAATATCGTGATTAGATCATAAGATAGAGTAAGTCTATGGAATTTAAGTATCATCAAAACATTTTGCAATCGAATTGTCAAATTTGCGTATCGTATTCCAAGTATGAATCACCAGATAAGCATATTATGTATTACCGCCGAAATTTCGATTCCACAGGACATCGGCAACCAGTGATTCTGGCTTGGCTGGTAATTCAGCTTTGAACTCGATCTCATCTATGACTTTCAGTCCTGGGGCATGATCACCGGGGGGTGAATATACCAGGTACCCTTCCGTTTCGGCATAGTCAAAGGGGGCGCCCTTCCGTCGATCGAGCTCTTCCTCGAGTTCTTCAGGACTGTTTTTGAACAAGCCAAAGCCTTCCATGATGTAGAGACTATCCTCCGTCGTAATATTCTGCGTTTCAATTCTCACCATTGGCTCATTAATCTTTAGGACCAGCGAGTTAGGAAGATTTTGTATTGACCTGGCGACAATTTCACGGGAATTTACAGACGGTATAAAAACATTAAATAAAGACGAGTTGCAGTGTTCTTCGAGGCCAGTGAATCCCGGAGAACCGTCAACATCGGCAACTTCTTCAAGAGGAGTCACCAACTCGCTAACTACTGGCTCGAAAGTTTCCAAAACGATCACGTCCGAGTCATGTAAACTCTGAGGACCCCGGTGTTCAGGAGACGAATAGCCCAGTCGGCCAGCCTGAGTATCTTCATCATGATTTCTGTTCATCGTGAACGTCGCGTCTGCTTCTCTCTCTTCGGGATTATCAGGAATAATTGACGCGACAAGAGCCTCGAGGCGGCGTTCAGGATCGTTAATCAAATCACGGGGCATCGCTGACGAAGAGGACCGCATCAAACAATGTTCCAGATTGGAAATGCTGCTTTCAGAAACTAAGAGCGTCACAGCGTCAGTGCGTTGTTGATCAATCCGATTTTCGCTGTCCACTCTCTGGACGTTTTCCGACCGTTCAGTCGAAGAACCTGGGTTGCATCTCGATGCAAGATGCTGGTCGACATCGAGAACCTCTCGAAGGGGTCCGTGATCAACGTTTCTCTTTTTGGATACAGTTTCCGTCAGAGAAGGATCGCCAAAAGTCGTTGCTAACTTGTTCGACTGTCGTGAAACTTCCACGGTTTCTTCTGCTGACTTACCGCTCGTGCCAGCCTTGGCCATTGTATCAATGCTCAAAGGAATCGTTAATTTCAGTGGTCCATCTTTATCATCGATCGATATCCGGCCCGGTGATGCGGAGGAATCCTCGGCTACTTCAAACTCACTGTCGTTAAGTTTCAGCGAATGCAGTTTACCTTTTGACGAAGACCTTAAAACCTTGACGGACTCGATTTGGAGTTTTGGCGAGGCGTCGTCCGAAATTTCAGAGAATGTGGAATTACTGTGAGTATACGAACGCCGAGCTTTTTGACAATCGATGTGTTTCAGAGTATCGGCTACCTTCAAGAGGGTCAGTCGATTCAAACTGTCATTCACTGAGCTCCATGAATATTCGTTGAATTCAGGTTCGTCGTGACTCGAATTCTTTGTACTTTCCGCTATGGTATCGGTATCTGACCCATTACGAACTGCCGAAATTCTCAAACTCGTATTATAGGAGTTTACCAACGAAGACGAATCACTTCCTATTGATGTTAAAATCACTGAAAACACAAAATAGAAATGTTGAGTTGGTCATTTTACTAAATAGATTAGAAGTTAAGAACACGAATATTTTACCTGAATGATCCTTCGTTGTGTTATCGCCAGGCGTTCTCGCCGAGGTAAATAACTCTTTGATGTTAAGGGGTACGTCTCGACTGTCCTCCGAGTGAACACTGAATTCGAAACTATTATCGTCTACGTCACGTCGTTTTGCAGTTCTCTGCATCGATTGACTTCTATTGATCATCTCTACAGTGGATGGGCGAGCAGAGGTGGATTCCGTCATGTCGGCAGATCGATCCGAGACTAGAGTCGCTAATCTTGCCGTTGTGAAAGACGAATGAATCGCTGCAATTGATGAAGGCGCTACGTGACTTGAATTTATCAAGGCAGATCTGCGAAATTCTTCAGCGCTTTCGAATCCGAACGTCATCAGTTCGATAGATGACGCGGTTTCGTTAATTGTGGACCCCGCTGACGACGATGACGACGAGGAGAAGTTGAGCCAATTTTCAGTCGAACCTAAAGCTGCGTGTTAATGCATGGTATTCAACCACATTCATGAAAATTGGTTGACGTACCTGATCCTTTAGCCAGTTTGGACGACTCGTCCGATAATCTATCCAGAAGAACTTTGCTTTCACCTGTAGAAAGAAAATTGGACGGAATTGAATCATTGCGGCTCGCAGCGACAGGATTTGGCTCAGACGTGGCGTTGGACGTTTTTGAGGTGGAGTCCAAGAGTTTGGCCAATCCACTGTTGCGTTTTCGACCGCGGGGAGGATCCTGATCCAGACTGTCGGACCTTTCCATGCCAAAGGCTATTAGACTCGGACTTGCAGCATTTTTCTTCGTCAAACTCCCACGCGACTTCACTTTGCCTTCTCTTCGGTACAATTTCGAACGCCGCGAGTGTCGCTTTGAGTGCGACTGATCGTGGGGAGAACCCGACTTCCCGGCGTTGGATACTGAAACGGAAAAGTTATTAAAATCTGCACTACGTTATTGTTCCGATGAATTGATGAATAAATAAACTCGTATTCACCGAGGGTGACACTTCCGTTTAGGCTCGTTAAGTTTGCTGCTAGGTCAAAAGTAGCAACATTTGGAGTCGCAGGCCGCACCTGATCCTGATTTTCTTCTTCGGCATACTCCTCAGCTGGTCTTCTTTTGCTTTCTGAATCCGGATTCAGTAAGGCGATCATGTCATTTTCCCTCGACTTTTGGGAATAGTTTTTGCCGTGAGCTGGCTGGTCATTCATCGAAGATGTTCGACGCGCTGATAGCGCTAAATCGGATGCAGGAAATCGCAGTTGTTGGGTTGAATTTTTCGAATATTCAAGATCATAACGATTGTTTGAATGAATATTTTACCTAATTAAAATTCTTTCAATATCATCATTGCTGGGAGGTTGACCGAGTAAGTATAAAATCTCGCTTACACTATCTCGTCAACAACGTAATTACAACATATTATCAGTCAGGCGGCAATTATCATAATATACAGAGTTTCCATAACAACATCCAACCGAACTGTGGATTGATTTTTTTAATTCACAATTTCAGAAATCACAGAAATCAGTTTTTTTCACGATTGCCACAGCTTGCGGGGATTAGCAAATACTCTGATTGTGATCTGCAGTTAAATTGTCATATTAATTGCCCTCTGAGCTCATTTTGATCCTAGCAATGTATACTTATAACACTTTCGTCCATTTCACCAGTGATAAGTTTAGTCATCAAAGATCATTGACAAAACAGTATGTTGACAAAATCAGGTATGTTCGGCTAATTAATGAAATTCCGCGATTGGGGATAACAGGACCCGAAGTAGCAAATGATCGAACGAAATTCAATTCGACGATATTATGACTTGATTTACAGAGGTTTCAAAATTTGCAAAAGATTGGTTTTATCTAACTGGGAAATATTATGTTCATACCGAGTACGACCACAAGGCATAGAAGCCATCGGCAGTTCAGCATGATCGTTCCGCAGCATACGTTTACGGTTAATTCCCTCGATCGTGTTTAACTGACGTGAATGAATTCAAATTTCCACGGTGTACCATTTCGCGTTAAACATGGACGTATAAAAATCATTGAATGTCCACGAATCGAGATGAACGGAAACGTAATCTCATACGATAAAATAAAGTTTGTTTACAAAACAATAGTTTGAGATGAATAATTGACGTGCGACTGGTCGTTCAGCCTCTACTCTGTTCCCTTACCTTTCGCTTTCAATTATTTGACGCAAGTATATCTATCTCGGAATTTGTGATATCGCTTTGATTTCTCAAGGTCAGTTTTTTTCTGAGCCGTTGATTCGAATATGTATAATTAATATATATACGCTGTAGTAATCTTGTTGTTTGGTCGGCAATCGCTCGATGTGGAAGTAACCCGAACTGCGCGAGGCGAGAATATTATGTAAGACATTATCAAGAGTGTTTCCATATCAAGTGTATTGAAAAAACAATCCTCCACAACAACAGCAGATATACTACAGGAGATGTCTAAGCGCAGCTGTGTGAACTTGTTAACATGCTTTCGAATTTTAAGCCTGACCTAATATTAAAAATTAGAGAGCTAGTTGTGCTGTATGATCACGTTTTTTACCGTAACGCGTAATCCAAGAAATGTATACTCTCTGGAAAAGCTAAAATTTCTGAAACGAGTGATGCGGCACGAAAATCTCATTCTTTCGTAAAAAAAGACTTTGTCAAGTTAACTACTGAGTGGGATAACATCTGTTAATATTGAGAGTGAAAGTTTCGTCGAGCCGGCTTGTCCGGCTTCAACGTTATACTGGCGCGAAGCAGCCTGTGATAAATAATAGTTCCATCTGTGATTCGCGTTGAGTTATCGACAATCGAGAATGTTAGATTTTAAGTTAAAAAGCACATTGAGTCTCATGATAACCTGGCAGACCTTGCGCGATACATGTATATACTTGAATATTCTTAATTTACAATCGTAAAATTGTGATATTTCATAAGAAGCTCTTACGTATTTTGCTAATTTAGAACACATTTTAGATAAGAAATCAACGTCTCCAATTAAGCCCAAGTTTTATAAGCAAAGTTTATGCAACGCGAAACCAAAACGATCCGTGCTGAAACCGTCAAACATTTTAATTTTGAGAGGCTTCTTTTCATCGATGGTGTAGCAGTGGAACCGGTGTGAGGAAACAAACCCAATAGATGATAAATGAATAAGAAACAACTAAATGAAAAATATTTAAATTCTTTAATCATTTGCGTCGAGTTTCGTTCTTTCATATGCGGTGCGGTGTATAAAACACTGCGTAGAAGTGGAGGAAGCGGGCTCTCCAGCCGCTTCAATACATCACCGTGTATATATATACAGATTCGCGGTGTCGCGACGCCAGTCGCGTCGTGAATTTCGCGCATTTAGTTCGTCGACGATACTGACTAATCCTCCAAGTGATTGTACGAGAAGCCTCTTTCCTCCGTCTCCTAAGAAACATGGCTTCGAAAAATGAAAAGATTGGAATCATCGGAAGGTAGGTGCATTTAATTATAGTGACGGAACTGTATCCTTCATTTGCTACGTCTCAGCTCGACAAGTGACTCGGAACCGCGTCTCGTGTTAATACGTATTGTACCTGAGGACTGTCGGTGTGACGCGTGACACTGATAGCAGTCGACATTGTGCTATAAGTCGTGTGGAATGGGAAGTCGGAATCGCGTTACGCAACATAATTTTTTACTTATTACTCTTTTACTTATTAGCCATTCACTTGACATTTGCTTTACACCACGCCTAAAGCCACCTCTAATTCGGTGTATGAAAAGGGAAATAATATAAAATAACCGGCAGGTTTGGGATTCTCAAATCACTTGCCTACGGCTATGGATATACTAATAATCGTTACACCATTCCGTTCTGAACTGTTTTCCAACGACTCGAAGTCCGGCTTCGGCATGCGACTTGGCTGTCAAGTGATATGAGAACCGGTACCTAACCGCTACTGAGAAACTCTCCGAACGATGGCTCATCTGGGTCACCCAGTTCAATACAGGAAAGTGGTTCCTCGTCAGTCATGTCGGTGATGATGCAGATTTTTCAATTTTACATCTCAGCTCGGGGGACCCTTTCCATCGCCCAGACTGATAATAATAATTACCAAACAAACCTTCTCAGACGTTGATTGTAAGAAAGATCTGCTGACCATGAGTTCAAATACCCGGCAGCTGAATAAACAGGACCATAATATGTTCTTGTATTAAAATTCTATCAACTTCGATTTCGTTACAGCGGCCTGATTGGACGCAGTTGGGCAATGCTATTCGCTAGTGTTGGCTACCAAGTCACCATCTACGATATTGTCCAGGAACAAATAACGAATGCTCTGAAAGACATTCGTCAGCAACTCAACACTCTCCAGAGTAATGGCCTCTTGCGTGGAAGTGTGGACGCTGATGGTCAGTTCAAAGCCATTAAAGGTCAGTATCATGCGAAAACGGAATTCGAGGGTTTTCCAATTACGTGCCAGTTCAGCAATCTCCGGAAGGTATTTAACAACAAACTCAATTTTTTCAACCAGGTTCGACTAGCCTTGAAGATACCGTCAAGGGCGCCAAATTTGTCCAGGAATGCATTCCCGAGAAGCTGGACTGGAAGATCAAGCTCTACACTGATCTAGACAAGATCCTTGACGACAAGACCATTCTCTCATCCTCGACGTCCACTTTTCGTCCCTCACTATTCTCCGAAAAGATGAAACATCGGGATCAGGTCATTGTTTCTCATCCCGTAAGCATTTCTCTTGCTTTATTAATATTTCAACAACGTAGTTTATCTTGTCGAATTATCAGTGAACCGATGACCTAGGCTCGTGGGCAGAGAAGGCGGAATAAAACTCTGTAATTGCTGCAATCAAACAAGAATGATAACGTGGCGAAGAATAAATTGTCAAGTGACGTAATATTGGTTTATCAACTCTGTTGAATCAACGCGAGAAGATGAGGGATGTTTACAATTTAATCTCAACGATTGGTTGAGTGCACTGTACAAGATACGCCAGCGTAACCTGGAAAATATAGAACGACATGCAAAACGTTAATTAAACGCGCTTATTTCAGGTTAACCCACCATACTATGTGCCTCTCGTGGAGATCGTACCATCTCCATGGACCCGTCCCGAAATAGCAGTTGCAACACGAGCAATCATGACCGAAATCGGTCAGGCACCCGTATTGCTCAGCCGTGAAGTCGACGGATTTGCGCTCAATAGAATACAGTGAGTATCGATGGTTATAACGGCAGTGCCTATTTACCAGCAATAAAAGATATCTCCGAGTTTCCCGCAAAGATAAGTAGTGGTAATTTATCGATTGTACAAAAGCTTTGATCTGTTTATTGATTGCGAAATCGAAAGAAATCTAACTCTTATCTAAACTCTTGACGAAAAAATCGCGTCCAATGAACACATATTTGAACGCAGGTACGCGATTCTGAACGAGGCGTGGCGAATGGTGGCTGACGGTATTTTGGATGTGAAAGATATGGACTTGGTAATGAGTGAGGGGCTTGGCATGAGATACGCGTTTTTGGGCGCCTTTGAAACGGCTCATCTCAACGCTGAAGGTGAGTTTACCAGGGATGTGACCAAAGGGGAATGAGTTGTAATCAAATCTTCGCGTTTTAGGAATGAAGAAATACTGCGAAACCTACAAAAACAGCATATACAACGTCAGCATGACGATGGGAGCCGTACCTAAGTTCGAGGGTGAAGTTGCCGAAAAGATTTCCAACCAACTAAATGCAATCACTCCCATCGATCAACTGCCAGCCAGAAGAGCGTGGCGTGACGATGCTTTGACCAAGCTTTCGATACTGAAAAAAGAGCTTGACAGCAAATGGAAAGACAGTCAATAAACTTTCTGACAGCAGTTGACGCGTGACGTTCAAAAAGCGAGTATATGGTTTCGCGTTTAAGGATTATTTTCACACTTTATACTTATCATTTTGTTCTTGGATTTCATTCATTTCATGTCGACTGATTTTTGATTAGACTCACGTAATATCAAAATATATTTTCATCACGAATTTGTTTTATACTTATTTTTGAATCGTCGGCCTAACATTAATTCGAACGGAAGCGACTGCAGATACGAGTACAATTGTGTTCGCAGATAACAGCGCGATTTCAGTGTCAGAATATACCTACGTATAATAGTTATAAGTTTCTGCCTCACACAATATGCCTGTACACAGAGTAATAAAAATTATTTTCGCAAAAAATTTGCCATTTTTTAAATTCAAATTTAAGATTTTTACTAACCGTTTAAATTTGTTTTCTGTAATATGTACAAGTCACGCACAAAAATTCTTGTGCGTCGTGTCTCTCGGCGTAAAAAGTGCCTCATTTTATGGGGTTGGGAGAATGATTTTTAAATTAATATTTCACTGGACAGAGTAGAAATGATTCTACCCACCAAACAACAGTGTGGTCACCATTCTGTCGGAAAGGTAACGGAATTTGTTCATGGTGGAAGGTTGGGATGATGGGAGTTACTGGGCGTACTGTCAAGGACGTACAACTGTTGTTCAAAATTATGATACTCCTGGGCGTAATCTTGAAAGCCGCCACTAGCCATCTCCATATTCGGATCTATTGGATGATAAGGTCCCGACGGCCTTATCCCCATGACGACGCCCTAGTTCCCAGGCATATTATAAATTTGCGGCCGGCAATTGCATGCTGGGCTCCGCTAATCTGATAACGCCTTGTGGTTCCCCGTTAGAGGTTGAGGCCGTATGCATCGCGGCGGATTCCATAGCCTGTTTAGCCGACGCTATGTTGGGAATCTCCGAGTTTCCTGCAGGTTCGGCTGCAGAAGCCGGATTATCTCCGGTTGGCACGCAGTCGGCGGACTTGGTGGAATCCCCGTGCTCCCTTTCCGATCGTGGGACGTCCGCATTTTTCTTGGGATTCACAGGGCACGGCGGGCGTTTCCGCACCGGCTTGCGAAACGGATTTTCGGAGCACATCTCGCGCAGGTTGGACATCAGTGTACTCTTTGGTAGTAGCTCGCTCATTTGAGCCAGTGATGTGATCGGGTCGAAATGGTCCGTACTTACGGACTCCGGAGTACCCAGATGACAGTCATCGACGTTGTTCGGGTTAAGTGGAAGGTTCTCGTGCTGCTCACTGATGAGCACGTGGTCTCGACAGCTGCCGGACGAGTCCAGAGGAGTAGACTGCAATAGGGTTTTCAGATTTTTTGGCTGCCTTTTGTTCGAGGAAGGTGAGGACTTCTTCGGCCGCCCCATGCAGTCAATTAGACCTTTGTCGTGAGGGGCTGCTGGGCTGTTCTGACTGCTCGATGTGTTTCCACTGCCAGCCTGAATGGTAGTTGAGAAATCGGACACCCTGTACCCCGTGTTATTGGTGGGGGTACGAGGAGTACGAGGACTCCGAGGGCTCGGAAGTAGACCCCCGAATCCACGATCATTGATCTCCGACAGAGGACTCGTCACCCCCATGCCGCTCGGGGAGCATTGATTGCTACCGACGTCTGGCAGTTTTCTAATTTGGCCGGTGTTGCTGGAATATGAATAAATTATTCAATGATCACCTCATTTCAAACTTATATCGCTCTGATGCAATCTGGATGCACTTACGAAGACGAGTTAGTATCTTTCGATCTAGTGATTGTCTCAGTTAACTCCTGTTGGAGTCTTGGCACTGGCATCAGATTCCCGTCCTTGGTATCCGTAGCAGTCCCAACTTGCTCCCGCTGTTCCCGACTGACCGCTTCTAAAGTCTGACAAAGTATGTCATCCACTGTGAATCCAAACGGAGGTGGAGAGAGAGAGAGAGAAGGAGAGAGAGAAAGACAAAGAGAGAGAGAGAGAGAGAGAGAGTTAGGCATTTAGAATTTCAAATGGCTGATATTCGATGCGAATGAACTCAGAATAAATTTACCGCTCGGTGAATGACGTGATATTAAGTCGATGGGGTGTTTCTGCATCGAAGGTGGATCAGGAGTGAATCCCAAAAGGTGAGGGTAAGACACCGGTGTTTCAGAGTTACTGTGGTTCAAAGATCTGTCAATTCTGGGGGGAGCATTGCCAGCGCCGCAACTCGGGGACTCCTGAGTAATCCGACTCTCCGGTGGCAATAATCCTGATCTTTGCCTAACACAGTGAACATGCCTGCTTTTATGAACTGATGAATTTTCGCCTGAGTTGGCGGGAAGTGAAGAGAGAGATAAATTGCTGGTTCGGTTATTGGAGAACGATGGGGTTGAACCTAGCAAGGCGATAAGCGGGCTCGATGGTCTCTTTGGTCGATGGTGAGGGGGCGAAGGGCCTTGGCCTGTTGAACCGGCAGTTAGACTTCTGTCACTCAATGTCACTGGACTGGAATTGTCAGCCGATACCTGCACGGGGTTATTAGTTTAGGCTCAGACATGTTTTAATTCGATCCGAGAAAACGTTAAATATTATTTTACCTTATTGTCCAAGTCGAAAAGCTGACTTTTAATGTCGTCCCATTCGGTATTGGCCGCAAGCTCATCCACTGGTCTGTCGGATGGTGAATTTTTGTCACTATGTCTGAATGGCTGCGACTGAGTGCTCTGCGCTGAGACCTGGGCTGGTCTATCAGTCACTTTCTTACACTTGTTAAATATTATAGCTTGTGCCCTTCGTAGTATGGCCAATTGTGCTTCTCGATATATACGTTGTCGCAGAATCAAAACCTCGTTGGGTGCTTTGACTCCCCGTAACGAAGGCTGCGGCCAGTTAGGACTTGAGTTAACAGAGTCGGTGATCGAATAGGGACTGGGCAGAGAACTCACTGGATCAAATAAAAGCTGTATGATTTAAATTTACTGATTGAATGTATATCCTGTAAGTACATGACGCGGTGATAGTACTGGATATTCAAATAGATAACAAATAGAAACTCCCAACCACACTTGCCTACGTTATTGATGGTATGGTCGATCGATGATTCGGTATTACCAAACGAATTTTCACTATTCAAGTTTTGAAAATTATTTGCAGACGGTTCGTTCCTAAACGGTGAATGATTCGGATTTTGATCTGTCAATTCTTGGATTTGGTAGGTAGAGCTGTTGCCGCAGGTTTCTTGATTGTTTTGATCGTACATAGGAGCATTGAAGTTATTAGACCAAGCACGAAGATGGCCAGCTCTGTTTCTCATGATTTCATCTTTCTGTGGGGAAGAAAATGAAGAATGAAACGCTCTTGCGATACTCTGCGGATAACGTAGCATTGGGAAATAACTCCATAATCATACCTCGAGCGACATTTTTCGCTGTAGTTGCGCAGAGTAGTAAGCTACGATTGATGGAAAGTCGCCTCGCAGAACAGCTTTGCTACCTGTATTCGCTATCAGCGTAGAGAAAACAAAAACCTGTCTCTGTGGTCGCACGAATTGGGATTTTCCTTCACCAAAATCATTGCCACCGCTGCATCCTCCGAGCGTATTGGCATTCGGTTTCCACATAGAGACCCCAGCAGGATCTTATAAAGAAAACATCGAACGATGCGATATTATGAAGTAGAACAGAGATTTTTCTAATTGCGAATGAGACATAGTAGGCACTTACCATTGGGGAATCTGCAACTGTATTGAATTTTCTCTCGTTTTGGTGTAATCAACGCTACTTGATTATTAGTTTCTTCCGTGCTTTCCCTAATTTTTCTATCTCCGTTCAAATTTTCAGGAATCCCGCTTAATTCTCTGATGCAAGGTTTGGAATCTGCATCAGAGTTTTCGATGTCGTTACCGCTGGAACTATTTTTACTCATCGTGCAAGAATCTTTACATGGCTCTTGTTTCAAGATTATTTTCTGCTCGCAATCCAAGTCGTTGATTATTTTTTCGATTTCATTTTCGAACCCCGTGACCTTTGAATCAGTGAGAAGCTGGAAAAGCTAAACATGGGCGGGAAATTTAATTTATTTTTGACTCAACGATAACTTACCCCTTTTTCAAAAGTGGCACTTTCGATAGTAAGTATCTCAGATTTTTGAGTTTACTCTCCATTTTTTTTTCTATTTTGATTACATATTTCTTTCTGTATTACTGTGAACTTTCACTAATATTCTAGTTTTCAGACTATTAGAATGATTACACTTAGACATAAAAGATAAAATTACAATGATGTTTTATGCTAAATGCTTTTATTAAATTTTTTCATCATTTGTAATAATTTGTAATGCAACAAACAAAAATTTTAGCAAAGTTTCGAAATTCAATTGTAGAAATCTCAATTGATATCATCTGAATTGTTGATGTTGCTAATATAGAATAAATACCAGGCAATTATTTTTATTGTACTTCCATAAATTTAAGACTTTTATTTCATTTTTAAAAAGTATATTTTTTAGTTGGGGGTGGAGGAGCTGGGGGAGGGTTTGATCACACAGCCCCACTAGGGTCTGGTCCCGATTTTGCCAACCTACTCTTATGCATTTACAATTAATTTTTTTAATTAATAATAGCTGTTCTGAATTCTAAAGACAATATTGCGAAAAATATCGAGTCCCATTTCTCAAGCCAATAACACAGGAATAAAAGTCGGTTATCCGCGCGGGTGGGCTTATCGCCTCAGCGAAGCGAGTTCGACTTTATTCCGTTGTTGCATAATGTACAGTTATTTTTCCAGCAGAAACAGATTTTGAATACTTTGTACACAAACTGGTTCATACACATGGCAATAATATGGAAGTACTAATAACAATGATTCTACATCTTATTTTGCACTGATAGGGATGGTTCTTTATAAATCTTTATAATTTTTGCCTTGTTCACAATTAATTTAAGAATCTCATTACATCTACATGATTGATTGAACTCAGTAATCCTTGAGAAATTGGTTGACGAATTATGCTCAGAATGAATTTCAAGAATAGCAATGTATGATATAGGTTTATTCCTCCAACAAGTGTGTCACCTTTGAAACAGTATGGAAATTAAATTCACACAGTATGTTGTATCTGTTTGTAAACATGTGAGTACAAGGATAAAGTACCTTTGACATTTTTCGACCGGGGGGTGTTTTTATAGTAATTATCTAGAGAAGCGTGTGGGTGATTTTGTTCATACGTAGCGAATTATTAAAAATATACAATTATCATTCGCCGATCATGTCAAAAGACGTACAAGAGAGATACAATGATTATTGCAAAAGAAATAAAGCCCCGAAATTGAGCGGTAAGTTTATTTTCACACGATCGGGGTACACAATCGTCGCCATAACTATTGACACAAAAACTGGCAACCTCGGCTCTCGGGTACCGACTACTCAACAAGTACATACGCATCTGATTTTAGACCTGGGTTAGCCCAGCATCTTGTCATTGGCGGAGTCCCAGGGAGGGGATAAACTGGAAACCTCAAATTTGGCCAATAGGGTAATATATAATCCTCTCATTAGGGCTAGTCGAACCGACTGATTGTAGGAATTACAGTAATGAGGCACCCTTACTAAAAGTCGGTTGCAAACAAATTTTCTATCCAAAATCGAACGCAACGGTTTCTGACACTTTAGCATATATTTTTCTTTCCTCCTACTTCCAATAATCAATTTCTACACGGCTGAAAATGCTGGGAATGAATTTCTCGCAGAACCATACAGAAAATTCATATCAATCGACATGCTCAAGTCTGTGAAATATCATTACAGCTCATTTTTTTTGGCGCCTAGTAGCCCATCAGGATTATCGTGCGCATTGGGTATGAAATCTCTTCCGAAGTTCAACTGATACGCAATAAATTCAAATAAATTATCATGAAAACGAAATTGTAAAAAATCTATTGTACATAAACCGACGTTGTATGATGTTTGACATCTACACCACTAATTAGTGGTCACTCTTGGTAAGGGATGCGGGTTGCCTGCTTTTCGGTTTTGAAATTAAATTCTTTTCAACGTCAACGGCATACAAATCTAGCTAATATCGTAATCATTCAATTTCGTTAGCGACGTTTCATTCGTGTAATAAAATTACTCATCAATTGGAAACCTGTGCTGGCCTACTGCAAACCGCGTATACAAATTATTACTTGTTGATATATAAATACAGCTGGATTAATAAGCATGCAAATAGCAGTATAGTGAAACAATTCATCAATTTATGCTTTAACCTCGTTTACATATCTTATTCTATGTATAATTTTTCGCACGCTCCGCGACTAAGTTTGAACACGCGTCACGTGCGCGCGCCTGGCTGCGTGAACAACAAGGACGGGGGAATTCCCCCATCCTTCTCGGAAATCGTTGACCGGACCACGTGACCAGGGCGGGGAGGAATGATTGGAGCTGATTGGACCGTATCCTCGGGGAAGAACCCGGAGTGCATCCATCAAGGTTATGTCGTTGACGTATGCGAAAAGTATTAGTTAGTGATAAACGGTGAGTAACACATCCAGGTCTGTAAAGTTGAAAGCGAATCGGTCCTTGTTTCTCTCCTTAAAAATAATCACCGCGCTAGTTTCGTCTCTACGTTGCGCTTATGCGCGTGGAGAATAGTTCACGTCTTTTTTGTGCCGCGTATAAACTAAGGTATAAACGACGCAGTTTATTTTGATTATAGTGCAATCGGCGCCGCGTTCGCGTAGCAATTACGATTAACCAAAAAGAAAAACAGTACCAAATAAACATGCCGCAAGTTTACGAAAACTTGGACGTCTTCCAGAACTATAATCAACAGGAGGATCAGATTTATCCGTTTCCTGATGGTAATTAGACGAAATTTCTTTTTGAGATTGTGTATCATATTTCCAGGATGCTACTGGGTACAATCTTTCAACCATTTCCTAATTTCATTCTCTTTATTCATATCATTTCCCCAATTCCGCTTCCGTTTGTTCAAATTGATGCTGAAACCTCCGCTATGTTTTCAGTCAATGGTACATATTGTGTTACTTAAATATTTCTGCTGTGATATACTGCAGAAATTTAGAACGGAGATGACTTCAGTTCGATTTGCACTAATGATAAAATTATGCACTTGTAACGTGCCATGTACACATAAACCACTTTCTGACTACCGAAATACGTACGACATATTCATCCGCGCACTGGTGTATATGATCATGCTAACAAACTTTAAATAGTTTCTGGGTTGCCAACGTGGAATTTATCAGAATACAAATTGTACAGTTTCTTTATTTGATTTAGGCACAGAGCTGTGATTCATTATTTCAGTAATAAGAGGTGTCGCAATAACATATACCGAGACCCATGATTCCGGTAGTTCAATATTATAAAACCACAATTACCTATGATACCTTTTAATTTTACCAGTTGCCATACATCTGAACTGAATAGACAAAGTGTACTTCGATCTCCCTTAGCAATCAGTGCAACGCTGATATTTCAATATATCGTGTATACAAGTTTACACTAACTGATTTGTTTATGACAATTCGAAAGAAATGGACTGTTCACTTGTAACAAGTCGAATAATATCTTAATGGAGAAATTGTGGAATTATTTGACATGTCTTTGTGCAGTTATGATGAATAATCTCAGCCTGTTGAGTCCGAGCAACAGCTCACTGGATTCACAAATGACCAGCAGCACTCCGTCACCGATGTCGATATCACAATCGCCAAACCACACAATGTCATACTATACACTGAGTAATGTAACTGGCACGAGTATGTACATCTTTTTGGTTATTCAATAAATTAATTTCATAATGTTTTATTCAAATGTGATGATATTACGGTACTTGTACCTTCGCAGTGTTGGAAGATCGGTATATAAAAATTATTGAACAACCAGTAGACAAGTTTCGGTTCCGATACAAATCAGAGATGATGGGAACCCACGGGAGTCTTGCTGGCGCCAACAGCTCAAATAGCCGCAAGAAGCAAGCACCTACTGTTGAGGTATAAACAAAATAACAGAGTTTCATTGAATCTGCCTGTTGAAATATTCCAATTCATCGTTTTTGCTATCTTCGTTTAGTCATAAAATAATTATAGCTATTTCACTGGTGTTCCAGCTGAAAAATTATCCAGGCAGCGCCGTCATTCGCTGTACGCTTGTAACAGCAGATCCAGATCGTAGGGGACCACATGCTCATCGTCTGGTACGCCGTGTTGGAAATTCAGACGAAGATGATCCGCACGAGCAAAAGGTTTCACCCGAACAAGGTTTTACAGTCTCGTAAGTGAACAGTCTAATTTTTTATTCATAAGACAACAATATTTATCTTCATTATTGTTGGAGTGTGTATTCGTAAAACTTAAGCTTGTATCTAGGTTCCACGGAATGGGGATCATCCACACTGCTAAAAAGCACATAAAAGATGAGCTTGTTAAAAAGAAAAGAATTACGGCTTTAGAAGAAGCAAAACGCAAAAATGTTAATGTCACATCGTTGACCATCCGCGATGAAGCAACGGTAATAAATTAAATATTGTATAATAATACATTGCCAGTACATTTTACAATGTTATTATGCATATCAAATTATTTCGTTCAATTAGCTTACTCAACTTTGAACGCAAAATTTCTGTTGAAGATTAAAATGGAAGCAGAAGCTGCTCAAAAATGGATGAGTCTGAACAGTGTCGCATTATGCTTTCAAGCATTTGTCCCAAATGCCAATGGCGTACTTTGTCCCATCACAGAACCAGTGTATTCGAACCCGATTAATAATCTCAGTGAGTAGAAGTGACCATTCATCTATCATTTGGGTACCAGAATTTTTTTATTGCCATTTTTTGTTCTTTTTATTACAGAAAGTGCCCTTACGGGAGAGCTCAAGATATGTAGAATCGACAAAACTGCAGGATCTTGTGATGGTAACGAGGAAGTTTTCATGCTGGTAGAAAAAGTGGGAAAAAGTGAGTATCGTTGTTTATACAACTCGTATTGTAGTTTTAATAAAGATAATATTGAATTGGAAGTGAATTAAGTTCTCTGTTGAAAGATTAATCGAATTAATATTATTGTCCCATATGTATTCAGATTCTCATTCTTATGTTACAGAAAACATCGTAATCAAATTCTTTGAAATGGATGAAAACAATGTAGAAATTTGGAGCGCTTTAGGCCACTTCACAGAGTTAGATGTTCATCATCAATACGCGATAGTGTTTCGGTCAGTTTGAACATTCAATTACTATAAATTAAAAATTGACAGAATACTATCGTATTGTCCCAAATATAAGCCGAGGTTTTTTTTAATCATTGACAGCACCCACCAAAATTGTCCTCGTCTTATATGCGGACCTGTCTTATGTACGGGTAACAGTAAAAAACACCCTGAACTGCTGTTAGAGAATTAAGGGTCGGTTTATATTCGTTTTGTAAATATATCACTTGTGTTTCAGAACGCCACCGTATAAAGACAAAGATATAACTGAACCAAAAGAGGTTTTTATAAAGTTATGCAGACCGACTGACGGAGAGTCTAGCGATCCATTACAGTTCACTTATAAACCCAATAACCGCATCGGTAAGGCGTATTTGCAACATGTACTATCATCAAATATATTCGCTTCCAATTCTCATTCAAAAACATTGACATGTCCTGATTTATGAACAGGTAGAAAGAGACCACGCATGTCTTGCGAAAGTACTGAATTACAAACTCCTATTGCAATCAATCTCGTGCAATCGGATGAAGGCACATCCGTTTTCAACGTAAATAATTCAAGTGAAATCAACAAATTGTTGAGTGAGCATTGTACATCAAACGAGTTTCGGGAATACTCTGAAAATCTGGACTTAGAAGGTGAGCACTTAAACAACGAGACACGTTTTTGTTATGCTCGCATGTTTCAAAAATTTTTCCATCAGTATAGACGGTGAATAGATGATGAGTTATATACAAAATGTGTAAATCTTTGTTTATCCCCAGAGTACATCAATTTACTGCCAAGGGAAGTAAATGATAATGAAGAACTGAGATTGGATGGGTCTTTGAAAAAAAAAGTAAGCAACATTTAATTAGTCGTATCAAAATGACAAAGAACAAACAATTGTATAATGTTTACATGTTTTCAGGAAACGGCTTCGTTTGCGGAGACTATTGTAAAACAAATTCGAATTATACTTCAGAAAAATGATCCAAATGGAAAGGAACGCATACTAGCGTTGCTCAAAGAGCGCACAGTCTATGGAGATTCTCCTCTCCATTCCGCGCTAAGACACGGACAAATGAATTTGGTTAAATATATTCTAATGTTACTTGCAAAGTACCCGGATTTCAAGCAAATTGTCGACTCTCAAACAAGTTCTGGCCGTGTAAGTTTTATTACGATTAACCCGCGGAAATGTAATATTTTCAATTCACTAATATTGCTCTATATTTTAGACATGCTTACATTACGCCGTAGAACAAAACCAACCTGCAGTAACAAAGGCTCTGCTCTTGATTGGGGCGGATGCAAGCGCGTGCGATGATCACGGTTTTTCACCGCTTCACAAGGCGGTCAAAAGTGCGTGAATTGATAAAATAATTTATTCCCAACGAATAAACTAATTGTTTGCATACTAATCGATTATTTGTGTCCCAAACAGTCCCAGAGGCGGGTCACTGTGTGGACGCACTATTAGAAGGAGGAAGTATAAGCGTCGAAACACGAGATGATACTGGCTGGACCGCTCTTCATCTGGCTGCTGAAGCCGGATCGCTACACGCTGTCAAGTCTCTTGTCAAAGCTGGCGTTGATGTTAACAGTACCGATATGTCTTACGGGCGTACAGCACTCCACATCGCCGTCGAAGGTGGCCACAAAGAAATCGTTGAATTCCTGTTAAAAAAGGTAGGTAGTGTTAATTTATATTGTGAAATCAAAATAATCGTTGAAACTCTATTTTATACTTTTTCTGAGCACTTTGTATGTCAATTCTCCACAGACGACAATCGACGTAAATAAGCGGAATTTCAGTGGAAACACCGCGCTGCACAGTGCTGTCGTCAACACCGGCGAACGAGCTGAGGAGCTCTGCAAGCTTCTGTTGAATCACGGGGCGAATCCCTCGATACCTAATAATAATCGCGATTCGTCGAAAGTGAGTTTTTTTATTTTCTAGAAATCTTTTGCGATCAACAAAGCTGTTAAGATCAAAGAGATTATCCTGTTCCTTCGACTGCCGCGAAGACTCGTAGATAATTGTACTGATAATTAAAACAAAAAAATTTCATTTCGTCCTGTTATTAAATTCATAGGAGTTGCAAGCAACAACTATAAAAGATGAAGCGATATCCGATGACGAAGATGCCCAGGAAAGTGGTCAAACGTCGTTTGACCTCGCATCAAACAAACCTGAGGTAAATTGGGTTCCTTGAAAAATCGTACGCTTTTGTACGTGTATGGCTACGCACTAAGGTCTCAATGCCACGGAAATAATTACAGATTTTACAATTGCTTTCTGCGACTAATACGATAATAAAACAAGAAATCGAGGACGTACCCGAGGAAAGTGACGGTACTTTGCTGGACGAAAAAGCTATGACTCTTCTAGTTCCCATACTCGACGAATCGAAGGCATGGGAAAAAATCGTCACATCTTTGGGATATGATTTTCTGCAGTCTTCGCTCAAAACTTCAGGCCCCGTCAGTCCATCGCGGATGTTATTAAACTACTTAGACGTAAGTACTTCGATGACTTTATTTATCGTTGGTTTTGTCATACGAATTATATGCAAAAATTTAATAAGCTGTATCTTGTATTATTTTTTTAGATACAAGCTGAAGTTTCGATTGAAAAATTACGAACGTTATTGGTTGAATTAAATGAAACTAAAGCTGTTGATATAATCGATGAGATGATTTTGCGACGGAATACATCAAGTACAAAATGAATTTAACATCAGCAACATATAGCTATTTTAAAATCAGCTATTTACTCCAAAAACTTAATAAGGTAATAATAAAAGCATATCCCAGATTACGTTTGCTATAATTTCGCGTGATTAATGTAAATAACTGATTAATTGATTACAAAATACCGGTAATATTGAGTATACACTCAGGTTTCGCATTTGTAAGTACAGAAACAGGATATTTTAATTTAATAAGAATGTAAAATTTATATATGCCAGAGTGAGGACTATAGATTGAACTTTGAACATTTTTCCGAATCATAGTTTTTATAATTCTGAACCAATCGATGTTTCTTTTAGCTGATAAATTATTATTTTACTACATAAAATAGCTGTTTGTGTATAATTTTACTGTCAACGTATATCAACATTATTATAACTCTCTTGTTATTATTACATATCTGAAAAAAGATGGTCAGAAGAATTTGCATTTAACTTCAAAATATATAAGCCTGCCATTTAATATAGCATGTAAGTATTTTATCATTTTGAATCATACACCAACGTTCGAAATTACGTATACCATTCTAATTATGTAAGAAATGCATGAATCTTATCTATGATTGATGTACAGAAAACGTTAAACCGCCGTTACTATCGAGTGATCTTACAATTGGCAAGCAGTATTCCAATGTAATCATATAATGATTTGTATTTTTCGAGAAAAAAAGTTGGCGGATATATTTACGATTACTCGAACAAGTTTTGTCCCGAAGTTTATTTAATGATAATACCAATGTTCAATTTCATGAACAATGTATCATGGATATTCTAAGAAAATATTGTACATCTACGTTACGATATTGAAAATACAGAATTTTATTTTACATTTTGTCTAATCAGACCCGTTGTTGAATATGACTTCCCTATCTCTATATATCCTTTTGAAAGAGATCTTCTGGTTGGACCCTTCTTTGAAGCTGAAGTAAAATAAGTTTCAATAAGAGTAAATTATCGGCGAACCAACGTCTTTTGGCCGATAATATAAATTACGTCAAGCGCGTATTATCGACGGTTGACCTCAGATTGCGAATAATTTGGGGTACGATTACCTTATCCATTCGTAATGCAATTAAAGAATTCACATCGCTTCACAAATTGGTACTTGTAAAATATTGTATTTCGCATCTTGTAGGCATTAAAGTTGACGAGCCATTGATACTAACAAGACAAAAACAGATTATTACTTAGCTATGCGAAGACACTGTGATACTTCATATTTTACTGGAATCAAGGAACATTTTCATCTTCTTTGGCTTCATCTCATGATAAGTACTAATATCACAGGTCTGCAACTAATAAACTGCACAGGTTTTTTATACCGTTTCTTACGGATTTTCACTCACTGAAATCGGGAAAAATACCCAAAAAAATTCGATCACGTCTGGTTTTTTTCTTGAACTTGTGTTTGTAGTCTCATTTAGAGTGGAAACTTCCGTTTAATTCGAAATATGGTATCCTATTCTTGATTTCAAAAATCCTATGCAAAAGTGATTTCTTACTTCCATTCAATATGTATTATAGTGAATCTCAAGAATAACTACATACAGGGAAACAGAAAATTGAAAGCGGAAGCGTGTTCAGAGGTGTATCAAAGAGAAGAAGAAAAGGTTTCACAGGCAAAAAGAATGAACATGGAATGTTAAATACATTTCATAAAGCAATTGTTATTTAACTTTGTAAGAAATATTGTTTAGTTCAATGTAATAAAATGATGATTTCTTCATAATTGTTATGCTTTTTTTATGCAAACACCTTGTATTTTTGTATGTGATGGAGGGAAATGGAATGCATTTTGAATTCAGCACACTCGAAAACATAACATTTAAATATTTTTCTGCATACTTGTGTGTTTTATATTATAGTACTATAAATTTTAATCCCGGACATGTACTGCGTTCTTGGAAAAAAATTCACTACAATTCTCTGTCAAGGTCGTTCCATCTGAAATGTAATTACATGATGTGAAATTACGCAATATACGAAACGCTACCGAGTCACTCTCCTTCGTTTATCATCCGAATCGATGATATGCGCAACTTTGGCCAACATCGCTGCTACAGACGGATGTTATTACAGTCGTTGATTCGAATTTCTTCTTCACGAAAAATCCTCTAGAATACAATAGCATGGCAAGCTTTCATGTCGTCCGTCCGCCTGATCGGTCATTCAGGCAATTGGAGACGAATGAAATTCATGAGTTTCAAAAGGTTACAGACTCCAATCGACGAGGAGAAAATTTAACCCAAGAAACTATGTTGGAGGATAAGTCGATCGGTCGGGATAAAAAATCAGAAAAAGGAAGAGAAGCGTTTGGATAATCCTCGACTATTATCGATGGTACTCAACACGACTACAATGCCTTAGTAATGAATCTCAGTAAATTCGAATAATGCAAGTTAATATATAAACTCTTTGTATTATTCGAAATGGTTCAGATTCATTATTCTACTACACCGTAGGGATATTGTTTCATTCGTATCCATGGCTCTATCAATGGCGCGGCTAAAATTGCTCTAGCTGTTTGTAAACGTTTTTTTCTTTCTTTTTTTTCCTTGCTTTCGGATTAGACGGTCCGGCGGATTCGTCCCGGGAACAGAATGTAATATTCCCATGTACACACACAGCTGATAAATATCCGTCGCAGTCGTTTTTGAAAGTATCCAAACGTTACACGTCTACTCAAAATACGTCTAATTTGCCGGCTTGAAATCGCTTCATCACTGGACACCTAAACGGTTCTGCTTTGTTCGCGTAGATTGAGAACTTCGGGTGTTTGTCTACTGGTATAAATTATCGATACGCACATTTCTCAGACCATAAATTTTCCGACCGTCGTAAAGGAACGTTGCGATAGATACCATAAGGTGGATCGTCCTCAAAAAATGCCGAAACCGAATCCGAAACAAATCGTGACTTACACGCAGGTAAGTTCGAATTGGTAATTTATATTTCACATCCTCGTAGACCGTTCAGGAATTCAAAAAATTATACAAGTACGAGTCGGACTTTTGGCATAAGAAACCTGCACTACCAACTATTTTCTTCGGAAGTGATTGGGTGTAAAAACATTGGCATTTTAAACAACTTTTTTTTGACAGTAGTTAAGTGAATTTCATAAAACAAGTAATACCAAGTTATTAAACAATGTCTTGACTTTATTTGACGAGGATTAAAAAAAAAATATTCATTGCAGACCAAGTAATCGCCATATTTGTTCTAACCCGTCCCACAAGTAGTGTTTTGCGGTGACCGTCATAATTTTTTCTCGGTCCATCCAAAATAAATCGAACAGAAAAAAATCATAGTTAAAAAAAATCCCACGATCAGGCACTAGTTTCTTATGCTTTCAATATCTGTATAAACTTCATTTGAATCCATCGAGCTGTTTTTGAATTACAGAGGTCACCGACTTTGTAAACACGGTTTCGAGATAAACAGATTTAAAGCTCGTTAGCAACTGCCGCAAGCTATCCGCCATCGAGGGTCATACAGCCTTTCAGTTATCGTAGGGTATCTCAGAAACCATTGATTAGATTTATTTGTAATTTTTAAGGAATGTTTTCGAAACATCATACTTTAATAAAATACAAACAAAAAAAAATCGATTTTTTGAAAATCCAGAGTAGCCTTAACCCTTTAAAAGAACACAACGTTGCGAAATTTCATTGCGTAATTATAATCGCAACAACGTGTTTCAAGTGTGCTTCGATTACTAATGAGTATCTGATAAAACTTTACTTACAAGATAAACCGATTGTAACGATCAGCCGGGACGATTTTCTGATAGAATTCAAAACTATCGACTAATTTTTATATCAGAAAAGGTGAAAAGTTTCACGTATTAATACACCCCAAAAGAAGAAGAAGAATATAGAGCAACGTTTAGGAACAAAATGCCCGAGCATTAGCCACGATGAACTTTACGTGACTTCGAAAATCCAACGATGTGAGGGAAGATCGGTATTACGTTGAAAAATTACACCATCAGTTATGTTTTGTTTTGCACATTATGTAATGCTGAGAAATTTCTCATGATTATTATTACATTAGCCAGTGTACCTTTGCATACATTGTCAAAAAATTTATAGCTATTCATCAACAACAAATGGGTCCCCGCAGCGGCTGGTGAGAAATTTGCCACCATCAATCCAGCAAATGGGCAAAAAATTGCTGACATAGCGAAAGCCAGCGAGGTAAGTGTTTATTCTAACGACTCATAGGAGATGAAAAAAAAGATGTAATTACGAATAGTTCCACCGTCCTGATCTTTGTGCGTATAGTCATCACCGGTAAAAATGCCTGTCACTCGACACGAGAAGTATTTTTCTTTCATATTAGGTAATAGTTGGAAAAAAAACAGGCTGCTGATTCAGGATCCTTGAGTAGAGACCTCGAAATATTTAATCTTCACAGGTGGACATCAATAACGCGGTTGGGGTAGCTAAGAGGGCATTTGTCCGAGGTTCTCCATGGAGAAGATTAGATTCTTCAGCGCGCGGAAATCTCTTACACAAGGTTAATTTACCTCAAATTTGTCAACGTAGGATAAAACTATACTTGATTTTGTGAATGATTTTTTGCTGTTATCCGCGTCATTCGATTTGTTCAATAGTTGGCTGATCTTATTGTCGAAAATGTCGACGAATTGGCCAATCTGGAAGCGCTGGACAGTGGAAAGCCCTTCGCTAAAGCTTACATGGAAGTCCATGCCTGTTCGGCTATTATCCGCTACTATGCCGGCTGGCCTGATAAGATCTACGGGAAAACAATCCCCGTCGGCAAGTTTTCAGGAATTGATAATCAAAACTTGGCTAAACTGCGTCTACTTCCATTTTTTCCCGAAAACATCTGATGACCGTCGCGATTATTGGTTTCATTGTAGACGGCAATGCATTGGCCATGACGAGGAAGGAACCGATCGGCGTAGTCGGTCAAATCATTCCATGGAACTACCCCATTATTATGATGGGAATCAAGATCGGGCCAGCCCTGGCAGCTGGTTGCACGATAGTGTTGAAACCAGCCGAACAAACGCCTCTGACCGCTCTTCGAGTAGCAAGTCTCGCTAAGGAGGCCGGATTCCCTCCCGGAGTCCTCAACGTTGTTCCAGGCTTTGGTCCCACTGCTGGAGCCGTGATCAGCGAGCATCCCGACGTCGTCAAAGTTGCGTTCACCGGATCTACCGAAGTAATCTTTCGTTTTGTTCGTTGATAATCCCAGCGGTATGACTATAGGTTACTCTTTGCACAACACAATTTCATTTTAAGCGATAACAGTTCCGTTTCCAAAATCATCGTCTCAACAGGTTGGCCACATCATAATGCAAGCCGCGGGAAAAACAAATCTGAAACGCGTTACGCTCGAGTTGGGAGGGAAAAGCCCCTTTGTTATTTTCAACGAGGCTGATCGTGAGTAACGATGAAGCATTTAGTTTCCAATTTCTCATTACGTTGCTTGGAGCGTTCAACTTCATTATTACGACGGTCTACATCTGCGCAATGCTAAACGTAACATTATTTTCACGCAGTTGATGAGGCCGTACAAATCGCCCATGATAATTTATTTTCGAACTCTGGGCAAACTTGCCTCGCACCAACGCGAGTCTTCGTGCAGTCCGGAATTTATGACGAGTTTGTTAAGAAATCGACAGCTTTGGCTAAGGCGAGAAAAGTTGGCGATGCGTTTGAACCAAATGTACAGAATGGTCCTCAGGTGAGCGATTAGAATTTCGGCACGAAAAGACCGTTAGTCGCGATAATGTGAACTACAAAAATAAGTCCTACCTACCTGATGTCGCGATATCAAATTGGCAAGAGAATTAATTTCAATGTAACTTCAGATCGACGCGGAAAGCTTGGAGAAGATTCTCGCTCTGATCGAATCTGGCAAGAAAGAAGGCGCGAAATTGCAAACTGGCGGGAACCGGCTTGGCAAAGTCGGCTTCTTCGTTCAGCCTACCGTCTTCTCAGACGTCACCGATGACATGAGAATCGCTAAGGAAGAGGTGAGTCTGAAACCATGAGCAACTACCGATCAGTAAACCGATTTTATACAATTCCTGACGCGACGGTCCGCAGATCTTTGGACCGGTACAAACGATCTTCAAGTTCGATACCCTGGAGGAGGTGATCCAACGAGCAAACAATACCAATTACGGGTTGGCAGCCGGTGTCTGCACTAAGAACATTGAAACCGCACTAGAGTTTTCCAAGGCCATGGAGGCCGGTGTCGTATGGTGAGTACAAAGAATCTGAAGACGAATGGATTGAAAGTATTTAGAAGAAGTCTAGTAACGAGTGACACGATCATATTTTCAGGGTGAACCAGTGGGGCGCTTTGGAACCGCAAGCGCCTTTTGGTGGCTACAAGGAATCTGGCATTGGAAGGGAAATGTAAGTCATCCGAGTTACCTAACCTCAGACCAGCAAATGACGCTCGATCGCGCAAGTACAACTCATTCTTATGTTCCAGGGGCGAAGAAGCTTTGAGCAACTATCTCGAGACTAAAACAATCTCGATTAAACTACCCTCGAATAATTAAGCTGTTCCGACGTTGAGGACCCATCCGATAGAGAATATCTTCCATGTCACCCGACTTCATTTTCGTTTACATTTATTTCTACTTCTTCATTGTACTCAATAGTTGTACTAAAACATTTGAAATGTAATTAGAAGTAGAGCGACACGTAATAGTTGCTGTATTTAGAATTTTCTAGTGATTGTCAACCCACAGTTTAGAGCAACGTATTGTACTATGTAGTAGCCATTGTATATTTGATGATTTTGATTTTATACCAAGTGAAATACAATGCGAGGCATATTCCTTGAACAAAAATTAATATTACTTGTTCAGAAATAATTATTACCCACAGTTCCCTTTTGAAGTACACAATTTCAAGTTCGGAATATTTCATGAAATGCGTAGGTGCGGAAAGTATTCAGTCCATGAAATATATAAGCAGAAACTATAAGAAATTTATTATTTAAGCGAAACACTAATCTAACACAATGTAATATTAATGTGCAATTATTTATAGTTATTTATCTTCATATCGCTATGACGGGGATAAGTCGAAGTATGAACGGTTGTTTGGGAATTTTTCAAGAAGCTATAATTGGCTCGAGTTATTTATGCATTTTAAAAGATAGCGACAAGAAATAATTGAAAAACAGAGTTAAAAGAGGCTGCAAGCGCCATAAAAAAAAGAATTCCACAGACGGATTGAAGCCATAAATAACAATGCAAGGAAAGAAAAACAGTTTTGATCGGTTTTTATTATTATTTTTTTTTAAGTTTGGTCACGGGCACTTACAGCTTCTTTCGCTCTCCTCTACAATTATCCGCTGTGGGGATAGCTAGTCTATATTGTAGAAATCTTTGAGCTGCGTTACAATATACGGTTTATTTTATTTTCTAAGTATAGCCAGGTACGTTTCAGGAGAGATGATATCACTAATTAAATGAAATGTTTTCTCCCTAATTGTTTTTAGCCTTCTAAAGATGCGAAAATGGTAACTATATTTTGTCAAGGTCACACGAGAGCGAGAGCTGCGTTAATGATGAGTGTAAATACGGATGCCTTGAAAAATCACTGCCGAGTTACTATTCAGCTCTAACCGTCCAAGCTATGAATTGCACAATTCCAACTGACAGCACAGAATATGACGGAGTTATGTAACGTAGCATCGGTAATTGGCAGTTTAAAATCTACAACAATTCCTTTGGAATCAATCCAATCCGGAAATTTATAGTTTAAGTCTAAAAATTTGTATTAGTTAGACATTAAAACACAATCGCCCATGCCCGACACTAACTGAAGAGAAGATTTCTACAAGGTAGCTTGAAAATAAAAATACGACAAGGCCACGCCCGGCTTATGATGGGAATGAACTTCAGTCGCATCCGAAACTCTGTCTGTACTCTATAATTTTTCATCTTTTTCAAATGATATTTGAATTTTAGGTTGTCGCTTATCATATCTATAATTTCTTCGATACGATAGTGCTGCTTGTACAGGCTCGTAATGTCGTCTTGATAACAAATACAGAGCGAATATATGGGGGTACAGTGATGGGGGAGCCTCTCACCAACAGACCTTGACTAACAATAAGTCATCGGCGTATAATCGAGTTCTGCGTTTCAAGATCAGAAGCGTCTGGACTACCGGCAAGCGACATTGCAGAGTAACAATCCTTAACCGCGAAGATGGCAAAACCGAACGCAAAGCAGCCTGTCACTTACACCCAGGTAGGTTTACAATTTCAATATTCAACCGTAACTTTAAGGAGATATTCTAGTTTACCGGTTTAAATGTCGGAATTCATAAAGAAAAATAAAAAAATATCGGTACATATTTCTAGTATTCATGTCTAGTCTTATTATTGAGGTTTCAAGAACTTGGAATAAAATTTTTGCTTAAACAACAATTAAATTCAAAGAAGATCTGAGCCTTTAAATATGGCCGTGAAATAAAAACTGGTTGAGGTGGTTGGCATGATTCCAATGCTCCCATTCATCGGAAACAGAAATGAAACCAATTTTTTTGATCAGTAAGAATGTCATTTGGCCAGGACCAAAGAGAAAAGATATTGAAAAAATGAAACAAATGGTGATTGTCTGAAGAAAAAGTTAATTTCTTGCCCTGATTTTTTCCAGGTTTTTAATTTTTGTTAAATGGTAATAATAATAATTTCGCAATTCCCAATGTCTGGATTAGAAGGAGATATATACTTACGGTTCATACCAAATTTGAAGTCAATCGATTACGTAGAACTTGTAATATTATGTGAACCAAATTGAAAAATGTAGTTTCGAGATAAATGGGTTTGAAATTGACGCGTTTTGACCTCGGTTTTAACGTTGATTTCCGTATCAGACGAAGTGAAAATTTTTCTTATTCCTGATCGAAAATTCCTGGGACATATAGGAGGTCTTCCACCGCTTTCGCAGCTTCCTCATAGGATCATTTCTAAAAGCGCAGAAAATATAATGAAAAGAACTGCGTGTTATTCTGTATCATGACGTGTAATTTTTATACTGATTATCATTGTAGCGGCTTGGCTCTTGTAGGCGTGTACGACGATAAAAGTTATCTTGTAAATGCGCCGCGCGCCGTGATAAGAAACAGAAAAATGTTTGTACAAATTATATACAGCTATCAGTCGAACAGTTTCTTGATAAGATGTCAAAATAATTACACTTGACATCTAAATGCTGACAAACGAATAGTTGCAATTCTCATCAATGTCAAAACCGGGTCGAAATAATTCAAGACCATTTTACAAGCTTGTTGTTAATTATAGAGATATCAATAGTTCTAATTTGACGGTCGAAAATATTCACAGCTATTCATCAACAACGAATGGGTCCCCGCAGTGAGTGGCAAGAAATTCGCCACCATTAATCCAGCAAGCGGAGAAAAAATTGCTGACATAGCCGAAGCTGACAAGGTGAAATTTTTTTCCATGTTAGAACGTTTGTACACATCTTCTTTCCGTATTTAATTCGCAAAACCATTCACGCTATCACACTGTAGTCCTATAAATTGAACATCGTTTTGTTTCTGAATGCACAAACTTCTAACAAACATAAGGTAATAACGACAGCCGCCCCATATTAACTCCAAATACCTTAATTTCTATAGGTTGACGTTGAGAAAGCGGTTGCAGCGGCTAAAAAGGCATTCGCCCGAGGTTCAGCTTGGAGAAGTTTAGATGCATCGGCGCGTGGAAATCTATTGAACAAGGTCGATTCTCTTTCCGTTCACTATGGCCGACTTTCATAACTCCCGTTGTAAACACGTTTTATCTGCTCGACAGTTGGCCGATTTGATCATCAAAAACGTCGACGAATTGGCCAGCTTGGAGTCCATCGACAATGGAAAACCATTCAAGGAAGCCTACGGAGAAGTCTACGGCTGCGCGGCTTTTCTCCGTTACTATGCCGGCTGGACCGACAAGATTCACGGGAGCACCATCCCGGCTGGTGAGTTCTCGGGACTTGATTTAAATCTGAATTGAACTGATCGTCGCGGTTGTTGGTTCCGGAACAGACGGAAACTCGTTCACCTTAACGAGGAAGGAGCCGATCGGCGTAGTCGGTCAAATCACCCCATGGAACTATCCCATGATTATGATTGGACTCAAGCTAGGGCCAGCCCTGGCAGCTGGTTGCACGATAGTGTTGAAACCAGCCGAACAAACGCCTCTGACCGCTCTTCGAGTAGCAAGTCTCGCTAAGGAGGCCGGATTCCCTCCCGGAGTCCTCAACGTTGTTCCAGGTTTTGGTCCCACTGCTGGAGCCGCGATCAGCGAACACGCCGACGTAGCCAAGGTTGCGTTTACCGGATCTACCGAGGTAACCTTTCGCTTTTCTCGCTGATAATCTGGGCAGTATGACTACGGGTTACTCTTTGCACAGCACGATTTCATTTTAAGCGATAAAAGTTCCGTTTCCAAAATCACCGTCTCAACAGGTTGGCCACATCATAATGCAAGCCGCGGGAAAAACAAATCTGAAACGCGTCACGCTGGAGTTGGGAGGGAAAAGCCCCTTTGTCATTTTCAACGACGCTGACCGTGAGTACATATTTCATATGGATATTATTCGGCAGTCTTAGGACAGTCATATATACCAGTTAAACTAGTTTTATAACACTGGACCACGACTAGGAATACATAAAAAAATATCGACTTACAGCAATTTGAATAATACACCGATTCCTGATTAGCAATACGAGTCGGTGAAAGGAAACAAAATATTTCTAGTACATTAGAGACTCCTGAACAATTGTTTCAATCAAACGATTGCGGCAGTGAAACGATATTTGTTTTATTTAGTTGACGAAGCCGTAAAAGTTGCCCACGATAATTTGTTCCAAAATGCTGGGCAAACCTGTTGTGCACCAACTCGAGTCTTCGTGCAGTCCGGAATTTACGACGAGTTTGTTAAGAAATCGACAGCTTTGGCTAAGGAGAGAAAAGTTGGTGATGCCTTTGAACCAAATGTACAGACTGGTCCTCAGGTGAGCGATTAAAATTTAGATACGAAAAGATCGTTAGTCGCGATAATAAGATCTACAAAAAAAACGTCCCACTTATCTCATTTGGCCATAACAAACTGACAAAGAAGTTAATTGCAATGTTATTTTAGATCGACACGGAAAGTTTCGAGAAGATTTTGGGCTTGATTGAATCTGGCAAGAAACAAGGCGCGAAATTGCAAACTGGCGGAAGCCGGCTTGGTAAAGTTGGTTTCTTTGTTCAGCCTACCGTCTTCTCAGACGTCACCGACGACATGAGAATCGCTAAGGAAGAGGTGAGTCTGAAATCATGACCAATACCGATCAGTAATCCGATTTTATACAATTCATGACGCAATGGTCTGCAGATCTTTGGACCGGTACAACCGATCTTCAAGTTCGAAACCCTGGAGGAGGTGATCCAACGAGCAAACAATACCAATTACGGGTTGGCAGCCGGTGTTTACACTAAGAACATAGAAACCGCACTAGAATTTTCCAAGGCCATAGAGTCCGGTGTCGTCTGGTAAGTTGCAAAAAAATTTGAAGACAGACGGATTGAAAGCCTTGGGAGAAATTTATTAACGAGTGGCACGATCATATTCTCAGGGTGAACCAGTGGGGTGCTTTGGGACCGCAAGCGCCTTTTGGTGGCTACAAGGAATCTGGCATTGGAAGGGAAATGTAAGTCATCCGAGTTACCTAACCTCAGACCAGCAAATGACGCTCGATCGCGCAAGTACAACTCATTCTTATGTTCCAGGGGCGAAGAAGCTTTGAGCAACTATCTCGAGGTCAAAACCATCTCGATCAAACTACCCTCGAATCATTAAGCTTGCCCAACGTCGCAGACACGCCTAAGAGAAAGATTTACACAGCAGATGCTCATCTCTCGGAGTCCAAATGCCTGCCATCATTTTCTATTTCTTCTGGGTATCCCTTAATTCAGAATGATAATAAAAATGGAGTGTGGTGGTAATTGATCCACAGCCTACACTAATGACTACGGCATAAAAATCGATGTACACTTTGTAACAATCTTTATACTTCTCAATGAACAATAAAAACTAAAACTTAACGTTCAGAAATGATCCTCAAGTTTAATAACCTCGACTGAATTATTCTACCAACACGATCCAAAGTTTCTAGGGTATTTCGTTAAACTGTCTCGGTATTTCTTGAAACGCTTGAAACGGTAGTTGGATTCGCTGTACAACCCGCCGACAGATTTAAAATCGATCGAATATTATGCCTACTGCTGTACCTATGCTACGATCTGTGGAGAATATCGTAAAAAAAATTGTTCCGAAAGACCTTGACGACAGCTGGTCAAGGTGAAGAATTACGCAACGTGACTCCCGCGCGGACGGAAGACGTAAGAAAAAAATTACTGATAACCCCAAATATAACCCTATATATATCTCCTTATACATCGTGCATGCAGAGAAGAAACTTCTTACTCACACATAAACCGGGCACAGGAAAACAAATTCGAACTCACTGGTGATGAGAGAAATTAACGACAACAGAGTCAGGGCGGCTAGGTGGTCTAGTGGAGTAATGCTCCGGTCAAGCATCTCTAGACGCCAGGTTCGATTCCTGGCGCCGGCGTTAATTTTTCGAAATCACCAATTTTTCGAATTTACATTCTTTCAACAAATATTCTCTCGTAGATTAATGATTTGCACATCCGCATACCATTCAATAGACGGCATTGCTTGTCTTACGGGCTTCTCATCGGAAGCAAGGATTCAAAAAGGGTAAACACAACATCAACACATTAGAGTCTCCTTATACATCGTGCATGCAGAGAAGAAACTTCTTACTCACACCTAAATATAAGATTTCATATGGCTTAAACTTGGGACAGATCAACTTCTTGTACAACAAACCTGTATTCGACATCCTATTGCGTCATATTTTTTTTTTTCAAGTTTGTAGGTAATGTAAGAGATAATCCAACCAATGCAAAACGTAAGTTTGCGGTTTGGAACTCTGGAAGGAGTGCCAATAAATCCACGAGATAAGGTCCGATATTACCACACTCCGAGGCTTTGAAACCAGAATAGACCCGCGAACATTTAGTGGTTTGCAAACGTCTGGATAAACATCTCTACAAACATGTCTGTCACACTCGATCCACCGAAAGGAAACCCAAACACAAAAATAAACTACACCAAGGTACGCTATCGCATTTTTTTAATAGTGGACACCCGGCCGGTGGTAAAACTGAGAAACCGAAATAATATAAAAGTTTTTTCATATGAATACAGAAATGTATCGTTGCTCGTAGTGTACGTATAAAACAATTTTTGAACGACGGCAAAGTCTCAGCGGCATGAAAAGAATTAAAAAACCATACTGCGCTATGAATTTCCATATGCATGATTAATATGTGAAATTATATTTATATCAGTTTAATAATTAAAATCGAAGATTTTATGTAATTCTGAAATATCAATCTCTTGGCCGCAAAATCAAACTTTTTCGACAAATGGTAATTTTTCTGTGTTTAGTACCGACCAACTTATAATAATCACGTACAATAATCCCAGGTAAAAAATCCGTGTAAACCTGTGCTATAAAAACTATTAAATCGTTATTATCTATCCCAGGACTACAGAAGCAAACTTTGATGGGGCTATATAGATATTTGCATTCTTTTGATGCACGATAAATAAAAAAATAATGAACTTAGCCCAGGAAAAATTTTGAAAAACAAAAATATTATTTTTTATGCAGGGTGGTGTAATCCATCTCTTGCTTCAACGTTGACTATCGAAAACTCGTTTAGACTAGATTTGCATTTTGCCGATAACGATTTATTATGTTGGTGCTCCAATCGATTATTACCCTTCGCAAGCGCATAGTAAGCAAAATGGTAATGTCAGCGTCGTTACAAAATTTATCAATACTGCTGTTGCGAAACTAATGATGTACAAATAATGATCTGATATTAATGATGTACAAATTTGAAGGTGTACTTACGCGGGTCAGGGGTTGATCATATTTTCGTAAGATGCAATCGCAGCTGTGTGTAATTAAGAATTTATTGAACGTTATAAAAGTTTTACGTTTGATTAAACTGCACAGATTTTCATCAACAATGAATTCGTCGACGCGGTAAGCGGTAAGACGTTTCCTGTCCTGAATCCTGCAACAGAAAAATTAATAGCTCAGACGGCTGAAGGTGACAAGGTGAGTTGAATTTAAGACGCGTTAAACAAGTTCTGCCGTCATGGCTTCGGCGTTACAGGTCATTCCGCTTAAAATAACCAGTAAATTTTTCACCCATAGGCCGACGTTGACAAGGCAGTGGCAGCAGCAAAAAAAGCTTTCGCCAGGGGATCGGTATGGCGATCGATGGATGCCTCAGCCCGTGGAGCTCTTCTCTACAAGGTCGGTATCCCAGTCACACGATCAGCGTTGCTCATTAATCTAATTGTTTTTTTGATTACATAATTTCATTATATTATATAATTCATCTATCCGCTAGCATATAACGAGGGTCTGATTTTCTCTGCTTTTGCGCAGCTGGCCGATCTGATCGAGGAAAATGTGAACGAATTGGCGAACCTGGAATCAATTGAAAATGGAAAACCCTTTCCTACGGCGTACCAGTTCACAGCAATGACCGCGCATTTTGTACGATATTACGCTGGCTGGACGGATAAGATTCACGGAACGACTATTCCCGTCGGTGAGTTGTGTGAAATACAAGTTCTTGCTCGGGTCGAAGAATTCGAATGCCACAATAATGATAAAAACTGGTTTGCCTCAGACGGAAATTCTTTCACTTTGACGCGGAAGGAGCCGGTCGGTGTGGTCGGGCAGATCATACCTTGGAATTACCCGATTCTCATGTTCGGGTTGAAGTTGGGGCCTGCATTGGCGGCGGGCTGCACACTGGTAGTAAAGCCGGCCGAACAAACACCGCTCACTTCGATTAGGCTGGCCCAGCTCGTCAAGGAGGCCGGGTTTTCTTCCTGGAGTCGTCAACGTTGTGCCAGGTTACGGTCCTACAGCCGGAGCGGCGATCAACCACCACCCTGACATCGCCAAGGTCGCGTTCACCGGTTCATCGGAGGTGATTATTGACCCCCCAGAGTTTCAGGTCCCCGTGAAATCTGGACCATTCTGACAAACACCGTCTCACTGTATGCGAATAACATCGACAGGTTGGACACATCATATTGAAAGCTGCTGGGGAGAGTAATTTGAAGCGTGTAACCCTCGAGCTGGGAGGAAAGAGCCCTCTTGTTGTCTTCGACGACGCTGACCGTGAGTAAGAGGGCGTTAAAAAGCTGCATGTTTACATCTTCTCTACACAATAGTTTCCTTCTCAATGCAGTTGATGCAGCTGTGGAAGACGCCTACAGTCTGTTCTCCAACGCTGGTCAGGCGTGCATAGCACCCTCAAGGGTCTTCGTTCAGTCTGGGGTTTACGACAAGTTCGTAAAGAAAGCCGTCGCCGTTGCTTCCGCGACTAAAGTCGGAGACGCTTTTACTCCCGGGTGTCAGCAAGGTCCTCAAGTGGGTGAAACATCCTGACAACATGAGACTCCTACAGTTGCTCAGCCGAGAATTAACCGACGCGATTTGCTTTCAGATCGACATGGATACTGTTGACAAGGTTCTGGGATTGATCGAATCGGCGAAGAGAGAAGGCGCGAAACTGGAAACCGGTGGAAAACGTATAAAATCAAACGGGTACTTCATCGAGCCCACGGTATTCTCGAACGTTACTGACAGACAACATGCGAATCGCCAAGGAAGAAGTAAATCCGTGATTTCGGTCAAGATCTATCGTCGACTGACACTGGCTGATTCCCAATTGTAATTTTACATTTTACAGATATTCGGACCGGTGCAGTCTATTTTCAAGTTCGACACTCTCGAAGAGGTTATCCAAAGGTCAAATGACACCAATTACGGACTGGCAGCCGGTGTCTTCACCAAGAACATTGAGGTTGCTCTTGAGTACGCGAAGGCCGTGGAAGCAGGAAACGTATGGTAGGATCAAATTTCCGTAACAGCGATGTACAGAATCATTTCGAGAATTTGCTAACTATTTGATGGTACACTTATCTCTTTAGGGTGAATCGGTACAACGCCTTTAGTCCGCAAGCACCATTCGGTGGTTACAAAGAGTCTGGCATGGGACGTGAAATGTAAGTTGAATTGTCTAGCTTTATCAGTCTAGCAATTTCATTGTTCAAAGATTGGCATGAATAAGGAAATTTCCTTTCCACAGGGGCAAGGAAGGGTTGGATGCCTACCTCGAAACTAAAACCATTTCAATCAAACTGCCATCCAATCATTGACCTGACTTCGAAACCTATGGTCAATACTGATGATTTTCATTGATCTCCGCTGGCATATATAACGGTCAATAAACTCTGATGACAAATATATCAAAATAAAAATCCATAATGTTGTTGAAAAAGCAAATTAATTCCGATAACCTATAACAAGTGTTCTAAAAGTACGGAATTATTTTCGCAACACCTGTTGTAAAGCATCATCTGAGATAAGGTTAAAGACAGCTAGACATTTGGCGTCTAGTTCTCAAATCAAATGAATAAGGGACGTGATTGCAGTGTCTAATCAGCTTGATACCTTGAATCGAGTTGTAAGAATGAATTAAAAGAACGTGCACTGCTTCGTGTGATAAAAAATTAGATATGAAAATAATTATACGAGACGCTTTCCGTAATGTGAGCAATGTCTTTTCAAACATTTCAGTTTTGATAAAGCGTTTTTCGGCCATGCGATAAGATTACAAATGGAGCTGTTTTATCCGACATGGGCGGATGCTTATCCCGCGATCATCTAGCACTTATCTACGTTTCGCTGATTATCGATTAGATTTGTAACCGTTAGGAAAAGTAGTATTTGATTCTGATCAAGGTCCAGAACTGACAACTGTTTAAAATTGGTTTTCTGAAGAGAAATGACGAAAAACATGCTGTAATTATCTTGGATAATAGCGATTCATAGTTTTGGGAAGGTGATTAATGAAGAACTGCGAATTTTCCGAGGCACCAGATCTGAATCCTTGAGGATTGAAGGCCAAAAAATAAAAACAACAAATAATCATGACGTTCGTTTCTATCCTGTAACCCACGAGTTTTAACTGATGATAATAGATTTGGTTACCTATTAAAAATGGCAATCGAAAATACACCCATAGTCAGTAAAAATTCGGAGAGCAATACTGAACGAATTCATCAGGATCGTTTGTATGGTACAAAGAGTGATAAAAAGAGAGGAAAAAATAGCCAGGTTAATTATGATAAATACGTGCTACGTAATCTGCTGCTGTAACGAAATAAAAACGCAGTAAGATTCATACGGGAAATACCGAAGAGTAATATCCCACAGGCAGCAAGACCGAGATTAAAGTGCGATAGTATATTCTCCACCCAGCCGATAAAGAATACCGCCTTGATTAAAATGGCTAATTAAAATGAACCAAATTACAGGTATCTTAGTCGTGTATTTCCTTTGTATGAAGTCTTTACCACCCAGCAACGTGCACAGAAACATGTGACTAAGGACTTGAGCCTTAGCTGGCATTCTGAGGTACCAAACGCTGACGCTTGCTGATACTTATTTTAAGCCAATGAGAATAAATAATTAAAATAATTTAGAAGAATAGTTGAAAAAAATTACGTTTCTTTGGAGTGTTTAATTTTTTTTAAATAAGCTGTATTTTCTTTTACAAATCAGTTTAACGACTCTTTGATAATCTTTGCAAATTAAAATAACCTGTAGTTTATTCGCGATATGGATTTTATGTTATACCGGGAAAGTGTGCCAGCTAAGGGTTAAAGAATAGCATCTTCACTACATCTTTTATTTGAAGGTGCAATTTATACCTTGACGTTGACTCGTTTGTTATTATTTTCGTACGACAACAGTAGCTCTACTTGTATTCTGACCCATTCCAACCTGACACATTATTAAAAATTGTGGCTTTTGATCGAGCACCACGAAGATAATTCAGCTGGTTTAGAGTCGACATAATACAGCATTGAGGTATCTCCAAGTATAGCTTACGTAATCCCGCGAGATTAGAATCCGTCAATCGCGCTTCACGACAGCATAAAATGCTTGGAGAGCAATTTCACGAGGTCCCTACAGGCTGGACGCAACACTTGCACAGTTGTTGCCGTAAATATGATACCTCCCAAGGGAAACCCGAATCCAGAAATCGAGTACACGAAGATGCAAATTGATTTTTCAAACTATGCTTTCTATACTTCGTTATTTTCGTGAAATTAAAATGCCAAATTTCACATTCTCCAAAATTTCATCGACAATGGATTCGTGGACGCAGAAAGTGGAAAGACGTTCGCGACCGTCAATCGACGCACCGAAAAGCCAATTGCCCGAGCAGCGGAAGGAAAGAAAGTGAGTTTAACGATAGTTATTCCTGCTTGTCATCTCGATGATACTGTGTACATTCAGTATGATGTAACAAGCTGGTTTTTTGTACCTTACAGGCTGACATAGACAAGGCAGTAGCATCGGCAAGGAAGTCTTTCGCCAGAGGAACTGCGTGGAGATGACTGGATGCTTGGGCGCGTACAAAGCTCATTACCAAGGTCAATCAGTCGACCTACGTGTCTAGCGAATTGACGCCACTTCGAATCTCAACACTCTATTTGCCCATACCAGTCTATTTGTTTATCTCACCACAGCTGGCCGATCTATTCAAAGAAAATGTTAACGAATAATGGATATTCTCGTCAGTGAATAATGGTATGCCGTTTCTCGTGGCCGTGACCCTGGCCTGACGTGAAGAATGCGTAAGATTTGTGCTACTATGCTGGTTGCTGGTTTTATCAGCTGATAAAATTTAGGGTTCTACTATTCCTGCTGGTAAATCATCTATGGCTTGTATTTGCTAGTTCAAGTATTCCAAATTCAAGCTCTTCGTACTTCGTAGGATGTACAGTCTGTTCCGGTTCGTGAAACGGCGTTTTTATGCCTCTCCAGACTGGTAACTCGTTCACCCTGACGACAAATGGGCCCGTCGTAGTCACGGCACTGATTACTCCCTGGAACGTCCCGATCGCAATGTATGGGTTCAAACTCGGGCCCGCATTGACAGCGGGTCGTACAGTGGTAATAAAACCAGCGGAATTGACGTCTCTACCTGCACTTTTCATGGCCAGCCTTCTCAAAGCGGCCGCATTTCGGGCGGGTGAGGTACAAACATTTGAAAACGTAGAAACACCAGGAATACGAAATGATAACTTGTAAGAAAATAAAACTTGAGAACGCAAAAATTTATAACATAATTTTTTATTTTTTTTTTCAATGGACAAGATTACAATAGGCAAAATATTGAATTGTGGAAATACCGAAGAGTCAAAAAGTCGTCTTTACAAATCTTAGACTCGTCCCTTTGTCGAAAATCTACGAATCCGAATTTAGCAATAACGACCGACTAAAGACTCGAAGAAAAGTCGAAATCCTGAAACCCGCTAAAGACAGAATGGGAAAAATTCCGAAAGGTTGGATAACGTCAGAAGCCCATAGATTCTCTGCAACGCCACGCGTATCCGATGGCGGGTGTCTAGTGCCAGTAAGCATGAGTCTGCATAACTATGACAACCGTATTCCGGTCTCTCGGCTTTCCTGCCCTTCTGCATTTTGCGGATCGTAATTTTGCTCATTCTGAACTTTGATTGTCGACAGCTAATTATTTCGGTTTAGCGGCTGTTCGAAGTATTAGCCGTTTTTAATTTTTAATTTCGGAACTTTCATTTTTGTATACCTCCACATTCTGTGCTTTGGTAATTCGGAATGCCGACTGTTCTGAAAATACTTTTTCGGATAGGGGAGCGTTCGATTGAATGAACGAATTGTATGTGTAAAGAAAATGTATTCCTTTAATTTGAATATTGCCGCGCTCTATCTTAAAAGTCATTTAAAATTTTCATCCGATTTACTATTAGATGGGACACACTTGTTTGAAAGCTGCAGGCAAGAATAATCTCAAACGTGTTAATAAACCAAAACCCGATTCTTTAAAATTTAAAGGATATGGATTCCCCTTAAATAGGACTTATGATCGAGTACCGTTGGAGATAATTCAGCTAACTCACAGTCAACATGATACAGCATTAGGGTATCTAGTGATATACGCTTGCGTAATCCCGCGAGATTATAACCCGTTAGTCACGCTTCACGAGACCATAAAATAGCTGGCGAGCCATTTCACAACGTCAGTACAGGTTCGACGCATTACCTAGACAGTTTCTTCCGTAAACATGATACCGCCCAAGGGAAACCCGAATCCAGAAATCAAGTACACGAAGGTACAAATTGATTTTTTAAACTATGCTTCCTATACTTCGTTATTTTCATGCCGATTATTAAAATGCCGAGTTTTATATTTTCCAGATTTTCATCGACAATGAATTCGTGGACGCAGAAAGTGGAAAGACGTTCGCGACCGTCAATCCACGCACCGAAACGCCAATTGCCCAAATAGCCGAAGGTGACAAGGTGAATTTAACGATAAAAAAAAAGTTACAACCGGATCTGCTAAAACTACTGCACTATCAAATCCTTATTTACATCCTCAAATTAAAATCTAAACGTACGAAGTTAATCCATGCCTGCTGATCATTCACGTTTGTCATGTCAAGAATGTTGTGTTCGTTTCGTATAATATAACTAACTGGTTTCTTTGTACCTTGTAGGCTGACATAGACAAGGCAGTAGCATCGGCAAAGAAGGCTTTCGCAAGAGGATCTGCGTGGAGATCGCTGGATGCTTCTGCCCGTGCAGCGCTAATTAACAAGGTCAGTATCAGTTTCGCCTACGCGTCTAGAAATTTTATGCCACATAGACTCTTGGCAAGCGATTTGCGCACACTACATTCTATTTGTTTATCTCACTACAGCTGGCCGATCTTTTTGAAGAAAATGTCAACGAATTAGCGAGCTTGGAGTCATTGGATAACGGTATGCCGTTTCTTATGGCGTACGGAATCACCATTAAGGCTGCCCAAAACTTGCGCTACTATGCTGGCTGGGCTGACAAAATTCAGGGCTCTACAATTCCCGCTGGTGAGTCCTGTATAGTTTGTTTCTGCAAGTTCAAGTATTCAAAATTCAAGGTCTCTGTACTTCATACGATGTACAGTCTAATAAGGTTAGTAAAACAGCATTTTTATGCTTTCCCAAGATGGTAATTCGTTCGCGTTGACGAGAAAGGAGCCCGTCGGAGTCGTTGCTCTGGTTACTCCCTGGAACGTCCCGATCGCAATGTATGGATTCAAACTCGGGCCCGCATTGGCAACGGGTTGCACAGTGGTAATAAAACCAGCGGAATTGACACCTCTATCTGCACTTTTCATGGCCAGCCTTATCAAAGCAGCCGGCTTTCCTCCAGGGGTTGTCAACGTTGTGCCAGGTTATGGTGCAGCGGCCGGAGGTGCACTCAGCCTGCATCCCGATGTTGCAAAGATTTCCTTCACTGGTTCTTCACTGGTAATAGGAATCGCTATTATAGATTTTCGTCATGCTTCTTTCATAAAGTTTCGATGCTACTATTCAGGTGTCAATCATTACCTGATTGGTGTTTTAGAATCCATACTTTTATCTCCAGAGACGTCTAACGTTTTCATCTTTTTTACTATCAGGTGGGACACACCATTCTGAAAGCTGCAGGCGAGAGTAATCTCAAACGTGTTACACTCGAATTGGGAGGAAAAAGCCCATTTGTTGTTTTCGACGACGCTGACAGTGAGTAAGATTCTTGGTCTGAATATTTCGACAAATTGAATGCACGCTAATACTTTGCTCATTTAACCAGTCGATGCAGCTGTTCAAGAAGCTGCCATTATATTCTCACATGGGGGTCAAATGTGCACCTCGCCATCGCGTGTTTTCGTCCAGGCTGGAATTTACGACAAGTTTGTGAAAAAAGCCGTCGCGTTGGCCTCCCAATTGAAAGTTGGAGACGCCTTTACCCCGGGATGTTGGCAGGCCCCCCAGGTACGGAAAGCCTTCCAAATGAATTGAATTCGTCCAGGGAATTACAATGTAATATGAGAGATGCGTATAATAATCTGATTTATAAAGTGAACTTACTGAATTCGGTTCCAGATCGAATTACGGGCCGTTGAGAAGATCATAGGACTGATCGAATCGGGGAAGAAAGAAGGGGCAAAATTACAACTTGGTGGAAAACGCCGAAAAACAAACGGTTATTTCATCGAGCCCACCGTGTTCTCGGACGTGACCGACGACATGCGAATCGCCAAGGAAGAAGTAGGCATTTCTATTAGAATTTCACCGAACTTTGGTATTCAAATCAGAAATACCAATTCCAACTGGCAATTCTACGTTTTATAGATCTTTGGACCGGTACAGTCGATCCTGAAGTTTGAGACGTTCGAAGAAGTTGTCAGGAGATCGAATAACACTGAATACGGGTTATCAGCTGGTGTCTTCACCAAAAACATTGAGACTGCCCTCGAATACGCCAAAGCCGTGGAAGCCGGTAGTGTATGGTAAGGTCGTAATCCTTAAGCTACGACGTACAGATTTTTTTGAGATATCTACTAACGAAGACTGCTGTTTTTTCAAGGGTGAACCAGTACAATGCAATGTCTGCACAAACACCTTTTGGTGGTTTCAAACAGTCCGGCATAGGACGCGAATTGTAAGTTTATTTCGTTTAGCTTATGTATTTCTATATGCATTCCGGTGACGGGATTGAGAGAACTTCGATTACTGTTGAAAAAAATCGCGCATTAGAAGAGCAGTTATATTTCTGGGCATCGATTACAATACAGTTTCTATTCTTTTGTTTCAGGGGGAAGGAAGGGTTGGATGCCTACCTCGAAACCAAAACCATTTCGATTAAATTGCCAACAAACCATTGACCTAACTCCAAGCTACTTATAAGGAGTGATAAATTTTGGCTCCGCGGCTACTGAAAGCGAACATCAAACAAAACAATCAGATTACAAAAATATTGTTATGTAACTGTGTAAAATACACGCGTATTACTCTCCTAAGATTGAGTTGTTGATCTATGTTGGATTGTTTTACCGAAGAAGCGAATAGAGGGCAAATAAAACTGGTAGAATGGTAATTTTTTTAAATTGGAAAACTTGACGATAAAGGAAATGAAGTATCGGTACTTCAGGATTATACGTCGTTCAATAATACAATGTCTCCTTTGGTGTAAAATATTTTTGAACCGCCTATCAAATATGAATTCGTTACCGCGGCCACTTTCCCGATGAAGCATGATTTTAACCTTGTTTCAGTTACGGCAAACTGATGGATTCATTCATCTCCTCGGCCATGTATTCAATATGATAAATATGTCGAGACAAGAATACTTTATACGTATGGCCGAGTAGGTGAATTTACTTTTCGTAGACGAGTATCTCAAATGTAGTTTCATTTATTCAACACCTGTTGTGCAAACAGATTCGCCTTAAGGTGAAAAACATCTAGACATCTGATAAGACAACGAGGCGGTAACATTTAGCATTTAGCACTCAGGTTCGATGAACGAAGATGATTGTTTATTCAGCCTATCACCTTCATTTTCTTGATCTACTCGTGAGAGGAAATAACAGGCACCTGCTTGGCACGCTTGAGTTGGTAATACATGGTTTACTAAACGGATAACTGTACACGAGTTAGAAACTCATTGCTATAGAATAAATAACGAAAACTGTGCAACAATGCTATTCGTAACGATGTCAGGATTCGGTCGTAACGTTAATTCGTATAAAGCGCAATTAGACCAACCTAATGAATGGACTTGTGCAAGCTCGTAACTAGATCCTCTCCCTCATGCTGAGTGATTCTATCAAAGGCGTGGTTAAGGATTCAATGGTCTTGGTACATTTTAGAAGCAACGAAACTTCGTACACTCCCTGCGCAAATACCGTTCAGCCTAAGGGAATTTCAAATCGAAAAATTAAGTACGCGAAGATGCAAAATAATTTTTTCATAATATTCTATGTGTTTTTGATGTCGGAAATATATGGCAACTCCTCGTCATAAACTATTTTGTTATTGATTACAGATTTTTATGCTACTAAAATTTCGAATTTAAGGATTCCTAGATTTCCATCGACAACAAGTTCGATAATTAAAAAAGTGCTGAGACGTTCACTACCATCGATCCGTGCACGTAACAGCCGATTGCCGAAGTAGCGGTAGGTGAACAAGGCAAATTCACCCCTAAAATGATTTTCAACAAGATCTGCCAAGCCAACTTTATAACTGCATGCTCATATTGAAACATGAACATTCTAATTAAATTTATTCATACAATGTAACTAACTGATTTTTGTTGTACCTACCCCATAGCTTGGCAAGAAATTGAAAAATTATAACAGTTATAAAAATTAAAACTAGAAGTGAAAATTCGCAGAAATTTGTATTTAAAATATGTCCATGGTAAATATAAATAGTCACTCTCTCTGACTCAAATGTCGGAAAATCGTTTTTCTTACGTCAGAAAAAGTTTTGGGTTACAGACGATGTTACAAAGTTGTGAAACATCCGGAGAGTTGGGAATTCAGTAAAAAAAAGTTGGAATGTTATTTCAAATTTCACAACACTATTAAAAATAAACTTTGAACGTTCGCGTACCCTGTTCTTTGTCGAAAATCAGTTCTTGAGGTTCTCAAAACGATCAGAACTGGTTACGATCCGATCAATAACAAAGTCTGTAGTTTCACTGCAGTTCATAAAGTTTCCGTGAAGCAAGCTGAGATTTATCGGAAATTCGTAAAGCGGGTTATTGCCGTGAAGACCGACTGTCTAATCAGCCCAACATCTTTTTTTTTCTGGATCTGGCAACTTGTAAGAGAATGAATATCTGCTGCTTCATATAAACAAATAAGAAAGACCCGAGTTAGTAACCAGTCGACCATGTTTAAGTCCAGCACTCAATTTTGCGGAACAAAAAAAAAAAAAAAAAAAAGACACATACCGGCTGGCCTTCGTAATACTATAGTGGTTCATTATCCACTTCAATTTCGATAAAGCGTCGTTACTACGACAACATTGAGCATGCACTTATGCAAGCTCAAGGCTGATCCCTTCCCCCCCTTGCGGACCCATAACCATAAGATGCGTGATTAACAATTTCACCACATCGGTATAGTTTCAGAAAAACAACTGGTAGTTTTTTTCGTAAATGTGAATACGCCCAAAGAAATCCCAAATCCAAAAACGAAATACACGAAGGTACAAATATTTTCCTCAAACTATTCCCTATACATGCAATGGGGAAAGCAGAACGTTCAACAAACTCTAATATTCACAAACCACATGCACCAACTATAACCGGCAGTTCTACGTATTATAGATCTTTGGGTCTGTGGAGTCGATCCTGGAGCTCGAGACTTTTGAAGAAGTCAGCAGATCGAGTGACAATGTATACGGGTTATCAGCCGGTGTCATCACCAAAAACATTAAGATTACTCTCGAATATGCCACAGCCATAGAAGTCGGTAGTGTATGATAAAGTCCCTTAAACTACTAAGCAAAGATTTTTTTGAGACATCTACCAACGAACACGGCTATTTTCTTTAAAGGTGAACCAGTGCAATGCCATGACTGCACAAACACCTCTCGGTGGTTTCAAACAGTGCGGCAGGACGCGAATTGTAAGTTTATTTAGTTTAGCAAATGTATTTCTACAAGCATTTCGGTAACAGGATTAAGAAAACTTCGAATAATACTGAAAAAAAGGTCGCATCCAAAAAGCAGTAACATTTTTAGGCTTCGATTACAATACAGTTTCAATTTTGCTGTTTCAGGGGAAAGGAAAGGTTGGACGATGCCTACCTTCCAATCAAAACTATTCTGATTATAAAACACCATTCAATCACTGATGTGTCTCGCAACAGCACTCTACAAATGTTACGTGAAATCTAATATGGCCACATGAACTTTTACTATTACGCGCTTTCAATGAGACAAGAATGAAATGTTGGTCTATCGAGCTCAGGCAGAAAATGGTCGACTACTACTTGATCGTAAATTGAGTTTATGGCAATGCGTTAAGGTTGCTGCTACGAAGACGCAAAAGTGATTCAACACTCCAAGATTAGCTACTAAATTTTCAAAAACTCTTTAATCAAGAGAAATCTGTATCAAGAAATAAAGTAAAGACACTTCGAAAGTTTTTTCAAGACTACCGATTCGACGCCACGTTAGTGTTTAGTTTAACCAGTTAATATTTAAGAACGCAGTTTCGATTCACATCATGCAAGAGTAAAACTTGAGAAATTAGTACCGGAAATTCTGAATACAATGTCGCGTGTCGTGAAAAAACTTGAACTAAAAGCATGAAGCTTCTTGATGGACTATTCTCGAAGCTGTATGATCATGCTGAAACAGATGTTTCCTCGATGACCGTGCAATTTTTTAAAATATTATCAGTATTTCGCAGTCAGCATGATAATCAAAAACTACATACATTATTTATATTATACAATTCTCATACTCTAAAAGAGATGGAGGAGAGTTTAATTCTTTTTCTGTCTATCGCTAATATTTTTTCAAATCGTTTCGTGATGTCTTTTATGTTCGTGACCCCGCAACGATAAGTATTGACTTACAAGACAACGGATAATTCATGCAACCTAATTAATTAACACATGCCAATATGCGTAGTTGAAAATATGAATTAACGAGGAGTAATGAGTGACAGATATTGTTTACCTGAAACAGTAATCTAAAAATTTGCGCAAGCAGTAAGCAAAATAACGTACGTTCACATTACAGTATAAAATTACGCAATTTATACTGTGAGGCAGATACTGATATAGATTAGTGGTATCAACTATCGCTGATAAGCACCATCGTGCACACTTCCCACAGCCGGAATATATAAATATTGCCCAAGTCATTTCGAGCAATAAGTTATTTAGGAACATCCCGGTAACTTCATATTTAAACATGTCAGCTAATATCGAACCGCCAAAGGCAGACCCAAACGTCAAAGTCAAATATACCAAGGTACCTTATAATCTTGAAAGCTGTTGATCCTCAATTCAACAAAGCATAAATACATAAATCGTTTTTATCTTGATTCGATTGTTCGAATTGTGCGAATAAATAAGAAAGAATATAATTCTGTGAATCAGATCAACTATATTTACTGCTCTTGTGTACAGTTAGGTATACTGTGGGTTAGGTGAACTGTTCACATAGCTTTACAATCTTTTCAAGATATTCAAGACCCAGTGTTCCTTTACAGATTTTCATCAATAACGAGTTCGTCGATTCGGTAAGCGGAAAGAAGTTCGCCACCGTGAATCCGTGTACGGAAAAGACAAATGCCGAAGTATCGGAGGGAAACAAAGTAAGTAAAGTGGGTCGGTCGGCTTAGCTTTTTTTCGCTGTTCAGCGACTTTGCGATGTGATTGTGTAATATCGCACATTTCCAACAGGCTGACGTAGATAAGGCTGTAGTGGCAGCAAAGAAGGCTTTCGCCAGAGGATCGGAATGGAGAAAATTAGATGCTTCCGCACGTGCGACATTGATTTACAGGGTCGGTATACCGAAAGTTTTGTTCACCAATCGTCTATTGAGTTTGTTTTCACTGCGTCCATACAAGCGCGGGGTATAATATTTCAACGTCTTACTACACAGCTGGCAGATCTCATCGAGCAGAACATCAACGAACTGGCGAATTTAGAATCGCTTGACAATGGAATGCCCTTCCCCATGTCGTACCACTCGGTTGGAACTGCTGCGAAACACCTGCGCTACTACGCTGGTTGGGCGGACAAAATTCAAGGTTCAACCATCCCAGTTGGTGAGTTGAAAATGTCGCCACTTGATAGGACCCATGTTAACGTGACTGAGTGATGACGAGTCGGGTTTTTCGTTTTTTCTTCTTCCTTTCGTCAAGACGGTAACTCTTTCGCCTTGACGCGTAAGGAACCCGTTGGCGTAGTCGGACTGATCGTTCCCTGGAATGGACCCATTGGGTTGTATGGAATGAAACTTGCGCCAGCATTAGCAGCGGGTTGTACCGCGGTCATAAAGCCAGCGGAGCAAACACCCTTGACTGCTCTTCTGTTGGCCAGCCTCGTCAAGGAGGCCGGGTTTCCTCCTGGAGTCGTCAACGTTGTACCAGGTTATGGGGCAACAGCTGGTGCGGCGATTAGCGCACACCCAGATATCGCCAAGGTCTCGTTCACCGGGTCTTCTGAGGTAACTTGCACTGCCTTTTATTATACACTTTTACAGTTTTCAGCCACACCCGTAAAAGCTGTATCTTATCTGCACGTCCGGTTCACAAGTTCTGTGATCCTGGTAACGCGACGTCGCGTGCTTGACGCGAGAAAGTGCAGCGTCACGAACTTGATATCAATCACTTTGATCCTCGCTATAATCCCACTATCTTACCTGCATCCGAATGTTATGAACAGGTGGGGCATGCCATACTGAAAGCTGCAGGCGAGAGCAATCTAAAGCGTGTCACACTCGAGCTGGGAGGCAAAAGCCCGTTTGTCGTTTTCGACGATGCCGACCGTAAGTACAACAAACAAGTTGGAGAAGGCTACTTTGTTCCCTTATTTTATGAAGTTATTATTCTAATAATTTGTCTATTTGTCATGCAGTCGATTTGGCCGTTCAAACAGCCGGTTCTGTATTCGTACACGCGGGTCAGATCTGTATCGCACCGTCCCGCGTCTTCGTTCAAGCTGGAATATACGACGAATTCGTGAAAAAGGCCGTTGCGGTGGCTGCCGCGACAAAAGTTGGCGATCCCTACACTCCTGGATGCATACAAGGTCCCCAGGTACTCGGAACTTCATTCGCGTTATCTGAATGAGAAGCTAAGCCAACTTAATTGGATTTCAGATCGAGTCACGGGCGGTCGATAAGGTAATGGGACTAATCGAGTCAGGGAAGAAACAAGGAGCCAAATTACAGATTGGTGGAGAACGCCACGGATCAGTGGGATATTTTATTAAGCCCACCGTCTTCTCGGACGTGAGCGACGACATGCAAATCGCCAAGGAAGAAGTAAGCGTTGCACTAGAATTTCACAAACTTTAATTGTCAAATCTCAACTACCAACTCTCGCTGGCAATTCTATGTTTTATAGATATTTGGACCAGTACAGTCGATCCTGAAGTTCAACACTTTCGAAGAGGTTGTCGAGAGAGCCAACGCCACTACTTACGGTTTGGCAGCCGGCGTCTTTACTAAGAACATTGAACTTGCTCTCGAATTTGCCAAGGCTGTAGAAGCCGGCAGCGTATGGTAAGATAGAAATTCTAAATCAACGCTGTGTAGACCCTTTTTCGAGATTGACTAACAAGCGTCATCTTTCCAGGGTGAACCAGTACAGCTTATTGACGTCGCAACAACCTTTCGGTGGGTTCAAACAGTCTGGATTAGGGCGTGAATTGTAAGTTAATTATAATGCCCATCTTTCTCGTCTCTGGTTTCTAATAGTACACTAATTCGAAACGAGATCTCAGCCATATTATTGTTCAAAAATTCAAATTCTTAGGAACGTTGTAAAGTTAATGACTTACATGTTTCTAGAACTTTTGATCTGAGAACCCCAATACAAGTTTAGAAGATTGTATTTCGATTTAGGTTACACCGAAGTGCTAATTTTTTAATTTTTTCAGGGGCAAGGAAGGGTTGGATGCGTACCTCGAAATAAAAACTATTTCCATCAAAACGCCGACCAATAACTAATCTATCTTCCAAGAGCCTTACGACGGTGCTACATGTCACACATATGACTAATTATACTGCGTTGAATAAATTACTTTATTAATTCAAGTTTGATCATCGAATAATTCGAATTTATGTAAATTTTTGTGAAGTACCGTTCGCATGGTATCGTTGTATGAATCAAAGTCAGTAAAATAATTTATGATACTAACTGTAAACTGCAAAGAGATCAAAGATTCCTATACGCATATCTTGGATTACATGAAATCGCACATGTCTGTTACTATTACATGATAAATGGCTTCGCGTTTTGAATCTTTGATGTACTTCAATTTTTTAAGACCAAAAAAAATAAAAACAATTTGGTTGTAGGTTCATTGCCCTATGATTTCTGGTTGTAAAAATATCTCACAACCAGAACGAAATGAATAGTTAGATGAATTTCAAACAAATGCCTGAAATCTATTTCAGCGGCCATCATGCTAGATTCTTCTCCAATTGCGTAAAAGAAGATGACGTGACTTTACCGCAGAGACAGTGTGTTGGTAAATTGTCGCTACTCGGTCAATAATTTGTTCAATCACCGTAATACCAGCGTACCGGTCATCTGTCACTCAGTCAATAAATCGTACAGTCACTGTAATGCAACGTATGTGTAAATAGAACAAGCGTGTGCAGGGATCTGCGCCTTTGCGCTTTACGTTTAAAACGCACTGCGCAGGCGTCCCTTGAGTGAAAAAGAATCTCCGAGCTAGACATCCACAGTTGCCGAGAGCTGCCGAGAGACCTCAAACTGTATCGTTAACGAAATGGCGAACCGTAATCCCAACATCAAGTACACCAAGGTAAATAAATAGACAGTCTTGTTTCCATCTCGTTAAGATACCGATATCATTTGATGTGGCTCATGCTAGAGAATTGATTTCAAATGTGTAAGACCAAACTTAGAGGCCGACTATTTATCGCGGCACAAGATTTTCAATTTCTAAGCACCCGACAAATCGTCCGTCAATACTGACGGAACACATCACTTTCTTCCATATCAATGTCTCGATAAATTGCTGTACAGTAAGTCGGAAAATGATGAGATCAAGTAAAATCAAATGAATATGAGCAGAGTATTTTTCGTTACTAATAACTTTTGAGCAAAAGGAAAACAATTTTAATTCGAAAATTCAGAACATGTAAAATGCCGGTTACAAAAGTGAACACAAAATTTCTAATCGCCAAACAAATTCTTGTCTCTCGGGGTATATATTAAAACTACAAAATAAATGTTCCTAATTATTCGGACCACTCTTCGTATGAATCTTGTCCTCCTACCAAAGTTTGTATTATCAATTCAAAAATCTAATGAAAATAAAAACTCTTCGTAGCGAACAAATGATTCTAATTGAGTAATTAGTGATCAGCATACATAATGTATACAGCAAATTTTGTTTCTTACGCTATCCAAAACCGGCTGTTAAAGCGACCGGCATTCAAGCCGTAGATGCATTTCGAAGTGGATTTGAATTGGATAAACGCTGACGATGAGTTACATACATGATAATAGAGAGATGAGAAAAATACCAATCACTCAAAAGTGGCACTAATCGAAGCAAGGAATATTGTCAGTTCAAGATAATGGAATGTGATAGAACAAGTCGGTTCAATGTCACTGTTAATTATAATTTCAACGATTATGAAAAGTCGAAGATAACGTTGCAGAACGATGATACTTTGTTGCCAACTGAATTCTACGTCAAAAGTTTAATGAACTCATATGTGATATTCAAATTACAAAAATGTTAAATAATCGTCGCGAGACGTTATAACGCGATTTGGATATGCGGATTGCATTTCAGTATATCTCGTGGGATGTATGTAATATCTTACGTTATAAATAACTTATCACATCGCAGTTGTTCATCAACAACGAATGGGTGGATGCAGAGAGTGGAAAAAAATTCCGGACCATTAATCCTGCAACCGAGACTGTTATTGCAGAAATTTCCGAAGCTGACAAGGTACGGTGCACGATCTGTCTATACGTGTAATACATTTTAAATACCGTAGCAATTATAAGTAGGTATCATGAGAGAGGCGTTTTAATTAGCACGCATTTCAACCTTGAACAAACGAATGACATTCCACACTCAGAATGAAGCACTTGCAGATATAACGCATAATAACACCATCGGGTATCATAATTGGCATTTATCAATTAATAAACAGCACGTACATTATGATTTTATAAGTTTCAACCAGTGCATGTATCCTAGTAGCTTTAATAATTATTTATTAATGCAGGCTGACGTTGACAAGGCAGTTTCGGCAGCTAAAAAGGCATTTGCAAGAGGTTCACCATGGCGAACAATGGATGCTTCGGCCAGAGGGAATCTCATGAACAAAGTTAGTGAGCGAATTTCGAATTATACGGGATGAAAGTAAAACCGTCGACGAAATAAAAAAAAACCACTCACTTTTAACGTCGATTTCATTTTATTTTATGTTTAAACAGCTTGCGGATTTAATCGACAGAGATAGCGAACATCTGGCGAATTTGGAATCTTTGGATAACGGCAAGTCATTCGCCGCTTCTCTTTTCGACATTCAAATAAGCGCCACAGTTTTGCGTTACTACGCGGGATGGTCCGATAAGATTCATGGAAGCACTATTCCCGCGGGTGAGTAATGGAGGATGATTTGAAAAAGAGTGTGAAAAACAAGGTAACGATAAATTAACGAACTACCCTCTTCCCAGACGGCAACTCGTTCGCCCTGACGCGAAAGGAGCCGATTGGTGTTGTTGGACAAATCATACCCTGGAATTACCCGCTACTAATGCTATCTTGGAAGTGGGCACCAGCACTAGCCGCAGGATGTACAATCGTCCTGAAACCCGCTGAACAAACACCCCTGACCGCCCTTCACGCTGCGTCTCTGGTCAAGGAAGCCGGTTTCCCTCCAGGAGTGGTTAATGTCCTTCCAGGATACGGGCCAACCGCAGGAGCAGCGATAGCTGAACACCCTGACATAAACAAGGTCGCCTTCACCGGCTCCACGGAGGTGAGGAAACATTGAATTTCAATGTGCCAAGTCATTTTTTACGTTTCTTCTTTCACGTTTCGCAAGGTTGGCCATTTGATCATGGCCGCGTCGGCGAAGTCAAATTTGAAACGAGTCAGCTTGGAACTCGGAGGAAAGAGCCCGGTGGTAATTTTCAACGACTTCGACGGTTGGTTGCGATTAACGATTTCAACTGTCATTACTGCTAAACGAAATTATGATCGATCGTCACAAATATTTTAACATTCTTCTAGTCAACGAAGCTGCGGAGATTGCTCACACGGCGCTGTTTGATAATCATGGACAAAGCTGCTGCGCCGGTTCGCGGACTTACGTTCAGTCCGGTATTTACGACGCGTTTGTAGCCCGGGCTAAGGAACTTGCCGAGAAAAGAAAGGTCGGTGATCCGTTTGCCCCGGGTACTGAACAGGGGCCGCAAATCGACAGAGAAATGTTTGACAAGGTTACAAACCTCGTAGAGTCCGGCAAAAAGGAGGGGGCCGTTTTACAAACTGGAGGGGAACGCTTGGGAAACGTTGGATTTTTCTTCAAGGTACAACTCGGACTCCAGCCTACTTTAGGATTTTTCGATGTCTGTTGAGGAAATAGTTTTGGGCAATTTCAATATTTCCCATCATCCGCTATTTTTCAGCCAACCGTATTTTCTGACGCTACTGACGACATGAGAATCGCCAAGGAAGAGATATTCGGACCTGTCCAAACGATCTTCAAATTTGAGACGCTTGAAGAAGTTATCGATCGTGCGAACAACACCACCTACGGTCTCGCCGCAGCTGTCCTGACCAAAGACATCGACAAGGCTCTTACTTTTGCGAAAGCGGTCGAGGCTGGAAGCGTGTGGTAAATTTATTCGATTTCCCATTCGATATTAAATATATAGTCGAAAAAAGTTGATTAATTCATTTTTGTTGCGTTGACTTATTCACTGTTCATTTGACCAGTAATGAAGAACTTTTCTTAATGAGTTATGCGTTTCGCTTTCAGGATCAATTGTTACGATGCTATTACACCCCAAACGCCGTTCGGAGGTTACAAGAAATCCGGAATCGGACGAGAACTGTAAGTTTCACAATTCGAACTGACACGAAATTTCAAATGAAAATTCATTCATATAATTATAAGTATAATGTATAGTCCGCGTGTATGTTTTCAACTATTGATTTACGCAATTTACAGTGGGGAAGATGGACTAAACGAGTATCTCGAAATCAAGACGATTTCAATCAAGACGCCTACCAAAAACTAAAACTACCAGGAAACTACCAACGACCATATATTATCTACCATGTATTTTCTATGAATATATTTTGTAATACCAACCCCCAAACCTGAACGAATGAACGTAAGATTGTTAGCAATAAAATCTTGTTGAATTCGAATGTATGCGAAAAATCTTGTTACCTCTGTTTTCGACGAAAAAAAAGATGCTGCTTTCTGATTCTGATTCTTGAGATTAAAACTATTTCGTATCTAATAAAATTGAAGTCCGACATGATTTCGACAGAAGTATAAAAATCGAACGATCGTTGCAAATAATGCACGCATTGTGAAAAAATAACTATGGTCGATTATTTAATTCACTTACGTGAATACGTTTTTTGAGTGAAAAAATTTCATCAGCCCGACACTTGGTTCTACCTATTCCAAGTTTATCAACATTTCAATAATATTCTAAATAATATTAGACATATTTCACACTTACCCATTTATCGATACTTGACTGAAGTGGGCTGATTTGTAGTTCATTCCATGTCAAGGTACACATTGCACGGGGGTGCCCAAGAAATTGTATCTTTCCATGGCTACACGATCCCAAGGTGGAACATTACCAGACACTTGTCACACTTTTTCACTTTTTACCGTTAGAATTTGCTTACACCGGATTCAACAATGAAGTTGTTTAAATAATTTGAATGATTGATCGTGAAATTTCAAAGTCGACGCTTTGTGAGAAATATCAAGGAAGTGGATTTTGCGAAAACCATTTTTTTTATGTACAGCAAAATAGTTGTTGTATCTGGTCAGGGATGTAAATTGTAAGTGCATCGCATTCACAATTTACAGCAGGAAAGACGGGTTACACGAATACTTCAAAAGCGCAGTTGCGACAACTATCAATACACCCGTGATAGGACTGTGATTGTCCAAACTGTTACCATCGGTGACACCTAAGTGCACGAGAATTTTTTGTATTACCAATAAGCGTTGCTGCTTATTTCGAATAATTTACACCTGCATCATTCATAACTAAAAATGGTAAAATCATAAATAACAAAGAAATACTGTTAGTGGACCATAAACTGTACCTACATCAGGTAATCTGATGTCTGCTGATGAATGCCTAGAAATAACCCGCATAGAGTTGCTTTTATTAATACAGTATATTACACGATAGCATTATTAAATACGGTTTTAATTACAAGTGCTACTCCGGAGTTGTCTCAGGAATTTTAGAATCACAATTAAGATTTTTAAATTTTCTAACGGTTTCGACGACTGATGTTTTTTAAAATGTGAACAATGACGTACCGGCTTAATCCACAATCTAATTAGACGTCATGGTCGTCCGGAGGTATTCCCAATTCCTCATCGGTCCATTTCGACGGATCAGGATAGTCGAATTCCCCCTTGATAAGCAAAAGCGATAAAAATGATTATTCAGTACACGATTGAAATTTCAATCACGACAAACCAAATTTACCGAAGTATAGAAATATAAGAAGCGGGAAAATCCGTTTGGACGAAGAAACCCGAGATATAATAAACCAGTTTCAAGGTAGAATTATTGGCTAATTGAACAAGAAAGCGCTTACGGTAATGTGTTCGTAGTCGTGCCATAGATGCCAAAGAATCCACCACCACGCGACTCCTCCGATTACTTCTGCGCCTATAGTAACGCTTTTATGTGGCGGAGGTGCTGGCAAACGGTAAACGACTCTATAATACAACAGAGCCGAAATTTGTGTTAGATACATTAGTTTAGAGCGTAGCTGGTCGTGTCTACGTTTCTTATTTACAAATTCCTCTACGCAAGTCTGCCTAGAAGTTGGTGATCGCTGTACATTCCATTGAATAGATCAACGGATTCAAATTCCGGTGAATTTCTGGATACATCCAGAAACGTTGAAATTCAGAAACACGCATAGCTACAATACGTATTGCACGTAAAATATTTTCACGGATATTCTAACCTAAAAGCATTTCATCGTTCGACGTTACATAACCCGTGAACAACTTACCCGTGCCCATTTCGCGTCTGTTGCAGGTTGTGATTGCGATTTATTTTCGTGGCTTGTCTAAAGACTCTCAACAAGTTTATACCACGGGACGTCGACATTTTTTATACCGATATTTACTCAACTATCATCCGAACCAACCTCAACTGCTTGAGGATCGAGCACGATCCATCGACGTAACGCAAACAGCAAGTTTAGTGCGCATTCTCTTCACGCAAGCTCTTTGACTTTTCCAATGTACGCGACAGTCGAGATGTCGTTTTGCAGGCGTTAAGCTTATCGCAATTCCTCCTTGCGATTGGCAACTGGCGACATGGATTTTTAAGTGCACAGTTTGATTATTCTACTTTTAAAAATATGTATAATAAAAATTTGAGAAATAGGAGGTGGCCGGTTTTGCGAATTATTCAAATTATTAATTTGAAGAAACAATCAATATTGAGGAAATTACAGCAGCTGATCACTTTTTCGAGTGGTAACAATCCGCGGATCAGGATTAATCGCAACAATTTTGCTCACATAAAATTCCTCGACTCTTTCGCACGAGACTTAGGTAATGTTGCCCAGTTTTCATGACCAAAAGCTCCGAAAGTTATGCACCTTGAATATTATGTACATTCATAGGTAAAAAATACCTACTAGTGGTTCGTTGCACAGAAATAATTAGAAATTAAGCAATATTTAACTGAATTTACGAAGCACAGCTGAGATTTGAAAAGGATTTATAAAATAGGTACATTTTCCCTATGGTCCGTTATAATTCCTTGATTTTTCCCTGACTTTTCCCGATAAGGCAGACATCCATTCCCGAATATTACGATTAGACCACGCGACAAACGACTCCGTAGCTCTCGGCCCGCTGCCAACGAGCAAATGACTGCGAATGACGCCGCGACGCTCGGGATTGGATTTGTTCGAACTAAACGGATGCGAACCGCCCGGTCTGTGTTCGTTGAATTGTCCTAGCTCATCTCAGGCGTAAACATAATTCCTACCCCGCAACGAACATCTGTTATTACGCGTGTGTTGCGCTGATATTTGTGAATTCTGATTTTAGAAGGCAATTTTAGAGACTGTATGAATGTTATTACGTAAAATATTTTGTTAATTACCGTGAGTATTCAAATATGTATTATTTGTGTTTGATTGTCTCGCTGTATTTCATTCAAGTGAATAACTTTGAACTGCCCCCACAACAGTACATTACGTAACAAGGGAATAAAGTCGAAGATTATCCCCGCGGTCGATTTACTGCCTGAACAAAGCGAGAAGCAGACAGCGGAAAAAGTATACGAGGGAGTCGTATGCTATTGTTTCCTGCTTATCAAGTCATGAAAGTAAACATTATCGTTGATTCGATAATAATAGTACATTCTGCACCAAGAAAGGAAGATAGGTTTTTGCCTACGAATGCGGGACTTACTACCGAAACTGAGAGGGGGATGTGGCCGTCCACCCTGAGGAAGCAAAACTGCACTTTGCTCCCTCAGTGCAGAGTGGAAAATTGGCCTTTCCGTGAACATAGTTTACCGCGAGTCCAAGGAATAATTGGTATCCAGAATTACGAGAATAGATCGATGATTTACAGTGCATATTCCATATTTTTCCAATTTGCAAAAAATTGTAAGACCTTTTTTACTCATCTGCTCTAATCGCGAGGTCGCGTCAATTTATTTTGACCTTCTGACTGATTGGGTGAATCATTGCACGAATATGATTGACCATCCTGCAGAACGCAATCATTGCCAAACTTGAAGTTATGACAAATCCGGTGGAAATAACAAAAACAATGTCCATATCTTGACGCTGATACCACGGCTCGTCGACCGTAGTGGACTGCAAATGTGAAGCTCCTTTGTGACGTATCACATGCTCTGTCCACCAAATCGCGTTCTTCAGCGAATCGTAGGGTTTGTCCTTGAGCAAATTCCGCAAGTCGATCATCCGCCTCTTGTAGCTGGAAATAGAAGCGAAAGAATTCGAAATTGTACGACAGACGTAGTTACACAATTAGTGTCAACCTCTATTCAACTGGCCATGTTATACCTTGTGTCAAAGACGACAGTGCGAATTGCTTCAAGTATATCGTGCCTGTTGACGGAATGAATGTTCAACTTTTTTCCAACACCTAGACTAACCATTTTGTTAGCGTGTACGTGCTGGTCGGTGAATACCGGTAATCCAATTACAGGGATGCCATGAGAAACCGCTTCCTCTGTGCTTTGAAGTCCTCCTTGGTATATGAAAACTTTTAGATTCGGATGTGCTGAACAGACAGAGTAAACAAATAATACTGAAAATTCCAGACCTTATACGTTTTCTTGTTTTGCCACGATTAATACGTAGTTACCCAGAATCGATTGCTGCGGAGTCCACTTCATAATTATGACATTTTCTGGTTTATTTGCAAGAAAATCGTCCTCAAATTTCCAAATAACAGTGTACGGCAGTTCCGAAAATGCAGCGATGAATTCTCTACGCACTTCGTCACTCAACATCACACTTTTGATATTTGATCCAAGGCTCATGTAAATGAAGCCTTGCGTCGAATCGTCCAAGATCTTTTGAAGGTCCTGTATGCAATGGTGAAAATTCAGTACATGTTCGTTTTCGTCTACCAATGACGAAATGTTCCAACGATGAAAATATCTTAACCATACCTTCGGGAGTGGCTTGATTTCCCTTGCGATGTGAAATCCACCGATATCTATGACTTTAGGAATATTTGGTCTGAGATACGAAATCGGTGTCTGCTGGTTGACAAAAACCACACTGACGTTCTTTTCGATGTCGCTGATATCAGGAATGTCGTTCCCAAAATATTTTCTGGCCAACGCCTGTTGCGCCGGCATGTAACGAGTTCGGTATTTATATAAAAACTTCCATACCCATATAAAGTTTTTTAGCCTTTGCCAAAATGTCGCCTCACCGAAAATCATTTCTTCTGTATCCCAATTTGACGAATGAGAAGGGATGATAGGATTGCCAATTGCGTAATGAATACTCAAACTTAGACCCAGAGATGTTATACCTTCAAACAATAATACAGACAATTCAGATAGGATTAGTAACCCTGAAGAATGCGCCAATTCGACAGGCGGATATTATTATGAGACTTGTGTCCTCTTCATTCATGAACGCTCAGTAATAATGAACGGGAAGCTTTTGTTACAGACAAAAACTCACTTACCCACAACTGGAACATCGAATCGCGTGGCAAGAGGCAAAAGGGCAGGATAATAAAGCATCTCGATCATCATCAAGTTGAACTTTTGGCTATTGTTTGGTGCGTATAGCTTCTTCAGTTCAGGATGATCAAGGATGAGTTCGGTTTGTGACAAGACCGTCGACAAATAGGCATCCTGGATATCGGTCCACCTTTCCTTTGCCAAAGTCTCGATCCAATTCTCACCACCGTCGGTATCAGCGTAGAGAAAGTGAAGATCAATCTCCGTATAGTTGGTCAACATTGGATCGTTGACCGGATCTGGAGTCACAACAACGAGCTGATGGCCCCGTTCTCTCAGTGCAAGGGTGAGAGCGCGGAATACTATTTGATGACTGATCGAAGGGGTTGGAAATACACCGAGTATCCTTGAAGCATATCCGTAGTGCCAAAAAGCGGCAAGCAAAATCAACGTAGCTGACACAAAACTCCGTAACATTTTAACCTGCTACAAATCCCGCTCGTCTATAAGTGACTGTCCTCTCAAAGTAGAAACCTGTTATATTGTGACTAGTTTACTTGCACGATGGCACGCAATGGTTATTCCGTAATGGTATGTAATACGAGGTGAAGACGTTATCGAAAAAGGCTTCATTTACCATGCCACAGTGTAGAGAATTGCGAAAAGTGGCGTCATCGGATAGGATTTTCTAATGTCCCTACATCTAGTGGCCAGTTTAATTAAGCGCATATGCGTGATATGTGGCCAACCGCACAGATAAGATTTTCTCGATCGTCAATAAGTCCAAAAATTCTGAATATAATTAAGTTGAGCACCTCTCGCCGCGATAGTGCCGTATCTCGAGGCAACTACACAGTATGTCAGGTTTCCCCCCAACTCGAGACACTGTCATCTCCGTTTGTAACCCGACAATACCACAATAACGGCTGTGAAAGGCCCTGCTGTCGTTTGAATCATGGTTTTCGTGTATGACCCATTCCCGACGCACGGCACCTCAAAATCAAACAGACACGTTGTCGTAAAAGAATACCAACAGTCTTTCACGAACATTCGGATAAAGTACGTCTTCGAATGATATCTTTTACCAAACTGAGATGGTTAGATAGTAGAGATCTGCAATCCGATCTCCAATTATATAATAGATATTGACTATCGATACGTATCCGTAAAGAGGATATCGATACTCCAAGCTATCGCAAGGTAAGGAGATACAACATCGACCTGTCATAAATAGAAAATCGTTCAAATGGGCAGCGTCAGTCGCACTGCTGGTCATTTTTCAATAAACGAGACTGCATAACCATTTACAGCCTCAATCGCGTAAAAGTATGAACAAACACACTCGAATGCGTCATTTCGATAAATGTCACGTTACTCTCAGTTATCCAGTAGGCAATTATCTCAGTAAGCTGTGTTATAGTATCGACGTTTAAGCTGTTTCACGATGAGGATAGGTATTACGGTACTGGTTCCATCTTGTTCAGATATGACGCACGCATGAATCTATGATACTGATTGTGAACACGAATTTATAAAAATTGCCGTGATTATTTGAGCTTGAGACACTATGTCGTGAGGTATATCGAGAGGTCAGGACTTTGTGTTTCGCTATATCATGGATGCATTGCAAAGTACATATACGGAGGATAATGTAAAAGGGGGAATTTTCTATGACTCGTATACAATTATTCTAAACAATCTACCAGTTGAAAAATATTCAACTAACTGCTGAGTGCTGACCAAATGAGTGACAAGTGAGTCGAGCACTCAAAGGATATTGCAATATAAGCATTTTTAATTTCTCATTACATCATAAGACGATGTGCGTTTGCAGGTATGAACGTTCCAACACCATTTGCGAGGATAGATAAGTTTTACAATTCGTGATAAAAAGTCTTTCAGTCTGATACATTTTTTGGACTAGTATCTTGGTACGAGACAAAGAGATTTTCAGTTTGCAAGTACTTTCAGATCTACTAACTATAGTCGAGCATGATCACGTGGTGTTCAGGTAAACGGTACACGAATCGATAAAAGAAAATGCCCCGATATAGAGCTAAGTTACATTTAATCAGAGTTACTTGAAGAAGCCGTGGAAAGAAGAAAGAATGACAAGTCTCCAAGTCAACAATTTTTCCGCTTTGCTAGATTTTTCAGTAAGCCTGACAGTAGAACTTGCCTGATCAACGTGAATCATCCAATGGCTTAAAAATTTCTGACCGGCAAATCGTGGTAAGAATACTTAGCTGAAAACGCTCAGCATTAAAACTCTTAAAAATTAAATCTAGGGGGCATATTACATTGTGGAAAATCATTTAACAAAGTATATTATTCCCTACACCACTGCATTTGAAAGAAGAACGTTTCTTGCGCCGTTATTTTCCCCTACGTTTACTTCGATGTTAGCGATATTAGTCACCTACACGAATCTTTGGTATCTTCAATTATTCTTTGTGAAACAGTTGAATTGAGTAACGTCATAAAATTCTGACTATGCATTGAAGACAAGTTGAACGTAAGAAATGAGCTAGTGTATTCATAACTTATAGACGTGTCATACATTTTTGCAGTAAATTAATACTGTTTATGATCTGTGGCACCAATTGCCAAAATAAATTAATGGAGTTTGTCTTTTTTGCTGGACGGCAGCTTATTGAAGGCACGAATACTGCAAATCAACAACTTGTGGAATACAAATAATGTGAAACATAAAGCTACGAGAGATCCGGCGGAAATGATGAAAACAATGTCCATATCTTGACGCTTATACCACGGCTCGTCGACCAGAGTGGATTGCAGATGTGGAGCTCCTTTGTGACGTATCACGTGCTCCGTCCACCAAATCGCGTTTTCCATCGAATCGTAAGGTTTATCTCTGAGCAAATTTCGCAAGTCCAACATGCGTTTCTTGTAGCTGAAAATGCAGAGCGTTCAAATTTATACTGCAGACTCGGTCGCACGAATAGTTTCAACTGTCACGCAATCGGCAATATTTTACCTTGTGTCATAGACAACGGATTGAATCGCCTCGATTAACTCGTCTCTTTTGACGGTGAGAATATCTAATTTTTTACCAACACCAAGAGACGCCATTTTGCTAACGTGTATATCCTGGTCGGCAAACACTGGAAAGCCAATCACAGGTACGCCATGTGATATTGCCTCCTCCGTGCTTTGCAATCCTCCTTGATATATGAAAACTTTCAGGTTCGGGTGTGCTGAACGGAGAGAGTGACCAGATATTTAAACTGAACTATCAGACCGTATCTGTTTTATCTATGTACAGTAACTATCATGTAGTTACCTAGAATGGACTGCTGTGGAGCCCACTTCATAATTAGGACGTTGGGTGGTTGATTCGGAAGAAACTCATCTTCAAATTTCCAAACAACAGTGTATGGTAGTTTCGAAAAGGCAGCGATGAATTCTTCTCGCGTTCCATTCGCCAACATCACACTTTTGACATTTGATCCGAGGCTCATGTAAATGAAGCCTTGCGTCGAATCGTCCAAAATTTTTTGAAGATCCTGTGTGTGCAGAAGTGTGAATTTATTATCTGTCCCATTAGATCAATAACGACGAGATTATTTGGTGATTGAAATCTCTCAACAATACCTTTGACAGAGGCTTGATTTTCTTGGTGACATGAAACCCACCGATGTCTATGATTTTTGGAACATTTGGTCTAAGGTACGTAATCGGCGCTTGCTGGTTGGCAAAGACCAAACTGACGTTCTTCTCGATATCGCTGATATCAGGAATGTCGTTTCCAAAATATTTTCTCGCCAACGCCTGTTGCGCCGGCATGTAACGAGTCCAGTATTTGTACAGATATTTCCATGTCCGTATGAAGTTCTTCATTCTTTGCCAAAGTGTCAATTCACCGAAGATTTTTTCGTCCGCATCCCAATTTGATGGATGAGAAGGCATAATAGGATTGCCAACCGCGTACTGCATGTTCAGACTCAGACCCAGAGATGCCATTCCTTCAAAGAACATTGTAGAAAATTAAATCCACTATAGCATGTTTATAATCCTCGCTAAGCGGTTGCAAATACAATAATCTTTAGAAATGTCATCAATTGAACCGTCAATTTCATGTAACATGAGGTGTGGTTCGAATACATATATTCGTAGATAGTAAATAAATATCTGCACGAATTAATCACAATAAGCTTTTCGCCCAGCAAAAAAATCACTTACCGATGACTGGAACGTCAAATCTCGTAGCGAGAGGCATAAGAGAGGGAAAATAAAGCATCTCAATGAGCATCAGGTCAAACTTTTCGCCACTGTTCGGTGCGTAAAGCTTTCTCAGTTCAGGATGTTCGAGGATCTCTTCGCATTCTAACTCAAGCTTCGACATAAAGCCATCAAACATGTTAGACCACGTGTCTTTTTCTCGAGTCGCAATCCAATCTACATCCTGGATGAAAATATCGTAGAGAGAGTGGACATCTATCTCCTTGTAATTTGTCAGATTTGGATCGTTCACAGGATCTGTGGTCACAATAACGAGCTCGTGACCCCGTTCCCTCAACGCGAGGGTGAGTCCACGATATACCACTTGATGACTGATGGAGGGTGTTGGAAATATACCGAGTATCCTCGAAGCACATCCATAGTGCCAGAATCCAACCACCAGAATTAGTGTAGCTGATAGAAAATACCGTGACATCGTGGTCCGATGCAAATTCCGCGAGTCTGATTACTGTGCCCTCGAACTAAGAAGCTAACTTTTATACCGAGAGGGATCTAGTTACACGATCCAACTGTATTCGCTCTATAGTCGCAAATCCACGCAAAGGCAGCATGAAATGGCAAGTTTGTCGTCATATGTGTTGGTGTATAATTAACAAGCACATTATCGAAATACACTGTATTCGCTGTGTTGAAGTTTGGCGTTGCTTCATACCTTTGACGATCGCTTATGAGTGATCTGTGGCGAATCACGTGTTACGAGATTAGTTGAACGACCAGTAACTCGAAAATACACGCTTGTTCCTGGTAACCCACCCCTTGCCGTGATCGTGTCGTGTCTCAGGACAATTACACAATATGTCTGGCTCCTCCCACTTGAGATACTGTTGCCCCTGTTAGTATCTGTCCTGTAGATGCACGATGTAAATTACCCGAAAGGTTGACGCCACAATAGTCGCCGAAAAAACCGTTTTGTTAGGATCTCTATTTTAATGAAGTAAGAAGAGAACAGTAACGAACTGAACGCAGATTTGAATGGAACACGCCAGATGCAATTTCGCTGTTCGTCGATAGGTCAGTAGCGCCATATCATAGAATTCGACTATGAATATGACGTTATGAAAATTAATGCGATTCATTCTCTACAGCCGACACATCGAGAAATCCGGACCTTGTATTTTGTCATGTCATGAACGCATGACGCAACGTATGTACATTGACAGTTGCGTAATAACTGAAATTTCGTATTCACGGATAATTATAAATAATCGTGAGGTTCAGATGCATCCAACCAATTGCCGAGTGCCGAGTTCTTTTGTCAAGAAATTTGTCACGCGGATACATGAGTCTCCAGTTTCTTTGAGTCTCTGATAATATTTTTTTTCCTCTCCGTAGCTTTCTCTGAACAAAGAGTCTGACACGATCAAGAAGCACGATGTGGTACCACAGATGTTTTCAGCTGCGACAATAAGACTGGGTGTCTTCGAACTCGATAAAATAAACATTACCACTCGTTTCCCATTTTCGGTGAAAACACCTTTACACGCCCTTAAGAAAAATAAATGGCGAATCCATCGCCGAATCGGACGCTTCTTTCAAACATTATCCATCGCATAACGAAGTACCGTTTAGCCTTTGGTAGCGTGCAGCGTCACTCATCAATTGAGACTTTCATACTTTTATCACCGTTAATTTCAGCGATGGCAAATTACTGCAAGCCAGCCGCGAGTCTACCTATCTCGCCAATGTCTTCGTTCCATTTACCTGACACGTGATAACATTGGCCATGCGAAATCCGCACGTTTCCCGCATCGCCTGACGCGCGAAATCAGCGTGATTATTTAAGTCCGTGTAAATATAATTTAGTTCATTTTATCACGAGGTCGAGGCTTCGTTTACGTAAACGTATCTTTTGCTACATTACCAGACGTTTCACTGATTACTAAAATCCATTGCAACAACTGCCGGAATGTTACATCATCACTGGGAAATGATCTGAACTTGTATGAGTAAATGTAGTTGTCGTATAATTTTCATTTTTATTTGACTTGAAACGAACCTCGTACGTATCTCTAACTGACATATTAGACACTATATAATATTTATTTTGTCTTGCCTTCTTGTTTTCCCTTTTTTTTTCATCCTTTTGTACGTAACATTCGATACATAACGTGAATTACACTGATACTCATTAATGCACAGTAACGATAATTGCATATATCCGGGGAATAAAATATACATGCAAGCGAATTGCATTTTATAAATATTATCATTTATTATTATTTTATTTCTTTTTATTTTTCCATCACCGTCATCGCCATTGAGATTATTAGTAATATTATTATTATTATCATTATTATTATTATTATTATTATTATTATTATTAATAGTTCTTTTCTTCTCCAACGTTAATCCTATATCCAATCAAGATACGTATGTACACGATGCGTATAAGGTATACATGCATATCTTACACAACATTGCTGATACAACATTATTTTAGTAATATTCTTATAACATTCCTTTGAACATGGTGAATTTAGTCCAAGGGCCCATAAAAGACGTAGATAATATTATTTTGATAAGCCGCGATAGAAACCGTGTAGAAGTCTCCGTTGGATTGGTAACGCGGTATGCGGGAAGGTATTTCGTGACTCGTTGTGACCGGATTCGAGGGATTTAACACTTTCGTAAACCGATCGAGAATTTCACTGTCAGGAATAAAACGGAAAATTGACTTGCCAAAGTGGTAAAAATTTCAAAGACAGGTGTGCTCTGACTTTGCACCTCGTCGGATTAAATTGCCGAAGCGTTATATTCGGAGCATAGTCCTGGAAAAGCCGCCAGCTTCTGTACCTATAATAATCGGCCTCCCATTTCCCTCCGAAATAATACACACGCGCGAGGATTGATTGAAAACGGAAAGATTGGCATGTTAATTAGCGTAATCGCGACAGTGAATATTTGATATTGAATATAACAGTACTGCACAATTCAACTGCAGATTCGACTGGCCTAGACTTGTTGAAACAGTCGAGCGATTAACAGGACAACCGGTTGAGGCAGCCTGTTTCAATCAGCCATTATAAACGATCGACTTTCAGCCAATTAACACCGAGTCAATTCTCCGGACCAATTGGGCAGATTGAATGGCGCGGCATTGGTTGTTGAGTGGTCCGTTGGAACTGCGTAATAAGGTGTCAGGAAATGTGTAACAATAAAAGACCAATAACTTCTTTATCAATAGTACCATCGCTATATTCCTTGTCGTGTTATCCTTAAATAATCGTAACGCTGTCAACGACTTGGTGGTCGGTGTTCGGATATCTCGAATCCTAGTTCGCCTCGTAGTCGGCGGAGTTTCCACTGCGGTAGGAGGCCAGCTACGGGATGAATGAATCAATCAATGCATAGAATAAGGAAGAATCGGGGACGAAGCAAGGCTGATGAAATTCGGCGAGAACCCACCCATTGCCTGATGAACGGAGAGAGATTGTAGCGGGGATGCTGCTCCTGCGGACCGAGGACCTGCGGAGGCTGGAAACGGGGCATCGGACGATCCTGGTAAACCTGACCAGCGTCGGCTAACAGGATTTCCCCACCTCCTCTCGGGCTCTCGTACTCCTGGCCTTCCTGATTCAGACCCGAGTTCATGTTTTCCTGAAGACCGTCGTCGATCCGGTCGGAGGATCCTGACCTCTTCCCGTGGCCTCCGAAGCAGGAGTGGCCGAAAGCCGAGCAGCCCCCTGAAGTAAGGAACAAGACTTTTCGAGGAATTGCACAAGTTGATCAGTTGGTGTCGAATATTAAGGTGTTAAGGGACGTATATTCCCAACATAAAGTGACCCTCGGTGAGAATGTTGAACATTTCGACAAGTTGATAAAAATAATTCGTTTCGAATAACAATAATGCCAAAAAGTTGTCAGTAAATTATTTGAACAAAAATTTGCGTAACAAATCTCTGGTGAAATATTTTTTTTTTAATTCATACATAATGAATTCATTGGTTTTTCTGAATATATGTGAATTTTTTTGGAATGATCGGCCCTTAAACACCTTAAACGAGATAGTCCTGCTGTTTCGTAGATTTAGCGGTAACGAGGAATTATTTCGCGTCGAATAAAGCTGGATTAATCATTTCAAAGAGTCGACGAATAACGGTCAATGAATTTCCGTTCCGACAATGTATGCCAATGTTGTTATATGCACGGGAGTATAAATTTAATTATTCAATACAACTGCGATATCTGATCGTCGAGTGCGTCATGATACGACCTCGTTACGAAAGATCACCGACGTTATTCGGTTATAATCAGCTTGTGCGTTGTATTTTGCACGGTGCATATTTGAATGTCGTTAATAATGCCGGTGTACTTGATCCGCTGCTTTGTTCATCGCGAGTTTAACTGCAGTCGCTACTGTTTAGTTACCCGCGATAATCGCTTCCAGCGTACAATGGAATGTGCAATCTTAATTAATATTAACCACGTAATGGCGGGGGGTGTACGTCCCGTTAAATGACGATAATGATGGACAATACACGCTAAATAATAATTAGACGTGTGCTAATTAAACGTCGAGCACAACGACGTCCGCTTCCGTTTCAAGCTTTTACTACAAAAGTCTTCCAGCGCTCGTTCTCGGAGTAAATTAAACGAGCGCGATAACGCGGCGTCCAAATAAACGGCACACCTGAATTGACAAAATGGTCCGAATTACGGGTTTTTCAAAGCGCGCGAAGGAAAATGGAATGTCGTGAACCGTGGAGCGGGTTCGTTAGAAGCTTTGTTTCAAGACGCCAATACATTTCCGTACGAACACGTTCCTCCTACGGATCGTTGGGCCGTGTTCTGTTTATTTTCCATTCGCCGAGCCGTTACGCCAAATTTCCCCCGAACAGCGAGGTTCGCGATATTCAAAACGTACGGTATTATTGTTTCATCGCATGTAATTACGCGAATCATGAGGCAATTTGGGAAAATTATGTGATTTGAATATTCGTTAACGCTCTGTGAGTAGCCGGGGCGCAAAGACGGAGAGAAGAAACTATAGGCGCGTAAAAGAAGAACTTTCTACGTTGAAAATTGTCAGGAGAGTGAAAATTTCCAGGTAAAGCGGTATTTTTTCAAGCCCCTAATCGCCTCTCTCCTACGCCACGATAATTGCGCAAGCCTCGCCTCTCATTTGCCAAACTAACCGCGTATGTATGTTCAATTCACCTCGCGTTGCTTCACACGCTGAATCGGTTTCTCTTGTGCGTCATAATTGCGTCAAAGGTACACACCCGTGAGCATCTAACACAAGCCTCGTGAAACGAGTTCATTTTTTCACGGCCCGACGTAGAAGCTCTGCGAAAAACAGCGAAGATGAAACCCCTGAAAAATTTCAACTTCGGAGTAAGGGATTTACCAGAAATGGATCGATTCACCGTCGGCTAGTCTGATCGACGAATACGACATAATCAGACATTCTTCGCGGCTGCAGATGTAGGAAGAAAGATAAACAAGATAAACAAGATATTTTAAACGTTACAATCTAACGTCGACTCGTCACCTCGGATTCCGCACCCTTGAAACGTCAAGCTTGCAAGTTTCTGCGTTAAAGCCAAAGCCTACACCTGCAGTTTCTTCCTTCGTTCATTGAATCATCCGCTCGAAAGATTGCATCGTAATAAACGAATTTAGGATGCCTGCAGCCGCAGATTTATCCTGGATTAACCGACCGATGCCTAAGCTTTTGTAATGTAAGTATATCGCAATTATATATGTAGTTTAATTTTGAAAGCAATTTACGATAAAATGGAGTACACCCTTCGCTCGGCTTCAGGTTTTATGTCACAGTTTCAGTGCAGTGGCAACATTTTCCTTCTTTTTTCTTTGTATTTTTTTTAGGTCCATGTGACGATGCTAGTAAAACGCTGCAGCGCTTCGGTGTGAACTATCCGGGTTCTAAAAAAAGCTTAGCCTCAAGCCCTCGCATACGGCGGAAAAAATTCGCAATACAAGATTCCGGCCATTTTTCCGCGTTGAATGACCCAGTGTTGAAAGAAGTGGCTATACGAAAAACAACAATGCAGAGAGAGTGAAAAATATCAGTCAAAAAATGTACATTTTTCTTTCTATGTGCATACACATACGTGTATACATATATATAGCTATATATATATATATATATATATATATATATATATATATATAGCCGGAGAGAAAGATATTATCTCGTTGAAATTATATCGTTATATTAATCAAAAAGGCAGGGCCTTTTGTTCAACTCTTCCTGCATGGGGCCGAGAATTATATTAACCCACGAATATTTGCGAGGGAATATTTAATATAAAAAAAAAAAGGTGAAAGCGGTTTAACTCGCGCAAAAAACATGCCATGACCTCTTATATACGCTATGTGCTATTTGTGTGCGTGTGTAAGTGAATTGAGCTCGTTCCCTCTTCCCCTCCGATCCTCCCGATCATTCTTCTTTTTTTTCCGACCCCCATGAATACGAGATTCTCCCATAAAAAGTATCCTGCTTTCGTTTACCGCATAATTTTGCCGGTATTTACAAGGTTAAAATCTGTAAAAATTATATATATGTACGGACTGAAAATAAACTATCGACAACGTGAAACCCCGCAGACAGCACGCGCGGCTTTCCGAGCCGCAGGGTGGAAGTCGAGAACACAAACATTAATATATACATATTATACTTGTACCTACAACAGGAGAATAAAGCGCATTAAAAGCAAACCGAAGACATTAATTCCTACGTTTATGGAATCAATTTCCTTATTGGACGACCTGGTCGAGCCTCCCGCTCGTTTCTCATTCGCGAGAACGGAAATAAATATATTGCTTATAGGTCAAGGATATTCGTTCGGCCAACATGAAATTCTCACTTATCGGTGACCCGGGAATTTTTCGTTGTTTAACAATCACTACCGATCAACTAATCGAAAGTAATCGTAATGCGAACTATTGTAATATCAATTAAGCACTTGAAACTTATTACCTGAATATTTTGGAAGCTTTTGAAAAACCGTAAGTGGGGGAAAAAAAGATCAGGATGAAATCGTCGATCTTGGCCTGCAATGTTGTTAAAAATCCACATGACCGGCGGAGGTTTGACAATGAATCGACGATCTTGATCGATATGACGACCCGTCTACGATCGTTTGCTTATAAAATCTGAGAAAAAAAAAATTCAAGAAATGAAACTTGAAATGCAAAGCCTGCAATCAGCTGCCTCGCGAAGCGTTCGGAAAGCCCTGTAATAATGAAATAAACGTCGCTCCAGTTCCGATCCAGAAATAACAAGGGTATCGAGAGGATGAATGTAGAACGATGGAAGCTTTTCGGACCTCTTTCATGCCGTCGTGACAAGATCCCGAGAAACGCAGAGAGAACACAATGCGGCCATGTACTAGTTTCCGATTTCACAGGGCTGAGGTTGACAATAGAACGGAGAGAAAGGAAAAGCCAATTGCGGCTGCATTTTCAAATGGCAAAACATTGATACCCGAGATAGAACGAGGACGGTTATTGAGACGTGCCGATCGACGTCGCACGTTCACGTTCAACGAGAAATAACTAATTTCACCCGGATCCTGCAGCCGTAGCTAAGACAGCATATTTCAATTATTCGTAATCCCCAATTACGCGAAAGAACAAGATGATATAGAGGCTCGTTGCATTGGTGGGGGAGAGGGGAGTGAGAAAATAATTCTCGCACCAAGGGACGTGCATAATTTCATCGAAAACACGTAGCCTGAAATTGTCCCGGGTCGAAACGTCGAATGATTGAATTAGCGCGTATCGATCGGCAGACGACGCGGCTATTGTGCGATTAATCGCTCCCCGAGGGTGATTATCAACGATAAGCGGATCGATGGGTATACAAGCGAGAAAAATTCCGGACAGATAACGTCGGACGACGACTAATGTCTCGAAAATTTCACACACCGGACCGGAATTAAGTTAGGTCAATTTGTCCCCTGTCAACAGCGAGCCACGCGGAAAGGGTGCGAACCAACCGCGACTCCGGATTTCCACAACTGATGGAATTATACTGCTGGAAACTTGACGTCGTGAATATTGATGACCGATTGCCCTGCAGAAGTTTCACTTACCGCAGAGAGAGGCAAATATTTTGAAATTAATGAATAACGACGGTGGATTTGAACGCGAAGTGTCGCACTCTCGTCTAAGAAGATTGCGAGGATAACGAAGCGTCGCTAGGATATCGCGGAAAGTTGCACTTTCGGATATTGACTGAGATAAAGGGTCGCGTCGAGGGATCACGGATTGGATTTACAAGTCTTGTTGTGGATTACTTGGCAGTTTGTAGCAACGTGTCGACTCGTAAGTGCGCGATAAAGCAGACTTGTGTAACACTTTTGTCGCCTTACGTATGCGTCTGGGATATGAGAGAGCGGGGCGGGTTGAAATTCCGAATTTGACGACTCGAAGTAAGGAAAATAAAATTTGCTCAACCTTGCTGAAACAAAAAGATTCCGACAATTCAAGTTACGATAGAGCAAAGTTCCGACAGCGCAACATTCTGAAAAGTGAAACATACTCACACGGCGTAGTTTACTCAACGAACGAGTGTAAAAAATCAGAATGAACAGGATTCCGAGCGTAAAAATATCGAAAATCCAAAACAAAGATAGCTCAAAGTGGTGAAGTTTCACTCGGCTCGGATTATTCGCTATTTCGATGTTTCTGATTTTTAAATTTTCTCATTTTCGCACGTTGTAAACTTTGACACGTCGGAGTTACGCCCTTCGAACATTTTATCTTTTCGGAACTTTGAGCGACGGGTTTCGGACCATTCGAAACTTTCATGTTTCTCCAAAGTTTGATTTTCATCAAAACGAGTATAAGTTGATCGGGGAAATTTGAATTTCGAACGAAGGCGAAAAGTCGCATTAACTTGGCACTTGCAAACGTCTAACGCGGCTAATCGGCTGCGATCCGAGAGGCTTTAATTAATCATCGAGATTCAGTAATAATACACCCTCTCTGTATATTTGAAAATCAATTTCCACCCTCTGGGTAAGAGATGCGAAAATTATCTCTGTGACTTTGTTAGGTACATCGTGCAGGTATGTATGTATAAATAAATAACAGGGCCATCTGACGACGACGGTCACTCGGATTCCCTTGCCTACATATTTACGAGCATTCAATTTCGCGCAATAAATAAAAGTCGTGAGCTCCGTGTCTTAATTAACTCGAAACGTCGGAGGAAGTTCCTCGCTGTATAGGTATACGTACGCGTGTACAAAAGAAAATTGATCCACTCGGCGTAAAACGTCATAATAATTCCTACTTAATGTTGGTAGTGAAAATAAAAGAAGAAAGCTCACCTGCACAGGCCAAACTATTTATTAATTTCTCGTATTGTTTGTCGTGCAACAACGTCGAACTCGCAGCCGTGAGACAGGGGATTCCCCGCCATCGCGTCATAATATCGATCGAAAAGTTAGTCGGTGTTGATTATATTTGGCAAATTGACTGCGCGGGTAGGTAAATTTGATTTAACGTCGAGGAAATGCGAGTCCCTGGTTACCAACTTTCAGTGCCTTCTGCTCTTCGGCAATTACGGCAAAAGTGAGCATATCGCGGTGTCAAACATCGACTTCTGGACGAGCGGCGATGGCAGCAGCAGGTGTTTACCCGATCAATCAACCCTCGAAGATGAGATTGGCTGTCCCGGGACTATCACACGGACGATCGAACTAATTCTCGGCACATCGACGAGCCTGAAACATCTCCGGATCGACTTGATCTTCGAATGTATTTTTGCGCGTGTCCGTCGTTTCGTGGATCTTGCGCCGTCGCGTACTCGAAGCGTCTGTGATTTGATCGGCGAATTATTCGACTGCTGTTAGAGAAACTAAAGTAAGAAAAACCATAAAGTAGAAGTAAAAATACCGCGAGATTATCGCCGCTTCTATCACTTTGCGCGGGGAGAAAAAATTTGTTTCCATTGCACGTAATATTTGTATTTAAACTGAGATTAAAAGCGAACTCTGGAGGGTGAAATTTTAAAAGGGTCGTACAGGGTTCTTGCGCTGCTTTTCAAAGTAATTAAAAAAAGTGAATGTCTTAAAAAATGTCCGCTTCAACGCCACCGTTCGTTACCCCGCTCATTTCCCGTGACCAACTACCCGCGCTACATTGTATATTTATATCTACGGTCGGAATGTATAAGCAAATTTTTTCATCTTTGCTAATTTTATTCTCACTCTCTGAAGCGTACGTTTTTACTTTCTTTCAAGGAATCGTGGAGTTTCCGAGTGAAGAGAGATGAGTAAGAAATAATGAAAATGACGTGCAAGAAAGTTGGCGTGACACGTTGTAAAGCAGTGAAAACCGAAAAGGCGGAAATTGCCAGTTTCTTCAACCGCCGAGAGTACGAAACGAATCGCTAATTATTCCATGCCGTGTATTATAATATTTCCGTTCGACGCGCACCGTTTTCTCGTTTTTCTTATCCCCGCGATTCCCGTTCGTCGCGTTGCAAGATTCGCGTCGCAGAGGCGAAGAAATAAGGCGTGAAAAGACACCTCGATTTCACAAATTTTCTCCGAACAAGCCGCCGTCAAAGTCCTGCGATTTTTTCCCATCGTGCGAAATTATACACGCCAACCCTTCGTCAATCATTCGGAAATTTATTCGTCCAATTCTCACGGCGTCGCCTCGTCGAAATTTCACCTGCGTCAAGAAATCCGATCAAATTCGCGTGATACGTTCGATATAACGCGTGGTACAGATCCGTGTCATTCTGAATATCGACATTACCGATATCACGATAATCCAGCTTGCAACATATTTCAGCCAACCGATAAAGCCCGTTTGATTTGACAAAGCTCAGGTTTCGTCGGGAAGCTGATTATTATGCAAACCGACGTTCTCGGTATATAATTGTTAGGGTGTTTAAGAAAAAAATAATCCGACATTTTTCACCACGCCACCTCCGAAAGAGTTTGTTCAGGCTAAAGGAAAGGTTCCATCGAACAATGAGGGTTTTACGTTACGTCGAATAGCACGCTCAGGTGATTTTTCACTTTTGTACAAATTTTCAAATTTACGAAGTATCGTGAATACATTTTTTTTGTTGCTTACATCGATCATAATATCAATTTGCGTCACAAAGAAAACCCACACTTGTAACATCAAGTCTCCGGTTAATGTTTCAGCAGCGTGTCTGACGACTTTTTCGTTATTAATTCAATCTCATAGAACAGTTATAATTTGATATGAACTTTTAATTCAGAAGATTATGATTCCCGTTTGATATACCGTTACGTTACGGATCCTTATCTTTGAGTTGAATATAAACGTCGGGAAAGAATTAATAATTCAAGTGCCACAATGTGTTTCTTGACAAATTAGAAAAAAAAAAAATTGTAAATAATTTTTTTCATAAATGCATGCAAAAAAATACATGATTTTATACATACACCAGATTTGCGATAAAGAGTGACCGCGGAAAACGAAAAGCAAACCACGGCCACTCGCTTTTCGACAATGTACCCACAAACTTCCGCAAGTGTATCGAATGGCTCAAAGCTGCGTTATCGCAACGTGCCAACTGGACACCGAAGTCGCGGTTCTGGGTAGTCAAATTCCGAGGATGCAAGTTAACAACAATTGACAAAATTGCGACGGTGTACGTCGTCCTCGTACACGTCGGTCAGTTCGTCGAGTTTGGAGAGCAGCGGCCGGTTTTCCGCATCCCGAATCTCAAGAGGGTGAAAATTATTGCCGTGATTCCAGTGAGACTCATGGACGGAGGTCGACACAGGCTTTTGCAAATGGTGTAACGAAGCTGTGGGATTCCGTGTGTGCGAAATTACGTGATCGGAAAACAAGATCCAGAATCAGGTTGTATTTTGGCCAACAAACGTAACTCGGGCAGCAATTCGAGCACCGCGGCTTATCCTCGTTGTTACGGGTGCAAACTCTTTTTGTAACTTCCCGGGAGTAGGGATGGTGAAAATATTCCCGAGTGGGATACGTATGTTGTATAAATCGGGTCATTTATACGTGGGATATTTTATTGCTATATTTATATGCAAAAACTTTCACCCTTGCTACGTTCTTCGCTCTTTTTTTTTTTTTTATTCTTTTCTTCCCGTCGGGATGCCGGGTCTATAAAATAGAGTGCCAAATATTTGCTCAGGTGAGAAGAAAGAGGGAATAATAAGGAAGAAAGGTAAAGGGCAAACGATTTCTTACACCGCCCTCTAAGCCGGCTTCTGAACCCCTCAGGCTAAGCATTGATTTGGATAGGGATGTGAATCTCGGCTTGTCATTATCTCCCACTCCCAGGGCATGATAGTTTCACCCGCAATCCGAGCACCGTTTTCCACCAAAATTTACACAATTTTTCCGCTTGGCTGCGATTCTTTCATTCTGTAACGCGAATTTTTTGGCGAACGGATGAGAGACCGAAAACACGTAGCTTCGATTCTCACGTTGTATCCTGTCAAATCACGGTACGCCAATTTTTATGATTTTTTCTTTTTATTTTTTTTTTTTTGTAGTTTTCTTTTTCATCAAATTTTACCCAAGGTATACAATTTCACAGCATGAATGAAAATGATTAGTAAATACAACAAGTGAGTAAAATCGGTACTACGAATGTACATACGTAAGTAAATAAACACTGTCTCCGAATGTTATTATCTATCCGTGCAAAAAGAAAAAAAAAAAAATCGAGTTCATTTGTCCGAAGGCTGTAGCAGCAGCGAATGTTATCGGGTTTTCGTGACGAGCAACAAGTTTCCGCTCTGGCGTTAAGAGCTTTCCGCACACACAGGCGTAGGCACAGTGTACGCGTATATTTGCAAATTTACATGCCGCAACCGCGGAAACAGTTGCATGCAGCTGCAAATACGCATATATCTGATTGTGAGTGTGTGAATTTGCGCGGAAAACTTGCGGTTTCATTACACCGCAGACATCTGTTGACGAACAGTAATTTCCCACGGCGAGTTCACCGTTCATTCGTTACTTTTCAACTTTCCAAAGTTTAGCAGAGACATTTCCGCAGCAAATTGTACGTCGGTTATAATTTAAAAGTGTTAAAGTTGAAAAGCAGCCGGATAGGCTTGGCTTTTTTCCACTCGTTTACAACATTTTTAAAAGCGACTGTACGTTTTTGGGTTTTTGTAAAATGCACAAAATTGGCCAGGCTAACTCGGAAACGTTTTTTTAATTTTTAAACAGTTCCCGGAGGAATCGTTCAAATTTATGAAAAGGTGGCTGTCCCAAGATTTCCCCGTCTTTTTTTTTTCCAAGGCAAAGGCAAACGAGATACCTACTTTACATGTAAAGAACCCGGGTTACCGCTCAATCGAAATTTTTTATTTCCTCTTTTTTATTCCATTTCACTATGTAAGCCTCTCCCCATACTTTAATAAAAAAAGAAGAGATACGATTCGCCATGAATTTGCATACTTATGTGACACGAAACTGCATACGGACAACAAAATCAAATTCTTCTCACCTGGATTACCGTTCAATAAATTGCATTTAAAATTGAGCGAAAGCTCATTTTTATCAACACATTGTGAAATTCTTTCAAAAACGTGTCAACTTTTTCCACCATATTGATACATTGCATTGACTTTGGTTCAAATATACGGATAAAAATGCCTTGCAAGCTTGTCGTCTCTTAAAGTATACGGAAAAAACTTTGTCCTGTCGTATCATTAATTCCACGAACTCTTCAAATTTTCTATAATTTTAAGAATTCTCGATCAATACGTCGCCTTCGAGTTTCTCTTGAATGTGACCATAACACGACGTTATATTGCTATCATATACTCTTTAACTTTCGATCCGTATCAGGATGTTTTTCTTTCGGAAAGTTGAGTAATGACAATATCGAACGCCTTGGCAATATCCTGCGTCCGGTTCCTGACAAGAGCATTGAAACGTACACGAATACAAAAGCAGCTGCGGTCGGGCCGTGAAAGGCTTCCAGATATCGCGTACAGCGAGTATTTCTGTTTGATCATAATTTATACTTCTCGGGACGATTCGGGCGTTGAAATTGTGAACAATAGGCGGTGTATTTCTCTCCGTTCGAACATCTCGGGGATCCTGACCAAGCGGTGAATTCAAATTTATCGCCGAGTAGGTACGCGATAGTGAAGGCGTAAATATGACACGAGGGTGAATATTGAAACTGTTTTGGAAAAATATAAGCTGTTCACGCAAGAACGATAATAATAACGATACACGCACTCTGCCGGCATAAGGGCTTTCAGAATTTTTTTTTTTTTTTTAAACTCGTTTTAGCGTGCGAAAAGGTTAAAATTAAAAGGCCGAGAGCGCAGTCCTTGTCGGTTGGCTTCGGAGCAACCTTCGTCAGGTTTAACGCGAACGGGGCGGGTCGAATTTCCCGAATTTTCCCCTCGAACAGCGGACTAATTATTATCAAGTATTCCCGGATTAGGTGATCGTTGATTTGTCGATTCGACATTAACCGTTACGTTGTAATATAATAATAGAAGCAGCCGAACGACGATGAATCGAGGGACGAATGTATAACAGCGTTATAATGCGTTGATTAGGAAGGACGCGAACGGAGGGAAGTGGGCGGAATAAACACGGTATTATACGTATACGCAAGTGAATTCGTTACCGAGGAAATATGCGAGCGCGGCGGTTTTCTGCCGAGTTAAACGGCTTTCGCTGAAAGCTTATGGCGAAGTCGTGATGTAATTTTGTATCGCCATTTCAGGCAACAATAGCTGAAATGCGTTTAAAGCAAATTCTGCGTCAAGTCGCTCCGAGTGCTTGCTGACAGCTGTGTATGAACAATGAATAATCGAGCTTTTATACGCTCGGCAAAGCGCGAAAAGAATTTCACACAAACTTTGGCACCGAGAAAAGAAAGAATAAACACAAACGATGTTTTCCTCTCGAACAACTTTCCAGAATGTTCTGATTATTTTTGTTTTTTTTCGATTCGTAAAGCAAACCACAACGATTTACGTATCCTCTTGGAATTCCTACGACTACTTGGCTCATACGCAGATAACTATTCGGGACGGAAGTTATCTGTAATATGAGAAGGGTTCCTGGATTGAAAATTCAATCTCTCAGGCGAGGCGTGACGTCTGGTTTCACCTGCGTTTCCTTTTTTTCCAACCTACTTTTTTTTTTTTTTTTGATTCCTTTTAATTAAAATTACACATTCCTCCCGAGTGAAAAGAATAAAAGTGGAGATTCGCTTGTATTTCCTAACGGGCAGTTACGACAGCGTCTTACAATCAGTGATCTTTTTCACCCAGCCATTCAAAGCCATTCAGAAAATTCAAATCCGGTCCAAGCCACGGATCAAATTTTAAAATTTCTTATACATTGCACGCGATAATATATAATTAGTACATGTATATAATATACATGCCACGCTGCAGGTCGCAATTTGCGGTATCTGCCGCTGAGCGATATGTCAAGCGCAAGCGAATTGATGTACGTAGGTATACATATAATTAAAATCAGATACCAAACGAATTATCGTTTTTGGGCGTTTCGATCGAACGATAATTTCTTTGCAATCGTTACAATATTATTTCGGTTGAGTTATATTTCACCCGCGCCACGAGTGATTTATTTTCAACAGATTAGTTCAGAGAATTTCGTATCCCTATCGGATAAATGCAAATTTTGAATTGGCTGTGCGATATTTTTATTTTTATTTTTATTTTTTTATTCAGCACAATGTTTTCATAAACACGTATAACAAATCCGATATTTCTCATTTGTTTCTTTGATTATTTTTTCATCCTGTATACATTATACAAGTTATACACAATAACTTGGAAACTTTTATCATCCCGCGTGGAATCGGTGTGGATCGGGATACATTCAGAGAGAAAACTAATTCCTTGGGTTGATTTGAATTTCCGTGCCACGTGCGCGTCCGATTTTCCCTACTTTCTTGTACACATATTTAGTGGGACTGTAGGCGTCTACGTACACACGTGTATATTATACCTGTGTATAATCGTACATTATACAGTGCAGAGGTTGTTAAGATAATTAAAAGAACGAGGGTTTACGAAGGACCGAGAAATAAACGAACACGGGGCAAAGAGGGAAGAAAAGAAAATATACATGTATACACTCAACACACTTATAATACAATTTTACAAAAAGCTACGAAATTACGTACCGTTTCAAAGAAAATGAAAAATTCACCCGCCTCGAGACGTGAGCTTCGAAGCTGCAGGTCGACAGAGAGAAACAAATGCGGGAGTAAGTAAACTGCTTTGGCGGAAAATAATATCTAGATAAAAATCAATCCGCGTGATTGCCCCGGGAAATCAAACCGCGAGTGTCCTCTTTTTTCTCTGTCCAATTATCATCAGGCAATAAAGCGGTAGAGACCGAAACTCGGTAGCCAGGAATCGCGAACGTTGCTTGAAATAACGACAAGAAGAATGAAAAAAGAAGAAAAACTAGAGATATACGTAGAATAAGTGCATTTGCCGAAGCCTTGAAACAACGAGTCGCCAGCTCACGATGTGTTAATCAATTCTCAGTTAGGTTACTGCGTATCTAATACACCTGGAATTTTCTAGACCTTTCTAGTCGTCAAACTTTTTGGCACTTGTCAGAATTTACGAACCATTACCGTGTTGTACTTTACGTGATACATTTATACACATGTATATATATATATATAGTACAAAAAGATGATCGTTTTATGCGGAAAAAAGTATGATACGCCGAGTGATCGATCGAAGACTTTTATAAACTTAAGTTTAACCGAGGTGCGAGCGGAAACAGCTCAAGCTAACAATGAAAATTTGTCGTGGTACAAAGACATAAAATCGGTCCAGACTTGCAGTCTGACTTAAATTTACGCGTATCAAATTCTATTTTAAATATTGGAATATAAAATATCAGTTTTACCCTTGTTTGGTGCATTAAAATTTGAAAAATTCACATCGTTACAAATTGTTAAACCTGCGACACTTTTAACATCTAACAGAATTCTCGACGAGTTTGCACGTTTCGCGTCGTTGAAACGTTGTTCACTAGGTGAAATAAAGACAAAAAAATTTTTAAAACAGGATAGAAGTTATCGTGTGACGAGTGTTCGGAAACGTCGTTGCGAATAAAATGAGCGGAAAGTTAAACAGTTGTAGATCATTTTTCAAATTTCAAAGTGCAACAGACAAAATGAATTTAACATCTTTCAGTCGCATATAGGCGTCGATTATTAGCAAACCTTTTCGCATCAAGTGAACTTGAAAATGAAGCGGTAAAGGGTGATACAACCCCTATTAACACAACGTAGCCGAAGAAAAATAATTCGCAGGTGATACCAGAACGAAAGCTTTAATAAAACGGTACAGATTCTTAAATCAAGAGCGGAAGAAAAAATCCTACGCGCTATTAAAAATTTCAATACTACTTTTCACGTCAAATTTCACGTGCGATCCGGTAAAAAAAACCCGCAATTTTCTCGATTTAATTTGAGTCCGCGAGACGCATTCGTGAAAATTTTCTTAGCGAGACCGTGAATTTGTCTAAATTTCTACAAACGTCGAATAAAATTAGGACAAGTCCGTATAATAAACTTATATTAAAAATCACACATAACGTGGACAAAAACTTTCAACGGTACATGGATTAACAATCGAGCGTATGATAAATATTCTCGACTTCAATATACCTAATTTCTGAATAGATAGTGTAACATTAAAGAAGGAAGCGGAATAAGAAAAAAAAAAAAAAATAACAGAACGTCACCCGCAGAAAATGCCAACAATCGACCGAAAGGAGTGAAAAATAAAAAAAAAAAGAACACAGTGGCGAATAATCGGAGAATATAAATAAATTTCGACTCACGTTTGGCGGAGACTTCAATCGCGAAGCATAAAACGACGAGTATAACGACGCCGACGAAGGGTCGAGAGGAAGCCGTTGTGAGGATCGACGTCTTCATGATTCTTCGGGGAAGCGCGAATTCGTTCAAGGATGGGGGAGGTGGGTGAAAATTCGCACTGATACTGAGAGGCTCGTCGTTCTCTTCGGGGTTGCGACTCGTGGTACCAGCTTCGATACTCGGGGTGCTTCTTCGGCGAGCAGGTGGTTGGAAATGAATGAGCTCACAGCCGCGCGCTCGCTCTTTTACAGGGGCGGAACGAAGCGCGCATCTGGTGCCCCCCGGCTATGGGGCGAAAGGGGGATGCTGGGTACAGGTGGGCAGGGTTTGTTCAGGAAAAGGTGGGAGGGTGACGATTGGTCGGTGCTGACCGAAGACACAGACGCTGCACGTGATCGATGTCGGCTAGAAAATCGAGTCAACTTTCGCGTGACGTTTAAGCCGGATGGATAGAGCGAAAATGGACGTGTCCTTTTCTCAGCCGGTTTTCGTGCCGCGAATCTGTTACACCGTTGGCTAAAAAGTCTGCCTCGTTTACCCCTCCACCATGTACCATGGGTGTTTCGGAAAAAAATAGTCGGAGAACAAGTTTTTTTAGGTTAAAAGAAAGGTTCTGTCACAATATGAACGTGGAAGATCGCATTTAGTTGATTTCTCACGTTTCTACATTTTTTTTTAATTTATGAAGTATCGTTGATAAAAAAAAATTTTTTTTATTCCTTACATCAGTCGCAACATCAATTTACGTCACAGAGAAGAACCACGGTTGTAATATCAAGACTCCAGTTGATGTTTGAGAAGCCTGTCTGACGACCTTTCCATTATTAATTCAGTCTCATAAAATAGTTATAATTCAGTGTGAACTTTTTTTTAATTTAGGAACGTAAGATTCCCGGTTGATATATCGTTGGGTCATGGATCGTGATCTTTCGATTGAATATAAATGTCAGAGAAAGAAATAACAATCCAAGTGCTACGACTTGTTTCTTCTCAAATTCAAAAAAATGTGAAAAGAAATTGAAAAATCAAACGAACGCGATCTTCCACGGAACAATCTTTCTTTTAACCTAAACAAACTTTTTAGGAGGTGTAATGGTAGAAAATGGTCAATTATTTTTTTCTGAAACACTCTATTATATTTTCGTATAAGTTGGGAAATTATGACTCGATCGCGCGCAATTACCTCGGCGATAAATATTATCAACGTTGTATGTGCGCATGGGTAGATTTATTACCGAAGCTGGTTACAATCGCCAAAAATACAATGTATACAAAGAATATTTGACCTATCTCAAACACGTACGAGATAATTTTTTCATCCGAAAAATAACGAGCTTTGGCAAGCCGTTCTAGCTTCCGAACGCGAGTAAAGTTTCATGCGACTTTTACGTGGGTATTAATCGTTCGATTATGTCTAACACTGAGTGATGAAATTTCTTTTTTCAATACGGATAAAAAGAGCGTTTTATACTAAATTACAAATACACCGACTTTTGATGTATAATTTAGTGTTTAATTCCGTGTTGAATGCGGTCGCGTGAAAGTGTAATTTTTTCAAGGTAAAAGGACTCGTTAAAGTTCTTTCAAGAACCGGAATGATTAATACAAAAATCGCAACACAGCCACTATAAGAGGATCAAATGAGATATAAAAAAAGTTCCGTCTTTCTCTATTTTCAATAATGATCGTCGAGAATCTGTTTGTTGAATTACCACTATCGAAAAAAAAAAAAAAATAAACAGACTGCGTCAGTCTTAGATGAGAAGAATAAAAAGACAAGAGCAAAAATACAACCCCTAGTTAACCGAATGCGGAAGGAAAGCTGCGGTACAACTTTGCCAAAGTAATTAATATTCACGGATGCAGAATTCTTGAATGCCAATACTGAAACAGCAAATTGAATCAAGTGTTTAAAAACTTTTATTCAGAATTAGCTGAAACGCGAATTTCGGTAACAAAAATTGAGTGATCGAAAGCGTTACATGGATTCACGTTGATCATGAACACTGCGGAATTTCACAGCGAAATTGCAGGTCACGGATGGCATCCATCCACTCCATTGTTGGTCAGGTTTGACACGTTTGCGGGGACTGGATTTAACGATGCAAGACGAGAAAAGTCAGACAATGCAGGGTGAATAGTTCCGACTGAGGTCTATAGCTCGTTTCTTGGCATTGGATTTGACAGCTCAGCTAGACCTAGGTACATATTTTGAATAAATTTCCGGCAGGGTGGTGAAATCGATGAATTATAACAAGAACGAGGGGCTTTATAAAATCGCTTGTGCAATAATCGTCGGATGCACGAGGCGTGCGCTTTTGATCGGCTCAACGAGCCTCCGCGGCTAATCTGATTTACAAAATTTTCCACGTTAATTACCGTCATCGATATTATATAATATAATGCGCATTTGAGGTCAGCGTTGCAGGTTTCAAATCATGGTAGATTTATTTTTCTCATTTACCGTAATCTCCCACCATTAGTTACTAACTACTATAACTTATACTGTAAGAGACGTTGCGCAGCGCGAGAATTTTTTGACATTTCTTCGGGTACTCGGAAAGCAAATTTAATGCGTTATACGGGTAAGGGGGAAAAAGAAACACCATCGGCGAAGAAAGTGGGAATTATCCCCCTTGCAAACTCACTTCTCCGTTAGCGCTGGATTTGAAATCTTTCGAAAGTGCCATATTCTGAATTTTTTGCGGGCAAAACTCCGAGTAAAGAAATCAAACTTTGACGAAATATTAAAATTTCTAATGGTCCGAAGCCCGATACTCAAAGTTCGGAAAGTCCAAAGTTCCAAAATGCCAAAAGGGAGTAACTCGGACAAGTCAAAGTTCCAAAAGTGCAAAAATGAAAAAACTTAACAATCTGAAACATCGAAATACCGAATGATCGAAGATTTACAGTTCTGAGAATTTCTGACTTGGTGAAAATTAACCACTTTGAGCATTCTTTGTTTTAGATGTTCGATACTTTTACGTCCGGTCGTTCTAATTTTTTACACCCTCTCGTCGAGTAAACTACGCTGTGTGAGTATATTTTAATTTTCATAATTTTACTCTATCGAAATTTTATTTTCCGGAACTTTGCTCGGTCGGAAAACTTCTATATCCTTATTTCAAGTTTCGCCACCGAATAATTCGGAATTAGGTGCTCCCGCACCTTCAACCCCGTCACAAATATGTTGTCAAAAAAAAACACCCAATAAAGAAACTAAAACTGATCCAAGTGAAGCGTTAACGAACGTCAAACGATTAACGGCGAAATGCAATGGGGGATGAAATCACAGGTAGCCAAGTTCAAAGCACTCTAGTATAGAGATTGCATTCGCAATTGGCAAAAATAAGTATAACTCCGTGCTCGATTAATTTCCGGGGTTTGAAAATAGAGCCTGACGGCCACGACGTCGATCGTCGAGAAATTCACTCTTCGAATTTGCAATCCCTGCAGCAGCTAGATCGAACGATGCAAAAAAGGAATTGAAGCAAATTATAACTTCTGAATAATTAATCGGAAAGATAACAAAGTTATTCCCATATTTGTAAATTATCACAGACAGCTTGAAGAAGAATTCCAGGCATCATCCGGCATAGCGAGATGTGCGGAGAAAAGCTGCCGGCAAGACGTCGTGTCAGGGCGGTTTCGCAAACAAATTCTATTACTAACAAAGTACACTTTCTTCACCCTCGGGCCTCGCCTCCGGTTTAACTCGGAACAAGAGAGTCGAGACTCTGCAACGTCGCTCCGACAGATTTAAACGCTTTTACGATCTATCATTTTTATTTTCATTCTCTCTCTCCCTCTTCCTCCACCACCTCGAGTCGAACCGTTTATACCTCTAATTGTGATCCAATTCTTCCGCGCCAATCAATCGTCGCGTGGTTTTCATTAGCAGATCGTTTCGATCTGTACTCGAGTAGGTTGGTTGGCCGAAATAAACACGTTTTATAATTAATTTTATACCGAGTTTTTCCTACGTTTGGTAATTGACAAATTACCATATTCGTGAGCTCGGATATTTTTGTAAAAATAAATGTACGGAAGATACTGGAAGTGTGAAGAAAATCTTTATACACAGGGATAAAAGCATCGAAGATTCTTTCGCTTTCATTCTGCAGTGGCACATTTTACTCTAAAGACTATCTTCTAAAAAGTTACTGGAACAGATTTTCGTTTCCTTTTTTTTTTCTCAGTAGTCAATTCGATATTGCCGCTTTTTGATAATGATCTTTATCGGTGCGATGTTGTGAAATTGAATATTTAACGATGCCAAAACGATGAAAAGAAGTGTTCGGTAAATTTCGAGAAAATAGTCTTCCGATGAAATTGAAATAAATATCTAACAAATCTCCTAGACTTTTAACCGTTTTGAAAAAATTTGAAACGAAGCACCGATCGATGAAACTTTTGTTTATAATTCTAGTCTATTTTATATCTGTGTTTGTATACACAGTTTCATCGTGCAACCATCTCGTAACGAAAGTAAGAAAAAGTATCGATTTTTGGCACCCCAATCTCCTCGAGATAATAACTCTGGGCTTAAAAGTTGTAAAAAAACCAGTCCCATTTCTGTGAAAAATCAAAAAAAAAAAAAAAAACAACACTATCGTATAGAAAATCCAAAATGCCAAATTTCTTCGAAACGCTTTATTCATCCCTACAGCGAATGTGGGTATTATACCTACGATAAGTTACCTAAAAAGCGATAACGAACGCGGTCTTTGTAACGCGAGTAGAAGATCTTGTCGCCGACGTAAAACCACTCTGTAGAAACTAGGGCAATTCAATTTCAGTCGTTAACGATGATTTGTCGCGAACAGTGTGAAAAGTTCTCTACGTTTTACCGCGTTACGTTCTCACATTTGAGTGAAACGTCCGTTGAAGTAACGCTGCCGAAGCTGTACGTTAAAATCATTTTCCATCCGCAGGGATGGGAACGAAGAACCGGAGGTGCAGCGACCAATGATCGTTTTGCTACACTGCATGAGAGTTGAGAGCCGCACGTTTCTGCGATTAGAGAGAGTGAAGCGACTTTCCCTCATTTCCACTCTCATCTCGTCCGAGGCTCGTGCGAAGGGCGATTTTAAAAATAAAGATCCGACCGAAACCGAACTCGGTACGATATTAAATTATCCTCCAAGTCTCGCCGTCTGTAGACGTCAAATTTTCTGTCTGGTAATAGGATCAAAATTCCTGAATAAAAATTTTTCTCAACAAAAATCGTCCGCTATAAGAAATAAAAGAGATATTTTCATACGTTAAAAGCAAAGCAGGTATGAACTGTTGACATGTTACGTGAAATACGTTCCGCTGTGTTTGAAAACGCGGAAGAAATATGTCTGAAAAAACTAACCGGACGCGAGTACGAATTAATAAAAGAGAAAAAAATATAAAAAAAAAAAAAAACGGAGAGCTTTTAGCCGGCAGTCACAACAGGTTATAATCATTCTCTTATATGTGTATAATATATATGGACAAACCGATTGAACGGTACAGATATGGCAGGTGAAAAAAATTAATATGTAAGTAGAACGAAAATGTTTCGAGTGATGACGCGTAACAGGGTATAAAAAAATAAAAATCTTTATCTCGTTCATTACTATTAATTACAAGAAAAAAATCTCAGTTCCAATGAATTGACGAAAGGTGGATGAATGGGGTCTGAGATGAACAAAATTGATGAAATCACGCGACACAGGTGCTCGAAATAATTATTAAGTGACACGGTGACTGCGTAAAACGACGAACGGTACGTAGATTTAGATTATCTCCCTCATAAATTCGCGATGCCCTTTTCAGGCACGTGTGTAAATCTCGGTGTATAAACCTTTAATATAACAAAACGTTCCCTAATTTTCATAAGGTTGTCAGGGGTGTTGAGAATAAAAATATACAATCCCTTTTATTACCCCAGCGAGTAAACTGTTGTTACAAGAATTTCGCTTAGGGAACAAAAGCTTGCCTTGAGAGAATAAAAATTTCATTATTATTTACTTTTTACAGCTCCACGTGTGGTGTGCAATAAGGGATTAAGGATAAAATTTAATTTACATGTTACACCTTATAACCTGTGTTTTCAAAGCAGTGACACATAAGACTAAAATTTTCATTATATTTTTTCATTCAATTCTTGTTTCATCGTGTACGAGTAATCTTAGATCTATTTTTTCCACAACGCGGGTTTATATAAATGTTCGCAATCACGAATCGCTTACGCGTCGATTTCCCCGTCTTCGAAAAAGTCTCAGCCGGTCAATCGGCGATAAAATTGGATGTGATTGAAGCGCGTTACTTGAAAAGAGCGATGGATTGATGCTCGAAATCGTAACAATTTCGAGTAATTGAGGATAATGTTAGAAAATCATTGAAAGCACGAGGTTACATTCAGTCGAATTAGTTGCCGAAGAAACGTGCACGAATCTGATAAAAATAACAACAATAATAACACTGATAACACGAGTCTTTTATTAAAAAAAAAATAAATAAAAAAAAACAATTCGATGCGGAATATGTGGGACATTCCATGATATCTCGATCAGGATCCTACGTCAATATCTTATATTGGCTTCATAATTTTTTTTTTTATGAAAGTACATGACGGAAAACGCAATCGCAAATTTTTTCATAATTTTTCGACTCAGCGTATCTGAAGTATGAGTTAAACACATTGAGCAAAAACTTCGACTTTTTAAAAAGTGAAAAAATTTTGTTGTATTTCATAAAAATTTTCAGAATTTTTTCAGATTTTCGAAAATGGGGGCTTTTGCATCAAGTTTTTAAATCATACGTCAGACAAGCTGGGTGAAAAAATTCTGAAAAAATTGGGATTGCGTTTTTCACCATATAATTTCCTACAAAAAATTATAAAGCCAATCCGAGACATCGACGTAGACTTTTGATCGTAACGTCACGCATTGCCACGTATGCATAATTGATTCTAGCAGCCCTTTACCCTCCCTTGAGACACCGCGAATTTCCTCAAATTAATTACACCATTGTTACGATACGTGTACATTATATAATTTTTCCCAAGAAACCCTTCGGCCAGCTTCAATCCCCTGCGGAGGGATGAAATACCGATCGTTGCGTTTTTCGCAACCGATGATAGGGATCCGAATGAATATCTCGGGTCGTTAGAGGGGCAGCTCTTTCGATCTTCAACGCACCGTTGGAGGGAAAAAGTTTCAGCAATGCGTGACCAGCGGCGTTCATGAAACCGAGCTGAAATCGTTACGGGGAAGAGCTTTTCCGCGATGTAAAAGCCGCGCAATTCCCAACGGAACGTAGACCGATTGGTAAGAAAGAAAAGGAAGATCCGAAAGTATCCCTCGCAAGGTGAAGGTGAAATTTTGTGAATTAAGGCGATCACGTGAAGAGGCCAGCCGCTGGACCGCCGCTTCACGCACAATTTGCAATCGAATTATCGCACGTGACAGGTTTTCACCGGATAGTGAATATTGCGCAGTTCTCGTGGTATAATAGGCCGATCGGAATCAGTTTAAAGAAGATAAAGCCGATCCAATATGCCGTGGGAAGTCGCCGCCTGTACATTAACGCACTTATTTTTTCACAGTTAAGATTATGACGAAGCCGAGCGAACAACAAAAACCAGCAAACATTTGCTCTATCGTCGATATGTGCAGGGTATCTTGACTGTTCGTCGATATTTTTTCCCTTCCAGTTCATTATTGCCGTTATTATAATCGTTGTTTTTTATTTATCCATTTTTTGTTTTTCTTTTTTTTATCAAACAGTCGGGTCTTATCGCTGTTCGAAAGTTTGAAAGAACGATAAGGGGAAAAAGAAATTTTCTCCCTTGGATTACGAATTGTGGGTGATTAAAGAGCCGCGGTATATCACAACCCCTTCTCGATTCCCTTCGTGGATTGATTACCGTTCTACGCAATCGGCAATTTCGTATAATATAATATGGTTTCGACAGCCGAGAGTGAGGGAGGAATTCACGAAGCCACATATCGTTACCGAACGTCACAGATTACCGCGTATCGTTTCTACGGCTAATGAAATTGACGGCTGGCACCCGCATGCGTATTTAATATCGCAGCGTAAGCCGGACGGTGGATAATCCACCGAGACGCCGATTCCCTGTGGATTTGCAAAATTTCTAAATATAAACATAAAGACGAACCGCGCGGTAAAGCGAGAATTAAACAAAAATCTTTCGCAACGCTGGAAGACGGCAACTGACCACGATGACGTGTGAATAAACGTGTAACGAACGAAGGCATGTGACCGGAACATAACGTGACCGGTCGCATTGCAGGTGTTAATTTAATAATCACACCCCGCTAAGCCTGCAGATAATAAAGCAATTTCAGAGGTATTGAAAGTTCCACCAATAAGATACCTCGCGATTGCACAATTTGGGACCATTGAGAGTTTCTATCCAATTAGCCGCAAATATTAATTAACGTTCAGAGTTTAATGAGTTAATTGCCAAATCGAGAAAAACAGATTCATATCCTTACGCAAAGACGCCTCGACCACCGGTCGTAACGTTAAGGGATTACATCTGTTTCGAAGAGCAGAAAAAATTGTTATTTTTATTCAAAATAATAAAAGAATTATTACGTTGAAAACTCACCAAAAAAATTAGAGGAAATATAGCGGTGCAAATGCCAAAAATGCGTATAACTTTTTTTTTTCTCATCGCCAATCGTTCCGCAGACTTATTTCCAAACTGAATACAAAAAAAAATATACATACATATATATTATATGCCCTTTTAGGATTATCACCGCGACAATTCTTTCTTCGCCCTTAAAAACCCACGTAACCCCTTGATCCAGTATCCTCGATAAATGGGAATTATCCTCTTCGCGGTATGCGTGCCTAGAATTGCACGCTCCATAAATTTCGACCGTGCAAATAGGGCAACAGAATGTAAATTATAAGCGTACGAGGAAAATGCACGGTCGAAGGTAAACCGGATACAAACTGCAGCGGAATAATTTCACCAGAATGCCAGACGCCTTCTCTCTCTCTCCCTTCATCTCTCATCTTTCACCTTTGAATACCTATAACGTACTTACGCAGGTACGTACGTACGCATATATAAATGTATATGCAATATACATGCGTGTAGATATAAAGTCTACCTATATTTATCGTACGCATAATTTTTTATACTATAGGCGCTGTCTGCTTTATTCGCCTCCGCAATTTGTCTATACATATATCTAGATGTATATATAGGTGTATGATAAATTTTCATCATCGTTGCAACAGGTGGAAATTTCTCTGCCGATTTTTGCTTTCCACGCGCATGTTTGACGAATTCAAAGTTTCCATCGTCACTGGACGATAATTGTTCAGAAATGAACGACTCTTCGTAGCACGGTAAACGATATCGAGACCGAGCCAAAGCTTCTCTCGATTCGTTCTTTCGATATTTAATATCAGCAAATGAGTTTTTCAATTACCTGCGAGTGAACGCGTATTCCGTTATTATATTATTATTAATATTATTATTAATAATAATAATAATATTACTATTATTACTAGCTGCTGTCGCAACAGATGCGTTACGTCAAATATCCAACGTTGAAAGATAGAACTCAATCTATTTAAGTGGCATTCGCAAATGCCTTCGACAACTTTCGCTGCTGCAGCTTCCTAATATAAATTGCACGATAGTTTGTCTTCTTCAATTTCACCCCTGCAAGTTTTCAGTATTACCGAATATGCACGTAGGCGGGGAGAAAAGGCGTTCGTATTATAACACGTGAGATTTTGCCAAGTCTTTTGTTACCTGTACTACATTTTTACTCTTCTCGAAACAACGTTGAAAGAAGCTCTGCGCGATCGTGATATAAAGAGAAAAGTCGGAGGATAGTGTTTCGCTTAAAATATAATTTCAGGCGTTTAGTCGTTGCGTAATTGAATACTGCTTATACTTGTCCCATACGAGCAGATAGAATAGTACCACAGACGAAGAAACGAGGTGCGAAGGCACGTGAGATTGAAACTGAAACTGAAAACTGAAATCTGTTTGTCACTCCGTACCTTGTAGACGAGAACAGTAAATGCTTTCAGAACTTTGTGCACACACATACGTACACGTACATGTACCAGATATTCTGCCTATTGTTTCTATTACAGAGCGATGTAACAACGGTTATACCTTCCAACAGTTTGATATCAATTCATTCACGGAGCAGCAGCGTTCGGTTACAATTAAGTGGATCAACGAAATATTTCCATTGTGCGTATCAATATAATTCTTCTCGTGTTAAAATCGCGGACAATACCGTGACAGGTGAATCGATCCAAAGGAAAATTGAACAGAAGACTTGACGGCTAAGAATGACCAAACATAATCGGTTTTTGTTTTCTCGCTCCCATGAACGACGCAACGCAATATCAATTTATGCGATTAAATTATCAATTATTATCATTGCCTTGCTTACTAAGTACCAGTTTGATATAACAAATGAAAGATGAATGAATATTTTCGCCTGATATTGACAAATGGTTTGAATGAAACTATAAACTATCAAAAAACTTTTCCGCCATCAACACTGCACATACCGAAATTTACGAAATTTTGATTTCGTATGCTCTGTTTAATTAACAAGAAATACGAAATGATCGATTAATCGATTAATTTCACCGATTCAATCTAGTCGTGTTCGATTATTTTTTCGGACGCGATTGATCGATGCATCGATTATTTGCAGCTTACAATTACTGCGCGTCTCTATTAACGGCAATTAGTATATTTTTTCCGCCCGCTCGTAGAACATGTGTAAAATCTTTGGGGCATCTGCCGAGGCTTTATACCCATCATAAACCGGGTCGCGTAATTGCGGAGGCGAGATAAAAAGCAGCTGAAACGAGTCCTCGACGGGTGTCGAGAAGAAGAGATTACGCCAACTTCTTCTCTTCATTGACTCGGTAGAGATTTCAATTTCCCGTCTCGCGCTCGAGTCATTTCACGGCTCCCGCCCTGCGAGCGTTTACTTTCTCATTTCTTTACTCCATTTTTCTGCTTCGCTCTCTTACGTCTAAATTTTTGAACGCGAATAATCTCACCGCGGCGCTCCAATTCGTTACTAGGTAGGGATACAAAACAATGCGCGGCCTTAAGACCATCTAGTCCTTACACCGCGTAGTGCGACAATATCTGGATGAGAGAGACAAAGCGTTACATACCTATATTTGTGAGTAACAAAAGGGGGAGCTTGGAATGATACAAAATACCGATGCGTGTGCGGAGCCGCGGGATTTTCGCATCACTTTCACGTCTAATAACTATAATACATCCCCCGACTGATCCAGCTTCGTTATTTGCATTTTATCATTATTCTCAAATAAGGCCAACCTTAACGAACTTTAATGGCCTTCTGTGACCTACATAAGATCGACGTTTTTGAAAATTAGAATAAACAATCGAAAAGAGTAGAGAACGAAAGGCGTGCAACGCACTTAAATCCATTGTTGGAAACTTTTGACCGTCTCTTGATTCAGATGATACGATTGCGGTAGATCTCGAAAATGTTTCAAGCGTAACCGTAACGGGTTCCTTTCTCTTGCCGCGGATCATTAACATCGGTAAAGAAGATACACCGAGACGTATAATGTGAAAATAAATATCGCAGACCGAATAATAGCAACGCACGCACGGCGGTGAACTTTCGCGTATTTGGATAACGAACAATTAGGTATTCGGCTTGAGTGTAAAAGATTGCGGGCATGGGTCACCCACCGCAATGTCAGACAAGCGCCAAGTCCCGCCATTGTCGTAACAACAAACACTGGAATGTTCGCAACGAAATGGAGTATCAGAGCAATCGCGCAGGGTCTTCGAAACAAACGGTGAAAGTGAAATCCCTCCAGACCCTCTTGCCTGTAGTGTCGAAACGAGGGTTGTACAGAGCTTGAGGTACACGTGGGTACAAAGCGTGCGTATGTACTTTGGTTTAAACGAGGGACGACGAGAAACGTCGAGGACTCATAGCCGGAGAAGGTGGAAGGCTCTGTCTGTCCGTACCGGCGAAGAGAGAGGAGTTGTTTGTCCGTTCAACGGCTAAAAGCTAGGAACAACAGTCACTCGAATCGTAACGTCTGCGAGTAGTGGAGCATTAGAGTCGGTGGAAGCTTGCACCTTTAACCATTTAGCATGGTAACACGTTCGTGGAAAAGCCCTTGACAAACTTTGTCAACGTCGTGCACATCGCACGGATTATATCCTCCGACATCTCGGCGCGTTATTATAATAACGATAGTTTAATTAATCCTCGAGCGCGTAAACATTCAACGATAAAATATTACAGAGGCGTACGGTAACAAAGCGAGAAATCAATCGCCTCGATCCGATGAATCCGAAGCTTCGAAACGGCGAGGTCGCATAATTCGGGCTGTTTCATTTCCGTGATTCGTCATAACGATGAGGCTTTATCGTACAATCAGTGGAATTAAATACACGTGACGTGAGGCGTGATGAAATCGGTCGGATGGTCGAGCCGATCGGCAACGCTGTCGCGGACTGAAATCGACTTGTCGGAAATCGGATGTCGTTTTAATATCGATGATCGTCCGAGCGTCGTGAGCAGGTCGGGAATTTTTCACCCGATACCGGGAATTCGGGCGAGCTTTTCCGCTCTTTCTCTGCCGCCCGCGTGCCTGTGTGCTTTTTAACACGAACCCTCCTTTTGGATTTTACGCGAATGGTACAGCCGTTGGGCTTCAGGTTCGGGAATTTCCGTCCTGAGCGCCCTTGATTAGTAGGGCTCGATGTGCCGCCCGCTCCACGAAGGGATTATCGCCCAACGCTCAACGGTCTTGTCGGAAAAAATTTACCGGACCAATTCAGCCGGCGCCGGATTACGAACCTTCTGCATTCTGGCGCTGCTCGTCGCGACGCCCCGCGGCGTGGAGTCTGCAGGTATGTACAATGTGTGTACGATATACACACATGTACATGTACGTTAAGGTGTCGCAGATAAAAAAAAATAATCCACGATTTCACACCACGACACCCTCTGACAAGTTTGTTCAGGTTGAGAGAAAGGTTCTGTCAAAAGATGAACGTTCTACGTTACGTGGAAGATCGCGCTCATTGATTTTTTATTTTTATACATTTTGTTTTAAATTTATTTAGTATCGTTAGTGAAATTTTTTAATTTTTTTTTCGTTATTGCTTGCAGCAATCGTAATATCGATATGCCGTTGGGTTATGGGTCGTGATCTTTCGGTTGAATATAAATTTCGGGAAGGAAATAATAATTCAAGTGCCACAACGTATTTCTTCTCAAAAAATGTGAAAGCAAAGTGAAAAATGAAATGAGCGCGATCCTCCGCGTAACGTAGAAGGCTAATATTTTCACAGAACAATCTTTCCTTTAACCTAAACAAATTTTCTTTGCCACTGTGGAAAATCGTGAATTACTTTTTTTCCGAAACACCCTAATGTACATGCATAATCGCCCATGTGAGAATATAAAAAGCGTGAAAATGAAAAGAAATATACGAGTGGGTGTACGCGTAATGCGAAATAATTTTTCGCGAAAGGTAATTAATTTTAATTACGTGACGTCCGGGAATTTAAGACTGCCGAGTGTGACTGAGGATTATCTAATTTTCGAACGGGGGATGATTACCTCACGTATAATTATTGGCAACCCGCGCTCAGAGCGTTTTTATGAAATCTGGGATGATTATCGAAATTCATTATACGACGGCTTGATTTCCCCAACGCTTCAATGTTTTCTTTTTTTTTTAAATAAAGAAGTCAAGATAAAAAATTGAACAAACACAAACGGAGAAATTTATACGCCTATACCTACTCTTTACTTAGGTGTAGTAAGGGAATTCAAATGACTACCCACCTAATTCACGATGCAAATTAATCCAAGACATGGAACACAGAACCACGGACGGAATATAGAATGACGTTACATTACACCACCTCCGAATTCGCGAGCAAAAATGTCAACATACCGAGCCAGCTGATACGCTAAACATGCGCCATAAGTTAGAGGAAAATGTAAAATATGGACATTAAATTAGAGAAGACGTCGTCGGCACCTCGTGCGCGTTGTTGGGAGTTGGACAAGATTCTGTGAAACTGATTTTTCACCCCGACTTCGAATTAACGGACGAGTCGTACGGTTTGAAATAAGGTAAGGCTGGAAAACCGTGATCCGGCTTATTTGCTTCGCACGAGATTGCGATTTTGGCATTATATGTTGGACCATATTCCGTACCTGCACACGGCAATGGACACGAGTGGTAATTTGAAACCGTGGAAGAGGCGAACAAAGACGTGTAACGAGAATATAGGAACGTTACACGAAGCACATGCACCGTTGACCCAAAGTAAAACAAACTGCAATACCGGCGCTGTTAATAGTTATACGCGGTATAATAACGAAGACAAGCGACTCCGATGCGATACACCGGACGTCGTACGGCATTCCATACAAATACGGAATCTCAACTATTGCTAACAAGTTTAATTAACGTATTCCCAGGAAGGGCAACCGCGGGCGAATCGGACAACGCGTGGGAAGATCCGACTGAACGAATCGCTTCTTCGGAAAATCCAATTCATAAGTCATTGTCCAAGTTCAGGGTTCGTACGCTTTTTCGAATCTGATATTCCCCGACTTTTCCCAGCTATTCCAGCATGAAAGTAGAATTTTTCCGATAAACTTTCAATAAATATTCCGCTGATAAACGACAATTTCTTTACGCATTAATGCTAATACCTTCAACATTATCTAGTAACCGACTTACTGGCTGACTGTCAATTACAAACAAGAGCCTGCGAATTTTCTTAAGAAAAATACAAAAGGCAAATCCTTGATTCAAAAAAGATCAATCCTCCGTCAAACTTCGATATTGTCAATAGTAGTTCCAGTTTCTCAACGAGCCATTCATCCGCCCTGAACGATGACTCGGTTGGGAAAAGTTTCGCGAGGAGAAAATTTTTACACGAAATCAGCACGTTTCAAATTTCCTTTCGCTCGTTTCGCGCTGTGGAAAATAAAGTCACGCGGTTGCAGTCTTGACATTTTTCCCCGTTGCTTGCTTTCCGAATTTTCCGTGCTTGGCGATTGAATCCGACGAAGCAGACTCCGGTCTTTCGGACCCGATACGCCTACTTGTAAGATTAAATACCCGTGCGGCGGTTCGTGGTCGCCTTGCTGCTTTCGTACCGCGTTAATTAGGAATTTCCTGAAATTAGAAAGAAAGACCGTTGTTTGTCCGGCAAGTAGACTGCGGATCCGAAATCCGTTACAACTATTGCAACAAATACCAACCCGAAACGGCGGTTTCGAGTATAAATCGAGCATCGTACCGTTGTTGTAATTTCAGCAGTGATTGCGAATTGAGACTCGATCCTTTTTCTTTTCCTTTTTTTTTAAATTCTCACTAGCACCGTTATTCCTTGCAGCTTACGCACCATTTCAGAAACGAATCGCGAAATCTCGCACGATTCGCGCACTTCCAGAGATCTTAATACCCGATTCGGACGTGACAATGACCGTGACCAAGTATACGGTTACCGCTAATTACTCTACGCGCTGACCGCTATTCCGGCCAAGTTGCTAGATACAAGCTTCGTTACAGCTGGCTGGGAACATAGATGACACGCAGGTGTTACAGCCGCTGGTTCCTGATATCAAATAGCGAAAAAGGTTGTGCGATTTCTGAGCTTAATTCGTAGGCAAAGAGTAAAATCGTGGAATTTCTTTACCGAGTGAATATCAGCAAAGCACACTTAACAGCCTTTGAAGATATATGAAAGTTAGACCGAGTCACGATTCCCCGAAGGGATTTTCACCTTGGAAACTCGAATGTAAAGCTAGAAGCGCAGAGTCCCATGTTACATACATATGTCATACATATACACCAGAGTACATATGTATATCTGTCAAAGTATACGTTATTGGAACTCTGAGTGGATTTCGAATACCCGGAAGTTTGCCGATCGAATAAAGACTCGCAGCATCGAGTATCGGATGAAAGGAAGTTTTTCTTTTGACTTTATACTTTTAATACATGGGACGGTGTTAAAAATATGCTCCGAAATTCCAGTAATTTGATGGGCTGATTAGCGCTCGGAGCTTTCTTCAATAATTAAAATTTCCAGCATCCCGGCTGTTATACTTTAATTTTGCGAATGATTCGGAGAGCGTTGAGAGAGAAATTCGCCGGACATTTATTATGCGACACGACCCTAAAGACCTTGCCTAATTGCACGGGTACTCCTCGAAATGTGTTCTGCTTGAGAAAATTTCGTAAACGCAACGACTGGCTGATTTATATTTATTTTTATTATCAGTTTAACTATCAGTGTTATTACAGCGATTCACGCTGTAAACAATTTCCATCGTACTCGGGGGATGTGTCAACCCGTTATATAAACAAGCAGCGACATTATCGCGGCATTCCTCCGGTCGATTCTCCCTGCGAGAGTTAAGGAACGAGGGTAAAAGAGGAACCGAGTAAAGGAAAATAAGACAAGTGCAGGCGAAAAAGAAAAAAAAAAGAACAAACAAAAAACAACAAGAAAAACACAAAAGGAACGATTCTCACGGGCAATTCCCGACAAGCTGGAACAACAACCTGTGCGCCACTTACTATTACTCGTATTTAGTTGATTTTTTTATTTTCACAAGTGCAGTTGTGCCAAACGGAAACTCTTGACCCTTGGCTGCGGGGTAAAAGTTATACGCGGAAAGAACTCGTTTTTTTCCCCGCTCACTTTCTTCTTCCAACGCGGGTTTCAAAGGTTAAAAAAATGATATCGTCTGTAATTATTTTATTTTTTTTAACATAATAAAAGAATTATTTCATTCAAACTTTAAGCATACGAAAGAACAGCATAGGAACGACATTTCATAAAATTTTCATGCCAAAAATTTGGAAAATATAATTGTTGAGAACTGATTTTTGTAAACAGGGTATTTTTGCGTTGGACACGACAACTCACGCTAGCTTTATCTGAAATCAAAAAATCAAATATTTTCTGTTAATAGGTGAGTATAGCTAGTGATTGAACGAAGGCTTTTCGATTTCTTCGATCACAAATTATCTTACAAGGCAATAAGTTTTCAATAATTTTGCCTAAAATTCTACGAAAAATTAAAATTTCAATTATCGGAAAATATTTGATTTTTTGATTTGAAACAAAGCTAGCACGAGTTATCGTGTCCACCGCAAAAAAACTGGGCTTCCGAAAACGACTTCTCAACGACTAAATTTCCAAATGCTTTCATGAAAATTTTACCAAATATCGTTCAAACGTTGTTCTATCATACTCGTAAGCTTTGAATGGAACAATTCTTTCATTGCGTGATAAAACGATTAGAGAAAACATCATTATTTTTAAAAATTTTCAACAATTCGTATCATTTATTAGACGGCTTTGCCGGTCTTGCGTGGCTTCTCATCAGAAGCAAAAATTCAAAAAGGGTTAACATATCATCTACACAATACTGTTATAAAGGGTGAAATCATCAATCACCCGTGTTATCGTCTTTCTAATGATCTAGTAGGCTTCTTAAACTGAAAGCTTTCATACGTCTTAAAATGAATAGGGTTGCTGGTCAACAAATATTATTGTAAAAACAGTCAGTCTCTAGACTTTAAAAATCGAACTTCGTGACCAAATACATCCACTTTCTTTCTAAAATATTCCTCGTTTTGTGAGATTTCTTTCGCTCGGCGTTCGCTTAATTCGCACAGAGAACCCATTGATTCTCTCAGTCCTTTCTTAATTTTCCCCGTTGTTAACAATACATTCTCACAACACGCAGTGCTTGAAGAGACAAAAATTCTTATTCGTTATTTTTAACCTTCGAAAAGAGAACTTTGCTTATTCGAGGAAATTATCGAAGGTTCGTTGCTGTTTCATCGTTTCAGGGGTGGACCCCTGTGTCCCGGTGAGACGGGCGTATTCCTGGCCGCCCGGATTCGGCCCTGCAGGATCGTCGGAATCGGTATACCTGGGGTACGGGGGTGACCCATGGGGCACGTCCTCGGCAACCACTCACGCCGCGAAGGAGCGTCACGCGCGTTTTTCCTGGCAGACACAAAGTGCCCCGGCATCAAGAAACGTCTCGAATAAAACGGAGACCGAGTGAGTAAAAAATACAAGCGCATTCGTCAGATGGCTGGGTGGCAGCCGTGTTCCCGGGTTAGTGGAAAAATGGGGACCTCACGGAGGGTGGAAATTTCAAACAGACGTGGTCGCCGTGTCCGATAAGAGTGTTGCTGATTAACGCTTTGGAAAAAAGAGAAAAAATACCGTCGAGTAAAAATCTGAACGATAGTTAACCCTTTGATTCGCCCTCGATTTCGATTTCGATTTATCGCACTGGTACATTGGGATTTTACAAACAAGGGATACAATTCACTGATGTCATTCTTCTCGCGATATTGATATGAGCCCAGCGTCCCACCTTTTTTTTCTACAGCTTTCTATTTATTAAACTACTTTTTTTTGTAATAACGGCCAAGTTTTTTGGTTCCACATGGTCTGTGAAATATTGCCAAGTTTAAAAAAATACAAAATTTATTTATTCATCTATTGAAAAAACAGCGCATGTAAACGAATGGTCGAAATTCGTACTCTTCCACGAAAAAATTAATTCCATACCAATCTACCACGAAAATTCGAATGCCAATTTTTACACAAGATTAATACACACCGAAATACTTTACAGAATTTTTTCAAAATTTTCCCTCTTGTCGTTTTTCCTTGTCCGCCGTATTGAATCAGCAATTTAAAATTTTCACGATGAACAACTCGAGAAAAGGTTTCTAATTACAATTGTATGTTCAAAATGATTAAACTCTGGTGTCTTGTTTATTTTCAATCCAATTCCGATGTTCTCGGGCCCGTTCGTCCTTTAGGCCTCGATGTATAAAATTACGAAAACCGATATTCTCAGACTCAATTCCGAAGCTGAAAACAATTCGTCCCGGTTAAGAAGATCAAAGCGGGGCGTGGTACACCTCTACAACATGGTATTTTGTGCAACCGGGTGTAACCCCCTGGCTTACAAGGGATACGGATGTTACTGCGGTTTTTTAGGATCAGGATTTTCCATAGACGGTATTGACAGGTGAGTCTACGAGGAAATAAACACTCCTCGATTTTCTCTTTCGAGTACATTTCACCTCGAGTCTATACTTTTTACTTCTGCATAGATATAGAGGAAACTGTTCGTTCTGAAACGGTTTGAAAATTAGGCGATCAAGATAAATTCTCGCAAGGCTAAAAAAAATTTGTCGAATTAGTATGATCGGTACCTACGGTATTACTAGCGTTAGAAAATCTGCAGCCCGCACGTTTTTCTCGTCAAAACCTGTGAGAAACTTTTCGCTTCTCGACCGTGCGGGGGACGTGATTAAAGAGAGAAGGGACGATGCTTCCACTAACAAGCTTCATGCCTGAGGTGAAATGTGATACGCGACAGCAATATAGATACGTTGAATTTCCTGCTTCTCACCTTCGAAAGATAAATGAAAAAAAAGAAACGGGTGAATATGACATAAAATAAAAAAAATTCTCTTATCCACAGATGTTGTAAGATGCACGATTGGTGCTACGAGGCAACCGACTGCCCGATGTTCTTGGAGTACTTCGTTCCTTACTACTGGAAATGCTATCGCGGCTATAAACCGATATGCGGTGAGTCTACGTCGGACGATGAAAAGAACAAAGCCGCGGTCGGCAATCGTTTGCAAATTGCATAAATTAGTCATCGTCGTCTTATTACAGCCGTCGAGCACGGGGAGTGGGGAGGGTCTGGATCGTGTGCCCAACGTTTGTGCGAATGCGATCGTGCCTTGGCGGAATGTCTGCGTCGGTATCCTTGCCCAACTACCAAAGCCATGTGCACGTCTTCCGCCTGGAGGCTGGTGCAAAATTTATTTATGGTTATGTAAAGTTGAACTACAAATATAGAATTTAACGAACCTATTCAATTTAAGACTATTTAAGACTAATTAAACCTAATCAAACCTATACACATACATATATGTATATACATATAAGACTTTCTCTTAAGGTTGTAATTGTTAATTTGTAAAATTGATTCGTTCGTTCTTTCAAACATTGATAAATGAAATCTTTGCATTATTCCCATAGCACCGAATGTTTTTTATACCCTTCTACCCCTAATTCTATCTCTCATCCCCTGATTCTGCAAAGAAAACCGAGCGTAATTGAACGGTTTGTTGTCAGTCCACGTTTTTGCGATGGATAATTTCACCTGCGCGTTTCTTCGTCAAGAGGTTGCGCCCCTTAATTCATATGCATGAACTCACCCTAACGGGGGTTGGAAACTTTTAGGTTCTTTTCGCTACGGGAGATGAAAAAGGGGGGATGGAAAGGTGCTTCCACTAACTAGCCGTATGTCTCAGGGGTAAACGCGATAGCCATATAAATAGGGCACGATGTTATCGTAGGGAAACGATTGGAAGAATTTGGATATACTTATAATTGTTCGTTAACGAACAAGCGAACAATCCCCGTAAAAGCACTTGGAAGAAAAAAAAAAAAGAAAAATTCTTTGCAGATGCGATTTTGTGATGGGATGTTTCTTCGTATGATCGATAATATAACATGGGACGCATATACGATTAGGAAAAATATTCATTTCGATACGTACACACGAGTAATATTATACATGTATAAATGATTCTGTGTGTGTGGGAGTGTGTTGTTAAAAAATACTAGACTCGCGGATAAACGCTGTTGATTATCACCGACGTTTTACAGCGTGTGAATCTGATTGTGAGCGCAAATCTTGATTCATAAATTATTTGAAACGAAATAAAATAAAATAAAATAAAGTAACATAAAAAAAAAACCAACGAAAACAATAAAAACCCTCAGCCCAAAAATAAGTGTCTTCTCAAAGTCTGCGTAGCTTATGATGGCAAGAAAGCTACTTTTTATTGAAGGTTATTTACACCACCAGTCAAATGTACAATCCTGTTCTTGTACTTTTTCGATATATCTTGTTCTATCTGTAAATGAAAATGTAATTGCATTAGGTAATAAGTTACTAGTAAGGATGAGAGAGAGTATATATACATATATATTTTTTTCTTTGTAGATAAAAAACAGCAATAACCTCTGTCTGCAGTTCCTTGGTTCGTCGAATAACCATTTTCAACATTGGTTGAAGTGCCAGAGCTTGATTTATGATATCTTCTCGCCTTTGACTAGTTAATTTTTGTAGCGAAACCATTTTCTCAGCCATCTTTAATTTCTGTCTCAGCGACGCGGCGAGAAGATCTACGTACCTGTGAAAAAAAAACAACGTATCCTGATCGAGAATATTTGGTTCGTTACTAATCTGCGGACAAAATTTTCTCCTAGAGTCAAAATCCCGCTTCGACAAGAAAAGCTATTGTATTATTATTATATATATATCTATATTATTACCTGGGCGAATGCTTTATGTTGTGCAAATGCTGTACTCTGCTATCCAGGACCTCAGTGATGAGGACCTGTACATGGTCAAGCATGCTTTTAGTGCTATCGGGTGTGGCGAGTTGAAGGATAGGAGATGCTTGCTGCATTTGGCTCATGCTGAGTACATTGTTTCTATTGTCTCCTTGAAACTCGTACAATCGAAGTTTTAGAAAAGATTCGAGCTGAAAAGTTGACGGTAGAGGACTATGAAAATTCATGTCAATATGAAAGAGGTTGAAAAATTAAAGTATGTACTCTGTCAATACCTCTAATAACTGGTCTATAAAGTCGTTTCTAGTCGATGGATTGTCAAGAACCGTCAAAGCCTCAGTCCCAGTCGCGATACCGCCATCAAGACCAGCAGCTTCTACAACAATCCCAGATTCCTCTAGAGATATGTTAAAATCGATTTCTTCCGCGGTACCGTCGGCAGACTCGATGTTACCCCAGTCTATGTCACCCCTCGCACCGAAATCGATTTCCCCTTCACCGTCCAGTTGACCAAAGTCAATTTCTTCCTTCGGCTCATTTCCAAAGTCAATCTGTGGCAAACGATTGACAAATGATAAATATAAAAATCCGACAAATCGTGCACGATAAGTTTTTGTAGATTTATTCTTTACCTCGCCATGTTCTTTAGCTTCCTCCTCTTCGTCGTCGTCAAAATTGACGTTCAATGCAGTTTCGACAACAGATAAGGGAGCTTCTCCGTAAGTCCATTCATAAGTTGTCGTGTTACCCTTATCTGGAATTAAAAAATAAAAATAACTTAGCGTCGACCGATATATCAAGGTGAAATTAATTCATCAATGCAGCTCGAAGCTTGCTTACCGATTACGTATTTAACCATCGGAACGCAACCACCGTCGTGCTGCCTTCCCAAAGTGAATTCCACAAACGAACTATAAAATTCGACAACGTTGTCGATGGATTTTGCTTTTTCCACTAATCTGTTGTAAATCTCGGGCAATTCCGATACTCTCTCAACTAGTTCCTTCTTTATTTTTTGCCCAGGTATTCCCAGCTGCTTGCAAAGTGTGCTAAACTCTGTTCGAGCTATATTTTCTGACTTTTTATACTCTGCCTCCTTTTTCTCTAAATCCTGTGGAAGAAACATTGATTGAGATGAGCACGATTACAATTGCTTGAAAGATATAAATCTCTGAATTGCTTTGGTAAAAAACAGGTAACTGGTTAATTACGTTCTGTGTTTGTTCCAACTTCTGAATCTGCTTTTTGAAGCTTGGTACTTCGAAATTGATATTTCTCATCAACATTTGAGCAGCTTCCGCAAGGTACATATTATCTTTTTCATAAAGTCGAACGATCTCTTGCCAATCTTTCATTCTCTTCGAACCGTAACGACCAAATAAATTTTTGGAGTCAACCTCAGTCTCTTTTAAAATCTCTATTATCTTCTTGCAATGAAAATAATTGATATCTGCAAAAAGAAAAAAATGCGGAAATAAGAAGCAGAAAACAAAGAATTGCTTCATCATACAATGAACTTAGTAAATGAATCTAGAATATTTAATATAGTGTAGGCATACTCACATGTGCCAGAGAGTAGCTGAGCGATTCCTTCGTGTACGGGCATGTCCTGAATGGCATTATTAATTTTTTCTCTGATGGCGATAATGTTTGCCTGCCAATCCCTGGTACAGTGACGTCTGTTTATCAACCATTCTAACAGTTTACCTGAATTTATATCAATCGGAATATCCTGTTCCTGATTTGAATTTAATAAAAAAGAAGAGGTTAGTTTTTGGTTACGTTTCCAAAGGTTTAGTAAAACCGCATTACAAAATGTATAAATATTCCGGGATTCGCGATGTAACTTTATCTTTTACTTACCTGCATCCTGACTGCTGGAAACCGGCCTAATTAGTAATTTACAAAAAATCGTATCACAAACAGCTGTTCTGTTGACGTTTCCAGCATTCATACGCATGGAATTTACGTTTTTCATTCATGCACACACACCCACGTGTGTACGCATTAATTCCAAAAATGACCGTGAGTAACGCTGCAAGCATTCATATAATACAAAAGGTTTCTCTCTGTAAAATGTCGTACAAGAATGAAAATTCTGACACCCGGAACCACCTATCAGAGATGCTAGATAGCACTAAAAATATCGGCAGATAATAAAGGATCTCTGTATTATTTACAACAATAACGATCATAATCATATCGCGTCTCGGTTTCCTGGAAATTGCTGTACAATCTCATAATTAAAAGACTAGCGCTATTCTGCGGCGATAATGCCTGATCAATGAATTAAATACCACAAGACAACTGTCAAATCATTGTCACGATTGCCAGCCCTTACTACTAATCGAAATATGAACATAATATTATGATTACGTTGCAGGTTAATGCAAAGCATTAAATTTTATCGGCTACAGAAAATTGGAGCAAGGCTCAAATGTGTTTCGAGGAAAAGAATGAGTTGCTCGAAACTCCCGAGATCAAAGAACCCGCGTGTAAATAAAAGACTCGGCGCATCGTGCAAGACGACATGTATGTACGTTCCCGTGTTTGATTCTTCTCATTTCTACCCCTCGAGCATAATATAAACCGCGGTGAGCCATCTACGAGTCCGAAGTCACGTTGCCCAGCCACTTCTTACGAGCTGTATGCAGTACATGCAATTACTCCGTTACTCTCGGGCATATAATACCTGGACCAAATGTCCGTAGAGTCAGTACGCATTTTCTATGCGACGATAGATGTCCTCAACGAATAATCTGCGTGACAGCAAAGCATAGCTATATAATCCTTGAATACTGTATCGCGTAGCGGAAACCGTTCCAACTGTTCTCAGAGCTTAGTTTGGCATCGCAGATGTGGATATAAGTAGTCAAGTTTTTATCAGCGGTGAGTAAAAGGTCGAGGCTTTCGATTTTCGAATATCATTGCAGCCCAGAGATTCGGAGTAATTTACCGTCCCTCGGATCTGTCAAAACAACAGTGTCATTAATTCATCGATAGGTTCGAATCGTTGCTTCAAATTGCGCGAAATTCGGCCTATGTGGCGAATTGTTAATAAATAAATTATGTTATGTCAACTTGATGCAAGAAGGTTATGTAAACGACGGACATTGCGCACAGTAAAAGTTGCTACATAACTATAATAAAATTTTATTGACGTTCGATTCTCAGTGATGAATAAACACTGGCAGTAACCTATGACGGATATTCGTTAACAATTTGGGATTAACCTAGAACTTGACGCAGCGTCTTACACTTTGATAATCAATGGTTTTTCAGGATTTTAAACATGTACTCCCTGCGGTTGGTCAATCGGGTCTGCCAGGCTCAACGCGGTAGATTAATTGCCACTTATCCAACTTTACGAGACTCTAAGTCGACTAGCGCAGCTACGACAAATTCAGAATCTACCACCAACGCTACTAAGAATTCTACGCCGAAAGAAACTCCTATTGATTCAAATGTCTTTGGTGCGTGAGAAGATCCTTGGTCTATTAAAATTTGCCTGATATGTTTTTTTTTTTCAACATTGTACGTGTTCAATCTGACATGGAGTTTGGTTTATTTTTCAGGTACAAGATGGGTAACGCCGACAAAACGTGATAGGAGAATGCTTGTGTGGTTAAAGTACTACAAAAGCGTTGACGAAGTACCTGAGAAAATGACGTGAGCATCTTGCATTTCTACGCAAGGTCCAATTTTGTATGAACAACGATTAGAAAAATAAGCCTTTCGCTTTTCACCGATAAATATTCCTTTGCTCGTACAGGTATGAAAAGTTGGACAAAGCCCAAAACAAATTCAGGATAAAAGCTTGCACGTACATGATGATTGCTACGCTCATTGGTTGCTATATCTCTGTGTACTGGGGAAAAATGAAGGCTGAACGAGGGGAGTCTGTCGAACAGTGGAACATTGACTGGCACAATAGAATGAATGCCGAATATCAGGAAAGTCTAAAGAAGGAGGCACTTGCAGAAGATAAGAAATAACCATTGCTTGTATCAATTAAGTAGATTATTCAATGTTATTTATATCACTGTGCAAAGCAATTGGCGTTCTTTCTCCTTCTTTCTAATATTGGAGATGAATTATTTTTTTTTTTTCTGTAAAATATACAACTATATTTTTTTATGCATTATCCCACGTGGAATTTGAATTTTTCTGCAGAGTGGAACTGTTTCTGATTTTACTGAAAAGGAAAAAGTGTCATGTCATGTTTATTAAATTGTAGCAAGTTATTTAGAAATTATATTGATGAAAAATTTGTGTTCGTCATAGTAGAAATCTATAAGTGGAATTTAGAGTGTTTAATTATTATAATTCACAATTGTTAACCAAGGTTGACAATTAGCTATTGCTCACGTTTTAAGATGAGCGTACATTATTTGTGATGATTAGATCATTTTAAACCAAGCTTCCTAGTTTGGTCGAAAAATTTTCATGTTATATGTTTGGGTATCCTGTACAAATTATAGTATTAAATAAGTTTGTTGATCTCTGATCATTGTTAAAAGAATTCTACCTTTATAATATGCTTGTACAGAAAATCTACATTTTGAATTAGAATAAACAATAACGAAAATAAAGTGCTGACTTCAGCTGCTAATTCTTGATCATCCGATTATGCTGATTTCAGTGAATCACAAATTTATTTCATTGTAAATATGGCATTCTATAGGTTGCAGGACATAAGTTTTATTACAGGTATTTATTTACAAAGTCAGCACTTTCATTGAAGGTGTGATATTCATTCATAAGTCATCAATATGTTTATAAAGGGTGTAAATAGAAAGAAATGATTTCATTTAGATCAAATAACACTTGTAATCTGACAGTAACGTTGTTTCACTCAATTAAACATTGATTATACGACTTCTGTTAAAACACCAGAGGTCAAAAAAAATTTCTAGTTTATACACATGACTGACAGTATAACGACATTGTATAAAACAACTACTTGTCATAAAAATAATGTCCGGATAAAAATTTTTTCACAATTGTTTACTAGGTGGTTTATAATATGAACGGCATCGTTCACTATAAACCCGGGTTGTTTGTTGTTTAACAACGTCTTCTACATTCAGTTCAGTCTGAAGTAAACGTAACTTATTTTGTTCTTTTCTCAGAGATTTTAATAGCTCAGGATCGTCTTTTCCAGAATCCCTCTGTTCCTTCAAACTTTTGACACGGTCTTTGGTAGCATTTATGCACGTCTGAATCGCAACTTCTCTCTGTGCGTGACCTGTTTGAATTTGTTGAAACAGATCCTTACACTTTGCGGTCGCATTCACCTGGCCTTTGAACGAATCGGTGGGTATCGCAGTGTTCAATGTATAAATTATTTTGTCATCTAAAAGTCTCATTTTCTTCAGATTATCCTGAAAGTAATTAATACCATCGTATTTCAAAAATGCACACAATAGTCATAAAAAAAATTGAAAATAGATTAAATCAAAAACTGGGTCTCATCCACTTTGGTTTCTACATGTTTCTTCAACTGTATTTACGATTGGGTTGACGTTGTGAAATACTGATACTCCAATAATTGTTGGAGTATAATTTCAATAACCGAAAATACTTGTTCAACAACGTTTTTCTTTTCTTTTTCAACACAAGATAACCTTCAACAGGGTTAGCGATTTGCCGGTACGAATGAATCGATGTCGATCGTGACTCGAAAGATAAGGAAAATATTCTAACGATCAAAGGACAGTTACTTTGCTAACAATTAAAGAATAGTTTGCACATAGTTAAAAATTTTTATTCACAAGTACCTGGAATTCTAAAAAATCGCCACAGTCTGCGATCCAAGCCATGATCACCGTGTCTCGGTTTAACGAGTAACGATCGAGTCGAACGACAAACTCGAAGCGCTACGAGAAGCGGTTCTCGATATGTCGAACATTTGCATCACTATTTGAACAAATTTTCTTTATTAGCCTAGTAGAGCAGGAATTTCGGCATGTATCGGTGATAGAATATTTCCAGGCAAATATGCAGGAAACCGATAAATATGTAAAATACTCGTTCTCGTTATTTCCCGTAGGATATAAAACGTCATGGGCGTTGCGCCATTTTGTGACCAGCTTCAGCAGGTTCGGAGAAGTATTTTGGCGAGTTTTGATTGGTCCTTGCCGTTGGGTTTTGAGCTATTTGTGACCCTGATTGGAGGAACGTCTTTCCTCGGCCACGGCCGTACTTGTGATGCCTGCGACCTACCTACCTACCTATGTATGGTATAAATAGGCATTGGTGTGCGCAAGAAGACAGGCAGCAGGCCGAAGAGAACTGAAGTGAAATGGTGATTTGAATCGGCCTATCAGAAATCAAACCCGTGATACCTTGCGGCATATCTTGCACATCACGCCAAGGCTTTTCGTTCGCCTCGCGCAGCCAAAAGTGCGGTAGTGACGAATTATTCTTATGATATTTCACAGATAGCGATACAACTGAGTCAACTAACCACCGTAAGTAAAAAGATTTTTTCATTTTCGCATACCGACAGACCCCCGGGAAACGACCATTGCAAGAATACTATTGCAGATAAAATAAACCGTCGAGAAAATTCGAGAACTAAACGTCAACTACGCTGGTCTCTTAGCCTTGCTAAAATGTCCATCACAATTCCACAAATAACCCGAAAATATCGTCGGCATGAGTAATACCCCGATTGAAAATATGACGTTCGCCGCGAGCGAAATATCCACGATTTCGAGTCACGATGCTTCTTAACGTCACTTATTCCCCTCGACCTCTCCAGTTCAATTATACCCCCCATTTGACCAAAAAATCTTTAAATAGCATCAAAGTTGCACTATAAATTATAATCGAATCTGTACTATATAACTATGACTATGCGAGACATGTTCCATTTTTTCCGTCTTTTTCACGTAACGTCAATTGCGCCAATATAAACGTGTATATTTAGCTCCGATCATACCACAAAAGCTATTTGTAGGAATTCTTCAATCTCAAAACCTGTACCTTCATATATTTTTACTCGCATCGTTGTTTCATACCGTCATATAGACTAGGCTGTGAATCCTGTAATACAAAGGTTAAACAGAACCATAATATACAGACCTTGTTGGAAGCGTAATTAGAAAGAAAAGATCCTCCTAAGATTGAGTGTAAAATCTAATTGTAATACTTCTATAACTACCCATGGTATGTTCGTTCACGTAATGGATGGAAATTTCAATTATATCGACTATTATTACCTATTAATGAATTTAAACAAATACAAATCATCTTCGATTCTTTTGATCAAGTTGTTACTTGCCCCTTAACTTCAATTTTCAGATGTCCACCGGTCAAACGCACAAATACCGATACAAAAATGCCGGGCTTGACGCCACCGAATTGCGCCGGCGGAGAGAAGAGGAAGGAGTACAGCTTCGCAAACAAAAGCGCGAACAGCAGTTATCGAAACGACGAAATGTCCCTAGTGTTGTTACAGACGAAGACACAGCTCCCGCAACAGACGAGTATGCCGTGCCAGCTGCTATACCCCAACCACCAGTGATAACAACAGAGATGATACAAGCGTTGTACAGCACGGATCCTAAGGAGCAGCTAACAGCGACTCAAAAGTTCAGAAAATTGCTGTCCCGGGAACCAAATCCACCTATAGATGAAGTTATACAGACAGGAATTGTTCCAAGATTTGTTGAGTTCCTCCAAAACGATACAAACGCGACGCTACAGTTCGAGGCCGCATGGGCGTTAACGAACATAGCTAGCGGTACTTCCCAACAGACGCGAATGGTCATAGAGACAGGAGCTGTGCCTACGTTTATAAAACTTTTGGATTCGGAATATGAGGATGTACAGGAGCAAGCCGTTTGGGCCTTAGGCAATATTGCTGGTGACAGTCCCGAGTGTCGGGATCATGTCCTTGCCAGCGGCATTCTTGTCCCGCTACTCCAACTTCTTTCAAAAGCAGCGCGTCTATCCATGACCCGCAACGCCGTTTGGGCATTGTCAAATTTATGTCGAGGCAAAAACCCAGCTCCAGCCTTCGCAAAGGTTGCTCCTTGCCTCCCAGTACTTGCCCGTCTACTTTTGCAAACAGATCGTGACGTCCTAGCTGATGCTTGCTGGGCTCTTTCCTACCTCAGCGATGGGCCAAATGACAAAATTCAGGCTGTTATCGACGCCGGAGTTTGCAGGCGTCTAGTCGAGCTTCTTATGCACGAACAAAACAACGTTGTTAGTGCTGCGCTGCGCGCTGTTGGCAACATTGTGACGGGTGACGATGTGCAAACACAGGTAGTCCTGAACTGTTCGGCGCTACCTTGTCTTCTACATCTCTTGAGCTCTCCCCGTGAAACCGTACGTAAAGAAGCTTGCTGGACGATTTCTAATATCACTGCTGGTAATCGTCAACAGATACAGGTTCGTGTTGTTTTATTTACTACATTACTCGCATTCCAGTTACGAATTATCCACAACTAGCCTCTCACTTTCACAATCAGTAAATTCCTTGGTGTGTCTGTTTTTTGTTGCAGGCGGTAATTGAAGCCAATATATTCCCAGTTCTCATCGATATCTTGGGCAAGGCAGAGTTTAAAACGCGTAAAGAAGCTGCTTGGGCAATCACCAATGCAACGAGCGGCGGCACGGCGGAACAAATTCGATACTTGGCTACACAAGGCTGTATCGCTCCACTTTGCGACCTTTTAACAGTTATGGATGCCAAGATTGTACAGGTCGCGCTGAATGGCTTGGAAAATATTCTTCGATTGGGCGAACAAGATGCCAGTACACACAATGGTGTAAACCCATATGCCGTTCTGATCGAAGAATGTTACGGTAAGACGATGAAGAATAAAACCTCAACTACGTTGATCGCTGGCTCCATTCGCATCTTCATTAACAAACGATCGTCACGTTTATTTCAGGCTTGGACAAAATAGAATTCCTGCAGTCCCATCAGAATATGGATATATATCAGAAAGCTTTCGATATAATAGAACATTACTTTGGTTCGGAGGAAGAGGACCTCAGGATTGCTCCGCAGGTCGATGCTCAGGGTCAACAGTTTCAATTTACAACACCTGATTCTTCTCAACTACCTGTTCAAGGTTTTCAATTCTAATTTTTCCAAGTCAGCGCTGCAATTTATTCAAGTTGACACCGAAGCCAATTCTTGTTTTATTTTTACAATTTATTTTTCGCTTGTATACAAGCGACCATTCGTTGTTGTTGACATTTGAAAAAAAAAACAATATATAACTCGTCGCAGCAAGTGTTTCTCCACTTGCTCGTACTCGACTCGTACAAGAAAAGGTTAACGCATACGTATTGGCGGATTTAATTTGATTTCCAGGATTTTAGAGCAAAATATATATTATTTTATTGTATGAATTACAATTGTACGAGTAGGTAATGTGTACGTATGCGTACACGTACGTATTTTGATAATTGAGGCTTTCATCAATTTCTAAAATTCAAGTATTCAAATCGACTAATTTGTTTTGCATTATAGGTATCTCTTAAGCTCGTACCCTGTTCGTATATTATTAGCTAATATATGCTATACATTTAGTTTATCAGAATGAAAAAAAAAAAAAAACATCTAAATGTTAAGTAGTATTATAAAGTAACTACTAAAATGATCATTGATAAATACACTAGAGGCAGAAATGGGCCCCGCTCGACGCTCGACGTTCGACTGACTGATAATTACTGAAACTTGCAAACGGCAAGATACTAAAAATGACTGAAGTACGCGACTACGTAGCCAATACAGATAACTTTACGCAACGCGGTACTCAACTCTTTATTACACTAGATAGGATCATGACCAATTAAAGTTTTTTACTGTAAATACGTATCTTGTAATTATAAGGCCGTTATATACAGATTGCCCCTAAAATGAAGTAAAGAACGAAAAAATCTAAGAGAACTAAAAAATATTCAGGGAAATTTCCTTCTTTTGTTTACTTAATCCAATCTGGTTTCTTACTTAGGTAAATCTTTCTTATTTACGAATACATCGATCAGTTTTAACTGTGGATTTGTTTTATGAATGGTAATACCAAAAAGGCTATTCAATTGAAAATTGAAAAAAAAAAAGTCAAAATATCCCGAGTGTTACGTTAGAATATTATTAAATTTGCTCAGAATTTCGGATCTACTTACTTTTTTGACATCAAATTCTTACATCGAATATTCGAAGTAGAGATTGGTGATTGTTATGTATGCAATATGTTTAAAAAGTCTCTTATAATTCTTTTTGTGCAATATGACTTTTACCAACCTTCCTTAGCTTTAATTAAAAGAAGGAAAATATATATATATTATGCATCGTAATGATAGATGAATCCTCAAAATTTTTCCATGCTTGCTAAAGCAATACCATAACACGAAAAGATGACAAAAAAAAATAAGATCACCTCTGTTGCAGCTAATGTAAAAGTATATTAACGAATAAATTGAAAAAAAAGAGAGAAAAAAATAATACTGCATGCGGTTTAAATGAAAAAGAAATTAGGTGGACAAAGCCATACGTATAGTTAGATTGGTGTTTGTTATGCGTAGCAAGTGTAAACAAAAATTTCGATCAAATGGAATAAAAATTCGTATAAAAGATACGTATCCTCGAAATCTGAAATCAATTGTTTCGGAAGTAATTTGTACAGCAGTTTAAATTTCGGACATTCTGTATAAATGGTCTGTGACTGTATAAAATGTATTTATTATTTAGGTTCGACGATACCATACTATATTATACAAACTATATATACTACTCTACTTTTAGTTACCGACTTCGATCATTACGACAATTAAACTTTTGTCATATTACTCTAAGGCTCTCGTTATGCTTCAGATGAAATATTTTTCAACATTGCATAACAGCTCTTGAGTACCCCTTGCCAATTTTTGATAATTTGATAGTTTCTTGTGCACGATTCGTTTTTGTATGTAAAAAAATTCCTCTGGAATTTTATCACAAAGGCGGGATTGCATGTGTAAAGTTCAATAACATTTATTTTATGCAAAAATATTTGGGAATAAATATTCCCAATTATTGTGGAAGAAATATTGGAGTTGAAATCAACATATCTTTACCCGAACGCATTTACCCAGATTGTCGTTCCGAGTAAAATATGGACATTTATTTTTATTTAATATTTGAATTGAGGCAATTCTGGGTAAAGATTGATTACAAATTGGCAATGGGAGCAAATCTATGTGATTCGTGACGTTATGTATAACAGTACAAGGACTGCTGACTGCTACGCCACAATGCCAACACAATGATTCAACATCATACACATAGAACGTTATTTTGATCTTATTTTTAACTCTACTTCATACATACAGGTTGAAGCTAGTGAAACATTACTGCGATATGAAAAATTGGGAATGTGTTCTTCATTATGGAATACATATTAATTACAAAAAACAAATAGATTTTGAAATAGTTTATGCCAATAGAACCAACGGCAAAAAACCTCAGGAAACGTTAATCAAAAGCAAATACACAACAGAGCTAGATTTTTTCTCATTATATTACTAATGAGAGATTCATTGACATGAAACATTGTGTTTTCTGTGTATGATCATTTGGCATAAATAAAATAAAATTGAAATAATAAACCATCTACAATCACTTCAGTTTAGACGGAAATCCTATCCAAATTTAAACTGTGAGATACTAATTATCAGTGTCAAAATGTGGTAAGTAAATTCACTAATTTTTTTTTTTTTCTTTTCAAAAACAAAGTTTTACTGCTTTAATAAAAAAACGACATAAAAATGTATATTATGTTATGTTTTCATTTAACATTCACATTAGTCCTATCCTTCAATTACTTATGATATTAATACTTGAAATAATTACAAATTTAATGTAGAATTAATTTACGGCACTTAGGGTGATGCAAAAAAATCTTTGATAAAAGCAACAAAACGTATAAAATATTATGGTTGAATATTATCAACTTAGAGTATAAATAATGATCAGCTTCGTGTACAGTTAATTTATAATATTTATAAATCAGGTAAGGATTAAATGGTTAAGCATCACATTGTTACGTATGTATAAATGTCGGTGAGCAGCTTTAAGTTATGATATATCGTATTTTGAACATGGCAGATTCTTTTCTGCTCTAATAGGTAGCACCGCGCCTGCAGTGATCCTGGTAATTAATGGACGCAATATATCTTCACTTATAACACTTGAAAACGTATTGTTAAGTTGCTGCTCAGCAAAACCTACCAAATTTTCGGATTCTTTGTATAATTCCGATTTCATAATAATCAGATATACAGCCTCCTTGACCAACGGATAGTCCGGATCACATATATCGTGTAATGCCCTGAGAGCCTGTGGTTTAATGTTCAATAAGTCCAAAAAAATCTGCAATAAAAGATTAGAAGTGATTAATACTTGCTTGCTTCAAACCATAATGCAGTACACGAACATCGACATGAGTCTTAAAATGATTAAGTACCGCAGTTTTGGTTCTCGTGACTTGCTCCTTTATCAATTTGAATACTTTGTTGATATCATTCTCCAACTCATCCGGACTCAGCATTGCGTCGCCGGTACCCCCAAGAGTAGAACGAGTTACTTCGGCCACCTTCTTAGCCAAGCAAATTGCTGTAGTATCACTTACAGGCGCCAATAGTAAAAATACTGCAGGTCTGTGCATTTTATTTTTCACTTCTGCTATGCCAGATGTGAAATATGACCAAATACTTTCGTTTTGGGATGGAAAAAGTTTTACTATGTCATTCATCCTTGAATTCACATCATCAAATACATCAAAGTCGACTGTTGCGTTGCTATTTTCCGCATACGGTAGATTAAAATAAACAGGTACAAACACAATTACAAGTACAATTACAAACAATACGAAGGCACCTATCATAATCTTCGGCATGAACCAATTCGATTTTTCGTCTTTATTTCGTTTCAAACGTTTTTTTGATTCGGGGGTAAATTTTGGCTTAGAACTGATACTGGAGCTTGAAGTATCTCGAGACTGATTGGCGTGTTGGTTGCAAGTTGATAGATCCAACTTATCATTCACTTCCTCCAATCCATCAAGCAGTGGGTACAGATGAGGGGATACAGGCCCTCTTCTGCAGCGAAGAAATTCAACTCCTTCTTCATCCCTGATAGGAGAACTTTCAGTACTGCTAAAACTAGGAGAACTCGGAGAACTTGGGGAAGAGCTTTCTTTCCGTGGTTCGAGGCCTGCCTTAGCTGGACTACTACACGAACCATTTTTGAGTGATTTTTTCTTACCCATTGTGTCACTCTGATCGTTAAAACGACCTCTTCTAAATTCAGATAAGGATTGACGTTTCTTAGGACCAGACGGTTTTTCTACGCCATTTTGTGGCTGCAACGTGAAAATTAGTAATCAGTGAGAGTCCTCTTCAAATTCTGTAAAAAGGTCAATTGCTTGCTCAAGACCAAAAATTTCATTCATCAATGTTTGCCAATTGGTTTTAATCGAATGCGAAAGCTTGGTATCTTAGGCTTTGTCAGATTACTCGAGAGGTACTGAGGTTTATTCATTTTTTGTTGTTTTTTTCTACGGTACAACTTATTTTTGCCAAAGTCAGTCAGATCAGCGAACGAATAACACGACATGTATTTTGAGATTTTGGAGAGTTAAAAAAGAAAAACCCATACACTCGAATTTCACACGCTGTAAGTGTGGATGATCGTCATGGCATTGTGCAAAATATAATTTATCGACATAGTTTCAAAGTAAAATTATACATACGGGGTCATGATCGTTCATTCCGTTGCGAAGCTTGACGACTTGACGCAATTCGCACGGAACTCGGCTCCAAAGCCGCAATCAAGGTGTGCGTCAGTGTGCGTGAATGTGGCGAGCACTCCTTGGAGCATATACCGTATATGCTCTAAAGGACTCACATGTGCTCACATGCTCTTACACTTTTGTGTGCATTAAAATTGTGCAATGATGCCAACCTCAGCTGTGACGTCACAGATTCGTGAACGGCATGACGTGATACGCATGAGTGAATTGAGAAGAAACAGGTGACTTTTGCATTACTTGATTCTGCAACCGGCGTTTTTCTCGGTCGGTGAGTCGGCGAGCCCCGAATTTTATAGGTTATCTTGTTGTCAAACAAACAGCCCGTCGACGGAAATCCACTCGCCGTTAGTTGTGTGTTATGAAAAAAAATGTGCTTTGGTCCTTTCAAGAGGATTTGTCACTGGGGACCCTTGACAGCCCTTGGTAATCTTAGTTTTTTCATTAATCTAAAATCTTTTTTACAATCCCCCTCCCCTTCCGCCTCTTGAAAATAAGCAGTCGAGTTGTAAAACAATATTTTTTATTTGTTTATTAAATTCATTTATTTATTGTATCTAAACGGGCGTACACCCTTTGAACACTCGTTCAAAAAGGGTTCGGCTAGCCGAATGTAAAAATAATAGATGTACACAAACATTTTCTAGTCTTTGAAAAACGATCGTTCAATTTGCCGGGCGTGGCGATTGCTCTGACTTCTGTCAATTTTGACGATTGGTCAGGACTGGATTGTTTAGCGCGATTTATTTTTACAGGTATCATAAAAATTATTACGCTGATGACGATACATTGCAGCAGACAGTGGTGGCCCCCCGAAGAGAGCATTTCTGGCGCCGTTTATTTCCTCTGCTTTTTTAGTCTCAGCGGCTCTACGCTTTATCATTTCATTAGTTCAATTTACGAGGGACCAGGATACCTGCCGTTGAAATGGACGCCGGTAATTTGTTGCAAATTTTTGTTACCACATAGGTTTTTGACCTTTACTCAGAGTTCCGTTCTTATTTAGAATTGTAGCAAAACTTGTGCAATTCTCTTTTTCTACTTTGAAGGCGCAGATATCCGACGCTCAGTACTTGCAGTTCTGTTCGACGTGTCTTGGGTACAAAGCGCCTAGATCGCATCATTGTAGGAAATGTAAGGAATTCGATATTGCCAGTAAATATACAAAAAGCTTTTGCGTCGCCAAAATTTTTCCTTTGAAAGATTGTTATTCGTTTATCAACAGGTAATCGCTGCGTTCTAAAAATGGACCATCATTGTCCGTGGATAAACAACTGTGTGGGACACCACAACCACGGCCATTTTACGGCATTTTTAGCGAGCGCGGTTGGCGGCTGCTGCATGGCAACGTTCACTCTCGTTTCATGGCTCATGAGCGTTTTAGCCCTCAAAATTCACCTGTTCCCACCCCCTTCTGTAATTATATTGATTCTAGCAGTCTTCAGTAGCGGTCTGTCCATTGGAGTTGTTCTGGCTGTTGGAATGTTACTTTATTTCCAGGTAAATTTCACCTTTTTTTAAAATCTTAGCACGGACTGATCGATGAACAGCTGTCACACAAATTTTTCATGTCATTCAGCTGAAGGCGATATTCAGAAATCGCACCGGTATAGAAGACTGGATAAATGAAAAAGCAGAATACCGGAGATACGGAACAAACGAAAAATTTATACACCCCTACTCCAGGGGCTGGCTTAAAGACACGAGAGACGTACTTACGTGGAACTGCATTCCAAAAGGTGACGGCATTACTTGGCCAGTCATCGACGGATGCGATCAGTACACTTTGACCGTAAGATACAAATTTTTGTCTTTTTTGTTCCTCCACAAAGGAAACAAATCAAAAAGAAATTAAAGAAACGAATAATTTTACAGCGTGAGCAGCTAGCGCAAAAGCAGGATAAACGCAAACGAGCTCTAAGGTACAGAATAGTCTCCGCCGCATCTGGTTCCTGGGTGCCGATCACTTACGGATGTGCAGTTTTGTGTCATCCGCCTTGTACAGACGAAACGCGTATCAAGCTCAGTGTAAACGACACTGTTATAGTGACGAGATGGCGAAGGTTAGTTCAAAGTTTGTTTGACGAAATAAATGATCGAATACCTGTCGTCAATATACAATAGCTTCATAAATATTTAACTAACCGATAAGAAGATAAATAGTATAATTTCTGCGATAGGTACTGGCTCTTCGGGGAAAAAGAAAACAACGGCATAGGAGGAGCCTACAAAAAACCGGATCGCGTTCGTGGCTGGTTTCCAAGAGCGTGCGGCGTTGAAATAGTAGGAAGTCAATATGTACAGTCGTTTAAACGCGATTAGGATACAATAATGGCCTAGTTAATGCCTTAGTAGAAAAACAGTCAAAGAGAAAAAAAAAAAAAACTTGACAGAGTGCGCGTAATAGTATGTCTGACATTACTTTAGCCAAGGCGCGTAATATTGCGTGTATTTATGTGTGTTCGAGCATATTTTCCATTTTTCCACTATACGTTATATATGTCGATTATTTTTTTTACTCAAATTTTTTATCCGCCAAAGGGACAGAATCAAGCTAGTTGTTAAGTAAGTATTAAGCATAAGCATACCTGTAAACGTATGCATAAGGTAATTTTTACATACGATTTACTTTATCGGATCCATCTGTTCTATACAGTGTATATGCACAATTATACCTCTGATATATCAGGGGATGATTTTTACCAGAACGAATATTTACATCGTAAATCAGTCCGAAGATACTTTGCATAATTATGTATAGTTTACACTTATATAGATTGTTATAAATTTACAAAGAGTATTGTTTACCGTGTTATGTGCAACGTGTGCGTATATACAACGTTGTTACGTTTACGTCATTTTATTTCTACAGGCCTGATTGATTCTGCTATCTTATAACGTGTATAGTATTTTTAATATCTATTCTACTTCTAAAATATTTCACCCGTGCAATTCGTACGGGTGCATATCTATTACAATACGAAAAAGGAACGTTCCATCGGTAAATCAATTATTTTTACATTTTTGAAAACTATATGTTTATATCGAACGTACAGTAAGCAAAGAACTTTAGCCGAATAAACTGTACGGAAAACACGGTACATTGCTGAAAAAAGAAAACCACCAATTGTGTATCCATATTCTGCTACACTAATGAGTGGAACAGTCATCGACGCTTTGAAAATCAAAATGTATGGATAATATTTGCAATCGTGCAGGTATCAAAAGTCTCTCTCTAATTCCAAAGATATAAAAATGAAACAAAAAAAAAAAAAAAAGTAAATAAAAGTAGAATTGAAAAAAAAATTTGTAAAAATCCTAGCCTATTCCTTATTTGCGCCTAAAGAAGCATACTCGTTATAAAACTCAGCGATCGATCCGGAATTTGGAGCAGCGTTGTGAATAAGGAAAGGAATGTACTCCGTGCACAACACTGCAACACGTTACGTCAAGTATAAAGTAAGGGCTGAGAGATTAACCGAGTGAGTGAAAGTAACAATTAGCAAAAGTGAATTGCGAGTGGTTCGTCCAGGTTTTGCCCACCTTTGCTCCTTCCGATTCATATCAACGGTGGGGATTGTACGGCAGCAAACCTTTGACTCCGTACACGTATTTCATTCATTTACGTCTGGGTGAGCGTATTTCGTACGTTACGTATTAAAGTATTAAACCGCATACGTTATTATAGTACGTGTAGCTGATTGCGAGAGGAAGAAGGAGGAGAAGCCGTGAGAAATGAAACCTGGATAAATAATTTACTTTCAGTTACTTTGGAGCGGTTCGTTCGTCGGGACGTTTGTTTTATATACCGTAAAATGTAAGTCGATCATATATTTTCCTTTCTTTGTTTCATTTTAACAGCTTTTGAAAAACAAAAAACCAAAAAAAAAAAACATTCATTCACACTCGTGTTACAACTTCGAAATCATTTACAGACACACGATACAAAATATATAATCAGTACGATTTTTACCGTATTTTTGACTGTAAGAAAAATTTTCTTTTTTCTTCTCATTATAAATAAATAACTGATCCGTGAACAATTTTGAAATGATTACGCTCGTTGAATTGATACCGGAGCACGTTCGTTTTCACTGAATTGTTTAAAAATAACAACTTGTATCGTACATGTTTCAAATTTCTTTTTCTTTGATATTAAACTATACAATTGAAGCATATGAAATTGTTCATCGCTGCAAAGCGAGATAATAAAATTTCAATCCCCGTCTTTTTATTCAGTCTCTTGCCGCGTCAAGACTTTATAACTGCAATTATTTATTACTCAACGCCTTACAGCAATTGGTACAGATTACACCGTGAATCGTGTATTCTCTTTTACCTCCACGTATTCTGTATTGCGAGATTTGTAAAAGCGGCGGCGTAATCCCCGAGAGCATTCTCTTTGAAAATCGCCAGCTTATACTGCACGTACGTCCCGTTCTCTCTTCAATTATAAGACCCAGGTTAAAGTGCACTTAAAACACGAATGCAGCTCGTGTAGGTATTAAACAATTTTACCGTATGATGAAATGCTGCAAATTCAATCTCACAATATACACAAATTTCTTATTTTTAACAATGTTTCCTCTTCTTTTTTTCCTCAATTTTTTTTCTTCCATTATCTTTTTCCTCGATAAATTAAACACAACTCGAGTATATCGATACGTAAATAATTTTTAATCGGTCAACTGATTAATTGTATCTCCGAATCACGTTTCGTCACGTTGATGTAATTGCTTATTTTCAAATCGGTTTCACAATTTCATTTTCCAAAGCATAGTTGTATTAATTAATTAATTAATTAATTAATCACTCAATTCATAATCACCGTATCGATGTACAAACATTAAGTTCAGTTAATTAATCGATACACCTATCTTTCTAAAAAAGAAAAAAAAGAACGGTTGAACCTAGAAACGTGACGAGACGTGATTCAGAGCGATTTCGGAACGATACGCGATCCTTGTCAGTCGCTGAGTGCAGCAGGGAAATCCGCAAAAGGTATTCCGTGAGGGCTGGGTGGCTGACCGGGTTAGCCGGAGGCGATGTTAGCACATCGCCAACTATCTCCTTTTTAACGCGGGAGAAAAGAATCGTCGATAAAAAGACTTTCACCGTCTAATCCGCGATACCAATCAATTATCCTCGATCAATTATCCGGTCCGGATAGCGCCCGAAGCGACGCTAATTAATATCTGTTCACCCTTTTTGTACGTTTCAAACTCCCTGTCGAACGAAGCATTCCTCATATTTTCAACAAAATTTTTATCTCACTGCGTTATCCAGTTCTCCAAAAATCTCCAAAAGTCTCTTTGTTTTAATATTTCAAACGGATTATCGTATAACTGTAGAAAAATTCGAAAGACGATTTTTTTCGTCTTGTCCGATTTCACCTGACGAGTCCACGAATTATAACAAGTATAAGGAGACTCGGAGATTCTTCGAGCTTGATTGAAAACAATGCTGCAATATTTCTCTCTCTATCTCTCTATCTCTCTCTTCGCGCTGTTCTCGCGATAAACCAGCGGTGATAAATTATTCGCGAGAATATTAGCCCAGCCATAGGTACGTATTTGAATCTATAGAAAAGGTACCCACACGATTATACATATCGTGCTCGAACGCGGAAGGCAACAGGTGAATTCCTTACCGTATTCAGTACTAACAATAATCTGCAGTCTGCGGGATAACTGTGGCAATATCGACAAGTGTTGACCCGTTCACGTCGAAATGTGAATATTGACTGAAAATGCTTTTCTTTGAATAAACAAACACTTTCCCAACGATTCTGAGATGTTTCGAATACATGTTTGAGAAGTCGAGTTCTTTTACTTGGTCAAAATTTTCGTTTTTCTTTATTTTCACAATGTGAGAATAATTCTAAAAAAATAAATATATACAATTGATGTGTCAGAATATTTTACCCCTATTTTCGTACACTTGACAATTTATTATTCAATATACGGTACATCTCAAGAGCATCGTAAAAAACAAATAGAAAAAGAAAAAAAAGAATGGGTTAAAACTAGGTATAAATCCAAGACTTGCGCTTGCAAACCGACAATGAAATCCATCGTCGAATATCATCATCCACAGATCGTATCCGTGGATCCGAAGATGGCCTGGACGAATATCGATCGGATCGCACCTTTGACGATCCTGTTATCACTCCTCGTCGGGGTGAATTTAGTTTTTTGTTTTCCCGACGGAGCCCCCGTCGACGCCTGCGTAAAACCTCGCCCCAATCAACCCTATCACGGCCAAGCCAGGCCACAGCCACGGGAAACGAATCCCTACACGATAACGGCGTCCTCCGCCGAATACGGACCTGGTTCGCAGATAACTGGTAAATCGAACCAATTCTTAGAATCGATATTTAATTTTACAGACATAGGTAAGAAAGGTATCGATAATTGAAAATAACAGTTGCGCGAAATTCTATTCGAGAAACTATAAAATCCTCTTCGCGTTATAGAAAAATAATTGAGAACTATGAATTTTTGGAAAAAAATCTTCGGTAATTTACAATCATAGAAAGCGTCTAATTCCGAATTGCTTGGCGGCGAAATCGGATGTAAACAAAGTCAACTTCTGCGAAACAACAAAGTTTCTAATATCCAGAAACCCGACGGCTCAAAGTTCCAAAATGCAAGTTCCCGAAGAGGAGAATTCCGAAAAATAAATTTTCGAGAGGAACCAAGTTTCGTCGTAAAAGAATTCGGAATCCGTCGCTTTCCGAAACTTTTGAAATTCGAAATTTAAACCCCGGCCCAAATTGCCAAGACTATCCGACCAGCCGCGTTAATATTGAGCGATACGAATAACTCCGCACGTCTTATCCTCCGTTGTGTTACAACTAATACAATAATTATCGGCGAATGAGTTTGTCAATTGTAACAACGAATCGTTAACGACGCAGTGACCATCGAAGGGGCAGCTTTCAAGGGATTCTTTATCCAGGCGAGAGACGCTCAGACCGACAATTGGATCGGGTCCTGGGCCCAGACTCCGAACACAAACACTCACGCCGAGTGCAGTGCGGTGACCCACGCCGATCCTCGGGACAAACAGCATGCGACTCTGATATGGAACGCGCCCCACGATGCTCGAGGTCGCGTGTACTTTACGTGAGTAAACCTAACGATTTCACCTTCTAAGGCTGCTGTGATAATGATAAAAACAACAGCAGCAACAACAAGAAACAAATAAATAAACAAATAATTCAGAGGTCTCCGCACTCTTGTAGATTAATTCGTTCAACTTGTCGTCTCATCTCCTTGTTCGTTGCATTTTTTTTTTATTTATTCTTCTCTTTTACTTGCATACGCTTTTTGCCCGCTTAATCGGTTGCGGAATACGAATCGGAAAAGGTAGGGAAAAATTCTGTATCAAACGCGGCTTCCTGTAAAATCATTTAAAAATCTCGAATGTGTTGTAACGACGAGGAAAGTTGGGTTTGAGCTGATTTCCAGTGTCGAATTATACGGCAAGATTCGATCAAGAGTCGCTGATGATCGAGATTGATATACGAATAATAATATAAAAAGTAAATAAATGAAAAAAATCACTACACGTTCGCGTGCCCGTGAACGCGAAATGGGGTTTATAAATTTGCGCGTGTTAAAATCGCGTGCAATAAATATATCCGATGTGTAATTCGAGATCGACGATGAATAACAACGATTCGGTTACACATGCGAAAATTCCTTCTTACAAAATTTCGCGATTATATTTTATAGCATGATTCGTGATTACAATTGTTATACGCGGTGCCGAAAATTGCACACACTTAAATACGCATATACATAGCGAACTGTAACGAAACAACTTTCGCACAGCTGACTAACAACGGTCTAAAAAGAATTGGCAAAAAATTGAAGAAAAAGAAAGACTTTCGCAACGAGTTTGAAATTTTTTTCTTTTTCTTCTTCTCGAGCTTTTGACTTTTTGCCTCGTTGACGGTTGAACGAAAAATTGGCGTAATAAATTTTTACGCAGACGCAATATATATACACACACAATGCACAATTCAAGTCTCGTGACGCAATATATTTGTTCGCTATTTAGACAAATTGATCGCTGCGGGAAGTTATTTATTGGATCGCGATCTTTCACGTATTTCATCAGGCCGATTCCGCAGTTTTGCAATTCCGCGCCGAGCTTCCAACGGACATGTAGAAATTTCTTAATTTCATTCCAGGGGAACCGTGCTGAAGGATTACGGAACTTTCTGGTCTGACTGGAGGCTGCCCGAAAATCCCCCGGCTCGTTTCGGAAAGTAGAAAATATTACTGACCTCTGAAACTGGAGCTTACTCTTTCTTTTTGCCTTTTAATTTTCTCGAACATTGTCAGTGTCACGAGTCGAAGGGCCGTTAATTATTGGTACAATGTCAAGGTGGGCGAAGTCGAGGTATCACATTTAAAACGCAATAGAGGTTCGATGCTGTGAATTCGAAAAAAACCGACAGAAAATTGAACGGCCTAATTCGAGCTTGCGTGTCATTCAATTATTTATGTATATATTAAACAAATGAAGAGTGTGAGGCCAATTCTCAAAAAAAAAAAAATATAGAAAATACCGTGCTTGTGTCTGTAATTAACGTACGTATTATATTGATCATTGTCACGAATCTGCTTTGATTATCCAACTAATATATAATTAATATTTACGTCGATACATTTAAAGTAACGCTGACAATTGTAATATATTTTCTAATGTGAATGATTTTTTTTTATACCATAGTAGATATAGATTAGCATACATATAGACATAAATGTTAATGGATAAAAATAAAGAATTTGAAGTAATAAAGAAAACATCATCAACTGATCGTTCCCTATAGAATTTAAAATTATTTAAATATTCTATGTACGACATTCATCTAGCCATCTAGCAGTGTGACAAACGTGGTCGGAATACTCGGCCCGGTTTATTTATTACTCTCGACACGGATCTAATACTTCGAATGGATTAATATTTCTTCTCGCGTCGCTGAGATGCGTAAATGTATGGTGAATGTATTCGTACACCTCACGGACCTCGTGTTATGTAAGGATGAGAAGAGAGAAAAAGCGTTCCACGGCAGATTCGGGTTAAAAATATATATGCACATGTAACCATACGATAAATAATAAATACACACTTGCCAATTGGTTGTATGTTATATAAATATATTTGCAGTAACGTAACACCGTTAATGGATTTCTCTTCCTTGACATATGAGGAGAGACTAAAGTGGGGGATAAAAATTGGAGCGAACGAATACACACACACACACACACACACACACATATATATATATATACCATGTATCTTGCAGAACACAAACAATGACCGGTTCGCCGAGCTTAAAAGGTTCCGTACATTGTACACATGACCGGCATGACTATTCGCTAAATTTCGTACGACACTAAAGAAAAAAAAAAAAAGTTAAAGTGAACAAAATATTTCGGAAATTGTATTTTTTTTTATGCCATGTGAATATTAATTCGGAATTTGGAGCAGGTGAAAATTATTATTTGGCAGCATGGAAAAAAGAAAAAACAAATTTTAGGGAGTGGTTTTCGATTGACGTGAGCGTGAAGAAAGTGACTTCATAACCGCGGCTGTACGGTCGGTGTAAAATTCAAAAACAACGTACGCAAATCGACGTCTTGCGTGTGTGCTGGAGAATTTTCGCGAATTTATTTCTTTTAGGATTATTTTATTTTACCGCGAACCGCGCGAGTTAACGCCGTATCTTGTTCAAGTTTGTATGGGAGGTACAGTCAGGTCAAGGACGTGACGTAAGATACGTGATGTAGAAAGTTTTTAACTACCTAAGATAATAAAAATTTTAAATATAGTGAGAAAAACTTGTGTAAATAAAAATTTTGAAACATCAAATTAGAACTGTGAATATCCTTGTTCTCGACAAAGTGCAAAGAAGTCAAATTATTCAGACGGAAAATTTCACATATCTGTTTGTACGATTCTAAGTAAAATTAAACAATATCGCACGCTTTATTTGTCGTTGAACTTCTTGAAAATCATCTCAGACTTTATTCTTCATTTTGTCAGTCGGTGTAACAACAAGATATTTTAGGTGTATAAAACTTACGGTCGCGTTTTAGTTTCGACACTTTTTCAACCGGACTGTACGTCCCATAAAACCTTAATACGGGCCACCGTAGAGTAAAGGCCATAAAACACGTTTGTTACCTCCAAATTGTTCGCGTTAATCCCATAAAAGAAGGACCAATGTCTCGGAGGCTTTACGTGTAAGACACAATAAGAAACTCGACGAGTATAAATATCAAAACTGCAGCCCCGAAATTGTCAGAAAAAAATTAGAGAAAAAAAAAGAAAAAGAAAAAAGAAGACGAAAACGGTAACGAGAAATTTTATTTTTACAATTTTTGATCTTACCGGTGATAGCAAAAATATAAAAATTCCACATTTTGCGCAAAGACTTGTAATTCATCGAGCTGCGTAGGCGTTCGTTTTGAAATTGATAAGAGGCCAATTTGGCGCGAGTCAAGCTTGCCGATTAACCCACTTCGTCCAAGCGGCGAATGGTGATTCAAAGCGTTTACATAGATCTAGTTTCGCGACAATTTCTTAGCTATCCGAAAATAAAGGAAGCAAACTCGACGATTAATCGAAAGCTGCGTGATCATCGGATGAACGAATCAATTAATTATCCAGACAGCCGCTATCAGGTATATGTATACTACACACCTACGTATATACGTTATACGTAATACGTATCTCAATATAAACTCGTCATCGCGATCATGCTGCATAAATTGTTAGATCGATTCGTCCGAGTTGAAATGTAAACGTACGTGTTTGAAAAAATGTCACGCCTGCAAATCAAATTATAACAAAATTGCATTAATCAAGGAAAATAATTCTGCTGATTTCATACCGTCTTACAAATATCGATCGGAGTATAAAACCCTTCTTTAATAACCATGCATCCATATCCTGATGAGTTTGCATAAAGTTGTACGAAAATCGGATAGAAAGTGATCCCCCCCACCCCCCGTATGATTAACAAGTATAACCTACACAACGAATAAATTTTTCTTGGGTATGTAAAAAAAACAAACCTAGGTAGGTATACATCGCATTCAATCGTGCAAACAGGTGGATAGACGGGAAAGAACTGTGGGTCTTCAAATGTGTACAATTTCACCGAAGAAACAATGTTTATGTAAGACTAGAGAACCCGGATTGACATTATTTGCTCTGCATACCGAAACTGGACCGCGTCTAGACGACTGGTCGACGTTCGATAGCGAATTACATATAAATATATATATATTTATACACAACACGCACATGTGATGCATGGTGGGGAAATTCTCGTACATTATATAATAAAAGCTGTGCAGAATTCGGTTGACCTGTTTCGTTATCTTTTTTCTTGCTTTTAAATTCACCGCGTTACTTTTTTACCGTCACAGATCGACTTGTATTTATTTATTAATTTATTTTTTGTTCATATTTTATACAAATTTCGATAGCAGAACCCGATAACAAGAACAAAGTAATGTAATATCAATGTTAAGGTGGTTCGTCGAAATTTTTTTTTTTCTTGTGTCGTCAGTCGAAAAATTTGCGATAAATACTGAAAAAAAAATTATCGTAAGACCTGGAGAAGGTTGGAAAATGTATATAGGTCGCTACCAATTATTGCAATATTTTTTATTTGTTCTTACATGTGCATCTTAATATATATATATATTAGTTTATTTTTTTTGGGTATCGTGGTCCAATAATCATTGTTCATAAAAATCAGTACTGCAAACGAAACAGGGTGATTAAAGTGATGCGATACTCCTATTTCCGTAACGAAAACTGTTATTTCAAACTTCTCCGAGACGATTAATCTTTCCGATTTGAAAAGACGAGAACAGCCAACTGCGGAATTGTTAGGCGCAATTTGCTGCTGATTGGTGGATGATTAATTGGACCACGGTACAAAATAAGACACAAACTAATATACGTACAAGTGTAGGCATAAAAATGAATAAAAAATATTATTATAATCGTTAGCGACCTCTAAAAATTTTCCTACTTCCTCCAGGTTTTACAACAATTTTTTATTCAGTATTTATCATAGATTTTTCGAGCAATACCTTTATAAAAAAAAAAAACAAAAAACAAACAAACTTAAAACGAACCACCCTAATCAAAGTATAAAGATACAAGAATTATACCAGGACAACTGCAAACTGCGTAGGTACACCTCGCATAGATATAATATTGTTAAAAACCGGGTTTATAATAATACAGAGAACGACACGCGATTCCAAAGTTGTCCTACGTCGATTGAACCAACATTCAGACGTCGGCGTGTCTACGCGTATGCGTGTGCAACGGGTACACGCGTACGTGCAGGTATACGCAATTTACACCTACGAGTATTTGTTCCATGCTGAACGCAAAACGCTGTGAGTCAGACGTAGGTATACGAGGTACATGGTGCCAGAGCTTTATTCGCCACGGGTTACCATCGAGAAACTACGGAACCAGCACGTTCGCGAGCTTACCGTACAGTCGGATTCACAATTACAAATGGAAAACGTTACGGGTAATGTAATAAAATTCTACGCGTAATTACGCGACGCGCAACTGGATTTACTGAAAATTTGACTGATCGTGAGAGTAGAATTTTTGAGAAACGAGTACGGATAATTTGCCTAGCTTGGAGAAATTTCCAAAAATTTCTGTTTCAATATACGCCAGATATACGTGAGACGAAATATTTTAATTCAAACATTCCAAGAGACAAAACATACACGCGATTCTAATCGACAACTTAGAAAAATTTGCTTGGTAGTGAAAAAAATTCCGTACGTAAGGTTGAAAACTTAACCCTTCGTTGACACCTCGGATCATTTTTTGACACGAACGAATTTTTCACAGAACGCTCACTTCAATTTCTTCTCAACAATTTAATTCTATATTTTACGAATTTTAATTTTTCCACACGTATTAAGGAATGTTCAATGTATACGTCTGAATCCTTGAGCTGAAATCCAACCAAAGCGTTGTTAACGAATGACGAACGAAGCACCATCGGAATAAAATTGACCCGGTGTGTCAAAGAAGGTTTAACAACGTCCGCGCTATTGAACGACGATAAATTTTGTTGTGACAAAAAGGTTGTTAAGGAAAAAATTTCCATAGAAGAGAAAAAAAAAAAAATCATCGACGTATCGAATTTCGCAACAATTCTTGCACGGCGCTGTACAAGAGTCACAGACGAATGTGACGCGTCTGCGCGATGATCGTCGCGACGTCGTCGTCGCCGTTGGCTCGGGTCAAGACAGTTTGAGCTTCGCGTGGCGTTGGAGAGAATCGGAGCTGCAGGTTGCAAGCTCGCAGCCTATACATGATACGTGGTGGCCTGCAACGAAGCTCCGTTGAACGCGAACGCCTAGCGCCTGCCTGAAAAGCTCGCCGATTGTCGCGGCAAGAATGTCAAAAAAGTAAAGAGAAAAAGAAAAGGATTTACAAAAAACAAACAAACAAAGCGACGACAATTAAATATCGGAGCAGTGTGTAAGGAGTCAACACCCTGGTTGACATCGAGTCATCGTGGGGCCACGGGGGGCGGAGGGGGGAGGGGGGAGGGGCGGGTGGGTGGGAGTGGGGAGGGGCAAGAGAGAATTTTCAAATTCATTACTCATAAAGCCGCAGCGGTCAGTGGAGTGCCGCAGTATAAAAGTGAATATCGCGAATGTGCAGGATTGCATCGTGAGCAGCCGCGTTGTGAAGCAGAGCCGGTGAATCCGCGTGCGGCGGAAAGGCGGATTTATAATATGAGGTCTTCCCGATAGCGAGGATCGAACCCCGTTCTACCCCATTTCGTCGTTCTCGTTAATCATAAAATATAGACACACGCGCACACACACACACACACGCGGTTGGTTAGACGGACAGACGGACGGACGTGGAAACGTACGATACGAGTTGAAAAAAAGGTGATATACTCGATATTCGATAATTTTGAGGGTGACTACGAAGAGGGTGAGGGGATGACAAGGGGGAGGAGAGGGAGGATAATATCGAAGTAATCGCTTCTTCTTCTTCTTATCTCCTATTATTGCAGCTGCGTGTGTATAAATATATGAGATGTGATCGGAGCCGCCGTTGTCTGCAAAATGACTGCGTCGTTACGACGGATCTGCGCCCTCCGGGTCCTCCTCGTTGGCTCCTGGTGGCTGCTGCTGTCCCGGCCAGTTATCGGGGCGCCGGATTCTTCCGAGATAACGACACCGCAAGGTGAGTCGCACACCGGCAATATCTGTTTTTTCTCCCCCCATTTTTCAACGACGGAAATTGATTTTTTCTTTTCTTTTATTAACCTTTATTATACTGCGATAATTAATAGCTAGATTTCTTTTTCTATGTCGGCCTTAACGCTCGTTTTGTTCGTAGGTATATAATTAAATGTAACGTTTCGCGCTATTTTGTAAAAATCTTTCGTTACTCGGTCGAGGAAGAAAATAAATAAATAAATAAACAAACAAATAATCGATGATTTTTAAATTGCCGGTAAAACCTCTTTTATACTCGCGTCTAATGCCGGCATTACAATGTGTAATAAGTCATGTAATAATGGATAATGCCAGAGGCAAATTGTTAAATATGACACTCGACACGCGCAACGATTATACGTACGTATAATTACTGCATCGGCTGCATATGTACTGAAAACATAATACAGTTATTATCTTACGTCGCCGGTGCGATTAATACGGCTATCATTTTTTTCTCTTTTTTTACTTTGAACAAACAACGATGATTTCAGTCGTATCGCTGTACCTGCAATCAATCAGCCACACTGTTAAAAATGATTTGGAACTTACCGAAATTTATTTATTTATTTATTTTTTAAAAAGTACTTTGAGTTTACTAAATTTTGTAGTAACTTCATTATATTTTCAAATTGAATAAATAGTGAATTAATTCATTGTTCCATATCCGAATAAAGCTTCCAATACAGTATAGGAAGTTCCATACAGAAATTTTTAACAGCGCAGCGCTTATTTCTCTCTCTCACTCTCTCTCTCTTTCTCTCTTTCTCTCTTTCTTCGAGTAAACATAATCGATATCACCGCCGTTTCAATAATAACGCCAAGAGATCATTTGCCTACATGTATGAGGCACGATTTGCATCGTACACTTGAATTGTGTGGAGAAAAAACATAAAGAAACGGGTTCAATCACAGCCTACGTATAGTCAGAAACTTTATCTTTCGTACTCAATGACGACACTTCGATACATCCATTCTTTCTCTTTACAAATCAATATCTCATTCATTCAACACTGACTTGCTTTTACCGTTGTGTTTATAAATAATCTGCATCATTGTACGCGTATTATCTTCACGATGCGGAAAATCTATTCGATGGTTTGAACCGACGCCGAAGTAAAAGAAACGAAAAAAAAAATTAACACAATCATTATTACGAAAAGCATAAGCGATAAAAATTGCCGATGTTTTTGAATCCTTTTCGACCTCAAATCTGATACAAAACTATAATTAATGTACATGTACAAAAATTCTTGCTAATACCGCTAATGGAACAAAAAGATTGCCCAAAAATTCAACGAATGATCATCGGATAAAATTCTGTATACTTTAAGCGGAGGTTGCAGAAAGTTTTTCGGTATTGAAATTTTCCCTATTGGCACGGCTCGTAAGGGAAAGATTGCACGTCAAGTTATATACGAATCATGCCTTGTACTTCCGTCATCTGTGTCGCATTGCAAGTAGATACTTAAGTACATGTACGTATGTAAAGTTGTGCCGATAACAGAGCCACTGTTCATCTAATCACTGCTGGCTTGTTTCTTTCTCCTCATCTATCGTAGATCTGTAGATAATTTGAAACTTCTAACGTAGCTGCAGCGTCTCACCCTGATATATATATATATATATTTTACGCTTCGCGAAAATAAAACGAGATCCTTCGATATCGAAGGCACTTCGAATCGAAGATTCAAAACGCCAACTCACGATTTCAAGTTTTAAGTAACAAAAGCCCATTTTACTAAGACAATAAGAAAAAATCCGGGCAAAAACGACTGGTATCCATAATTATAACGAGTAAGTATAAGAAACAATTTTCTTCCTTCGTCCAATTATTTCTTCGAACAAAAGAGATCAAGCGAGATAGAAGGAAAGAGAGAGCGTAGATCGGACGAAGTGAAGAAAAATTCGGCTCAACGTAGAAACGAATTGGCAAACTTGGTATATTGACATCGATCGGATCGATCACCGACTGCGAGAATTTCTCATTCTCCACAAGAGACTAGAAGGGCTGGGGGAGGGGAAACGTGACGTTGCCCGGGATCCTTGTCTCCTCACTTGAAAGGGTTTACAGTCAAGGGTCCCTCTCTTATTCCTCCCGGCTGTTCGCGATCTGCGCCGCTCCTCTCATCGCCGTACTATATAATGTATATATGATGCGGTACATGATACCCACTAAATGGATTTATTTCTGTCTCCACATAGCCGGTTATCTTCTATTTTTCCCTTCAATCTACAGTTTACAACGCCGTTTTGCATCGAAACCTGCATTATTTTTCACAATTTGCACTCTCGGATCAAAAATTAGTGCCATTTTTTTTTTTTTCTTTCCAACCCTAGAAAATGAAAAATTTACAAGTAACGAAGAAGAAGCAGGAAGAAAGAAATTGAAGGTTAGATCATGCGTAGAAGTGAGACCTACTGAAAATATACACGTGTAATAAAGAAACCTAAGCGAAGAATTGACGCAATTTTGAAAAATCGAATTTTTGTCCCCGTCAGCTTTGCTGTTGTTTAGTTTTTTCTTCTTCTTCTTCTTTTCAAAAATAGCAAAGGGAGAAAAACCTGCGTATTTTTCCCGCTACGCACAGCAGCGAATAAGCGAGAAACCGAGTTTGGATTCGCAGGATCGATATTCCAGAGTCAGCACCACTACGCCGTAAAGAAGTTATACACTTAGGCCCGCATCTTTCCTTCACAAAGCTTTCCACTCCAGCTTCTCTTTCACCACAAAACCGTGTGCTTCGTACTTTGAGCATTTATACACTTCTCCCCCGTTTCTTTTCCACAATGTCCCTTGCAAAAAATTTCAAACTCCGCGCAATACGAGGCAACCAATTTTCCCCCCGAACGGCAGCAAAAATTCTCACGCCTACGTGAGTTTAAAATCAATTCTGAATCGTGTGTAAAGAAGAACGAGAGAAAAAAGAAATAATGTTAGTTACTGGATGAAGAAAAAAAATCTAGTTCGAATGCAAATACAAGTTGCGTATACAAGTCTGGAGTATACGTAATTGTTCGATAGCTTGTATTACACGTGACATATTTTTACACAACAACCGGAAATTGTATAACTTGTAAATACATAACGTATAAATTGTATAATAAGATCATTTTGGATACACGTGAGAAGATTGTAATAAAAAAGAAAATAAGAAAGAAACGAGCTGGAGAGAAAGAGAGAGAAAAACGTAATCTTGTACATAAATCATCCGCGGTTGTAGAGCAGAAAAGGAACGAGCTTCAGGGATAGGAGGAGGTAATATTTGCCTGACAAAGTGGTCAAGAGGTTAACACTGTCAAATTACTCTTATGTCGTGAACGCAATTTCATCGAAGGAAGTCGTCGACGGACCGAACGGCGTCGGTGGTCAAACAACGGAAGACGAGGCCTGGACAACAACAACAACTGTATTCAACGTCGTATTTATATACATCGTGTGCGCATATATATATATATATATATACATATATATGCCTATATTCATAGCAAAGCCGGTAATTTCCCCGCACAAGCCGCAACAATAACGCGTGGGGTAAATGAACAACAATTATCACGCCTGTATATTTTAATTCGCGTTCAATCTCACTTCATATTTTTGGGATGGGGTTGAAATTCCGAAAACGCCAAGTGCCGAATTTTTCGACGGCGAAACTTAAAGCAAAGAAATCAAACTTTGTCGAAAGATCCGAGTTTCGAATTATCCGAAGCCCGACGCTCAAAGTACCGAAAGTGCAAAAATTTCTAGAATTTCTAAATCTAAAACACCGAAATTCCGAAATTTGATCTTTCTTTGTTTTGGATCCTCGGTATTTTCACGTTCGGAACCCTGGTAATTCTGATTTACCGTTTTTCGGCTGTTTTGCACTCACTTGTTGATTAAACTACGCTGTGCGAGTATATTTTAACTTTCGGAACTTTGCTCTTATACCGTAACTTGAATCTTCGGAATTTTGCATTTCCAAATTTTTTGATCCGTCGGCTTTCCGGCCGTTCGAAACTTTGTTGTTTCTGCAAAGTTTGATTTCTTCACTTCAAGTCTTGCCACCAAATAATTCGGAATCTCGGCACTTTCGGAACTTGTCAAATTCGAAACTTCAACCCCAGCCCACCATGATTTTGAGATCAATTCAGAATCAGAATTCGCGAAAAATTGACTGCACGGGTTCTTCTTAATACCGGCGCTGTTATTAACTTGCACCCTCTCAATTCCAGGGAAGATTTAAAGCAGGGGGGAAATCCAAGGGATGCGTGCGATGTAATTAATTAGCTTCGAACGAGTGGCTGTCGAGGTGCAGGTGAACCGGGAAATTATAAACGGACAGAGCGAATTAGCTTATTCGAGCCGCTGCTGCATGCGAGGTGAAAAGGGATATCAAATAATTAGACCGCATGGAAGCTTCGGCCGAAGGAGTGTATGCCTTGAACAAAGTACACATAATTACAAACTTTTTGTCATAATTAATTGACGCGCAATATTAATTAACGTATCCGACTTTAATTATTACAATTACAGTCTTACTCGCTTTACCGGAATCGATGTGCGGAAATAAATGCACCCTGTAAGATTATCAGCTTTGGCAATATTCGAATATGTCGAATAATCTTTGCGCGAAAATTTTGCACCACAGTGCCATGGGAAATAGTAAAATGTACATGATTTAACTTTTCAACACAGAAATACAATCGAAGAATCTTTGTATAATTGCCTATGCTTCGAAATAGGGAATAGATAAAAAAAAATGTTGTACAAAAAGTTAAAACATGGCCGCATATTTCTTGTACTGTATAATGTACGACTATGACTTCATTGGTAATTGCTTTTCCGTGTTTCAAGTGAAGTCGATTCTTGCGGAGCTGAAATAAAGGTAAAAAAAGAAATTAAATAAAAAAACTTGCGGTCGTGTCGTAATCTGAAAATCGCAAGGCAAGCAGGTAGATCATCTCGTCAAGCAGCGAGGTAAGGAGTTTCAGAAAGTTCAAATCGTTCGTACTTTCCAGATATTACACCTCTTGCCCATTGTAGGCAATTTTCGATAATGATCGCGTGGGCGGCAGTGAGAAATTCCGCGAAAAATTAAGTCGCAATTTATCCTTGAAAAGAGAGAGAGAGAGAGAGAGAGCGAAAAGCCTTACAATAAGATAAAATATAGCGACATCAAGATAAGCTCGTGCACAGCTGATACGAAAAAGCTTTTAGTTTCTGTTCCATCAAGCATTCTGAATTCCTGTATTCAGGCTGTCGCTCGGGAGGGTTGGCGTAAAAAAAAAACAAAATGTAATTACAAATGACGGTATCGCGTTCGTGAGAAAAAAATAATAAAATAAAAAAAAAAAAAAAAAAAACAGGAGTCACAGTTTGCAATAGTTGATGCAAGTAGCGAAATCGCGCAGCCGTCGAATCAGCCAGCCGAGCTGCAGTAGAAACAGACTCGTACGTCAGACGGAACAAGTAGAAAAGGAAAACGTTCGGTTCGTCCCACTGATTTTAAGACTGTAAGTAGTGTGAGTTGGCGATGCACGGACGCGTTCCGATTTCGCGATGAAATTTCAAGGCGGACCGCATAGAAATAGTTTCTAGTAAGAATGACCAAAGATAATCAATTTTTGTTTGTTTTTTTTTTTACTCCCATGAACGACGCAATGCAATATCAATTTATGTGATTAAATTACGAATTATTATCATTGTCTTACTTACTAAGTACCAGTTTGATATAGTAGGTGAAAAATGAATGAATGTATTCGCCTGATATTGAAAAATATTTTCTATGACACTATATTATCTAATTATCAAAACACTTTTCCGCTATATATACTGAAATTGACGAAATTTTGGTTTCGAAAGCACCGTTTCAAAAAAAAAAAAACGAAATAATCGATTAATGTTTACCGTTTCAATCAAGTCGTGTTCGATTACTTTTTTGCACCCGATTAATTCGACGCATCGATTACTTTTAGCTTAGTAGCCATCGCTAGACTTTCCGGAGAAAAACTTGACAAAAGGAAGAATAAAAAACATTTCACTTCTATCAGAGATTGGTCGCATTTGCAGATCTGAGAAAATATTCAGCACACGTCACCGCGTCGCTGGAATTTTCTGCCGTGTGCTGAAAACTGCCTTGACCGTAAAACAAGGCTGAGAATTTTTAGTGCCGGATCAATCATTCAATTTACCGCAATTCGGTTTCATTTAAAGTTAAACGTAATATCGCATAATGACACTGCGAGACGATCCGCATAATGGGATAATTATATTTTGACACACGTATATTATACAATGAACCAAAAATTGCGGCGTTTACAAATTTGTCGATTTCGTAATATTAAACTTTCTAATATAATCGTGTAGGATTATTCGCCGTTATTTCATGCAAATCAACAATTCGTATAATATACAAATATCCGTAATATAGATTTAAAAAAAATATCGAGAGAAGCGAATAAAAATCCAAAAAAAAAGAGAAAGAAAAAACAAAACCTCTTCAACCGAATTCGCAATGCACGAATAAAGTGGAGAAACACATTTGAACGTGACTTAAAATTTGGTAAAAAATGAATCATTCGACGAATTTCAGTTCGTTTCTTTTTTTTTTCTTTTCCTCTCTCCATTTTTCCCATCGTCACCAGTTATTATATTCACCTGACAAAGGTAAAGATAACTTTTGCTCGATTAACTTTTTGTGGTTGATATTCGGAGGCCTCGAAGAGTTTAAAAAGTGTATCAAACGGTTGGTTACTTATATTATATGCCTACAGCAGAAACTCGGAGTACAGGATTAGCTTGCAGAAACAGCAAACTGGGTGCAAACGACAGCACGTTTGGGGGTAAGATTGCGGTTGGCAGGTGCGGACAAATAAAGTTTCGCAGTTTGCGGCAGTACGAACCACGTTTGTCAGTTTAAACCACGGATGTATTTTTCACCTTCTCAAGCTTTAACCAAGGCGTATTTGTAGCAAAGCTCGAGCGCCGAAACTTCTCTGCAACTTCTCTTAAATCCCTGAAACCGCGATTCTCGTCGTCCTCGTCGCCATTTCGCAAAGACAAACTTTCGCGAGAGAGTTGCATAAAATGTTCGTAATAATATTATCTGTCTGTCTGTCAGTCTATCTATATACGGGGCATTCCACACCAACTCAGTAATATACATATATATATACACATACGAGTATCTATCTGCTTATCTATTTAATCACGCATAATTCCTTCGAATTTTCTTTTCGCTCTATTGTCAGGAGACGTACCTATGTATACTATACCTGTCAGGATTTTTCAAGAGGTTCGATTGCACGCGAAAATCGATCGCGAGTCGCTTAAAAAAATAAACAAATAAATAAATATATATGGATAATGACACGGTCACAATATAAATTCGCGAATGAATTCAGTACGTGCGTATATATCGGAACTCGAAGCACACACGCAATAAAATCAGCAAGCGAAGGTTCGCACGCAAGGTTTCAATACATCGAATAAACCAACCCTGATCCTAGCGTCCGTCTACGAACGAAACCCTCGGCTCAGCGAATAAATCGTTACCCACACCTAGAAGCTCCGGTTTCTAGCTTATCCCGAAGCAAGCCTCTTGCGTAGTCCCCAAACACTGTATACATACATGATGCAACATTCCACAAGTTACAGACACCCGTACATATGTACATGTAACTATATAATTTCGTTGCACAGAAAGCACGGGAATAAAAGAAGAAAAAAAAAAAAAAAACACGCTACAGTTAAATAAATTTCAATATTACGATGCATGGTAGACATAAATTTTACAACTTGTGAAAAGCAGAGCCTCGACTTGTTATTTATATCGCATATTTCGCCTTCAAGATCGTAATATTATAATAAATCAGTCAAACTTTGCGAATCGGTGACTTTAAGCTTTCGCTCATTTTTTTTTTCTTTCACCCCTGACCCGCACGACCGTACATCACAAACAAAAAAAAGTCACGTCTGACATCACCGTGGAGTGATACGGAAAGAAAGAACCGAAACAAAAACAAAAAAATAAAAAAAATAGTCAAAAGATGAAGAAAAGAAAGAAGCGAGAAAGGTAAGAGGTTAAAAAAAAAAAAAGAAAAGAAAAAATCCGCAACGTCAATCAGCGAGGACTATCGGCTCTTGTAGCGGGAAAATAAACGGATGATTTATCGGGAGCTGAAGTCCTTTGCGCATCGCCGTAACAAACTTAAGTGATCTATTGCTTTGCTTTTCCTCCGATAAGAATCCTCGTTGCCATTATCATCGTCGTTATTATCATTATCATTATCTTTATTGTTATTATTGTCATTATTATTATTATTCCGATACCTTTGCTGTTTTTCAATCATAATTGCATATTTAAAGCCATACGATTATTGAATTTCATTCCGTACATCGTTTTTAAATTCAACAAACAGCTGCAAGCGTGTAAAATAAAGCTTACCCACGTAAAGATAATGCATCTTTATATTTGTCGCAAGCTTACAATCTAGACGCGTTGCGTGCAGGTCAGCCGCACGCGTGTTCGTAAACGGAGATAAGAATTCTTCGCGAAAAGAGAAGAAACCAAACGAGAATTGGGAAAAAAAAGGTAGGAATTATCAATAAAAGAGAAACCCGCGAAGATAAATTGAACCAACTAGAATTAAAATACATCGATGGCGAAAATTGTCGTATCAATGTAGGATAATTTGTTATTATTTATACACAATTCTGAATCGTTCGAAATCACTGACAGGCGATTATTTCAATTCAGCTAACAGTGGCAAGAAATGTAAAAAATGACTGAGCGTCGATAGGCAAACTAATAATGATACAATAACAACAAAAAAAGAAAAGAACTGCCATTAATTCTCAGTTTATACGTACATTCAACTCCAACTCGTAAGAGTAACGATGTTCGAAAAAATTTATAATTGAGAGATTACAGTGAGCGTTAGCTGCTACTTTGCGAGAAAAAATTCACATCATCGTACCAGATAATCTAGAAAAATTGCGCACTTCCTCCAAGTGGAATAAAAGTCACATTTCGAGGAAGTGCAATTCGTCGAGATTGCATCATACGGCGATGTGAATTTTTTCTCACACAGTAGAACCAACGCCCATTGAGACCTCGCGGTTGTAAATTTTTTCGAACATTATTACCCTTGCAATAAAATATATGCCAAGAATGGGAAAATCCACCCTCTTTCAGTCACGGGTTAGAGTTGAGATAAAATTCTAATAAAATCAGGGTATTGTTTTTGAATTATTCAAAGTTGATTTGGGATTCGGCCCGGAAAAAATCATCACCATCCTAAATGGAAATCACCCTAGTATACATACACATGTATGTATTGTATACACTCCACGTACTAATGTACGTAAAAATGAACTTCTCTCAAAGGTAAAAAATATTTCCTCCATTTTTCGCATAAAATTCACCGTGAGATTGAACCTTCGATTTCTATACCTATATATTACACATGTAGTACCCACGCATTGATCCTACAGTATATACATTATACATATGTTTGCATATAATATTTTATAAAGTGAGGCAATAGACATGAAAACATACAGTACATATGTAATACATTCGCTCGGTCGAGTGCCGTATACGTAAACACATACTATATAAATTCGCAATCGGAAAACTTACGAGAGTTGAGAAAAATCGGAGTTTCCTCTCCTTTCTTTCTTCTTCTTCTTCTCAAATCTTTCTTTGTACGGCTGCTGTAGCGTTGATTAGATATTTCAGCAGCTGTGTTAACAATAAACGCGTGTATAACGGAAGCGTAGCTGTACCGCGTGTAGAAGAAAAAGAAAAGCCGCGAAACTTTGTATTGTTGTACAAATATCCGTACAAGGTATATTTCCCACGTACACAAATGCCAGATATGTGTAATCCACGATTCTTTAAGTGGGTCAAGACCCAAGATTTGTCTAATTGGATAGCAAGTTCTCTCGAGTATTCACGTACAACAAGTGAGTATGAAAGAAGAAAGCTCGAGACAAATTAGCCGGGTTTGCGACGTAATCAAAGGACCCCGCCTTTCGAGATATCGACTCGCGAATTTTCTTTTCTTTTCGCAAACAACAACGCTGACCGAGGCCACGTCATCGTTACTCTGTACATACGGTATTACATTGTTCGCTTAACAGTTTATTTACTTTAAACACGAGTGTTATTCCATGTCCCGGAATTGAATTACAACATTGTTTGAATACATTCACCCCGCGGCGTTCATTTTACTCCTCATTTTCGACGTTTCATTCCTTTCATTTAACGACTTTATTTTCTTTACATTTTGTATTTCAATTCAAATTAAGCACACCGTAGTAATTAGATCCTATAACGGGTTGGAAAATACCCAGTTCCATTACCTTTTGTGTTACGAGTAAAAATGTGATTACTTGGTCACGCACATTTCTCCCTTGCCCCCCCCCCCCCCCCCCCCCCCGTCTTCTCCCGAATTTCACATTACGCGTCTCCGTTTCTTGGCGGGGGTAAAATAATATACACAATAAATTGGCGTCTTTCGTGCAAAAATAATTTTTTGCCATTTTCCGCTTTGGCATCCCCTAAAAAGTTTGTTCAGGTTAAAAGAAAGGTTCTGTCAAAAGATGAACGCGTTATACGTTACGTGAAAGATCGCGCTCAATTGATTTTTCAATTTTGTACATTTTTAAAAAAAAATTTATTTAAAATTTATTTATTTATTATTGAGTGTTGCCGAGTCGGCGGTGACCGAATGCGAACTTTCAAGATATTCTCTCGGTATATACCTGTATACGTACAATGTTGCACCCAGATTAAATCCAACACTGAATACTATAAAATTATTAAGTATAATAAACAGAAATAATGATGAAAGCGTTAAAACTCTAACGATAAATTCAACTTAATAAAAAAAAGAAATTAGCACAATAAATTAATTTGAATAAACATTTATGGGAAGCAAATTCTGTCAACGAGGCTCTTGCATAAATAGCACAGTAAAACCTCAACAATCTGTCAATTAAAATAATTACCAATTACTTAGCAGATACTTATCGCTATAGCAGTTGTAAACTGAAAGCTCAATTTCTCATCGTGCACACCCAAAAATCAACGCACAAAAATATCATTCGATTTACTACTAAAAAATATAATTTAAAACAAGTTCAACCATATTTTTCACAATATCAAGTCATCACAGTTTACACGTCAGATTGAACAAATTGAACCGTTCGTTCTAGTTTAAGTGATAAAAAATTCACGTACTACGTACCCCGGTATATATACACGGTAGGTATATTATCATTCGCGATAGTTACAATTGCGGAACGAAGTTTATGCCGCGTTCGCAGAGAAACAGTACAGTTCTCGTTTCGATATGCGAATATGTGGGAAAATGTTGGTAACCGTTTCGCGTGTTCGACTAAATTGGTCGTGGCGTTAATCACGCGGCGTCGCGCGTTTTATGCAATCGACAAAACGTGAAGTCGAAGAAATTTAGTCACAGACTTGATACTTGCAAATAATAATGGTAAAATCGGAGCAGGAAAGTAAAAAAACTGTCGATAAATTCTATCACGCGACCGTTCGATTATTAATCATCGGTTACGCAAGTATAAAAAAATCGTCTCAACGTTCGTTTAAATCGTCCGAAATTTGTCGATTTTTTTTTACATTTAATTATAAAGAAATTGAAAATCAAGGAGCGAGTTAAGCAAAGAGAAAACAAAACTGGATCGACATTTTATTTGGCCGCATGGCAAAAATGGCGCCAGGCACCGCGCGACGCTCGATACAATCAAAACGTATGTATAAAACTTACGTAAAATCGTGCGGTACGTATAATAACATAATATACGTAAGTCAGTCGAAGTGTAGGTGTAATATTATACCCGTGTATGAGGCATTCCGCGGAAATTTTTTCCTACGTTAGTACGAGCCCTGAAAAGCGTCCGAAACAATTTTCAAATTATTTTAGTCACTCGACCTTAGCCTACGATTCTTTAAACCCATCTCAAAAACACCCTCGCCTAAGTTTCAGAGCGGCCCCCTCAGTTTCTTCTAATTTTTTTGAACGTCATATCTCGTATTTTTTAAATCGTTTTTTCTACCGCGTCTTTGTGGCAAAAGATTCAGAATAGAATAAAGAATTTTTGACAATTATCGAAACATTGAAACGTGGCGTTTAAAACGTTTAAAGTGCTCGAGAAAAATAAAAGTAAAATACGATTTTTGAGAATCGTTTGAGATATCTTTAAAAAAAGATGCCAATTTTTAGATAAGTTTGAATAATCGAAAAAAAAATTGAAATACTCAAGCAAATAAAAAATTGTGAGAGAAAATAATTGGTCGCGTTTACACGGAATGCCCCGTATGTATATAATATTGCACACACATATACAACGTGACAAAAAGCGACCGGCTTCCACCGCCTTCGGTGATATTTCGCGTGCTCGTTCGCCTTTCGCCGCGATTAGAACGTTCCTTACTTCCTTCGCGTATCCGCATCCGCATCCGCATCCGCATTCGCATTCGCATTCGCCCCCCATCTCTCTGATTCTCCTTTCCCCTCGTCCCCCCTCCCCCCCCCCGCGCCCCTTCCGGAATTACGTAAAAAGTTGTAAAAGCTCGCCGAGCTTGCGGCATATTGGGTACACAACTTTTAGGGGTGGGGAAATTTCTTCCCCCGTACAAGATATAATCAATTCGTGGTGAAGCTTAAAGGGTCTCGTCCGTCAAAGCCGAGGCAATATCGCAGCAGCTTTCGGTCTGTGAGCACGATTGACTAATATAGTTGTTGCGTTGTTGCTGTTCTTCTTCTTCTTCTTCTTGTTGTTAGGTGTACAAAAAATGCGGTACGATATCCGTTATGGATAAATCGAGCGACAAATATTGCAATACGGTACTAATATTGTAAAATACTTCAAAGTCTAAACTTATACTCTACGCCTTCGATCCGCAAAGCAGGAATTTAATCTATACGTTATAAGGTTATACGCGCATAATACACAGCTGGTTCATAGGCAGAGAATCGCATAATTACTCAAGGAATTATCCGTTTCAAACTTATATATACACATATACGTAAGCGTGTATAAGTATAGAGCTATATTCCACTCGCGTTTATATATCCGCACTGCAGGTTTTACCCCCAGCAACTGTAGTATATACACATATAGCGTATTACACAAACCTCAGCAATTATACCTAATTCTTCGAATGATAGTCGTAGAGCAGCGTATTTTTTATACTCGTTTATATTTTCTCTTCCGTTTCATCGTTGCCGACCGATGAGATTCAACTGTACGTTATACTCGTGTTTCTTCGGACTGATTTTTCTTCACAAGTTTGTGAGATTGTGTGAAATTCAGTACAATCTTGTACAAGTGAAACGAATAGTAAGTAACTCGATTCAACACTCTGTGGCGCAGCGTCGGTTATTCAAGCTTTATACATTCACTTTTTTGACACATCGCTCTTTTATTTCGCATAATTGGACTACTAAAATGTCAATGTTCATGTTTTAAGAGGGATTATGATGATTCTGCGAATATAGCGAGCGCTGTAAATAAACAAAGTGTTGAAAATGCCTATTTTTAAAGAACAAATGTAATTATGGGAAGATCAGAGTGACTAGAAAAGCGAAACTCGGTACTCGGGTTTTTGGTGTAGCGCTAAAAATGAATCCGTTATCAAAATTTCGAAATTCAAGATGGCGGCTCCGATAGGTCGGAATAAAAGTATAAAAATTAATCCGATTCGCTTGAAATTTCTTACTCGTGAATTTTCGGGGTCATATTTGTCGACCGAAAAAACACCCGAGCGTGCATTTCCGAGCCATTCCGATCGCTTTCGCGTTTTCACTTCACCATGTTGAATTTCGTAAATATCTCCGATCCGACCCCAATTTTTCAACCTTCAACCAGCGACCTCGAGAACCCTTAAATTGTATCTCCGGTCTCAAGGAATTTCAATGCGAGAAAAAATGTACGCATCAAATGGGTGTAAAGCAGAACTCGTACGTCTTTACTGACATTTTTCAAGCTCAATCCCGAATTCATTAATCCTCTGAAGGATTGTAAATTAGTAATAACGTAGGTACAACGAACGTCTTCAATTTCGCGAAAGAACTTGAGTCGGTTATCCGCATTTTCACACGTATTTCACACGATTATGGATCGGTGTAAACGTCGACTTTTACGTACATCCGCATTACGCGACGCAGTCCTCGGCTTGCGGGCGAATGTGTTTGTAGTCGTAGGCGTAACATGCATTGTACCTCGTAGATGGAAATGCGGTGGATCACGTGCCCGAGGCCTCGGTTCTGCATTACGTAAACGTTCGTGCAGAAAAATGCGGGAAGAAAAAACTAAAAACCAAACTCTTCAAAACGGCCGAACGACGTTTTTATCCGCATTTTGATTTTTCCATTTCACCGCGACGCAAATTATCGATTCTCAGGCTAAACCTACGTGACATATGTATTTAATTCGATCGCGAACAATTTTTTGCAAAAGTATTATCTTAAAAATATATCGAAGAAATTAAAAATTTTTCAACCATACGTTTGATAATTACAGGCGAAATTTTGCCGATTTCTACACGATTTGACCCTTCGAGCTTTTCGATTTATCAATGTTAGTTAGCCTGTTTTGATCCTGACTTCGGAGTAAAAATTTGTACATTGCGGAGAAGAAGACGCGGCGTAGCGGGTATTGATCGCTTTTATGGGCCTCAATCACCGTGTTTGTTTGTTTGTTGTTTTTTTTTGTTTTGTTCTCTCCCTACCATCACGATACACCGCGTTAAACTTGAACTTTACCAAGCTTCACCCAATTCTGTATTCCAATTTTGCCCCGATAATGTTTATAGTATATATACGATATATGTGATCGATAAAATTCTTTCATCGGATTTTTCTTTTCCGTTGTAAATTCGAATATAACGACAGACGAATTCTTAACGATAAAATTGCAAAATATAACAAGCGTTTCTTTTTCACGTTCAACTCTTTTCCTAAATATATACTTCGTTCAAACGCAGTTCCAAAATTTATTCTTTCTTCCAAGTTTTTTTTTTTATTTTATTTCTAACCATGCACTTGCGTGCTCTACTTTACTTATTGTATATCCAATGTATATCAGTAAATCGTACTATACACCGTGTATTCATTTAGTCCGAACGATAAGAATTTCGAACAATAAATTTAAAAAAAAATATATATCATAAACTCCGTACAAGACGACAAATATCATAAACGGTTAAACTTTAGAACATTGCACGGTAACGGAAATTGGTTGGCATTGATCCGAATACGAGGCAAACGCTACAAACCGGAAAGGGATCTGCTTTATACGCATCAGTTGAATTTCATCGTTTTTCGTTAAAGCCCAAAGGACTCGTTTCGGCGTATCGACGTCGGTTTTACCGCAGGTATATTTCCACGCTGCGGAACAGAGAGAATCGAGAATATTATACCTTGTGCATGTATATATCATAGCTTCGTACCCAACTGCGTGTGCTGCCCGAGAGAAATGTAGGGAAAAATGGGCGGTAAGAGGAAAAGAAAAAAGAAAAAGAAAAGAAAATAAAAACGATAAAGGCAAGGAAGGATAGAATGAAAAAAAAATAAAATAAAATCGCACGAAAACAAATTCGTCTGCAGGTCGTAAAAACCGTGAAATAGATTCGCAAGAAACCTTTTTGAAGTTGAAACGAAACGTCATATTAGATCCTCAGACCCATTTTTTTCGGTCACGGCTGGAGGGAGGGAGTAAAAGAAAAAACTTCAGATCGTATAACGTAACGTGTAAAATATTGTAATGCAACTGCGCCTTGCGCCTAATGTTGCGCAGAAATTTGCGCGAATCTACGTTCAAACGGTTTTTCATTTCCACAAAGAGAAATAATACAAACAATAAAAATATTGGATAGAATTTTAACAAGCAAATAAGAGATATGAATTTTTATCGCAGAAATTGAAAGAAACGCTTTCTTGGCGTTATTAAAGGTAAAATTTATTATCCTATACTACTTTCCGCAAAAAAAACATCGCTCGTGAATTTACAAATTCCATATCCCTAACCCGTCGTTCATTTTTCAGTTAAATTATTCACTCGCGAATGTTACTTCACGTTCCGTCCGGGGAAATTTATATTCCCCAAGAGAGACGGGACGACGAGAAGTGGATAATATAACGTATACAAAGATTTCCAGAAATTCATCATCTCTGATTTTTTCAAGAGCTTTATAAAAGCTTCTCCGCGAAAGTAAGATTTATCTCTTGCTATTTGCTTAAACTTATAATTATTTTTTCTACCATGTTGTAAGAAGAAAAGACAAAGTAATATTAATACAACTGCCGCAGGCAAATGATAATAAATTCAGACTGTAACAATTTTCGTGTCTCTTTTTTGTATTTTACACCACATGTATATTACAATCACAAACGGATCGAGCCTGCAGACTATATAATATATAACGTAATAACGGTAATTGGTAAAAATGCAACATGTGAGGGCAGACTTGCGTGTCGGTCTGGTTCGTAGGCCCTGCAGAATCTCGCAGCAATCGCCACTGTGGCGGTAACGTCACGCAACAATGGGACCCTTGTATGTATTATTACGTTCTCGTACCAACCGTACTCACGTACCTCGCGGCTTGGGTCGCAAAAACATTAATTCATTGTATGCCAGAAATGAAAACGAAGCCAAGAGACCGGTCGTGACCGATAAAAGAATTAAAAAAAAAAAACACACACACACACGCGCAGACAAGTTTTACGATAAAGAAAGAGAGAGAGAAATAATGAAAATATAAAAGAGAAGAAAAAAGGTTTCAAAAAAAAAGTGTGTAAAATTTTGTAATCTTTTATGCAACATGCAGCGTAACGTGACGTGGTGTTCATCTCGCCGTCACCGTCTGTCAATACGAATGTTATCGCTGTTATACGCCACGCATCGTGTATAATTTACAAGGCGTAGGTACGTGTACGTATAGGTGTGCAAATATACGTAAATATGCACTCGAGTTGACTCTGGGAACGAGGGCATTGTTACCGTTTCATTGTCTCTACTGTACGTACATTATATACTTATATTTCCCGTCAATATTTCATTACTTCGCGTTGCTGCATCGGTGGGGGTGAAGGATTCCGCAGTATAGGTATTACACGAGTCATACGTTATACGAAATCATACATTTTGCGCAGATATTCGGCTGTGCGCAAATTTGATACGCGTGTGAAGCTTACGGACAGAATTAGCAGCCGAACGTTCCGATGATGTTCGTACGAATAAGGTAGCGAAGTTCAGAAATCTAATTTTTGTTTTTAATGTCTTGAACCCCCGAATACTTATTTAAATACTAATTTCGCCTGCGGTAATGATATCATATTGATGTAAAAATCGCATGCGCGCAAATTAGAAATCTTGCGCATTCCTCCGATCGTCATGAAATATCTGCTTTAACGAATTCAGTCTTGTTCGATGAATTGTATTTGCCGAATCCTTGTTATAAAATATAACGTGCCGCAAAATTTTAACAATACCTCACGAGGTATAAAACATTTGTACAAATTGTCGGTTTTCCGATTTTATTCAATAATTCGTTATCAGGTGTACGTATTATCGGTACAGCAAAAACGAAATAATGACGAAGTAAAAAAAATTTCCCATTAATTATGTGAAGAAAAATAAGACAAAGAATGAAACAAGATACTTTTCATAATATGAAAATAGTGCGTCGCTGTTATAAAAATCTGGCATTAACAAAATGTGCCTAATAATTATATACCCGTCTTTGTTAGATTATTAATTACTGAATTATTTCGATTGAAATTTATGGTAGACATTTTTTTTTCCTCTCAACGAAGGAATAATTTTCCGATAAAACTTATCGCTTGTCAGAACTCTTCGTTCAATACATTGATTCTGAATCCCGGTTAAGTGTTTCTCAATGATTTCTTTTCCCTTTCGCCTTTCGAAATCCAGCATTCGTTTTTACTTCGATCTATCCGTATGAAATAAATTTTATCTCAACCAACCGTTGTCTAGACTAAATAATGATAAAACCCGTGTTTCGCAGGTCCAGCGACGCCGGGTAAGCTGAAATTCGCAGACAGATGCCAGCAGGACAACGACTGTGGATTTGTCGGTTCTTACTGCGAGCCAAGAACGAAAAAATGCAACTGCAAGGAGGAATTTCCGGCAACGAATCACATCGACAAGTGCGGAGTCAGTAAGTGCGAAAATTTTATTACTTTCATATTTTAATCAATTACAGCGCAGATTTTCGCGCGCCGTTTCATTGTAGAACTTTCACAAGTGTGTATAATACCTCGTACATATTTTTCGACCTAATTTTACAGAGGCTAACATCAACGAGTCCTGCTTCTTCCGGGAACAATGCGAGTCGATGGTAAAACAGACCGAGTGCCGGGACGGAAGATGCATCTGCATTTTCGAAATGATTCCTGTACCTCGATACGACGGCGAGATAGAATGCATTGGTAATACGAAAGCAGATGCGAACAGATCGGATCGGATCTAAAGACAAACAAACGAAACGAAAAAAAAAACAATTCACTATGCATGCAGGAAAATAAGGGCCACGTAGTACTCCTGCCCTTACCGACCGAGCAAACTCAACCATATTATTCAGATTTTCGGGATATGAGTGATTTTTTTTAATTCCGCTAGAAGCGATCCATGCACCGTCGAAATTTGAACCCTTTCCCGTCGTTTGTTTATTTAATATTGGAAAAAAAAGATTGAGCATGCTCGGTCGGTAAAGGTAAAGGAGTACCACATGGCCTTAAACTCGACTGTCGGTTGAATTCGAAAAGAGATACAAAAGAGAGCTAAGCTTTGACCGTAATTTCTTTCGATTCAACGATAAATATCAGAAACTTTCACTTCACCGAAGAATTATTTGTCACGCCAGTTTCCTTTCTTTTATATCTCTGGGCATATATGTGTAACACACGCGACAGTCGCAAGTCGTGAATTTTCGGCCTGTTTGTTTAATCTGTTCAATTTTTTAGCCGAGCACAAGGAGCCACCGAGTCTACAATACGTAGATCCAGCAATGATTTGGGTTCTTGTAGCCATGGCACTAATGTTCATTATATTATGCGTCGTGCTTAGACTTTTCAGCAAGTGAGTATCCCATTTATTTACACCTGAGTATTTACCGACACACACACGCACGTTCTACGTGTTGTGTGAAACAAAAAAAAAAAATAAATAAATAAATAAATACCTTTCCAAATTGATTTTGCGTCCCAAATAAAGGAAGAAAAAAAAATTTCTTTGAAAAGGGAAAAAAGAATGTTTCCGCACGACGACATTGACGACCGGGAAAACCGTATGAAAAAAAAGTTTGAAAAAAAATTTCAAGCACGCTTTTGATAATTTCATTTCCCCCTCAATCTGTCACATATTTCTACCCCCCCAGGCCGCAATCGCGCTTTTCTCATACATACATCAGTGAGTAGGAAAATCAACGAGAATCCCTCGGGCGAAGTAATCTGAACTCTTGTTCTCCGCTGAAGAGAATATAATGATAATAATAATAATAATAATAGTAACCATGCATGACTATAGCGGTAATCATAGAAACGCGATCTCCGATGCAGCATCGAAATATCACGATATAACGCTCATACGGTAAAAAAGAAGAAGAGCAACTGTTCAAAAATGTAAGACCGAATGAAAAATTGCCTCGCGGAAGAAATTTGTAAAGATTATAGAACGAAGCACCAAATATTAACGAAAAATCGCTCCGATAAATGGACAATCCGAGTGTAAAAATTGCGTGGAAAAAAATATGTTTACAATATATGTACCTAGTAAGCCTTATATACCGGTTATAAGGGAATAGACTAGCGTGTATAAGAATCCAACCACCCCACCTCATCAATCATTTCCTTCGTCGAGTCACATTAATTCCGCGTACAATTCCGTATTACACACGTCATACAATACAAGATCTAGTATATAGGCATAGTGCAGGTATATGCATATATCCGAACTAAAATGTAACATGACTCACGGGCAAAATAATTTATATCTGCGCAATGTATGACAAGACTGCTTCTCCAGTCATGACCGTCAAAATATTTTTACAGCATAGTAGTAAAAATGATGCAAATGAACAATTACCGTTATTGCGTACGTTATACAGAAATTGAAAGTAATTGAATACTTCGATGATGTGCGATTGATAATTTTTTTTTGCATGCACAGATTAGTAGAGTAGCAAGGCCGGTTCTGGACAAAAATTCCTACATTACCGACACAGAACCATTTTCTAGAACGTTCAAGCTTGGGGGGATATCCTGATTACGGATAATTATATCGATGATCGGATCATTTTGTTGTCCGTCCAATAATATCCCCACCCTCGAACGATCTGGAAAAAGAAGGTTTACATGCCGGGCAAGTGTCGGTAATGTCGTCAATGTCGGTAAGTGTCGGATACAGGTTCCTGTCCAGAACCAGCTTTGCTGTTCTACTCAGATTTGAGAAGAAAAGAGAGAAAGACAAAAAAAAAAAAAGAAAAAAATAACAAATAAATAAAAAAATACGATAACGACTGTTTGATCGCGCGTGTATCGAAAAATGAATAGAAAAATAAAAATTCAAACTCGATCGATATCGCGATATAAAATGATCGTTTTTCAGGGCTCGCTGGCGGGAAACCCGGACGATATTCAACACGCCGAATCCGCGCTTAATGAACGTGTCCCTGCTGAGGGACAGCAAGCTTTTGCACGGACAGGAGCGTCGTGGCTCCCGAGGGAGCGTAAGGGGCCCGTCGAGGCAGCCCTCTGTGGCGTCTCTAAGGGCTCACTCACCCTCGGCATCGCAAGGTGCGAAAAACTCTCAACGAGTGAACCGTACGGGTTTTTATCCATTCATTTACTAAGCAAGCAACTTTCACCCAATAACTAACTCTCCTATAATACGCATACGTAATTTACCTACCAAGAAAGAGAAGAAGTGAAAAATAGAGTGAAAAAAAAAGAAGCACTCTCTTCTTGCAAATAACAATTTTCAACACTAACTGCAATATAGCCTCTCGTTATACAGACGTATCTTCTACTAATGCATATACATATATATATATATACACCTACTATACTGAAATAAACTAGTACGTATTTACCGTCATATATACATATATTATATATACTCGTACTAACATAGATTCTGTATTTATCTGTTCGATCGATCTAGATGCCTCTATACTATCTTGATTATGGTATACCTGCCTATTTATTTTTTCTCTTGTATACCTTTCTTTTTCTATATAGATTCGCATCTGTTGTGTATAACGACCTTATACCCTATTAGCTACTGATAGATTATATATACATACACACTATAGAATCGTAGATGGTATATGGTCAGAGATTTGTTCGAGATTTTTTCATCAGAAGAATAATTATAAATAAATTCGTTACGGCCATTGATTACAATCTTGTGCAAAATTTCGTCGCTGTATAAATTATCGGGATTATTCGGCGTTTTGGATAAATTTTCTCATCATCGCAAAACAAACTTTTCAGATAGTTAAATTTTTGTTGAATTGAAATTTTGTAAAAAAAAAAATCCATCAATCAAAAGTTCAAATAGAAATAGTTATGTCGAGACATAACAAACTTCGACGAGTTGAATCGAGATTTTTTTTGCCGTTTTCAAATGGGTTTTCCGACCGTGTTATAATAATGTATCGACATCTTTATCCACTTATGGATTCGATTAAGTTGTTTATTTTTTTTTTTTTTTTCTTACTAATGTTTAAACCGCAATGACCGATCAGTTGAAAAGTACAGAGAAAAGATTGAGAGAACGAATCTTTTGATCGTCAAAGTCATATTATATCCGTGAAGCTAGTTGCTTGCTGTAGTAAGAATTTCCGCACGAATGCATGGGTTTATAAAACACTGTATACATATTATCTGACTTGTATCGAATATTGGTTAACGGATGAAGTACGAATTTCTCGCTATTTCGTACCAAACATTTCTCTGCAGGCTCTTATATTACGTATTGTATAACTTCGGGATTGTCGGAAATGTGGCAAAAAAAAAGTTACAGGTTGAATAACGATTTTTGAAACTGTGAAGGATCGCGTAAGGTGAAAAAAAAGTAACCAACATCGATCAAAATTCGAAGAAGTTATGTAATATGAAGCGTTCCACTGAATAACTGCAGACTTGATTCGATCAAGTGAAAAAAAATAGCAAGTTGATTTCAAGTATACAAAAATTCAACGACGGTCAATTTTTTCTCCCATGAAGCGTCCGTAAAATTACAAGTTCAACAATCGCTCTTCTAACGTACACGGGATCGAAGAAGCTAAAATATGACTGATTTCCGGTAATAAGTATAATAAAATCGAACTTTCACAAATATACAATAATTTTGCAAAATTAAATTCACTCTACTCAACAGTTAAACAGAAAACAATGGATGAAGAATTTTTCGCACTTTGTATACCAATAATTGAATCGATTTAACGTAAAGTTTATTAAAAATATCGTTAAAATTTCGTCGCGTAGTGAGCAAAAAAACGTACGGATCGTTGAATTTTTAACACTTACATGTATAGTAAAAAATTACCGGTAATAATCAAACAGCTACAACGTTAATATTTAGGGATATGTTGGCAGGATCTCGAACAGGGTCAAGAAGAGGAAGTCGAGGAAGCACAGGAAATGCATCAGCAACATCAACGAGATCAAACAAATCGCCACCAGCAACGCAACCGAGTAACATAACCGTCGAAATTCAAGACGCCGCCGTCGCGTAGACGGATCGATCAATAATGCAGATAAATCAACATTCGTTATGTTTTCTTTTTTCCATTATTTTCCGATGCAAGAACGCAAATAAATTTTAAAGCGTCACAAAATGATTCGTCGTCCGGTATGTGAGATTGACGCGTTATTTAATACGATTATTATTATTGCTATTATTGTTATCGTGAGTCTGCATAAATAATATATACTTGCGAGAGAAATGAAAATTACAGCGCAAAATTAATCAGCGTTGGCCTTTGCTTGACAATTATAAAACTTTATATACATACACATGTATATATATATGTATGTATGTATAATCGAATCATGCGTACAATCAGCCATTCTATATTCTACATGCCGCGTGATTATAATACCGTATTATAAATCATATTATTAATATATATTAAACAGTTGCACAGTTTCTCAATTTGCGCAGTTTTTGCACGATTAGTTCGTCGCGATAATTTTTTCGAAACATTATAACTAATTATAATACTATTGATAACTAATTTCGTCAAACAATATATTATTGTTAAACCGTTACTCGATGGTTATTCTGTACGCGAACGGAATAACATTATTTCATAATCTAGTATTACGTAGATAAAATAAGCGCGTTTTGAATAGACCTTGATATACTTGAGATAATTCCAAACATCACCTAATCGGGCACCGCGTTATATAAGAATAATTAATCAATTGGCACAAAATCGCGAAGTATAAAATTATAAATCTGCACCCGCGCACGCACGCAATTAGTATTTAAGCGTAGTACGTAATATAGATAAATAATGGCGAATTATTATCGAACCATGATTACTAAATTCTCAAAACTGAAGGTATAATAATAAAGGTTAAATCATCCCTCGTAAGAGACGATTGATTTTGCAATAACTCTAACAGTTGTCATTTTCGCAAGGGACCAGAGGACGAAAGTGGGTTGAAGTAATCATCACGCTCGACGGAATCTAAAAAGTGACGAATTTTACAATGTGAAAAACAAAACAAACCTTCGAACTTAGACACTCACGCTTTTGATATAGAAATTTTCATCCCAAAATATATTAATCGTATAACGATATATTTATAAAAAACTCTTCTGTGCCGAGTTAAATGTCACGTTCCGTTTTCACTTTACCATTTTTTTTCTTTTTTTTTTTTTTTTTTTACCTAAACACATAAACAAGCACCGCGTATGTTATGGTAAAAAACATACGTCCCACGTAATCTAACTATGTACACTTTTCGATGACGAGTAAGAAGAAAAAAATAAAAAAAATACATAACAATAAGCTTATAATGGCAATTTTCGACGGTACAATTTGGTATTACATACTTATATATCATATAATATATATATATATATTTATATATGTATATATGTTGTATTATATATATCGTTTACTTAATGGTGCGCGTAGTAACTGTGCTACATTGTGATTACCACGACGAATATTTCGACATGTTAAAATCGATACCCATGATACATGCCTATATATGCTTAGAAATGATGTAAAACAATTTCGGTATATTCAACCGTCTACAGTTTCGAGTTTCTGCGAAAATTATATGTAATATTATTAAAGCACCGATAGAAAAGTTTTCTAATCCTTTATCGAAAATCGATAATATATAATCACCGTGTAATAGTAAAATTTTTTGTATAGCTTGATTAGTTTAGTAACGTTCAGTTTTTGCGGCTGGCCTAACTCTGCAGGTGAAAATTAGGGGAAGATTTTCACTTAGAAGTTTTAGGTTACAGCTAAAAGCTCTCTTCGATTCAGCCGATGAGTAGATAAATATATTCAATTGTTTACGATCAGTTGGTCAGAATTAGAATAACACCCCGATAAAGAGTGCAGATTAGAAGTATAAAACGTTGCAATTAATTAATGCGAACTATACGCGATATTTGCGCGAGTTGAACGATAATAATTTTTTATTTCAAAAATCTTATTTGCAATATCGTTTAATTTTTGTCAATAGTGAGTCGCGCGGATGTTTTGCAATTGAATAATCAAATAATTAAACCCGAGGCTGAATACACATGATGAATTATTACGCTAATTATTACGTATAATTATATAATATACTCGATGTTGTAACGATTAGGTAATGAAAAAATCACGGTGAGGGGAAAAAAAATGAAAAAAAGTAAATAAATAAATAAAAAAAAAAAAAAAAAATACCGCGGTTCGAGCGATATTCATTCAGCGAAGAAATATCTGACTCTGACAAATCATATATTCAGTGTGGGGACCAAAGAAAATTTTTCCTCGAGAGGATAATCGTTTTCTTGCGTCGAATACGTCCTTACTCTTTTTCAAACAAATCGTCGATAAACGAAACGATAAAATTTTTCACATCTTACTTCAACGTTCCAAAGCAATGAAGAGATTCGTGCAAAAAAAAAATACTGGATCATAAAAACCGAGGACGGTTTATATTATGAAAAAGAAGTCGTTTTTTTGTTTTTTTTTTTTTCTTCAAACTAAAAAGTCGATTCGATTAATTTCAATCGAATCATACAATAAGGACCGTTTAACCTGCCATGCGTAAATTTAACTATGCCTCTAAATATCTATACAAAAGAAGAAAAATAAAAAAAAAATACAATAGAAATATGTACCTAATTAACGACGTCTGTCAAATAATAAACATAAATAAACAATAATATGTCACTAGATCTTATGACAACATCACAATCAGCCTTGTATTGAATTAGAAATTCGCTAGTATATAAAACTTTTAGAATGAGAATTGCAATCTTTTAGAAATCACCCTTCACAATTTTGCCGCTCAAAGAAATATACGACACGAGAAAAAATAAAAAGAAAAAAACAAGAACAAAAAAAAAAAAAAAAACGAAAACACTGAACAACCTATTTTCAAGCTAATCTGTGAATATTTGTATGATATGAAATATATGATATTGTATACATATATATTACGCAATAAGAATGAAAACGTGCTTCAGTGAAAAACGTCTGTATACAAATATTAAATTATAAATACACCCGTATATGTATATCGGGTAGCCCAATCATGGGGAAGTGTCTGGGCGACCTGATCATAATATATATTCACACATCATTATACAACGTTCACATTTCAGCTTTTCGTTATGTTTTCCACATTATATACGGTGGATAATTTCGTATTACGACGGTACGAATAATTAGAGCCAAAGCTTTTTTTCTCACCGCTGCACCCTTCACTTTACATCACTTGTATTATCTACATGACTATAAACGCACTTTTTATTATGATTAATTATTATTATATATATAAAATATATACTATACGTATAGACCTGCGCAATTTAAACTGTTGGATTAATTTTTTCTAGAGCTATTTATATACCTATTATTATTATTATAGATACGACGATATTATAACGACGTATAATATACAGTATGTATATATATATATATATACATATGCTATACTATTCATAGAAACTTCTAGTCCAATTCGTGTCTGTGATTGACATTGTTACGCGGTATAAATAATCACATGAAATCACTCTATATTATATATATAAATGATGAAAACTTGCTAGAGAAATTTAGTGAGACAGAAAGACAATTGAATCATGATCCGATGAGCAGAAATTTTGCTACCTTATGAAATATGAATAAATAAACAAAACAGACGTACTCTGTATGTAATATAGAGAATCTTGAAGAAAGAAATTCAGACACTGATTCTGCTTGAATATACATAAATACGAATCGATGATAGAACTCGGGTTTCAGAAATATATACAGGCGATTAGCCGTAACTAGTTTCGTATTTATGCCTGAGAAATTAATATTTCCAACAAGCTCCATTACCTGCATTATACCTATACTATGCCAATGTCGCGCGAAAACTTTTGTGAGACAGTCTATTTCAGTCTGAAGATTACTTTATACTATAATAGAAAAAATATAAAGTATATAGATGAATAGATATAGTTTGGACCATAAAAAATGGAAAGTAAATTGACGATATTAGCTATAATACATTTATTTACGTATACTATATATTGAGGTGTGTAAACAAAAGAAGATGATTTATTTTTCTTTTAAACTGGTTCAAAAGTTTCATTTAGATATAAAGATACGCCTGTTAAAATTTCAGCTCCTAATATTAACATTAAGAGGATGCGCATCGCACTTTTCTATCTGTCGTAAGAATGACACGGGAAAAATCTTTTTTATAACTAGGTAACGATACGTCGTACAGAAAACTCGCGGATATATTTTTTTATTCAACTTCAACGCTCTAGAAAAAAGGTCTCGTATCATTTTACGATAAATCTACTCTTTCAAAAGTTACTCAAGGTACTTGAATAATGTTTAACCTCAAATAACTTTTGAAAGAGTAAATTTATTATAAAATGATAAGAGACCTTTTTTGTAGAACGTTCCATTCGCTGTAAAAACATGTCTGTGAATTTTTTGTACGGCGCATCCTTAGCTAGTTATTGAAATCAAGAGGAGCAGAGACCATTTTCCTCCTGGAAAATAGAAAAGTGCAATGCGCGACCTCTTAACGTTAATATTAAGAACTCAAATTTTAACGAGCGTATTTTTGTAGCTAAATGAAACTTTCGAACCTGTTTCCGAGAGAAAAAAAAATTTCTTTCGACACACCCTAGTATATGTATATAATATTGATTCTACGTAAATACAATCCATGATTTGTATTAGATATTAGTTTTAAGAATTTCACGTATTATATTATAATAACGAAGACGATTATATATTATTATAGATTCCCAGCTAACGATATTATATAATTCTATAATATACTACATGCGTCATAGAGAAAGAAAAGATATGAAAAAAAATGCTTAATACCACGTGATATACATAATACTGTGTAGCTGAATATACAATATACACATTATAGCGAATTTAATTAAGAAGAAGAGAATAAAAAACAATAACCTTCGCGTAACGCGTGTGTAACGATAAAGTAACTTTATAGGGCGTAACAAGATTATTATATCTATAGCTATCAGCCTAGTGGACCCGAGTCCCTCTTTTTTCACTTCTCGTATTTTATATATATATAATATAAAACTAACACGCGTTATTATATAATTGTGTGACATTCTCGATTACATAGACTTATTGTTAGTCTCCTCTATCATAGTTCTTTATATATTATATATATATATATATATATACATACATATGTATATAAATATATAAATATATATATATATATATATATATATATTCATATACTACTTTAGCTTACAAAACTGCGTATTTAAAGACCTCGTATATTATATCGTAATAACCACTCTTTGAATCAATTTTAATAAAATCATAATACATAACACGATATGCTGTGCAAATTTTAACCACCCACGTTACTTTCAATAGCCTAACCTTTTTTTCCCTTACACCTCCGACATACCTCGCAAATACTAACGACAAGATTCTCCGTTATCACTGTACACTCCGCGATTTTTATCCCCGTGAATTGGCTGCCAGCCTGACAATGCCGCACTTTCTCTCAGAACTAAAAAGTATCACATCAACGCGCAACAGGCACGGTCAGCTGAAGCTTGAAAACTCAGTTGTTGGTAAAAAAAAAATTGATCGAAGCGCTGCGGGCTTCGCACATTGAGATTGCTTTATACTTTTTTACATACCGATTACGAAATCGCTAAGCAAAAGGCACGATCGATCGATTAGCATTATCAGGGTGGCGACAATTTTGCTCAAGTATAATATTCCTTAACTTTTCTCTGAACTTTTCCCGTCAAAAAATTTAGAAGTCCCTGACGTTTACCCGCGGAACTTGGGTGATGATGGGCCTGTATGCCTTTACGGCCAAAAAATCCAGAAGTTATGCACCGTGAATATATAAATTTGGATCTAAAAAACACGTAATATTGCTTCGTTTCACATGAATAATTAGAAATTGATCGATACCATGTCCGAAAGGTGGCTTAGCTGAATTTACGAAGCATAGCTGAAGATTGAAAACAATTTATAAAAAAAGTGCATTCTTCCCTATGGTACATCATAATTCCCTGACTTTTTCCGACGGACAAAGTTCCCCGACTATTCCGGGTTTCCCCGGGGTTCCCGATTTGTCGCCACCCTGTTTATCAATCATCGAGCAGAAGACGCGTCCGATTCCCGTGATTAATCTACGCGCAAAAAGGCGCGACCGATTAACCTGTCGAAAAACCTTACATATCTAGGACTTGTCGCAAAATTCTGTAGAAATCCAATCCGTATCTGCGTCTTTTTGAATCCGACACATTGCGATGCGAATTGGTCTTCGGAGATGCGAGTCAAGTCTGGGAGGGAGGTTGGAGGGCATGCATTATTGTGTGGCGTGGCGGTCGGCGGTCCTCTTCGACGCGAAGTCTTCGAGCTCAGCATCTCTCCCCATCTAGCGTACCACGGAACGCGATAGATGGTCCAGAGATGCGTTTTGCCCATTCAGACGATCACAGAGATCAATCGAGTGAAATGGTTATCGACAATGATTGAGTAATTAAATTGAATAACGACTGGAAAATGATTGCAGAGCGACAAGAAATGGGTAATTGAACCTCGTTAAAACTTGAAGGCTCACTAATAGTTTGGAGACTCTGATACCGAGTCTTTCGCGTGCTTCTAGAGGAAAATCACTGTGATCGTTTGACGCTGTGGATTACAAAAGTTAGTAACATCACGGTACATCGCGACCTTCCTACCCTTGTCTGATTCCCAACGGAACCACCCAACGGAAATGTTGAAAAGAGATTCACACGCGCATCTACATACATTAAGCCTCGCGACGGATCCCAAAACGACCACATACCTACCCGATTACCTATATTCGGTCTAAGCGATTCTCCATTCTTTCCAACACACATCATTCTTCCTCATTTGCGCCGTGGTCACTGTGACTTACTTTTTCGTTGGTTACCTGTCGGGAGCAAAATGTTTTTGTACCGTAGTCAGCGAAAGTACTATTTTAGTGATTGCTGGCTGACTATCGGTACATCAACCTTTTGTAAAATGGATTAAAAACATCCTGTATGCTAATCAGCATTTTTCTAAGCGAGCTAAGCCTGTGGTTGTACGACAGTTGCAGAGTATTAAAAAATTGAAAATGATTCAAAATATATCGTGCAAGTTGAATATGTTACGTTGTGCCAGACTTTGAAATGTTATTGATTAAACGATCATTGGAATATGTTTAAGCCTCAGGCGTATCCAGCACTTAAACGACGTGATTTGAAATTTCAAACATACGTAGGTAATCATATCTGTAACTAAACACTACTTGTTTTCGCGAATATCGAGTAAGTGATGGTAACCTGTCGCGATGCTCATTCCACATTCGGCAACGTGCAAAATTTCTAACTTTGAGTGACTACGGTAAAATAGGTCAACTGCAGCAAAAAAAAATAAAAATTATCCAACTTGAAGTCAAGCATCGTTGCGATCATGAATGAGCCTGTCCATGCAGGTAAGAAATCGAACATTCATATAACAATTGTTACCGCCACGCCACGTGATGGAGGAGTCCCAGGGAAATACCCGTAACCTAACGCATGCAAACTCACCAACGTTGCCGAGTAATGGAGAAGTTACTCGGATGTCTCTGCTTAACTCTGAAAAAGCGAAAAAGGAAGCTCGAATTAATTTCGTAAAGAGTGTGGAAACTGTTATACAATAGATTCATAGTTTTTGTACTCATCCCTATCGCTACATTTTCTTGCATTTATTCATGCTTCGTTAACATAAAAATTCAGATGCAATCGTACCATCTCGAGTTATTGAACTAGTATTTAAAAAATATTCTCACCTTTTCATGGCTGCTCCATACTTCACACCTTGCTCACGTTACATCTGTCCTGGTCTGGTGTTGAAGTCTCACTAGATGCACTGAAATGACAATGAGACAGAAAATTCAGGTACATCATTTATTCAGTTAGAGTTCATGCGGCTATAGGCTGTCTGTGTTAACAATCTATTTTTTTTTTTTTTGATAAAATCTTGGATTTTTTTTGTGCGTGTATAAGTTAACTTTAAAATTAGCTAATCGGAGGCATAGATACCACAAATGAATTGAATATGTGAGTAGAAATCAGTATCAGAAATAATGGACGATTAAAAGTCACTGGGTAAATAAATCAATCATTTCGATTACACACCTTTCATTGTTATTCATTGAAGTCATTTGGTTTTATTATCACTTCGTTTAAAATAATCAGTTGATCGGGTTACTCAATTCAGATCATTGCCAACTGCAATCAATAGTGCTGAAGATGGTTTAGTTCTGTATAATCAGGGGTAAAAAGAAAACAATATTTCGTTAGTATTGTATCTTGAAAATCTGTCTCCGTTTAACAGCGCTGAAATCATATTAATATTTTTAAGAAATATGTATACTATATGGAAGTAATAGTAATATTTTTCAACGCTGAAAACGGATTATGATTGTACTATAAAATGGTTCGATTGTTTACCTGTTTTTCTTCACTCAGAGGTAGTACAATTTGTTCGGTTTTCGTATAACTTTTCTTACGTAAGATTTGTCGCTCAGGACACGTAATTCGGACAGTTTCTAATTTTGACTGATGTTACAGCAGTTAATTCTTCTAATGAGGTAAACCATGAGAATGCACTGTCAATATTTCACCTCCAAAATCTACAAACACGTAATTCAAGCTGCTTAGATTTCTCATAAACGTAATAAAAGGCCTGAATAACAATCCACGATAAAAAATTGCTTGCATTTTATACATTCGAACGCATCACTTCGTCATTACTTCCAAGATACGCAGCATTATATATAAGAATGTATATAATAATTATATAAAAGAATTTGATAAAATACGCAATGCAGGCTCACAGTATCGATCCGCAAGAAGAAATTCGAAAGAATTGGATACAACTGTCGATTCGGAACTTGCATGAATACTCGCAACGGCATAGTACATAAATTAATACTTACAGAGGCTTATTTACGATGAGTTATACGCTGCATCGCACATTTCTGGATCCCAAGTACAGCAATTTCCGAATGAGAATTCTTCGATGCTCGTTCGACACCTCGTCTTTCAGCTAAACGTCCCGATAAACTTTTTCTTACAATTAGCCGTTAGAAATGACGCTGAGAGAAAAAAAAAAGCGAACGACGCGAAGTACAAATTTGTTGCAGCTCTGTTCAGACTGTTCCGCGTTCCGCGACGCGGATAAACAATTGCGAAGCGCGATTCAACAAACCGTCGTATCACCGGTTTCTTCCAACGTGAATCGATAAACCAAATAGAACTCGTAAACGCTAAAATTTACCACAGCAATGAAAACGAGACAAACAACTCACTTTCAATGTTCGCAGGCTTTTCTAATTTCAATAACTCCTGTCTTTGTGAAGGTCAAGCGTCCATGGTTTGTGTACTAAAACGAACGTGCAAATTCTGGACCGAACACACTGAACCTGCCTCTTTTCACAGCCTGATCAGAGGGCTCTGGATTTCGAATCGTCGAAGTGCGTGTTACTCGTGAAATGTCTCGGAAGCGAATGACGTCGCGTTAGCCGAAATTATCGAAGATTTTTCTCCGGGCAGTCTCCATTTTGTCGAGCCGATCGCCGGTCTTTGTGTTTAAACGAACGCGTCGCGAAGCTGAGCTCCTTGCTTTTAAACAAGGTATGGTCGACAAGTTTATAAAGAATAAAATAACAATAAAAGTGAGTTTATATTGAGTAAAGAATTGGTCAGTTCGATTTCTCCAAACTGTTCTAGGAAAATTTATTTCTTTCATATCAGATTATTCAGACTTAATTTCTATACAACTGGGGAATTGTTTGTCACGCTAAAGCAACGTGAATTTCGTATACCCTTGCGAGTACGACAGACAATTACGAGAGTATTTACAGATGAAAAAAATAATGTACACTCGGCGATATCGTGACAAGTTTATTCATTATTTGTACGATTTTTTAGCCCGCCAATCGAGGAACTCGTCAAACTCAGCCTCGTCTCCGCTGGAAACTTCCTCCTCTACAGCTATGCTCTTTCTCTCGACCTGCTCCAGCACTTCTTCCCTGCGTCGCTCCAACTCTAGGACCCTGAGAAAACAACAGATTCGATCAAGGTAAGAAAATTGAAAGAAACCTGTAATAATTCCGTATAAATTTTGGTGGCAAAAAGGTTTGAAGATTATTTGAGATTTCGTCACCTAGACCAGTGTCGCATCTGTTCCTCTATTTCGTCTAATTGCCTCTCGGTCGTCGCTTCCTCCTGATCATCCGCTATGATCTGAGCCGACTGTGCAGCCTCCTCTTTAATCTCTTTTTGAAACTTTTCCCACTCTTCTTCAATCGGGTCTTTGTACTCGACGTTTCTTACCTGCAAAAACCAAGAAACCTTAAATATGAATATTCACTCAAAACAAGCAACGGTTATTGTCGAAAATGTATTCAAGACAGTGAGAAACTAGCTGAGAAGTAGAATTTAGTGGAAATACTATCTTGACCTCAATGTTGGTGAAATGATAGATTCTTGGATGTATAGGTAAGTAAAAACCATGGGGTTGATGTTTTGGCCCGAGATCATTAAAGATGATTCGCATTGAATAATCCGTTCTGAGGAGAGCTTTCGCTTGGGCTGAACCGTCGACCATTTTTTTTTCACTGAACAGTATATCCAAGAATCTATCGGCTCGTTAGAATTTAGTTTTCGTGACGTTGCCTCAACTATTTAAAGTTTTTCTAGTCAATCACCAGCTTCTTTTCACCCAAGTCTACATCACCTTAGCGTCCATGATAGGATCGTCGAAAAAGCCCTCTGGGAGCTGAGCCTGACTGAGATCCTTCTCCTCCTCCTTCTCTTCCATCTCGACATCCTCACTTTCCGCCGATTCCTTTGTCACTTCAGTTTTGGCCTCGTGAACATTACGAGGAGGTTTAGATGCGGAGGTTTTGTCGAAGAAATCATCAGGCAGTGCAGATGACACTGCAGGGCCATTTTTCAAAATACTCTTCAACTTTTTACTCGGTACTTCCACATTCGCAGATGAGGTAGGCCGTTTAAAACTGTGTGGAGCGATCGGAGCAGGTTTGGGAGGCTCGACATGTTCCTTTTTTGCGAGGATGATGTTTTCTTTGTGAATCTTGGAGTTCAGGTGGATATTCCATACCGCTTCACTGCGCACCAGTGTCTTGCAGAGTATGCATATCAGCTGACCCGAATCTGTGTACGTGCTTACATTCATAAGGAAATATACGAGTCAAGTTATAGCGATGAGAGGGGGATGCAAAAATCGTAAAGTATGATGTTTATTCTATTTTACATAAAAGGATATTTTGCGATTGGTGATTCGATTCTCGTCACTGTGGTCAGCTTCTTTTTGTGCTCATTCATAACTCGACGCAAGTCTGTCTGCGTCACTTTCTTCCCAACGTTTCTCAGAGACATAATTGATTCTGGTTTTTGTATCTTGTCAAATATCACCAAGTTTACGATTTAAAACAAAATTAGGTTAGGATGTGTACGTTGTGTGTTGTTTTCGGGGTTGTGAGAGATTATGTCAAGCAGATTGTCAGGTTACGATAGATTTAGTCAGTCTGTTCTACCCTCACGGGATCTACATACTTACCGACCGTCATTTTAACTACAGAGAAATCAACGATGCATAAATCCTCGCCAGGTAGCGCCACCATGCGTAATCTTCCATGGCGGTGGAATAGGCTGCATGTAACTAGGCGAACCTACTTTAAAGTTTATTCAAAAAGCGCTGGTAAAAACAAGTAAAAATAAAGAGAATAATCACGGAAATAAATTACTGCGACAAAAAAAATTTGCAGTGGAGAAGATTGTCTTTCTCTCGTCGCTTCTCGTCTGTTGTACGTCGTAGCTATAATTTTTTTTAATACCTTCTGGTATATTGAATGAGAGTATACATGCAGGTTGCATTAAATCAGCCACGTATCGCGTTCGATGGTGCCATATATTTTAGTTAAAAATTCACTACAGCGGGTATTCGGAGTCGAAATATGTCAAAACACGATATCGCGCAATTACGATTGAATTGTGAAATTTTTTTAACCAGCTAATTCTCGCCGCACTACGGGGTATTCCAGATGACGGTGATATTCCGGAGTTGTTGTATAACTTGTTAGATTTATGACAAAGAGAGAAAGAGAGAGCGAGAGAGAGAGAGAGAGAGAGAGAGAGAGAGACAATGCCAGAGGGAGAAACGGAGAATAGCACACGTTCTGTGTACCCTTAAATCACGCGTGGGACATATTAGTTAAGTTCGTGGGTTTCTTGGGTATGATCAATACGTCGTACGAAGCTGCTTTACTCGTATATTAAATGAAAACGTGAAACATGCTGTATAAACGCAACAGTATCGATTATCGGTCAAACGAACTTCAGCCGTGTATACATACCTATACATGCGTATACACACAACTCGCTCGCACCTCGCACCCTCCAGCGATAACTTTTCCGCGCAACCGATGATATATAGGCTTAAAAAGTTTTCCATTCTTAGCCCCATTCTTATCAAAATTTTACGAACGGCTGTATTTGTACACCGAGTATTTATGCCCACGTTGCAAAATATCGCCTCCATTGTGAAACGTAAAATTTTAAATTTTCAATGGCAACACTGTACAAACGCACATGCGAAAACAGAACATCTTTTCGAGGCGAAGATATTGCATTTACGTGTTTCGAACAACGATTTGGAGCTTATCGTCTCTGGTGAGAATTTAGCTCATTAGAAAACTTTGAAAAGATCAATATAATATATTGATGAAAAGATTATGGCTATAATGAAGTTCCTTCCGTGCACAAAATCTACTTAATTAATTAAACAACTTTCGAAATGCGCAGGTAGCTGGAGGGAAATACGTTGTATAAGGAAAATTCACAACATGTACGTAAAGGTAGCAACGCTGCGTATGTAAAGGTAGTAGGTGGTCGGGTCCTTGTTGACAAGATGTATACATAGTTACCACATACATCTACGATGTACAGAACTAGCTTGCGGTAAAGTTTCCTCGGCCTCTTTCGAGATCTGCGAGTCTAGGGAGGTTTTAGACTGAAATTCGAGGTATCTGTGCATCTGCTGACTCGGCGATCGAAGCGATTTGAACTCGCTACGTATGGCGTCTTTCGACATTATTGCTCCTTATAGACGATTCGTCGAGTGCTTCGTCGCCTCGGGCGTTAGCGTACCAACCCAATATCTGTAGTGCCCTGCATAGCTGCTGCTTCTGCTGCTTTTGCTGCTACGGCGGTAAATTGACGACAAAAAGTAAAGAGGCGCAGTCCGTCGTGTCAGGGTCCTCTTCACATCGCCGTCTAATTACAGGGTGGAAGAGTTGTGGGGAGAAAAAATTTGACAAGTAATTGGCCCGATTCGACTCGATAACGGTATTAAAAAAGCATGGATATAAATCGGTTGAAAAGCTTATAAAATCTGATGAATAAATAATAGCAAAAGTGTCGATCAACATTTCAGAGCTGAACTCGGCCGCGCTATCGCGAAATCAAGATGGCCGCCATTGGCCCACTTGCGATTTAATTTTAACCCTGCCGTTATTTCCTGTGCTCTTCGATCATCGAGCGATATTTAATGCGAAACACAGCGATGGCAAGAACGGTTTAGTAACGATTTGCATCATCGTCGAAGGTCTGATAGCCGAAAATTCAGCTTCGAAGATAATCGGCCAATTCGTATGCGACTAATTTTTAATCAAGACCTTGTTGCATGGAATTGAGAAACTCGGGCACGCGATCTTCGCAGCGAGCAGGAGTCCTGCCGAGTTTCAACTCTATCCCGGAATTAGTTTTACCCGGGAATATCGTCGTCCTACGGCTCGCAACGTCCCTCTGCTCACTACTAAGGGAGGACCACGTGTGCCTAATGCCGTGTAGCTGACGTAGCTAATGCTGTACGTCTAGTCGCGTATACGGCGTATTGCCAGCGGAGGACCGGGTGGAATTTTCAACCCCCAAAACCCCCGGGCCTCGAGGGTGTTGCTTTATGGACAACTTTCCGCCTCCGCAGTAGCTGCACAGGGTACTTCCACGCATGGCCGTCGTAATTCTTACCAACCTCGCCGTGTATTTTCTCTTCAAGTGATTTTTCCTCTTCCTTTCATTCATTCGCACTTTAGCGTTAGTCTCGATAATTTCACGCATCTCGCGAAAATCGCTGATTCGCTATTTATACACACACAGAGTGGCAGGCCTCATGCCGTATTTATGCACCAGGAAGTTTATACTGCCGCAGAGTGAAATCCGGGGAATTTCAACTATTCGATTACCCTGGCAAATGATTCGAATCGAACAGAGTCTCGGTTCGTCTTTCATTTTTATTTTACCCGTTATAACCGTACTTTCGTTCACCGATGGGCTGAGATTCTGAAATCCTGCCAAGTTTCAAACTTCCGCAGGGACAGGGACCGCTGTAATCCGCAGCATCTCTCGAAATACACTGCAAATGAGTTTCCTCACACTTTTCTACCCGACTCTCATGTTTTGCACTCGTTATTTCATTTTCATTGTCCTTTTTTATCTATTTATCTTACGAATTTTGGCATTTCCACAAATTTGAATCCTTTTTTTTGTGAAACTAGAGTTAACTGTACAAATATACGTACTACGCAAACGATCCCTGTTTTTTTTTCGTTTACTTATTTTTTTCCCGGACACTGGGTATATAACCTGTTCGCAATACATTCAATACTGTGCGCACGTCGACATAAATTAACTTTGTCAATTTCACGGGGCGGGTGTTCATATTATATTGACTAGGAGAATGCGAAATTATTCAAACGACCGATTACGCTAATTGCAACGCTATATGCGCACCTATATAAACCTTGTTTTACGCTATCGTACAAATTCTTCGCGGGTACGCAGGTCCGAGATTCACATTCAGAATTACCTAACACGAAAGACCTCCACTGACCCATAAACGTACCTTAACGATTCTATTAAACATACCGAAATGAATTACAGAAATGTAATATTTTGGATTGAAAATTTTGGGAAGGGGGTCTGATCAGTTTAAAATCATACTGCTTTTTAGAATTTTTTTTTAAAGAAAATGTGAGCGCTTGGAGCAATTTGAGTTTTAGGTCGTTATTACGTATAATTTCAGGAACATCTTTGAATTTTGTTCGTCGAAATTAATAACAAAATGGCGGCATGGCGCATACATACTCCAAAAAATATATATATTCCGCCCTTTTTGGAGTATCCGCAGAAACTGACCGACGGGCGGTCAAGGGTAGTTAATTTTCATTAGCGTCTTCGCGGAGTGTTTTCGGGTAAAAGGGTTTCAGGCTAGTATGAGATCTGATTTATTCCTGGTCCCGCGTATACTTAGCTCGTGCGGGAAAATTGCTCGAGTTATTTCACCAACAATTATCCCTTCTCATTACTCCTCCGTCGCCCGTGTTGCGTTTGTCCGAATTTCTCACCGGCGTCTCATCCAACTTTTCCGAATACCCGAGTCCTTCGGGATCTTCTTCTTCGAGCCCGGGATCGATACACTCGAAAACGGAAGCTGCAGGGGTGGCTGGCCTGACATGAGAGTGTAGTAGAGTTAAAGGTAAACTATTAGAAAAATCATTGTTGTTTCTTACATTTCTGTTGATGAATATGACACAATTTTTTATAATTTTAACATTTAAATCGTGATATTAATCAACGGTGAATTTGTAATTTTTACATATTCTTTTTTTTCACTTTGTTATACGTTACAAAAAATGGTCAAATCGATCCAAAAATTTTGGCGCACTTGCTGGGACATGTTTTTTTTCTAACAGTGTAAAGTACGCGACTAGATTTAATCGGTTTTGCGGGGGTTAAAGCGGCCACGAAATACTAGAAAATTCCAATTTATGTCCGGCAGTGGATTACAGCGGTTTGGAAAATAAATTCTCGCTCTTTTTTCCGTCTTGCTTTTTTTTCCTTCACACTTTCCGCAAGGACTCCAAGGCGGAAGGATGAATTTAAGGGTCGTCAGCTCCGCGTTCTCGGAACCGAGTCAGCGACCCTCCATCCTTATTGTATCCACCAACGCGGTAGGAGCTAAATGAAAATTGCCTTCTTAGTAAAGCCCCTCTTCACCTTCTTCTTCTTCGTCTTCTTCTATTTTTTCTTCTACTTTCACCAGCTATACAAACGACGTTGCGCAAAGCCGACGACGAGCCCGTTCGTCGTTCGACCCTCTATCTATCATCAACTGCGAACATGTGCAGCGGTTTTTGGGGCCCGAACATTAAAAAAAAACTGACACAACATTAATTTCGGTTTTGTTTTGACTGAACTGTACATCTGATACGTTCTGTCAAACTACGGTTGAGAAACGATTGCGAAAGTTTCTCAACGAACGTAGTAAGATCGGCGAGTAACGTGCAACAGAAGAATGTTCGAAATTCCTGCTTCCGAAGAACGGAAGGAAGGAACGTAAGTGGAGTGCAAAGATATTGCAGTTTCGGTATTGGCTCTCTCTGATTACCCTTCGCAACTCCCTGATGCTCAAAGGTAATGGGAAACTAGTGATCAAGTTCAGTGCGGGCTGCCCAGGGCTTCGATAATCACTTAGTCTGCTTGCGTCGCGGCAATTGTGACAAAATCGAATCCAAACTTACACGAGATAACGACTAGCGATGGCCACAAGATAAAGGTAATGAAATCGATGCACTCGATTAATCGAGGCCAAAAAAATAATCGAACGCGACTCCATTGAATCGGTAAAAATTAATCATAGATTATTTGGTATTTTTTTGAAACGGAAATTTTATAGATTTCAATACGTATTCTTAATAGCGGAAAAGTTTTTTGATAATCTATAATTTCATTAAAAAAAATTGTTCAGTATCAGGTGAAAATATTCATTTATCTTTCGCTTGTTATATCAAATAGATAATTAATAAGTAAGACAATGACGATAATTGATACTTTGATCACATAAATCGATATTGCATTGCGTCGTTAACGGGAGTATAAAACAAAAATCGATTGTACGGTAAAATAATCAAGTCGGTCGGTTAATCGAGTTTGAAAAATAATCGATTATACTAAATCGATCGGGAATTGAATCGATTATTTTTGGTAACTTTTAACAACGACTCACCACGATTCGAATCGTTCTTCTATAAGATGTATGAACTTTCGCGTATATGGTGTCGAATCCGAAGGGAATTTGAGCCGGGGAAAAATCGAACGAATCTACTGTACCTAGTTATACACGTAACTTTTCAAATCATCGCCTCTTCCGGTGCAGAGAGGATTGCATCGATTCTGCAGAAACTTTTGAGAAATAAATCAATTCTTTGTTCAAGGTACCTAGTACACATACTTGTACAAACGATTCTGCTGTCAAATGAATCAATTTACATATTCATTTTCAAGTTCAATTTTGAATCTCGAATTCCGGGGAAATGCACCGCGATTATCATGGTTATAAAATTTCTTACGAGGCTGAAGTTAGTAATTTTAGAATGACTTTCAAAATAAGAGTACGTTTCGTTCATCACGGTTTACTAAATTTCAGACATTCCTAAAGGTTCCAAGTAATTAATTTTATCCAAACACGCATCGTTACAGTAACGTTACCAACTTCATCCTCATATTTTTTCTCCACAGTAAATCCAAACTCCGAAATGCAACGGATAATTTCCGTGACATTGTTTTTTTTTTTCATTCAGATCCTGCGATTTTATTCGGAGTATTCCAAAGCCGAGAGAATTTCGAAAAGAACGCAGTCATTCCGGAATCCGCGAACTTGCGGGTAAAATAAGCTCGGCGTCGTTCGCCGATCCCGACGGTATCTTCCGTTTGAAATTTTATTTATCCATTCGCTTCCGGCCTTTTTATATTCATTCAAAGCCCCGCTCTGTCTCCCCGCATCATCGGCTGCAGGCTGTTTTAGGATTCCGTCGGCCTTTTCCACGAGACTACAGTGCCTGTAGGGTGAATTTCGACGGTTTCTTAGTCACGTAGCCGGCCGCACGCGTCTCGCGCAGCATGGCAACCTTCGTGATACCAACGATATGTACCCAACCACCTACCTGGAACACACAGGCTTGTGTGTCTAACTGTTTGCCCCGGTCCGCAGATTTCGGTAGATATCCGCAGCAGTCAGGAGCGGAAATAGTTCCGCGGGTCGAAGGTGAAAACAGGGCGGCCACCGTGGTCAGGGGATTCCGGAAATCCTGGAAATGTCTTGGAATTCGGTAATTCTGGAATAGTCGGGGAAATGTCGGGGGTTTTTGCCGAAAGTCAGGGAAGCGTTTACTACATTTCTTTTTCGTACGAATACGTCCCGCAATTTTTTTTACCTTTAGATAAATTTAGATCGAATACAAATTTTTTTTATAAGAAAATTATAAGATTCTTGTCTGAAAAAAAACTGGACAATTCAGAGAATTTTGCGATGGAGATTTAGTGGCCACCCTGTGAAAATCGTATAAATGAACGGGGGGGTGAAAAAATAGGGGATCGAGTGTTTTCTTTTTTTTTCTTTTCCTTGAGATCCAGGCGCGCTGCTTTTGCAGATTGTACGAAGAAGATTACTTTCGCAAAAAACGCGCTCGGCCAGCTGACGACAACTTTTTTCACCATAGTTATCTATGGAGGAAAATCTGCGGCCTCGAGGATCGAGTCTTCCGCCGCACACAAGCCGCGAATTCCACGCACGTTTTCAGCCTTTTTCCATCAGCTTCCTACTCTGCTTTTTTTTTATCATTGTTCTTATTTTCATTTTCATTTCTCGTTCCTCTCCTCGTCCAGCTTTCGCAAATCTGTACTGCCCGGATTTCAGGACCAGCGGTTTCCAAATTGGCCGTCCACCTTCCGCAATACGTCTACTTCTCTAAATTACATCAACCACTCGAGCCGAGATGCGGTGCGGAAAACGTCACGTACCCGTCCCGCAGGTTACGTATGTACACGTATACCGTATACTTCGCGTCGAGGAGGGAATTTTACACACATGCATTAAATTTCTGCGACATCACGATGGGTGACAACCGCACGAGTAGGTATAATTTTACGGATGATTTTCCCCGATACCTTACTGTCGGCCAATCCGCAGCCTGGAAAAGTGCCAATTTTCAATTCTTCCGATTTCCTTTCCTTTACAAATTCTCAGGTATGCACTTGTCGGGAAGTTTTACAATATACTAAAATCAATTTTCGATACAGAGGCTTGAAATTAATATTTTGAAGACGAAATGAAAAATAAACGCAGAACACTTTCGATACGATTCTGAAAGAAAAGGAAAGGAAAAAAAAAAAAAACTACCAGCAGTAAAGGAAAAATTTCCGTCTGCATTAGGCCAGTTTTTTTTCTATGAACTTAATTTTTTTCTTCTTTCGCACCCTTCGAAAAGTTAGTTTTTAACCTCAAACGAAACCTTTTGAAACCGGAATTCGGTAGAAAAATTTCAAAACGCGTCTCATCCGGGTTGAATTTTTTAAACACTCTGATCGAAATATCGAAGGGTACGTAAGGATAGGAGATAAATAGTTAAAAATAAATCAGCCTAGTGTACATACAATAATGAGTCACAAGTGAATTCACGTGACATAATCGTGATAAGATTCGTATCTAAATAACGTACATCTCGCGCGAATCTGAATGCTGTGATTTAATTCGCGATAAGAAACATTGCATTGACGTAAGTAAATGATAAAAAATCCCGTCTCTCTCGCCCCTCGCATTACTGTCGTTTTTTTTTTTTTATTTTTTTTTTCTTTCTATCTTACGCCGCTCCGTGCTAAAATTATTTTACACAAGATACCGTTGCAGCAGACAATATATTACAGCGTGTTTTATTTATTTATTTTATCAAGATTGTTTCTTCTCTCTTGTCTTCTCGGGTTGCAAGCAATTACTAATGAATTTCGAAAGGTTTTCATTCTTCCTTTAAGGTTTTTTGTATACGCGATTGATGAATGTAAATCTGGAGAAAAAAGTAAAAATATGAAAGGAGAAAATCGTCGGTTATAAATTCGTACACATATTTGCAAAACAGCAAACGCCGAATTTGAACTAAAATGTGAGAATCCTTCTCGTGTAACGCAAGTTTCTGACGCGGGCGCCTTCGGGTTGATTAAAATCTAAGCATAGGAGGCTCTAATTACTGACGCAAGTAATCAAACTGCGAGAGTTTCACTCGGTACACAATTGTGTAAATTCTTGTCGCTTGTATTTTCACCGTTAAACGTGCCTGCCTGTAAATGTATCCATAATTTACACGCGTGTTTAGGTTTTTCATATTTTCAGGTAATTGTAGACGAAACTGATCATTGACGAGTCTACTTATTTTTTACCGACTCGGTGTGCAGAGTTTTGTTGGATTTTCGGCAGGTTAAATTAAGGTGGCGATGTAATTTCTCGACCTAATTTTTCACGCAAAACGCAGCAGCTTCGTTCCGTATCGTAAATGCCTGTATTTGCTTTTACGATAAAATACAACTTGGGAGACTTAAAGTATCCGGAATATTATGCACGTGTGATATAATTACGTGTGTGTGTAATCAACGATTAACGTCAGGCGGGGAAATTAAACGAGAAAAGACGTCACGATCAGAGATTAACTTTATATGTTATATTGTTGACTGAGAACGATTGAATGATAACACGAAAAATAAATAAGATCTCGCGAATTGATCGATGATCTGAAATCAGATCAAAGTTACCTTTTATTTTCGTATAGTATGAGTAATTCGGTGATATTTGTGTAGAATAGAGTGTTCTCGAAATCAAATTTTGACTAATTTCGTCGCATTTGTAACATCCGAGAGATGATAAGAAGAAGAAGAAGAAGAAGAAGCAGAGATGACAAGAAATAAGAGTATAGAAAGTAAAAGAATATGGGAATGGAGAAGAAATGTGATTTTCGTGGAAATAAAGGGGAAAAAAAGAAATAGGAAAAATGTGAAAAGAAAGGTGAGGAACGCGAGAAGCGAGGGGGGAAAAATGGGAAAACTTTTGACTACTTGGCGTCGATCAATTTCAGGACAAAGACGAACGGTTCTGTACGGTGATTTAAAACTTTCAGGGGAAATTGTTTACCGACCTGAGTGAAAGGGAAATATGGGTGGGAAAGTGGCGAAGGCAAGGGGATGTTGTCTTATAACGTCGTTTCGTCGGAAACACGGATATCTTATCAATGAGTAAAATACGAAGAAAAAGGAGTAGGTGTCGAAAACGAGACGAAATGAAAGCCAAATTTCCGAAAGTGCGAAAATGAGAAAATTTTGCAATCTGAAACATTGAAATTCCGAACGATCCAAGATTGTCGGTTCCGTGAATTTATGGCTTGGTGAAATTTCACCACTTTGAGCTATCTTTGGTTTAGATTTTCGATATTCTTACGTTCGGAACTCTGGTCATTCTGACTTTCGGTTTTTCTAAATTTTTACACCCACTCGTCGAGTAAGCCACGCTGTGTGAGCAGACTTTAACTTTCGTTATTTTCCTCTATCGTATCTTGAATTTTCAAAAACTTGCATTCTAGAACTTTGAGTTATCGGCTTTCCGACCATCCAAAACTTTGTCGTTTCTTCAAAGTTTGGTTTCTTCGCTTCAAGTTTCGCCACCAAGTAATTCGTAATCAGGCGCTTTCGGCACTTTTCAAATTCCGAACTTCAACCCCGCCCTTTTGCCGTTAGAAAAAATCTGTGCGTTGTTTAAAATTTCTCTTCGATCTCTATCCTCTTCCTTTTATTCCCTGCTGCAAGTTTCGTACGTTAAAATTTGAAAGTTCGAGGAAATTCGAGAGTAAGACGTTTCTTTTTCGTTCTCCAAGATCGACGCACGTCATCGGTGCCTAATTGGCAGGTGAAATGAATGAAAATTGTATGTCCTTGGATGTTCCGGATCCTCCGATCTCTCGAGGACGACGCGGGGTGCAGCTTCGCGTCGCCGCGACGCCGGGCCTCCTCCTCTCCTCTCCTCTCCTCTCCTCTCCTCTCCTCTCCTCTCGATCCGAGGCGGCGAACGGCGCCCTCTGCGCAAGCACAGGTGGGCAAGCTCTCTCTTGCCACCGTATAAATGGGAAGCAGTAGACGCGGCGGGACACTCCGTGTTTGGTACGTGGGAAATAACGAACTTCTCCATCCATTCGCTACTTGCGTTCTGCAACTTTGCACCCTTGCGCTTCTCAAAGGACCTCTTCTACCGCCAAAGAATATAACAATCCTCGCCAAAGGTGAGTCAAGGATTAAATACCTAGCAATGACAACGTTTTTAGTGGAGGAAGGAAAATTCGTTTCATTTGCGAAAGAAATCGATCTTGACCGGTGATTGTTTTTTATTTTTTTCACTTTTGCAATTCTCCAACTCTTTTCTTATTATATCTTTCCTCTTCGCAAATTCATACATTGTTGATATATTTACCTTCGATGGGAAAAATTGTGGATGATCGAAAGATATTTATCATTATTATTGTTGTTGTTGTTGTTGTTATTATTATTATTGTTATTTGCATGTTTTATGATACCAAGTGCGTAGTGTGAAAATTGAAGAATAACAATCGAAAAACAAATCGAACGAAATAGCGACAAAAAAAAAAAAGAACGAAACAAATCAATTAAAACCGAACGTGAATAAATAAACAATTTTTAAAAATTCGTCCAACGATCGTAATAATACCCACGACTGTATGATCAATAGTATAATTATTAGCACCGCGATTGCAAAGGGAGGAAATATTTCGGTCGGCAAACCGCGTGAGCTTTTTTTTAATCGTGATAAACAAAAAAAAAAGGAAAAGAAAATAGAAATATTCCTGGGTTTTTCACACCGTACGCGTGAATTTTTTATTTCTTCGTTTATTTTCTTCTCTTCATCATCGTATCTTCTAATTCTTTCGATTCGTTCCCTCATCTCTTATCAATTCATAACATGTATCGCGAATTGATCAACTTGAATTTATATCATTGAATACTGAACGCCGTTTCGATATCGGAGTTCTCGCTTCGCAATTAGCCAAGAGTTTGTTTTTTTTTCTTTTTTTTCATCTTCTTTTAAACCATCGCCCAACAGATTGCGTACATCGCTATACATATACATACCTTGCATCTGTAATTTGCATGAAAAAAATCAAAGCGGTTTAAACGGTGATCGAGATTTAATATTCTTCATTTCCTCATCGAATACGCGTTGGGTTTCACCTTTTTTTTTTTTCTCTCTTCTTGCAATACTGGAAATTCGTTTTTCATATCGTTTCGTATTTTTTTCTCACCTCTAACGCAAAATCGTTTCGACGACAAATAATTAGCCCCGATTATCGAACCTCGTAATTTTTATTCGCACGTCACTCTTGCGTGTACAATGTGATAATAATAACAACAACAACAACAACAACAAAAACAATAAGATTAATAATAAGAATAATAATATTATTAATGATTTTCTGCAACGCATCGCGTACTCGTGCAGAATTGATTATATAAATTATAGTAGTTAATGCGGTGAGAGGATTTATTATAAATTACATGTGGAAAATCTTGGCTTCGTCGCCGAGGGAAATTGAATTCGTACAGCGACGTTCTCTCGCGCATAGATTATACACGTTGCATGTACCGTGACGTACGTATATAGGTATGTATCAGCGTATCCGCATTCTCCAACTGTTTCCGATCTGACGAGAGGAATTCGATACCCGTTTCCTATCCTCCCTCCCAATGCCGCCAATATTCAGGGTGCCTAAATCATACCGGCCGCGAGGATAGAAATCGAAGCTTCGAGCCGCATTTCGCGTTCCTCGGTTCATCCGTTGTGTCGAATCGAAACATCGAGCGGATTCGGCAACGGCACGATTTAAACGCGGAAGCGAATCCGTCGACGGACCGCGTTAATCGGGGTTCGGATCGCGGTCCGGTTATTCATTTCTCGATCTATCTGATCTAGTTGATAAGAAATTTTATTTTTCATGCTTATTACCTAAGTCAAGTTTACCGGTTATCGATACGCTTGGACCATTTTATTTTCAAAAATTATAAATTTACGGCACAAATTGCGAGTTTCTCAATAATCGAAACAACATTCCTCGCGGATTAAAAACTGGAAATTTATTTTTTTTTTCATTTTTGAACCAAGGATCGAACGAACGCAACCAAAAAAATGTTAATAATTGGTACACTTACTTTACCTTTGTACGTATTGTGATTGAAAAATTGAGCAAAAGGAGAGAAAAGATTTACAATACGTTGTGTCTATGATATAATAATAATAATAATAATAATAACAACAACAACAATAATGATAATAATGATGATGATGTTATACGTTTAAGACAATGGCTTCGTAAATCATTTTCTAAATCGACACAGCGTGCAGCATGAAATAGGCGATATATTTTTAGTGTGCAGAGGATTGAACGGAAACGCAATACGACGTCAATCGATAGCCCATATGCGATGATAATATAGACTAAATTTCTTGAAAATAGAAGAAGAAGAAATAGGGGAGAGGAATAAAGGACCGAAGTAAAATCGAAAATACATGACGGGTATAATAACGCGTCGGAAATTGTTCGACAAAAAGTAACTTTCATCACATTTGTGCCCGTGTGTGTGTGTGTGTGTGTGCGTGAACGTGTTTCGGAAAAGTTTCATCCCTCGCAGCTGCAAAGAAAAATTTTATATTCCAGGGGGATGAAATCGAGTCAGGCTTTATTACTTTCGATTCTACGATTCGAGTTTTGAGATTGAATTTTTCTTTTCTCTTTTTTTTTTTATCTTACTATTTACGTAGGCACGATTATGGAGCTCATTTCACGAATCACGTAATTCGTACAAACGAGGATCTAAATCGACTCTGATATCGCTGCACGCGAGATGCGTGAGACCTGAGTATATTTTTTTTTTCGTTTCTTCTTTTTTTTTTCTCATCATTATTCTTCACTTTCCTCCCCCAAATTTTCGTTTAATCGATAAAAATGATTAACGACTGTGCGTAGGGGGGAAAAGATTGAACTCATCACACCTGCACTGCAGTGGTAGCCTGTTTTCTGGTTTCTTTCCCCCCCTCATTTTCCTTCTCTTCTCACAATCTCGATTTCTGATCTCACGTACATCGTTGTGCAATAATCAAGACTGAGAAAATTAGCTCCTATATACTTGAGTGTGCGTAATTAACATGGTAATAAACGAATATATTACCAGGCTGATAATCGTATCGCGGTATGAAATTTCACGTCGATTTTCAACGACGATACAATAAATAATCGCGAAACAAAATAAAAGGCGAGAATCAACTTTTAACCCGAAAAACTCGAGGCTCTTTGAACAAACGTGGAGCCTTATCGTTTCCTGGGAAACGATAACCAGCCTGTCGATATCTCCTCTTGTAATATACTTAAAAACTTTTCATTGTTCTTTTCCAAACATTATTCAGCTATCATTCAATACCGTTAATTAAAATCTGTAGAGCCATGAAAGCGAGAATCGCCAAAAGTTGGGATAATTATATTATTATTATTATTTAGGAGATGAAAGATGAGAAGGAGGAGGAGGAGGAGGAGTGATGAAAAAAATTTAATCAGCAAATTTCAATCAGCTTTTATTTTTTTTACTCACAGTTCTCAGTTTTTCCCACGCTTTTTCGCTTCAAAGGTTCGCGTCTCCTTTTCTACGCATCTTCTCATCTTCTCAACAGACAAGTTCACAGCTGAATGGTGCAGACGTTGGATCGTAAAATCTATGCACAGATCGCAGGAACGGGAGCTGGGAAATTGTTTTTTCTTGGTTAAATGTTTTGATTATATAACCATAGCTGCGTGTGTAACAACTTCAAGGAAGAACTTATGGATGATACGAGACATGAGGAAATCGTTTCCCTTTAGTCACTTTGTTCCGTTCATTTTTTTTCTACAATATTTCTAAGTCAAGCGTCTGTTAAACAAGCTAGAATTCAAAGAAAACGTGCAGGAAAAATTGGCATCTAATTAAATGGATCAGAATCTTTGTTAACAGTTTAAGTTTCATTGTATCGTTGAACGGTTGAATATTTGTATTATTTTTCCAGTCGTATGACAAAAAGAAGAAAAAGAAAAAAAAATAAAAATCGTACAGAAAACGAAAAGAGTGAAGTGAAGTGAGGTTGTAATAAAGTGGGGAAGAAAGAAGTGAAAAAGATTTATAACACGAAGTAGTTGGACGCGCAAGACTTCTAAGTTTACGCGACGGAAAGGTTGAACTTTTATTCGCATGAAACGCTTAAAGCTCATCGGTTATTCCCAAAGAGAAAAATGTTCGTACATGTATAACGGAGTCGAAGTTTGGCTCACGCGGATGGAATTCGAGCTGCTTCGGGAGAGCCGTAAATTTCTTAACGTGACATTTTTACGAAAAGTCGTTAAAATCGAGACGCGGAACCGCCGTACCTGCCTCTGCGGTGTATATATTCGCGGCTCGGGGCCGATTAGTTCGTTACGTTTACGGGGTACGAAAACTTGGAGAGTTGGCAGAAGAAGAAGACGAAGAAGAAAAAAAAATCGAGAGAAAAAGGAGGGGCGGGGGGGGGGGGGGGGCGGTAATTACTCCGCTGATATAGCGAAGAGCTAATTCTTTATTCTTCATTCCAGGCGTTTAAAAAGCTATATCATCATGAGAAAAGTTTTATGCAGCGTTACAGTTGCCGGAAGATTTTTGTAAAACAAGCATAGTTGTGAAAGCTGTTTCAATTTTGTTGAAATTATGTTAAAAAAATATCACTTTGAGAAGGTATCAAGATCGATGGCGGAGAAAATAAAAGAGCAGATTTTTCTGAAAACTGCAGAAAAAGAGAGACGCGTTAGGGTTTTTGGTGAAATGTGTTTCGTAAAATGCAGAAATGAATGATAATGTAGAAACATAAAAGATTTGTAGTAAGAAATGTACAGTCGACATGTATGGATATTTTTTACCAAAAATCTTCGCGTCTTTCTTTTACTGCATTTTTTAGTAAAATCTGCTCGTTTTTATTTCGCCGTCATTTATTGCCGAAACAATATCATATTATCGCAATAGTCAGAAAAAAGTACAGTGACGGTGATTGGTAATCTAAATCAAATGTTACACAGACTAGATTTTCCGACTACCGCAGCTATGAGACTGTGATTTTCATTTTACAACCAGAACTGTATTTTTCGAATGCGTTGAAAAGCGACGAGTAGTTAGGGACTCTGTGTACTAATGACGACAAAAAATTTATCTCGGTTATAGAAGAGGAAAAACAATCGCGTACGTTCCTGTCAATTTTCCGTAAAGTACAGATATAGCAACAAAAAAGGCGAATTTTCCACACCGTGCGAGAAATATTCACGCTAGACTTTTTATACAGTTCCATTCCAGGTTTCGAGTTTATAAATTTTGACGTGCCGTAGAAAAAATGTAAACCGTCGATTCTATATAAAGTTTAATTGCAGGCGATTCGTAGGAATACGCAAACCCCCGAGACTCGATGTGTTTGACCTCGTCTTACAGAGTCAGGCAAACTCAGCGATCTCAGATTCTAGCTGCTACGTCTATTTAATATCGTGTTTGTATTTAAATAAGATGAAAAGCGACTCTAACTCGCCTTTGACAGAGTCAATCGGTCAGGAATTTTCTCCTTTGGTATCTCGTGCGATGATATTGTGCTGTTTTGTGTGGGTAAAAAATTCAGGCTCTCCACCAGTTGAAATTTAGTGGCACTTCTTCAGGGTGGCCACACTCCTGAAAAAAAAATGGAAAACCTGGAAATGTCGGGGGATTTTTAATTTGGTCATGGAAAAAACTGAAAATATCAGTTTTACCATCACGGATGATAGAAATGATTTTTTGAGGTAAAAAGTTTACTTTTTTTTTCTTTTTTTTTTTGTCGAAAAAACAAATTGGCTTAGACTGACTTTTTTGTAAATTATATATATATTTTTATTTTTTTTATTTGAATTGACTTTGAACCGAATATAGAGTTAATAAGCTGAACAATTTCGGTTTTAGTAACTTACCAGAACTGACAAAATGTCAGTGAAAACTAGTTTTTTAGGTCCTGGAAAACTTGTGGAAGTGTCGTTGAATTTTTTTTCGCAAAAATTAATGACCAGCCTGTTTTCAAACTTTTGATTCATCGCGTTTTTGCTTGACGAATTTTTCTTCCAACACATCCTCGCATCGAATCTCGATAGTCACGTTCGATCAAATAACGTCTTTCCACTTTAATTCCACATCACCGAACATCTTCCCGAAATTCCTGCTCCCTCCGTCCCAATAAATCCTCTCTCTCTGATACACGGCGGAAGTTGTACTTCGAATTAATAACCTCCTCCTCGGGTCGCTGTTCATTGAAACATCCCGTCATTGGGTCGGTTGGTCGACAGGATCAGGCAGGCACTATATATTATATAATGCATTCGAAATCGAAAGCTGCACACTCACTCAATGTAGCTCGTGGTATAATGATACACACTTTTGCACAAAGTGCTCCAACTCTCTTCGAGTTTAGCGATGTTATAATCGATCCGTCCTGCAGCCCCAGGACTCGCATCCTTACGTGTATAACATACGTATCTATAGGTATACCATACCTTGTATACCTTATAATATCTTCCTCCATATCCCATCCGATGAAGCATCGAATCCAATACGCTTCGGAGAATTTCAGGGCCATTGATTCGAATCAAGGGTAAATAATTTTCTTTTCGTGTTCGTGTTTTTTTTTTTTTTTTTTCTCATTTTCGTTTACGAAAGAAAGAGAGAAAGAAACGAACAAACGCCCAGGTATCACGAGGGTTGTCAAAAGTTCTTCGAGGAATGAGGTAAAAGAGAAAGGAATGAAACAAAGCTTGTAAAACGCGTGGAGATACGGTGGAAAAAATGTACGAATGACGTATCCAATTCAATTATCTTGCATAATTAAAGGGTGTGTTATATGGTGGCTAAGCTTCGCGCTAGCTTTACGACGAGCTCGCAAAGTTCAGGGACGTGTCAAACGAAACGAGGGGCGGGGAAAAGGGGGGAGGATTCCGGCGATTCGAGGAAGAAAAGCTGGACGCAGAGTTTCGACCTGGCTAGTTTGGTAATAATCTCGGTCCGCTGATTAACATCTGTTCTGACCCAAAAACCGAATTGTTATTAAAGTTAAGCTCGAAATGGAATTATCAGGAAAATCCGAGGATTTCGGCGCAGCGGTCGTAATTTTGCAGGGAACGAAATTACGAGCAACGCGTCAAATCTCCGCTCCTCGCTGTTATAATACAAATGTATAGGTATATTTCAACTTGGCGAAAACAATTACGGGACTTGAATTCTTTTTTCGCAAAAGGGTGAAACTCTGTGAAACTGCTCTTACGCAGAGACAGCTTGGATAACAAAGCTGGGGGGAAAAAAGAGCTTCTGCAAACTATCACCTTCCGCCACTTTGTTATTCTTTTTCTTTCTCTTTCTCGTCCTCTTACCGTTATCTTTGCATTATAAATTAGATTTCTCATATTTATATAAACAAAATAATAAATGTGGATAAACGGATGCAATATTCGTTCAAAAGCTTAATTTATTCTCGCTTTCGGTTATTCTTATCTGATTTATGTTTTGCGCGCAGCGGGAGAATCGCGTATCAACTTTTTTCGAATTTTAGTTTACGATCGCCCCGAATTTCCTTGGTCAAACACGACGTTTCCGAACTCGAATTTCGCGTGATATTTGAATATTACCTGGAGCAGGATGGCCGGACGTCTGGAAATCCTGAAAAACCTAGGATTGTCAGGGGATTTTTAACGTGGTCGTGGAAAAAACTGAAAATATCGGTTCTGCTATCATGGGAATTGAAATGATTTTTTGAGACAGCAAGCTTCCTTTTTTTCGTCGATAAAATAAATTGGTTAAAACTCATTTTTATTTTTTTCACAATATTCTTCTTCAATTTGTACTGAACTTGAATAGAATTTCAGTAACTTACTACTAGAATTTTTTTCCAATAAATTTGTCGCGGCGACACCCTGTCGAGGTCACACCTCGGATATGTCGCAGACGATATCGAAGGGTCGGAATTTCTCTCTCGACTTGTTTGCAAGACGCTGAGCTTCCAGCGCGCACTCCACGGTTTTCGGAAACGCACGAAGTTTCAACCGAAAGTAGGACACGGTTTTCCATGTGGGCGTGGCCGGCAGCCATGGGATGTAAATAGGAAGTCCCTAACCTCTGCAGCTAGTCCGATAGGAATTCTGCTCCGACAAAGTTATTTGCAAGGGTCAAATACTGATTAAGGTCGGCAGGGCTTACCGCTTTTCGCTGCTCGCTCAGAGCCCAAAACTGACGTGAAATTTACACTTGTCAAGCAGCGCGAAGAGTTTGAAACGATCGATTTTCAAATCCCTTCACTTCGCGTGTGTAATGGATCAATTTTATCGGCGCGTTGAAACTTGAATATATTTCCTCCGTCAAACGTTTGTTTCCTCAAAGCAATGAGCAAGTTGAAAAATAACTCGAGCAAAAACTGATTAAACGAGAAAAAATAAATAAATAAATAATTGCTTGAAGTAATCGTGAGGGTTCGATTTAATCAGAGTTCGGAGGGAAACAGGTGAATAAATTTCAACAACCGCGTAATTTTTCCACACCACACGGACACATATTTCACCGATGAAATTAGAATATTTAATTAAAACCGGTGTTCGGATATCGATTCTGATAAAAAGAACGAAGAGAAGAAGAAAAAAAAAAAAAGTATTGGAATTATAGTTGCTGAAATTTAGCGAAAAGGAAAAACTTTCGTGATTCGATTTTACTTCCTTTTTCCTTATCTCCTGCTTTTTTTTTCTTATTTTTCTTACCGGATAATTTTTATCAAGAAAGTTCTGTTTTACAGCCGGCAAAGGATAAAAGAGAAGCGCTGAGAAAGTATCCACCTACACACGTATAAAATCGAATTTCCCGTAAAGTTTGTCGCAAAATTTTTGCACCGAATGGATGGCGAGTTTCGCGAAGCGTCGCCGGTTATTTCCTGGTCCTCTGCAGAAGATCGACCCGCTGCAGTTGTCGTATCAAAGCTCCTCGTATCCTGCACCCGAATAATGCGATATATCTACAGTTTTGTGCGCGTGTGTGTTTGTGTAACGTACGTATACGTATACATGCGATGTAATACAGCTCTAATACTTTTCCGCTGCACGTCGATTTTCTCGTTTTCTTTCTTTTTTTTTTTTTACATTTTATACTCGTCGTGTTTTCCTTCTCCGCTTATCCGTACATCCTGTATACTTATACTATATATAATACATGTATATGTATGTAACTATGTATGTACGTGTAAGCTATCTATCTATTGTCAACGAGGAAAGGAGCCTCGTTTTGTCGTCGCGTTGCAGTGTACCAAGTGCGGCTACAATAATAAAAAAGAAAAATAAAATGTAGAAGAAGGGTGAAAAGGAAATAGATTGCAGTAATGCCGCGGTGATGGGTAAAATAGTTATATCGAAACTACTGAATTTCAGTCTACCTGAACTTTTATGCCTCTCTCTCTCTCTTTGCGGGAAACGGAAATTCCTCTAAAACAATTTACTTTCCCGCCACTCTTGCATTTTATGTAATACGCGTGGGACGAAAATTGTCACGTTTAAAATTGTTGCCTAATAAAATGCGGAAGAAGAGGAAGAAAAAAAAAATACACATTTACTACATACGATATGTGCAAGTTATTATTCTCGTGGGGATTAAACCTGTGGAACGATTTTTGCAATTACATTTGCTCGAGTATAACTGGTTGGAATTTTTTTTTCTCCCAGATTTCGCGTTAGGAAATATTAATTGAAAATGTAATGAATTATTAATTCTCTCGTCGCTGAAACGTGGCACCGATTTTATTTCTTATTATCCTGCAACTTCCATCAGATCATTAATTATTATACATGTGTATAGTAATAATAATACATCGGTTGTACAATCCTCATTTATTATTCACAATCTTTTGTCCATATACTTAGCCTATAAACGTGTATTACACGTATTCAGTGCAACGTAAGTTGATCGATAGATTTGTTACGGGATCGAGAATCTGGAATTGACACAATATATATATATATATATGTGTGTGAAATATTCTGTGTATTCTGTATCCAAACATGATGAGGCGTATTATAAACCTACCTTATGCAGCTTGCACAGTTTCTCAATCTCCGATGCATATGTATAGCTACGTATATACGGCACATACATTCTATATGTATATACAAAGCAAGCATATACATGGCACATATTCCGGCGGGTCGCAGAGCCTTTGACTCTACTCTACGAGTGCGTCTCGCCATTAATCACCCAGGGTAAACCTAAATAATACTTCGGCTACATATGTATATATATATATATATATATATATATATATATATAATATACATATATATAGGTATAGGTTACATGTAATGTTGCAGCACTCATGCACGGGTATATACTCAAACAATAAAAAAAAAAAAACAATGAATATTATATGGACAGCACTTTTTTATGACGTTAAAGTTAGCAAGGTTGTCGTAACGATTCATGCTGACAAAATCCGTTATTTTGCAGTTTTGGAATTGCTTGGAATTGAGCGAACCGTAATAAAACAAAGTATACTCATATTTCAAAATCTCTGTTTCTTCAAAGTCATTTCGAATAATGAAAATTAGTTATTTTTTATCCTTCATTTTTTCTTTACGATAACATTCGAAACTTCAATCTCGTACTTTTTTCGAGTTAAATCTACAGCACTTGTGGTAAGATATAAAAAAATCGATAATTAGAATTGCAAAACAAATAGTAAGAGTTAATATGCTTAGAAGGATACACCGCGATTCGTGTAGATTTGACTCAAAAAAAAAAAAAAAAAAAAAAAAAAAACCTGCGTACTGTCCATTTCATATTCATCACATGAGACCTGAAATGTTGAGATATTTTTGTCCCGCATAGACGTGCGTATGTAAATTCCTCGCGTGGAGAAAATTGTGTTCCAGTTTTTCACGTTCCTGTGAGAAGTAGAGTGAAAAAAAAAAAAATAGATGAATAAACAAAAAATTCTTCTCCCGAAAAACTTCTCTCCCAAATTCAACTTTTCACTGCATTATCGCAACGGCAGCTGCGGCAGCAACAGTTTCACTTGCCACTGGCAGGCGATAAAAAAAAAAAAAAAAACATAGAGAGGGGAGGGGGGTGGATGAAAGCTATTAAAAAAACTCTCGTACTTCTGATCGTTGTATGTACAAAGTGAGAGAGAGAAAGAGAGTGCACACGGAATTTAAGATCAAATTGTGAAACTGAATGTTTTACGGAATGCATTATATATGTATGCATTATATATATATATATATATATATACATATTAAACCATTGACCGCAGGATGAAACGACCGTTGAATTCCTTCGTACGATAAATTTGCTTGGCGCAATGTTCTGTCCGCTTAAAACACGCGGGGTGGAAATCATTTTAGGGATAGCTACACTCACGTATGCGTACATATATGTATATGTAGTTATGTTACATACAACGCACGATTAAGTCTCACGTAACTGTTATATCCGCTTAGGTAGATCGTTGAATAAAATTACACTCTGCAAAGGGCTACGGAATGGAATTTAGTCTAAATTAGCGCGTATAAGCGTATAATTGTTGAAACAAAATTGAATAACATGTCTAAATTAAGAAACTTGTTTTTTTTTTTTCTTTTCGATCATATTTTACGTCAAAATCGAGGTATCGCAAATATTCGCGTATCGATATACAACGTAATATTACAGTATAAGAATACAACGGAAGTAAGAGGAAAAAACCTGAATTTTGTGGTTAATGTTTTTATTTTTCCCTTTATTTTTTTTTTTTTTTTGTCACTTTGCCCAAACGTTTGACATGAAAAAAAAAAAAATTCACCATCGCAAGTCAATAAATTGCGCAACGTCGGGAATTTCATATTCGTTGCACGGAAAAGGTATACAGACGTACACGCGTGTGTGTATAAAAAGTTGCGTTACGGTTCGATATGAAAAAAATTGCTTTGAGGAAAAGTGAAGGGAGGGGAGGAGAAAGAAAAAGAAAAAAAAAAAAAAAAAAAATTAGCGAGCGAGCGAAAAGGCGAGGCGATCGTGTTTGTCGGGAAAATCCCGGGGGAACATCGTTTCGGTCTGACGTCTGAATTTAACGTTTAATTTTCCGTTTTAAGAGTGCCGCCCGTTCGTCTGTCTGATGCAGGTATTGCCAAACTGAAAACGGCAACTTTGATCCCGCAGGCGTACGTTATATAATGCGAATTACCCACGTAGGTATAAAACGCGCGAGTGTTCGGATGCGGGGAGCGAAATTAAGGCATTGCGGCAATTAACAGACTCAATTTAGCGGGAACTCTATCCTCCTCTTTCTCTCGATTCTCGCCTTGCGGGGCCAAGTTATTTGCGTAAATAGCCAAGCGGTAGGTTTCAACCTACTACCAAGGTGCCCGTTGAACCCGCAGGTCGCCAAATTGGCTCGCGGCAAAGCGGCTGCGATACTTTACGCGATTATAACCAGCTCATAGGTAAACCACTTGTAATCAAGACGCGAACCTCAGATTCTACCAACTCAATATCGCTAAGCGATCCTCAACGTTGAATTCCTAATTTTACATCGGAAAAACTCCGCGATTATGTAATTCGAGATTTATTGTTTTGGTTAAAATCAAAATATTTACTCAAAACGCTTTTATTTGAATAAAGAAACAGTTTTTGAACGAATTTTTGATGCATTGAATACATGTTTCAGAAATTGAGTTGCTTTTTTATTTTTTTTTTTTTTTGGTAATTTTTTTGGGCAAAATTTTCTTTCCTCTCGCAATGTAAGAATAATTTTAAACAATAAATAGCGGCAGTCGATTTGTCGGAAAATTTTACCCCTATTTCACGTACTTGACAATCATTTAATACTTAATAATATTACGCGTGTCGAGAAAATGGTAAAAAAAGCGAATGCGTCAAGTTCGATCTTCCGGAGAGTTGTTTACCTTGTCATATTATTATTATATTGGATCGATCGATTGCGTAAATTCCTCGACTCCTCGAACCAAACGAATAATACTAGGTATAGAATATCACTGTCAAGATACAAATTTACTCCCTGAATTGTCTAATCGATCGGATGAGATCGATTCGCGTATACTTTATACGAAGAGTATAACGTGTATCAGAAATCTATACCAGGATGAAAATATTTTAAGACGCGTTGTATTATATACGGTATACAGGTACGATGTTCAGCGTAGCTGGTATAATGCGGACTAATTTACGACGGCGGTAAAATTTAACAAGAGGTATTAATAATCCGGGATTTTGGGGTCGTTACTCCTCCGAGGGTGGCAAGTCGGTTATTATCTAGGGAAAAACGAAAAGAGAAAAGAATAAAATATCCGGCTCCTCGTTCAATCGAGTCGATGATTTTTCACTTATTTATACATGAATTTTTACGAATACGCCAAGTAGGTAAGTACGGGTCAAAATCATCACGAATGTTTCGATCAATTTGTTTGAACGACCAACGGTAACAATGATCGAAAATAATCGATTATCGTTCCCCGAACAATTGAGTGTAATCGATTATTTTTCGAACTCGATCAATCGATACATGGATTATTTTTAGCTTACCAGCCATCGCACCAACAACGTAATACATATTTGATAAACACTTACTGCACTTTATTAAATTCACGATGCAAAATACACGTAATATGCATCGACCTTGCGACGAAACAGTTATACCCATGTACCTAAAATACTTGCAGTAGCTGTTGAATATCGAATTCGCGGGTCAGGTCGGTTTCACTTTGGGGATGAATTTTTTATCCCTCGAGAATGAATAATTTTCCAGGTTCTTCGAAATATTTAAAAGAGCTGTATATGTATAGGTATATTTTTTGTAATATATATATGTGGAGAAAAAACAAAACAGGCCCGGGAACAGAAACTCTCGACGCACGCAGTAAAATCCGTCCTAATTCACTTCGTCAAATACATTATACATTACACATTATATATATACATATATATACATATAATTCTATTTATATACTTTGCGACCTGACAAAATTCTTTCCTCTTTTTATGCCAACGCAATATTCATAAACTCCACGTTCTCCAAATCAGCATTCGGTCAGATTAAGCTTTCGAGTTTTTTTATTTTATTTCTTGTTACCTTTGTTTTTTTTTTTTTTTAATCCTTAAACTGCGTGTGTTGGTTTTTTCATTCAGGCATCATTCCACGCGACACTGAAACATCGATGTATCCAGGGATGGAATAATGGTAATAAAAAACAGGCAATTGCAAACAATCCGTTTCTGAATTATCTTCTCCGTATCATCAGTCGGATGGATACAATTTCAGCCATTCTTCGAAACGTGGATTGCATTCTGCCCACGCGGATGAAAAATTGAGCATGACAAGGTAGACGGAAAGTGGAGAAATAAAAAGACTGAAAACAAATAAAAAATGTCGGAGCATCGTGTCGCGTCTTGTCGTATACTTATATAAATCGTTGAGACGTTCTCAGGCTTATCACGGCGAAAAAGGGGGTAAAAAGAAGGCGTGAGGATGGTGGAAGAGGAGAAGAAGAAAAAAGAATGCCGAAAGCGTGAAGAAGAAGAGAAAAAAAAAGAAAAATTTCAACGCCTCGTTAGATCGACTTACGCGTTTTGTTTTTTTTTTTTTTTTTCATATAATAATAATAATACGCTAAGTATGCGGAAAGCAAGATGAAACGAAGGCGCGGAAAAAGAAAGAATTTTTTTATTCTCTCCTCTGTCACGCGTATAATAAGAATGTATTTCTTTGTTTAAACCGCGGGGTGACAAAAACCTGGAACATCTCACAGCTTCTTATCTATAATACATTATTTAGGCATACGATACGAGTAAAGATGATACTTGGAACGAGATCCTTTTGAAATTCCTAAAGGATGAGGGCGGCTCACCCCAACAATATTATCTTAGAGCCTGCAGGCGTAACCTAAAATGTGAATTGCATTTTGGGGGCCGGGTTTATGTTCCGAATTTTAAACCTTCCGAAAGCGCCTAAGTCCGAATTATTTGGTGGCGAAATTCGAAGTAGAGAATGCAAACTTTCGAAGAAACGACGAAATTTCGAATGGTCGGAAGGCTGATGGCTCAAAGTTTCGAAATTCAAGATTACGAAAATTCAAGGTACGACATGGGAAAATTCCGAAAGTTGAAATCTACTCACACAGCGTGGTTTACTCGACTAGTGGGTGTAAAAAATCAGAAAAACTAAAAATCAGAATTACCAGGATTCCGAACATTAAAAATATGAAAAATCCAAAACAAATAAAGATCAAAGTGGTGAAATTTCACTAAGCCATAAATTCACGGAACCGAAAATCTTGGATCAATCGGAACTTTGATGTCTCGCAAGTGTTTGATTTCTGTACTTTAAGTTTCGCCACGAAAAAATTTGGAGTTTCGCGCTTTCGGAACGTTTCAAATTCGGAACTTCAACTCAGCCCCGCGTTTCGCTTGACAGTTAAACCGCGATTGTCTTTCCCTGATCAAAGCCGATATAAATCTGTGTCACCTTATACGTGCCTGTACATGATACGTGCATAATATATCGCATATAATCTGCGCACACAAGAAATTGGAATACGTGCGGCGGCTAGTCGGCTTTGTAACGCCGTCGGGAATTGTCAACTCGGCAAGATAAACGAGCGAAAATAATGATGGAGAGTGAAAAAGCGGCGTGGGGGGGGGAGGGAAAAGGACGAAATAAGGGAAAAAAGTCGGGGGTGGTTCGACCGGATTTGCATGTAAAGCTACTCGAACAACAACGAATGTATCCGTCAGGATCGGCTGATCCGAGGCCTTTTCTTCTCCCTCCTCCCGTCCTCCATTTTTTCTTTATTTTTCCATCCCATTTGTTTCCCCGAAAATTTGTCGTACCTTTCTCAGCCAGCTTTAAGGCCGACGGAATCCCGACGATTTTCCTTCGCTGCGAGACAACGTCCTGCAGGACGCGGGCGTGTCGGAATTAATTGAAAAGGTTATCGCTGCTCCTGCAGCTATACGCGATCCTGGAAAGAGTGCAGCAGCATCGTAAACTTTTCTCTTAACTGCTTTCGGCAAAGCATCCCTAGGGATGCAACCTGCGGAGCCAGGACAACTATATACGCGAGACGCGAGACGAGAACTCGAGACTTACAATCAGACGCAGGCAGTTTTCTCAATTCTATGCGGTCGGGTTACTCAAACTTGGACGGCTCACTTTAGGCGAATGAATTTCTTTCTACTACCGAAACCAATTACACAGATAAACCAGAAAAAATAAAAAACCGTTTTGGTCTGTTTATATTTAAATAAATAAATTTTTATTCTGTAGATACATCGAATGATAACAAAGTTCTTCATTTATTATACTTATGAAGTTTGAGCTTTGCTCGTTTTTACGCTGATAAACCATGACCTGTCGACACGAGTTTTGTGTCTAGATTCTAGATGTCAAATTTTTATTAAATCCACGTAAGTAATAAGAGAAAAAATAGCTTCATTGGACAAAGTTTGCTGTTGTAAAAATCAGAACGATATTTCGAATTTTGAGAAAAATTACCGATTTTCTCAAACATTTATCGTAGATAGTAATTAAACAAACTTCAGTTTCGTATTCAAATCACTTTTATCCAAAAATTCAAATGCGAAACTGATGTTTGTTTAATTATTATTTTCGATAAATGTTTGAGAGAATGGGTAATTTTTACAAAAGCAAACTTTGTATGATAAAAATATTTTTTCTTTTATTACTTACTTTGCAGAAATCAAAATTTGACGTTTAGAACACAGACTCAAAATTTGTGTTTTTATCGTTATTTTCTTAACGGTGAAATAACGCTGCTTACAGTTCGACGAAAATCAACCGATCAGTTGCGTGATTATTAAAAAAATATTTGATTTCAACGAAATATTGTTTCGTGCAAATCCAATTTGTTTCCCTAAACGCACCAGCTTGATTGTAAGCTTTCATTTTACCGCATTCCACGTCACTTTTCTATACTTATTTCTCTTCTGGATCGCGTTATAGGCTTTGCAGATCCCTGGATAAACAAGCCGGTGTTTACGATGGGGGTTGAATTCGATGAATAATTGAATCGTGACGAAGGCCCGTTTCGCGCGGCGTGGTAGAAAAATTTTCTGACGAGGGTTGAAAAGATCTATATCACAAGCGCAACGGTACCAAATTGCTATTTCCCTAATGATCCCCACCATTGGGGTATGCATGGGATGTGTGGGATAATGCTTCGTGCATTTTCATTATCTATACAATAAAGCGTGCACGATGTTGTACACGCTGTTACACGAATGCCGAGACGATGATTAGACGCTCGAGGAAACACGTGATGAGCTTTCTCCGAGATTTCTCACATGATCGCCGTCTAACCGCAGACCGCATTTCACCCTCCGCTTTACGACCTGCTTTCCAATCTGGCTTTTATTAAAGAGTGTACGAAGCGTAGAGTCGGGTCAAAAATCTGCTGGTTGAAAAGCGCGATGGCAAAGCGAACGGTTCGTTTAACCCTTTCGGGCACAGTCGGATGCTCAGTTTCCTACCCCAAATATTTCACCCGATAATATCTTAGGCCCGAATCATCGAGTTAATGGAATAATACTATGTAATATTATTAACTTGGAACCCCTTCTATGGAAATTTCACCTCACGTATAAGAGGTCTTGACGGTATTTAATGTAAGTTGTCTCTGCTCAATTTAACTAGGATAATCAAATAATTCTCTAATCTGAATAATATACCTTGATTGATGATGAAACTTGAGTTCCTGACTTTTTTATTCATCCAAACGTCGAGAATTATTCAGATATACGAAGATAAGGTCATGAAAACATACAACAATAATATTAGGCCACTCTATCGGAAGGATAGATAAGTTCTGACTTTACATTTGTGTTCAGCAACCTCAAAAACCCCCGAGTAACAAGTTTCGGTTAATTTTTTCGATTTAACATCCACCGTACTGGATCCGTCATTTTGGATTTAGAAATGATCAAATTCTGACTACAGATTTGTGATCAGCGACCCCAAAAATACCCGAGAAAAATAATTCAGGCCAAAATATCGAGTTGAAAAACGTGTGGACCGAATGGGCAATAATTTTCACCGAAGCAGCTATTAATAATTTACTTACATCGACGGTATAATTTATAATAAATCATAAAAAAGACTCAACGTCGGTACAAAGAAACTGTAATTTTTCAAAATGCGCATTTACACAAATTATTTTCGTTCCAGCCTCTTCACGTTTCCCGGATTCGTGCATTTCACCCTCACAATAATCACAACCGCACGGAGAAAATTGATTCCAGTCTCTGCCGAATAGCGAAAAATTAGTCAAATTAATTCTAGCAAAATACGCTCGCAATTATTTCCACAAATTACCTACACCGGTAATCACATCACCTTGGTTCAATAACTGTACGCCATAACCTGCATGCAGTTCGCGACTAACACGGCCGAACGTCAGAATTCTCGTTACATCTACGCATAAGAAGTAAAAACGTTACGTTACAATTAATGTTTCATCGCTTCTCCACCTTCTTTTCTTTTCAATATCTTTTTTTTGCCAATTAGAAAGGGACTCTGCAGGTGATGAACAAAAAAGCAAAACAAAAAACAAGGTATTTGTTGGCTTGTCAAAGAGGACTAATTGCAGGGTCTCTCTCTCTCTCAAGGATCAAGATTAACCGCAACGATTTCTCCGTCGAAGATTAACGCTCGATTCGCCATATATATATATATATATATATATATATATATTGTATATATGTGTATATATATACATAGACTAATAACACGCGTTGTTTATGGTAATCCACGGGTTTACCCGCGGGCTTTGCGTTTCCCCCGCAGCTCCGTGGCGACCAAACTTAAGCCTCAAGGTTCACGCTCGACCGAATCACTCGATTCATCAGTTTTACCCTGAATTAGCGGACTTTCACTTAATCGTCTCGCGGAAGTTGAGCTGGGGAGTAAAAATGTGTAGAAAGATTAGCAAACGGAAGGGTCATCGTATCGATTTTTCGAAAACGCGAAAATCTGGTTTATAAAATTGTATCAAATGTAGAATATATGTTGGAATATAGAAGAGACAAAATTTAGACGGTTGAAATATATGGAAAACCAGAATACAGAATTTTCAAAATTTTGCTGTACTTGAAGTCGTTCTGACTTTCTTATATCACGGATTTCTACACTTTTATCTTTCTAGATTTTGACTTTCCGAAGTTTCGATTTTACGTGTTTGAGAAATTCGGTCAAATACATCTTCGAGTCTTTGAAAATTCGACGCTGTGAACCTTCTACACTCCGATATCTCTACGCTTTTTCACTCCCATACGGAATTTGAATTCGATTTCGGCTTTTATTATTCTCACGCGCAGATGTGATAGAAAATAAGGAATCAGTGATGCGCGCAAGATATTGGAAATCGGTTGTTAAACGCGGTAATTAAATTAGCACATGTGATTTCCAGGCTTGAATGGGATTTTTAAAGAGGCGGCCGCAAATCCGCGCTTCAAACGCTTATTAATATATAACCGGGGGTTAGCTTTTCTCATTCATTGTCGGTTAAATTAATGTCCTCCCCCCTAATGGCTTTGGTTCACGAAATGAGCCTCGAATCGTTTTACGTAGCTTCGTTATCATACCTTATACCCGTACTTTATATCGCTATATATTTCGTCGCTTTAAATTCATCGAATTTTCGGAAAGTCAAGACTTGGGAATTAGGACTTTTACATAATTCCAGACCGCTGTAGTTATAACCGTATCGGCCTGAAAAAATAATATTTTATAAAGTTTACGATTTATAATATTTTACGACACATCGCACGTACGTATAAAATAATCTGTATACGTATATATTATATAACGTATAATAACTTTGCCAAAATCGACCCATATAACGTCTATATAAACGATGGCAAAAGAAAAACAAAAGAAAAATAAAAGTATATAAATACGTGTCGCTGCCGTTGGTCGTAAAGTGTCCGACGCGTTTCCAGACGTCGTAATAGCGTTTCTAATATCGCTGGGAAATTACTCATCGATATACGAAACTCCGATACCTACGTATATGTATGTACACGCGTGTATATGCTCGCCTCGAAGTGCGAGTTAAGGGGTTGACAAACTGACGCGAAACGCTCGATGCATTTCTTTTATTTTTATTATTCGCCTTTCAGACACCAGCTGAAACGCGTTTGATTATATTTTCGATCCCAAAATTACGAAGTCTCTCTTATCAACTTCTTGAAAAGAATGAGATTGCGGGAAAAGAAAATCGCGAAAACGGTAGGAGAAAAAAAATAATCTTTTTCTCCTCGTATTTAACGAAAGAAAATAAGGGCGGAGGAAAACTTTTGAAGAAATCCCTTTGAGAAAAAAGAAGAGGAGCGGATGACGAAAAGACGAACGAAAACTGATAAATTGTAATTCTGTTCACGAAACGCGTAAGAGTAAGGGGAGGGGGAGGAGAAAAGTTGCCCGACCGTGGGAAACAAAAAAAGGAAATAAAATTTCAGATGATTTCGCGCCAAAGAAAAGCTCTTGTACAACTGTGTCTGTATAGTGATGCGTATTTTATACACCCTGCCAGATCCGAGGCACACGTCGATGAGCAGAACCAGATGTAGGAGGACTGGAGGGTTCTTCTAAAAATTCTTCTTTATTCTCTCTCTTTCTCTCTCTCTCTCTCTCTTCGCCGTCCGACCGAGTCTTTCTCTTCCGCATTTCCGCACGCTGTGCAGCAGCTTAGATCTTCTCCCTTTTCTCTCGGAGAGCCAATAACTATAAGCGGCCGAATGTTTCATCGAGAAGTATCGTATACTCCTTGATCGAGGCTTCGCGTCGCGTTGGAGTCCTCCTTCAATATTTTTTTTTTTTTTTTTTCTCAAAATGCGATGAACGTCTTCTCCGATTCCGTGCTGTGAAAAATTTTCGAACGTCAGTGAGACGCCCGACATTTGTATAACGGTTAATACAGAACATCCCCGGGATTTTCATTCGTCGATTTCGAACCCATTTTCGTTACATATATTACATCCGAGATCTCGTATCTCGCTTATCCGTGTCTTTATATTTCTTTATTCCCGATTCAACCACAATGCATGTTAACTTTTTTGATTTGAAAAGCGGGACGACAGTAGCATATTATTCCATATTTACTTTTTCTCTCATCCTTTGGGAAAAAAGTAAGACTTTTCTTCCGCGTTAACTTTCAAGTTTTTTTTCTTTCTTCTTGTTTTCTCTATTTTTTCCGTTTCAAAACACAGCTCTGTGTATTATTACAATCTTTAAACAATATTACAATTTTCAGGCCGACAAATCACACTTGGACTTAAAAATAAAACACTCTTAAGTCAATAATGTGGCGCCAGAGTTGAGTCGGGGATAAAGTCCCATATGCAACACAGGAATAAAAATCGATTATTCCCTTGGTACGTAATGTATTACTGCATTATACGTACACCTAAATCTCTCGTTTCTCGATCGTCTTGTACCCAATTACATCCCCTTCTCTATCTTAGCCCTCTAATCCCATGGATTTTTCCATCTGCTCAGGGAAAACACGATCCGATCTCACGTTGTATTCGCGGAGCTTGCAAGCATGCACGTTGTACTTGTTCCTTTGCCGTTCGAACTCGTCAGGACCCTCAACGCGCGGTCGACTTCAGGTATAAGGTACTCCTGCAGGATTAAAGGGGTCGCGGTCCCGGAAACTTCCCCGGGAATTCCAACCGTCAAAATTCAACCCACCGGAGTAAAGTCACGGAGGAATTGATCCTACGGGACCGCGCATTGCGGGCTGCCCTATATCCGGGGCTTGGATAGGTCCCAATTCTCTCCATTTTTTTCTCTCTTTACTTCTTTCTATTTATCCGTTTGTTTACTTATTTTGTGGGTAGAACTCGTCTCGGCATTGTTTAATCTTTCAAAGAACCGCCGGTTCGTTGCCTATTTCGCGTTTACCGTTATATTCACTCCGTTTCAACTTACCTCAAATTATTCTTTACCGTATATTTAATGGAAATGGCCAAAAAAAGTCCAATCCTTAAATCAATCTCATTCAGTCTGGATAGCAAATAAAATAAAAAAAAATTTGTTCGATGCCGCAGATGAATTGGAACTTACTAGATTGAAATAATTTCATCTAGGTTGCAACGTCGTGAAATAAATTTACTAAATTTAGGTCACGGTTATTGTGTTCAGGCTCTCTTTCTGCTCTACTTTGCTTTTCAAAGTCTCTTATTCATATTCTGCCAGAGCTACCATTCATCGATATTAAAAAATCTATAATTTTCTGTGCCAATTAGCCCTTTTCTTTTGCTCTCTCTCTCTCTCTCTTTATCTCTCACTCATCTATACATCTATCTCTATCTCTGTCTCATCCACTCGACTCACCGTGCAGTGAAAATGGGTTTCAATTTGAGAATCACACTCGGGGAGTGAAAAGCGGCGCATAAAGCTTTCAGCTGCAGCACGCGAGCTGCCGTTTCAGCCGGAAACGGGTCGACATTAATTTCGTGTCAAAGAGCAAGAGGTGGGCAGGTGACTGCGCGATAAAAGAAAAAAGAACGAAGCGCAAAAAGGGACCGAAGAATCATTACTGCAGTGAAAAACTCGTAGGAATTAATTGACCCCCGTTATTACACCCTGATATTTCGGTGAAACACGCCGCTCAACACCCGCAGCATTTACTACGTTGTACCTTGGCATGTAAACGTAGCTTCCATTTCCTGCAAACTGTGGACGTCGAGCGATCAGTTTCACCGAAAACTCTCGGTACATAAAACTGCAGGTATACAATGATCCGTTATACAACGTACAATGATTATACCTGATACATCCATAAAGACTACGGTGTTTCTGGAAAAGGATCTCAAATAACTTTTGAAAGAGTAGATTTGTCATAAAATGATAAGAGACCTTTTTTGTAGAGCGTTTAATTCCGTATAAAAATATTCCTGTCAATTTTCTCCACGACGCGCCGTTAGCCAGTTATAACAATCGGTAGGATCAAAAACAATTTTTTCCCGTGTTATTCTTGTGGAAAATAGAAAAGTGCGATGCGCAACCTCTCAATGTTAATATTAAGAACTTTTTAAACTGTTTGGAAATTATTTTTTTTTCTTCTTAAAATCCTAGCAAACACTGTACCTGCGTATTATACACATCGAGGCGTGTTTCGTTGGAGCAAAAATCGTCACCATGATTACATGTTTCAGGATTACTTACATTTTGTACAGTAATTGCGAGAGATTACTCGACACAAACAATTTTACTTCGTTTGGGTGATTTCGCGCGATTTCACGTGTATGTGATTTTCTAATATTACAAAGAGACCTCTGTGATCCCAAATGATTTTTGACGAGTCACCAATAATTACTAATGCTGAATTTTATTTGAATACCAGTGACTTCGGTGTGAAATTCGTAGATTACGAAATTATTTCGAACGATAATATAATTACAACCTGAATCGCTTCGATTAAACCACCCCTTGATACACAATATATTGTACATACGATAGAGACAGAATTTCCGAGGATCGATTTTCCGGTTCGTGCGTTGAAAAGTGGGCGGAAAGGCCGTTCGTGCAGCTTTAGAAACCTGCAGCGAAACTCGTGTGCGTTATAGACGAGGCGAGAGCAAGAGGGACGTGTAAGTAAGTAAGCGAGTAAGTCGGTAAGTCGGAGAGAGCCGAATGGAGGCGAGATAGGAGGGTGGTTGTCGGGAGCCTTTGGGGTGAGGGGGTGAAGGGTAAAAGTGGCGATCCTTTACGCGCCTCGCCATTACTCGCGCTTCACGCGATGCACGCGTGCATGCCTTTTATACCTCTTATACGTGTACGTATACGGCTGTAACATATACGGTGGATTCCGTGCCAACTCGACCTGGTTCCGACCCTCGACTTCTCCGCTGATTTGGATCGTGATTTTTCAAACGATCGTTTTTACTCTCTCTAGGGAAACTTTCGAACGGGTTTGAACTGTCTACAATTTTTGAAAACGAACATATTTATCGAGTCAATTTAACAAATTTTGAAATAAGTTTGAAAAACGATGTGTCATTTGTCAAAATTTTCAAGATTTGAACCGGAGTGGATGAATTCTTTCTTGTAATGTTTTGGAATGTATCTGTCGAAGAACACAAGTTGGGAAGGTATCAACACTCCAGCTCAAAGCTGAAAAATTTCGATACCCGACACATGATTTCTCAGAATTATTTCAGATTTTTGAACAGTGTCGTAAAAATTGTAGATAATTCGTTCAAATCGGTTCCCAAAATTTCTAAATAAAAAACAGAGTGTCTATGAGAGTCAAAAGAAACGTAAAAAAAATCGTTAGCCAATTCGTAGAGGTCAAGGACCAGACCAAGGTCGAGTTGGCGTGGATTGCCCCATATATAATATATACCTAATACCCTTTGTTAGCCACGTGCAGTTTTTCGCTCTTAAAATCCCCCGAGACGAGGTCGTCAAAGATGCAGCGATACTCGCGTTGTACGCATTAGTCCGTAAAAAAATTATGCCTCTCGGGTTGACAGGCTTGCAAAAAATTAAGACACGAATCTCGTCTCGAATCTTTTACCCGACTCTTGCGGAGCGGCAGTCAAGCCGCTGCTACGGAGAGGCGAGCACCCTCTCATTTCATCCCTCGACTTTAACGGTAATGAAAACCCTCGCGTCTCGCTACCCTGCAATTTTCACGACCGGGAAACCCGGCGTCAATTTCGTACGGAGTTGACCCTTTTGGTCAGAATTTCCTCCTCATCCTCCTCCTCGGCGGAGTGTAGTTTTAGTTTTTTTTTTCTCACTCTTCGGACTAAGAACGTCTTTGTATTTTACTCCCACGAACGACGCGACGCAATATCAATTTATGTAATTAAAGTGGCAATTATTATCACTGTCTTACTTACTAATTACCTATTTGATATAACAAGTGAAAGATAAATGAATAAATTGATCTAATATTAAAAAATATTTTGAACGAATCTATAAATTGGCAAAAAAACTTACTGAAATTTACGAAATTTTCGATTCAAATGCACCGTTTCAAGAGAAGAAGAAGAAAAAAAAAAAAGGAAATCATCTACGAATCGATTAATTTCAACCGATTCGATCGATCCGTGTTCGATTATTTTTTTTCACACGATTAATCGTTGCATCGATTATTTTTAGCTCAGTAGCCATCTGATCAAACCATTTCATAATTCGCTCTACATTCGATCCATGGAAAATCTTTATCGTACAGAATTTAGCTACTTATTACTCATAAGTTAATCACTATGGTCGCTAATTTTGGAAAAAAATATGGGACAAAAAAAAAAAAACAAACTAAAGATGCTTTTAAAAATATTTTATCCGTTCCGAATTCAACTTGTAACACGTATCGTCAGTCGATATCTGCACTGCTTATTGTTACGTTGTATATCCGTTGGTTCGAAGGGTCTTTCACCAGCGGTTTCATTGGGAAGAATTTCTCTGGCCTTTGCTCATTTCACCGAGTTGTACAGAAGCGGCGTGGAGGAGGAAAAATTTAGAGAGGGCAGTTTATACCCGTAAAGGGAATACGCGAAGCGATCTGCAGGGTGATCCACTTGGTCGTTGAAATCCCTCCCCTTCCCTTATTCTTCTGCTTTTTTATTTTTTCTTCTTTCTCTCTTTCTTTCTTTTTTATTTTTTTTTTTATTCCGTTTTCTAGCCCCTTCTCAATTCCTACCTCGCCGAAAAGCTTCCCGATAGCTTTTTTGAACGGTCTTTTTGGCGCCTGCGGCAGCTCTTACCAAGCGGATTTTTCAGCCTTTCGGGAATACTTACGGCCCACTTCATCCTCCCTACTTACTCTGATTCTTCGTGGGGGAAATTACCCTGCTATAGATCGTCGAACGACTCGATATGTACGATCTGCTTTTCAGGAATTTTTGTAAGTACACGGGATATAGCTGCACGATAAGGGGACAGGTTTTGAAACATTCCGTTACGTATGGCATTCCGTCTTCTTCGATTTAAATATGTTTAACCGAAGATAAGACGTTTCGGTAACGCGATTCGACGATCACGTCGTACTCGTCGAAACTGACAGCGCCGATCCGTTTTCATAAAGAGGATCAATTATTTAGGCGTAGCCAAAGTCTGAGCTCGCTGCTCGAGGCTTCGAAATCGGTTAACCACGTAGATCTGCATACCTTTCTCCCTCTCTCTCTCTCTCGTGCACAAATCTGAGCATATTAGCCCATACTACCGTATGCTTGGATGGCTTGATTTGGCTGATAGGCGCAAGTACCTGCTGGGAACTTTTCTGTTCAACACTATGATTCTCGGGTCACCTAGTTATATCTCTGATGAGTTGGTTTACTTGTCAGCAGTACGTCACCGATTTACTAGAGGTGACCCAAAGGATCTGTTTGTTCCTTTACACCGAACAACTGTATATCAAAGATCGTTTCTTGTATCGGCTTGTGTCCTCTGGAACACATTGCCCACCTCAATTCGTGAATCATCTTCCGTAAATGTCTTTAGGTTAAAACTTAGGGAATATTTGGCCAGTAATACTGTTTAATTCTATTTCAATAAGCGCAAACTTGATTTAAATATTTTCTATATATTGTTGTATGTTTATATAACACTTTATTTTATTTATATTTCATTTTATTCTATTTTTATTTTATTTTATTTTATTTTATTCTATTTTATTTTATTTTATTTTTTGTATTTTTCATAGAGAGCTGTACATGTTCAGCGCATTTTGTGTTGTCCTTAGGGGGCACATTGCTCCAGGACATTTTTTAATAAACGCTTTTCTCTCTCTCTCTCTCTCTCTCTCTCTCTCACACACTTTATTTCTCTTACCTCTCACTCTCCTTTTCTATAATCTCTCCCTTTGTGCTCACTCAAAACGTCTCGTACAGATTCACCGAGCAGTTTTCAAACCCGATGGGCGTATAAAATCTGACGTGAGACATGATATTCCCCCCCCTGATTTTCCCCATCCCAGTTCAACCCCCGGAATTTAAATCCGGATCCGCATTTTAATGGCCGCCGTGCCTTCGTCGTCTCGACGCTCGTCGCGACGCCGCTTTTTCCATGCCTTTTGCGGTTTATTTCCATGTAAAGAGGATTTCAAACCGACCGAGCGAACTGCCCCCTTTCCTTTCCTTTCCTTTCCTTCCCTTCCCTGCCTCTCCTGGTCCTTCAGCTGTATTATTATTACCCACTAAAAATCCTGCCGACGCTGCTGTCGCGAAATCTGGACTCTGATTTTTTCCAAAATCCTTCTAACCATTCTCCGATATTTCTTCTTCTCTTCTTTTGAAAAAAAAAAAAAAACATTGTACTTCTTTGTTTTTCATTCCTGCACGACGTTTTACTGCAGAGTCGAATGTAGAGAGAGAGAGAGAGAGAGAGAGAGAGAGAGAGAGAGAAAGAGAGAGAGAGAGAGAGAGAGAGAGAGACAGAGTGAGACAGAGAGAGATAGTACATTTATTGATCCTGACGTGAAACTCCTTAAGGACCGCAGGCAGAAATAAAAAATAGATAATTATCTTCTAGCAAATTCATAGGTACAAAAAGAAAAGGAAAGAAAAATACCATAACGTAATAAACATATACGGTTATAAAACATACAAACATACGGTTTTTCACCGACCTTCATATGCAAGAATTTCAACGTACTATAATAAACTTGGCGATAAACAAATAAAGAAAATAGATTAAGGTTAACAAAGAAAAGATAAATTTTGGTCCCTTTTTTGTTTACGATATTCGTTAAAATTGAAACGAAATTCGAAGATAATTAGAAAGAACGGATATAACGTAAATTACCGTTTCACTTCTTTATCAGGCACTAATAAGTATAAACGTGATTTTCTTCTTTCCCACAGTTACAGGCACAAAAACACATTCTGCGAAAGATAATAAGCCGGGATAACGTTCTCGTATTACGATATCGCGGCAATATGCGGTGTATAATACAGCAGGTCGTTGTACAAGAAACACAAAAACACAGAGGGAGAGAATCTCCGTGTATTCATGGGACGGGGTATTATTACCTCGGCATTAGAGGCACCGCATGGTTTTACTTTACACACGGTACTACAAACACACGTGCATCGGCACGGATACTTTAATTCCGCGAGTCTCTTTTTGCTCTAGAAAATTTGAACGAACAACCCTTCGAGGCTCGCGGGGACAAAGATTAGAGAGAATCGCGATCGCTGTGCGGCGATTAGCAAGGCACCCGAAAATCTTTGCCAAATCTGGAAAATGTTGGCCAATTTTTTTACCACGACAGAAACGTCGATCTGTAATTATTTAACAGGACATCTTGTGGTATACACTCTAAAATCACACGTGATAATAAACTTCAATTTTTATCCTCACATTACTGATCGATTTTTGAATTTTTTTAACATTTTTCCGTCGTCGGAGAAAAATATTGAACCCGATGTGTTTTCGTTGGGGAAAAATTCCGATCTTTCCCAATACGAAATTCATTTTTACGTAGACTCTCCGAATCTGCCGTAAAAGCAGGGAGTTTGTTTTTATATTTTTGGCAATGTCTTCGGTCCTTCGTGCAAACGCAAAGTGGTTGAAAACTAATCATTTTAGGATATATTTTGAAATTTTTACAGTGACGTGAAATCAGGATCATAATTAAATTTCAATAAATGTTCCAGAGATTTGGAATATTACGAGAAATTTTTAAGTTTCTAGTGCGACTTACGTATTACACATGTATGTATATGTATACTTTTTAGAATCATCGGGCACAAAAAATTAAACTTGTACGTCTCCTGCGAGATCTAAAATCCGAGCAGTGTTTCATATTATTTTTTATTCATTTGGTCTAATAAGATAAAATTTCATTTTATTTAACGTTTTACACATTTCTGTCACGAATAGCGGTCCTCGGACGTGTTTTTTGACTCGTTTACTCGGGTCACGGTTTGCGGCGGATCGCGTGTCGAAGTGGAAGTTAAAAGTATATACGAGCTTCCGGTCAAATTGCTCGGCGAGATGTTGGAATCGCTCGTTACAAATCTGTTACAGCTATCCTCGTAAACCCGGATCGAACTGATCGAGTTTATCACACGGTTTAGAAAACTCTCCTTCAGTTTCACTTCTCTAACATGGGCATGTTATTTGGATCGATGATTTACTTACTTATTTTCATTAAAAATAAGACGCGGACTGGACGGAATCGTTTCTTTGGCTTTTCGAGGATTTTTTCATCGGAAGGTTGCATTTTCGCAACGTGGATCATTCGGACTTTGTCGGGTGAAACTGGAGAGCCTGCCGAGCGATAAGCTCGCGAGGTTCGTTCGTTCGAGATTGAAACTTTAAATAAACACTGCAGCCTGAGGAATGTTTCTCTAAATCAGTTTTCAATATTTACTTTAGGTCGGGTTATAGCCAGAGACTTGCCTCTCTCTCTCTCTGCCTCTCTTTTATCTTGAGCGTCAATAACGTAAACAATTATATTTCTCAAATCTTACTTGAAACCAATTTTTTACACTCTTCTCATTCATTTTTTGTTTCTCAATTTCCCTTCTCTGTTTTTTCTTCTCTTCGTAATCACAGCAGTGCTTCAGCGTTATAGGTACACCTCTACTCGCATCGTGTTCGCAATCATCCGTGACGATGAGATAGTTTCCTTTTTTTCTTCCGTTCTTTCATCATATCGAAGCGCCATTTGATCTCGATTGTACGTATGTATTTATTTTCTAAGCTCTGTTTCTTTTTCTACAACGCCAGATTAATCTTTCTACCTCTTTGGATATTCTTCGATAGTCGGGAGTTTCCGCGTCCGATATGCTGGTAAAAAATCAAAAGAGGGGAAAATATGAGAGGAAATATGATGGAGCAATTTCTAGCCTATGTCTTCCTTCACCCTTTTTTTCTTCTTCCTTCTTTAATTCAATAAATAAGTTTCGGCCCCGTAATCCAATAACATCTGCACTTGGCCGATTCCCAAGCGTAGGAAGGCATGCGGCATTGCTTTAACCGAGATTTCATCATATAAATATGAATTTAAGTATTACCTTGTCACGTGTACGCATACATGGTAACATATACACGTGTGCGGTAAAACGTTGAGTGGAAAATCTAACAGATCGCCGGGTCGTGCCAAGTTTGAAACTAAATATCGTACGTAGATACGTAAGAAGTTGGTGTATTTACCCCGCAGTCGATCAACAAGATTGATGTTTATTTATTTATTTATTTAAGGTATTTCTCGTATTTTATTTACTTTTCCTTCACGCTCGGCGAGAGGGAAGACGTTCGATACTAAATAACGTACTGCCTATACGCAGAATATATAACGTACCTGTACACATATGTGCATATGTACGTATACATATACTGTGCATGTACATAAAGATATCGCAAACCCCCTGCTTGAAACGAAATCGCTTTTTCCTCAAGCGTTGCAAAAACAATTCTCATGTACCGATACAGCTATCATCCTTCTGCTCTGCGCAGCTTATTTTATATACATGACATACGTTACTCGACAGGCTGCCTGTGATATCGTATGAATAGGCGAACATGATTGATGATACGACTCGCGGAGCGGGATATCTTCTTATTCTCCCTGAAGAACAGTCTGCGAAATAATGTTGTACGCAGTTAGAACGACCGAAAATAATCCATTATTTTTCAAACTCGATTACTTTTCCTCAAAATCGGTTTTTGTTTTCTTACTACCGTTAGGAACGCAACGCGATATCGATTCAAGCGATCAAATGATAAATCATTATCATTGTCTTACTTAGTAATCACTTGTTTGACGTAATAAGTGAAAGGTGAATGAATATTTTCAACCGATATTGAAAAATATTTCGAACGAAACCGTAAATTGTCAAAAAACTTTTCCGCTATTAAGACTAGGTACCGAAATTTATGAAATTTTGGATTCATGTGGACCGTTTCAAAAAAACACGAAACGATCGATTAATCGATCAATTTTTGACTCAGTGGCCATCGCTATTGTTAAGCGAAGTGAATTACGTTGCGGTTGAACGTTACGTGCAAAGCTTTTCAGGCTATACATAATTAAAAATTGCCCAACCATATTCCGAAATAAATTAAAAAACTGTTCGTTCACGGGGGGAAAAAGGGTGCTGGAATGGCGGTAAAAAATTAATAATCGAAAGTTGGTCGGAATTACTCGAACGTGCGATGGAAGTAATTTTGGGAATGGGATTATTCCGGGGAATTCGAAACGCCGCAGGGATGTCGAGGGAAATCCGTAGGTATACGTTACGCGTAATACGTAGAATCGTGCCGAGGTATCCAGGTATGTACGGGAACTCGAGTGGAGACAGGCGGACGACTTGATCATACCTTTAATCACTGCAAAGTGCTGCCGCGATTCCGCGACTCGGATTCAGGTATGTAGAGGCATGCATGTGCGCACATATGTAAAGGGTTGGTTATGTGTACGTGTACGACGTACGCGCCGTAAGCGTAGATACATGTGTAAAACCGTGTAAATGAAATCGTGACAGGTGCGGGTGTCGAGAGCTTTGACGAGATGATTATTCGACGTGGAAATTGAATCGTACCTAGGCAAAATATATTCCATCGGGATGACGGGCGAGGATGGAAGGTGAGGAGGATAGAACGCGACTCGTCTCGTCTCGTCTCGTTTCGTTCCGCTTTTCCTCCCCCTCCCTTATTCTCCAACGTCTTGAACGAATAAATTTCCCTCGTTCTCCGGCAAAGAAATTAAAAAGAGAGACAGAGAGAGGGAAGGAGAATTGTGCACAAAATTAAAAAACTCGAGTTAAATATAACAGTACGGATATTTCGCATCCATCTTATTCGTCGAGATATTGTTACAATAATAATAACAATAATACAATATTTAATATGTATGCGTTGCACATACACACATGTACATATATACGATCAGTGGATTTGAATAGGTAGCGGTAATTCGCTGAATATAAAAGTGATAAATTTTCCAGTACGTATATACGAGCAGATAGCGATACTATAAGTGCAATATGTAAATCCTCGACGGTAATAAAACAGAAGGATATAGCAATAGTAGTAAGAATAACAATGGCCGATAATGTAGGATCGTTTTGCGAAAATATACTTGTTTTATCGCATGCAGTGGAAGCTTTTTAATCGTCGATACGGCTGCTTATAGTACTGTAGTAAGTGTGAGAGTTTGAAAGACAATTCCTCCTTTTCTCATGCTATTATTATTGCTATAAGTACTCGATTATATTGATCTGATTTCTCAACGATTTTTCAAACTTGCGTTGTTTCCACGTTACACGTTGTAGCCTCAATGTGTAACGAAGGCGTGAACAAAAATCAATCAATCAATCAATCAGTCAATCCCTCTCCCTCTCTCTCTCTCTCGTCCCAACTTTTGCGGAAAACGCGGTAAATTTTTGGCAACGAATTTCCCCCTCCGAATATTAGCCGCAATTTTGTAGCTAGCTGTAAGACTCGTAACGATTTTCTCTACTTCGATGATAGAAGCCTTTTTACCCTTTTCCCCCCCGGGGGGTTTCGGGAGGTGAGGAAAAAGCACGAATAAAGCTTCGAACCTCGAGTGTAGATCCCAACCCTTCTAATCTTCGTTCGGTTAAGGGACTGAGAATTTGCGGATAAAGAAAATTCGGGGGATGAAGAGAATTGAAAATATATGTAGGATGTAAGAGCCAACGAAATAAAATCACGTATTTCTTACTACGAGTCATAATTGTCCTGCGAGAAATAATTAGAGAAATGCAATAGTTTGAAGTGAAGCATAATTCATCCCCCTTTCTCGCACATTTCATCTTCTGTCTCCTTTTTCGTCTTTCTTCGTTTATTTTCGTTTTCTTTTCATACGTTTCTTTTTTCTTTCATTACGGTGTTGTTTTTTTTTCCCCCGTTTTTTCATTCATCTCTCCTTCTGCTAAATATGACACAATCTCGTCAGGCGTTCCTAATTGGACGCCTCGTTTATCCCCGGGGTTTCTCGGTTTCGTTTTTTCTCAGCACCGTTGTTGTTATTACTTTCTTTTTTTTTTTTTTCTTTTACCCAACCAGTTTTTTTTCGCCACCCTTCCGCGGATATTCGGCATGCAAACACGTTACAGGTGTACGCACATTCGACGCAAACATGTGTGTTATACGTATACAACTTAGAGCTCAGCGGCGAGGGCAAAAACTTAATCGTACAGATAAAAGTGATAATTTCTCTTGAGTTTTTTCTTTCTTTCAATAGTCGAGTTTCTCTTCTCCCCAAACACTGTTAGCTTTTTCTTTTTCTTCTTCTTCTTCTTCTTCTTCTTCTTCTTCCGAATATTCTTACTCTTTAGTTACAGCGGCAGGTTTCGTGAGCTAATAAGCTCAGCCCTGCTGCGACGAATTTCGCCTTTTGTTGAAGGACGAAACGCGATTCAAGCATCCTCGCAAAACACGAGAAACACAATGGACCGAGAGGAGCTTGAAGCGATCTTTAAAGAGCTCGTTCTACCCTCTCTCCTCTCTCCTCCCCCCCACCCCCCACCCCCCCCCCCCCCCCCTCTCCGCTCAACTCACCGCCTTTGAACAACTTTCGTTGAATGGCCTGTTTTACGAAAACTTACATTAACGCGGTTGTTAAACAATGTACAGATCGTTATATATACTTCGATGGAATTAGCAAGAGGGGTTTAAGAGATTTTATTGTTGTTATACCTTTGATAAATTTTCACCGCGATTTATGCGAACATTTGCGTGACTGCTGAAACGGAAAATTCTTCCTCATTGTGCAATATTTTTAATAAAATTCTCCTTGCCGTAATCGAGAGGAGTTTATTTATTATATTATTAAGGACGAAATTCATCCTTGATCAGCGAAGAATCTGTCTATTTTATTCTCATACTTGGGGATCTGTTGTTTGGAGCGGAAAAGGAGGGGGATGAAGTGATTAAACATCCTCGGCGATAGCCGTAGAGGATAAACTGAATTAGTTGCGCGGAATAAGGCCGAGAGTGAGAGAGAAAATGAGTGAAAATCAAGCCGGAGCATTCTGGTGCGGAACTACAGTGTAAGGGCATAATCCGTCCGTCCAAACGAGCTTTAATTGTTCTCGTATAATTGAACGTGATTAATTAATTAAGCTGCGCGCGCGGGGCACAATGGACTGATACAAACAATTAGACCCCGAGCTACTGAGCAATTATATACCCTATGTATATTTATATGTGTATTCTTGCATATTACACATTCAATTTTCTGTAGGTGTAATGCGTTGTTTATCGGATAACGTATGAGATAAACCTTCCGTCAAAATCAAATCGAACGACGAGGAAAATTACAGAAGGTAAAAAGGGGCGCGAAGACGACGAAACCTAAATTGGCGGGAGAATTGATTAACAATGTTATTCTTCGAGTAGGTTTTTATTTTTTTTAATTGATAAATAAAAAATTAGAGACGAAGATGAAAGTGAGAGTAGATGGATTTTTACGGGAAATCAATTGACGATGTTTCAAATGTTCAGGTTTTTATTAGGTGTCCTTTGTTTTAGAAAAATCAGATGATAAAACGAAACGTTTTTCGTGAAAAAATAAAGTATTCGAAAACTTTTCATCCGTGTGATAACGATGATTTATGCTTTATAATTTTTAAACTTGTAGTAATTACAAAATAAGTTGCTCAAGTTGAAAATTAATTCAATGACCTAATTTTATAGCGGTTCAAGTGCTCCACAAAAAAAAATTCCATAATATTTTCCGACGAGTCTAATATTTTCGCTGTTGATCTTGAAAAAAAGGGAATTTTTACATGATTTCAACCTTAACCTTGAATAACTTTTGAAATAGTTTAATTATCGAAAAATCATAAGAGACCTTTTTTGTAGACCGACAAAATTAAGAAATCATTGAAATCATTTTTGCGTGTTATTGAAATGGAAGATGGAAAATTGCGTTCGGGAACCACTAAATACTAACGTTAAAGGCTCAAATTATAACAGGCGTCTTATTTCTTTCTCTGACAACTATTAAACATGTGACTTTGAAGAAAAAATAGTCGATTCTTTCGGACCACCCTAAATTGCACACCACAATGTTAGTGTATTATTTTATACCTATTATAACGAAATGTGGTTCTGGTAGTCGTATATATATATGTGTGTGTGTGTGTGTATAACCGAGGCACCTAAACACCTTCTAAACCTGCAGGTGTTTAGAACAGTTCTCATTGTCGGTCGAAAAGCAGCACGGCAAGAGAGAGCCGAGCCGACCACTGCGTTTTGCAAAATGTGGCAGAGGGCGGGTGGAAGGGAGGGTGTCGACTCCATTCGGGTCCGAAAGTTACGTCGCATCCCTCGCGTTATACATCCTCTCACTCTGGCAAAGTTTCCTCCCTGCCAGAGCATCCCTTACGCCAAGGCGAATTTCATTTACTCCGAAATGTTGCGGTGTGAGGTATGTGCGATGAGATATTACGGTAAATTCGCGAAAATCGTATCGTGGAAGAATACGCGACTCGTGCGAAGTTCGGGAAAGAGAGGAGACGATAACAATTTTCTTAAAGAATCGCCTGAAAAGTTTACGGGTCGAAGAGGAGGGTTTGAATTACGCGCTAAAAATTAGCGTCGCAATGTACCGACCGAGTAATCGAATCGCTTCACTTTCGTACTTCTTCCCCCCTCGCGAGTAATGCAGAAGTCGTTTCGAAAAATTAGAAAATTTATTTAAAACAGAGATTGCCATGATGCGCTCTTGTGGAAATTGAAAAAAGTCGGAAAGACCATAAATTTACAATTGCGGCCGATTCTCGCTCCCTTTGAGGTTACGTAGGTCGGATTCTCCGTAATTTCACGAACTTTCATCCAACTTTTCTACACGATTCTAATTAAAGCTCGTGATAATAAGCCCGAGTTTGAAGCGATCTTATAGCTCGGGAAAGAAGGGAAAAAGCACATTAACGGAACCGTTACGAATCGAATTAGCGACTCGCAGTGGAAAATTTGCAGATCTATGGAGGCGAGGTCGAGTTTCTGCCGACGACACCCGCGCTTCCATATCGTGTAATTCCTACACTTCAAACCTCCTAAAACACACTGCGAGTGTATCGCGAAGCCGCTGCATATATAATTGAGATAGGAGACGACGTCGACCGCATGCCGGCGGTTCATTTGCCTGCATGAACGGCGAAACGGCATTGTTTTTATTACTCCGCCGACAAAGTTGCGAACTCTGTTACCATTCGACCCTACGAGTGGTTAAATTTGTCCCTGGTTGCCTCGGGGCTTTTACCTCATCGTTTTGTAATTTTCCCTTTCAATTTTCGTACTTTGTTGGCTTTTGTTTTTTAGTTTTTTTTTATTTTTCATTTAACTTTTTTGTCGCTTCTGTATTTTTGTCATACAACTTCTGGATGTGGTGTATTTTTTTATTTTTCTAACGAACAGAGAGGGAGAACGGGATCGAGTCGATCTAATTATTCCGTGTCCCTTTTCATCCCTTTTCCTGTTTTTTTCGCCCTCCGATTGCAGGTTACTTATAGCTTTTCCGGAATCCCAAGGGTAAAACTCGTTTGGAGTAAGCTAACCCGGTCAATTCGTTCCTATAATATATTGGCTCACCTGCAGATGGGATGCGGTGACTCGATCCTCTTTATACACGATATGTTTACGCGATTTTTTTCCCTTGTCTACAGGGATATTAGTTTATAAGTGATCAGCCCTTTCTACACGTTATTGAGACTTGAACAATTTTAAGCAACTTTCAGCATTGTCGATTATGTAATTCTTCTCCTTATTTTTCTTCCTTTAAGAGGTAAAGAAAAAAAAAGTGAAAACAGTTTACTGTATCTTCGCAGAAATGTAATTTAAGAAATTTCGGTACCTTGTGTAAATTGAATTTTATACAGAACACATTGGAGGAATATTTGAGTTTCGGTTTTTTTTTTCTTTCCTCCGAAGTTGCGCAAGAAATCATGATTTTCTTTTCCTACTCATATAATGACGCTGTACTTTAAAAATCTCCACTCAAAGTCTGATGAGAAAACTTTAAAATTTGCTTTCCCTGTACATTATGTGGTTAAAAGTAGTGTACATGATGCGGACATGTAAGTATATACATTACGCACATAGGAAACGACAAGTATAATACGTACATGAGAATTCTGCACGTCTTACATATCTATATACTATATATATATACTTCGCCGTGCTGATCAGCCTAGTTTCGGCACTTCGTCCTTTTCCTTCTTGTTTCTCTTCCCTCACACTTTTCTCCACCTTTTGTTCGGTCTTATATCCTTCAGTGGTTTTTGGTTACATACCTTATACATACATGGAATACTAAACCGCGAACCGTTTCGTAGGTGTATTAGCATGTGTACGTACGCATACATTATACCTACAAAACAGCCACGCGACGACGTGCCACGAATTTCGAAAATCGTTGTCACGTATGGATGTAAACGCACGTATCAAGCTTCGGTTCTTCCCGATACTCGCGGCGCGTTACTCAAGTATATATATATATACGCATACGTAACATGGACGCTTTGGATGGGATCGCAACTTTAAAGCTTCGATCCGCCGTTATAAAAAATCAATATCTATAATCAGAGGATCACCTTTCTTGGTACATTTTTAGGAAAATCACGTCAGCTTACTTTTTTCGATAAAAGACATCGCAGTATCCTTATGAAAATTGGTTCTTGGTTGAGTACATATCTTCCCGATCAAAATTTCTCACGGATACAAGTCCCAAAAATCACTAGTCACCGAGATACAGGCCTCGGTCGAAGGGTGTTCAGATTTATTTGATATCCATGGCTTTCGTGATTTTCATAAATTATGAAGTCTTAAGGGGACTTGAAATCAAACAAATCACTTAAAAAACTGCACGGCCGATTCTCAAAGATATGCGGGAATAAAAGTTTTTTGTAAAGGTGACATACTAACAATCCAACCAATATTCGATCGCAAGCCAATTTCCATCAGAATTCTGCGGGGTCCTTTGTCGAAAAAATATTAATTTCGATCCCGTTGCGATTCGTGTGAAAAACGTGGGTACATACGATAGAAAACAGCGCACACTGGTCGGCAAAGAGAAACTGAATGAGCGGCGACGAAGAAAAGGCTTAGAAAACCGAACGAGCTGTGGGAAAAGGGTCTCCGAAGGTGATGAGAAAAAAGAAGTTTATAAAGAGAAGGATATATACGATTTACTTTCCAAGCTTCGCACGCACGTGACACAAGCATATGGAATATACCATATGTATACATATATACCTATAAATAGGCTCTTCGCACATTTCTTGCTCCATGTATCTCCCTCGGGATCTCGTGTCATTTTTCCAAAGGGTTGCGTATAACTTGCGTGTGCGCGCGTTCGCGTACAAACGTCCGTGCACCTCCCATATAGAATATAAAAAACATATAAACGTGTCGGGCCGGGGATGGAAAAGATACCCTCGACGTCGCACGTATTAGTTCTTGTTTGGTATAAAAAATATGCCGCGTATGGCGAGAATCGAAAGTCGTCCTTCCGCGTGCACGCGTGTCGGGATCGATCTTACGGGGGAAAAGCAAAGGCGAAACCCCGGGCCGCCAACCTGCAACCTCCCGAATTCCATCTTCATTATCCAAAGATGGCCACCGACGTCAACTTCTAATTTAATTAACGCATTTCCACCCAGGCAGTAAATACCGGAGGCTCTAAAGCTCCGCCTGGGTTTTATGTACACGCAATATACGTATATAGGTATGAGAATTTGTATCATTTCATCTGCTGGCTATTAAAACATGCGTGCTTCGGGGTATTATCCCTACAATGGAGACGATTTTTCAAAAAACCTCTGCAGGATTTTGCTGATCACGAATTGAAATCTTACACACCTGCTCATATATATTGCATATACATTTTATTGATAATTATTCTTCATTTTTTTTTTTTTCATTTCTCCAGTCTTCTTACCTTTGTTACTCTTTATTGAGACTCTCCCTTTTTTTTTTCTCCTCACCCTTTCACTTTGTACCATTGAAATTCTCGACTCAAGTTTATACGCCCGTTTCTTTTTTAATATAAAAAAAATGTGGGACCTTGAGTTATACGGAGGAGAGCTTTATGTCGGGGAAGGTAACTCGATAGGATTTATTCTCGTCCCCCTTTCATATCACGCGCGGGGCGGCTAATTATTAATACTGCATCCGACATTTTCCATGATACATATACGTATTAGATATAATAATAGATACGATGCGCGAGGGATTGAATTTCTTTTTTTCATACCGCAGTATACGGGATAATCTTCAAAGCGATACGGGAATTACGAGTCCACGATGATAAATCCTTTTTTCATTCGGGTAACCATTTTTAACCACTTTTCTGGTCAAGAGCTTTTTGAAACAGTCTTGTGTTTTTTTTATTCTCATCCTCTTGTTCCGATGAAAAATTCGATAGCAACGAATCGTGGGTATACGTATAGTATTTGCGTGAAAGTTTAATCGAAATCGTTGCCGTTTGATTTTATATATGACACAGAATCGGTGCAACGATGTCGAACAATTTCCTATCGCGAAATATTCACTTGTACTCCGCTTTCGCGTTCGATCGTATCGCCGAAATCATGTAATCATCGTATCTTTTAAATTGATAACGCAGTACGCGTACAACTTGCACGTACGTATACGTATAACGTGAAATAATAACGTGCAGCGTGAGTATTATTTTTCAAACACGGGAATTGAAAGAAAGAAGCAAGTGAATAAGAATAAAAAGAGAGAAATAAAAACGGAGAGGAAACGACGAAAAAGTCTGTCACGTTTTCCGACCAGATTATATATGTATCTGTACGTATATACATACATATATATATATATGTAAACTCACGCGATATCAAAACTCGGTCAGTGACACATCCACCCTTAACTTATGTGTCGGTAAACAAAGGGTGTAATATATTACCTATCCATGCGTGTACAATAATTTACGATAATTGTTCATTCGCGCGTTTTTGTATATTATGTTGTCACGAACTAGGCGTTACGGAATAAATAATTAGGTTCGCGAACTTATTAAGCGAATTATCAGATAGCAAAGTTAAATGTACGGAGATATGCTTTACATGCTTACAGTTTAAAGTCTGAAACAGGATTGTTTTTAGGATAATGATGGTTGGCGCGGTAAGCTCACTTTTCTTTTAACGCGTGAAAGCTTTGCGAAACTTTTATATACGACGACCACTAGAAAGGGAGGGAAAACGGATGATTTCACCGTTTGGAACAATATTACGCGGACAGGTACTATAAATGTACGTATTTAAATGATAAACTTTCACAAGCAATAAATAACAAGTTTCAATTACGTGCAGCATAGGTAAAAGAAAAACGAATTCTTGAACTAGTTTTATTTCCGATTCATTCATTATTTTTTATTATTTACAATCATCGCGATTAATCGCTTGCCCGCACTGTTTTACAATAATTAGGTATACAGAAGCTTGCACGTTGTTCAATGATGCATGTACATACAAATCGTGAATTTCCGTTCGTAGGGAAAGCTCGACTTTAGCATCGTATTGTCACCGTCCATTGACAAAAAGTTAAAGCTCGTCGATAAACCCGCGAAACGAGTCTGCGCGGTGCTGCGGCAGTTACGCGAGTAACAGCCGTTGCCATTTATCCCATCTACCACGTACCATATACCATATATATGTATCGTACACGTATATGTATATATACATATACACACACACCTACCGACCCAGACATAATATTATACTAAAGGAGCTTTCTTATTCCTGAAAGAATGTAAAGCTCCCACTCGAAGGTGAACAAGAAAAATATCTCAATCGTCGAGGTCCGCGCTGTCGTTCACTTTTTCTTTCCTCTCTATCTCTCTCTTTCCCCTTCTGTTTCGTCTATCTCTTTCTATTTTTTTTTTTTTCTCTCATTACCTCGACAGTAAAAGAGGAAAAGGAAACTCCATTATCAGAGTCTCTACTTTGCAGTGCTGCTTGATGGACGCGGATTGCATCCACGTGCGGTCATTTTGTAGGAAAAAAGAAAAGAAGAGAAAAAAAAAAAATATGGACAGAAAGAGAAAAAGAAGCGTGTGTATAAAGGAAGCAAAATGAAAACAAAAAGCTTAGCGCTCTTCTGCTATGATTATTTGCGAAACGTGTCACCTTTACAAAGCCAGCTGAGTGCAGGATCTGGTGTTTGCTTTCAATTTCTTTTTTTCTTTACTATTTTCTCCTTGTTTTAGACGATTTTTTGGATACCAGTGTACCGCAGCAAAGTCCATCCTCCTTTATCATCCTGGTCATGTCTAAATTGAGGGATGCAGTCCGTAGAGGAGTTTTGAAAAAGTATATATTATTATACGTACATGTCTTTTGTTTTGTTTTTTACCTTTTTATCTTTTACTTATAACTTTGCAATTTTCGGTAGTCGGACACTCGACGATCAAAATTAATAATCAATAATAACTATACCAGCGACATTGTAAAAATATATTCACAATCTGAAAGCTCTCAGATTTTTACAATCGTTTGTCGATCAGTTTATACTTGTATAGAAAACATTTATACAAAATTTATTACAGAGACAATCCGTTCGTATAACGGCAGGTATTTTTTAACGCGATAAATTTTCCGTCGCGTTTCATTTCCTGCACGACACGCTTCAGAGGATCGTGAAATATAACGAAAATAATTAAATCAACGCTTGATAAGAGACGTCGCGTAAGACTGAACGGAGCTTTTTATTCGTACTTTTATTTTTGTACATCTCCGGAATTTGAAGCTGCTGCGATAAGCTTTCGCTACGTTTTTTTCTGTATTGTGTATATATATATATATATACATATTCCGTATCTTTTCTTATTCTTTTAAATACGTTTCACGCTTTTCTTCTCCTTTTGCTCCCTTCTCGCTTTCTATTGGTTCATTCTTGGACCGTGTATTGCGAGATCGTAAAAGGCGAGAGAATCTTTTCTCGTCGCCTGTCGCAGCCGGCGAAACCTTCTCTACGAGTATAATCTAAGGCGTAACCGTAAAATTAGATCTCGTTTTACGGAAAATGGGAACCTGCAAAGCAGTCTAGGCGGCATTATAATTCTCTTGTCAGGCATACCGTCCCCTGCACTCGAGACGCGGAGAGAAAAGCCGTCAAGCGAAATGTCCTCTCCTCCCCCCAGCCCCATATATATATATACCTATACCAGATTAAATCTATCTACATCCCGACACACACGTATTACGTACGTATATTATAATTATACTCATCGTCCGTCTCCGATTCTACGGAAATGCAGATACATATTCTCTGATACCTAGTCGCATAATAGCATCTCGGACGAGTTTACCTACATAACCGTTGCGAACTTTCCACGTGTAGGCGAAATTATTGAACGCGCTTTATACATATTATATACATATATGTACGGTGTACCCACATGTACGTATACGGAAGTAAAACCGTACTCGAAATACAACAAAGGGAATAATAATTATTCAATTTGGCTTTTTCGCCACGCCTGGTGATGACCGTTCATCTTTTTCCGTCCGTATTTGCATACGTGTGTGTAAGATGCGCGATTTGTCAGCAACAATCGTTTCTCCGAATCAATTTCATTCGAAGCTGCATCCTATTGCACCAGTTTGTTTTATATGATCGCAAAGAAAAAAAAAAAGAAAAAAAAGAAAGAAATCTACAACGTCTTGTTTTATCGTAGATTGCAATAAAATTTTTTTTTTTAATTATAGAGAAAAAAATCCTACGCCCGAATGCTGACGCTGAGAATTTTTTGCAGGGTGAAAAAAGTAATGGAAACAAAAAAAAAAAAATAAGAAATAAGCGAACTGCGACGGAAATTTCGCGAGACTGAGAAACGAGAAGTGTTTTTATCCCATGAAGCGTTTATTTTAATACTCGTATCGCAGATTCTATGCAGATATTTTGTTTTTTTCTTTCTTTTTCTCTTCTCCTTCTTCTTGTTTTTTACCCGCAGATGTTAATATTCACGGTGAATTTCGGTGAAGACGAACGATTAAGATGAGAGCTTCCGCTCCCGTGCCGGGATAAAATTTATTACAGCTTTCGTCGAATTGTACGAGGCGAGATCATTGCGTGGGTGGCGAGGAGACGGATTGTTGCGGATTTTGGAACCGTGTGCTTCGCGACGAGCCACACGCTGTGCATTAGCATAATTGTAACGCCCCGCGAGGGCGCGACGAACGTGAAAACGAATTTTCCTCGAGTTTCGCTCGACGGAGGGGTTGATCCGAAAAAATTTCTCAACCGGCGATGATGTATTCCCGAGCTTGGTTGATAAATATAAATTCACATTAACCCCTCGCCAGGACCACTTTGGGGGACTCGATTCTCCCCTAATTTTCCCGTTTTTCACGAGGATTGTTTCCGGCCGTCCCGTTGATCCCGACTTGAACTTCCGGGGTGGGGGAGGGGAAGGGGGATATTTTCTTGATACCGCTGGCGGCTCTCGACTAATCACAACCCCTGAAACTAATCAAACTTCTTCCTCCTCTTATGTTTCAGCAGCAAGATGCCGATCTCAGACTTCCGCAAGAACAAGCTCCTCTACGTCTTCAACGTTTTCTTCGGTGAGTTTTAAACGGAGGCGAGATGAAAACTTTTGATCTCCTTATTTCTCATTTTATAAACAAGTTGATAAACGCAACGGGAATATTATACGTATTGCATATACAGGTATGCGAGTATTTTTCCTCTAATCAAATTGATTTGTCGGCATGTTTTTTTTTTTCTTCTTTGCACCATCCTTTTGTTTTCGATGCGAAATTTCGAAGCAACTGATTTTCGTTACGCCGACGTTTCATTTTCGTTAATTCATATTTTATTAACACCATTTCTCATCCTGACTTGGACGTGAAGTGAAGTAAAGTTCGAAAACTGGGTGGGCTGGTTGGTACTCCTCACTTTCGGAGGAACCTCGACGCAAACAGCTTATGCCTGTCGAAACTTGGGAGGTTGATCTAGGTGCGCATGCCTGTCTATATAACCATTCCGTCAGTCGAGACTACCTTGAAACTCATTATAATTCCCCCGGACTCCTTGCCTTGGTTTAACCACCCATCCTACGACGGATTAAAGGCGTGCGAAACTGCGTAGGAAGAAAATAGCGACGAAACAAGAACTAAATCTAATGCAAAAACCCCCCGCGATGAAGAAATTTTCTCGTTAATCTTTAAAAATAAATAAATAAATAAATAATAATGATAGTAAATATCCGTACAGTCAGTTCGATTTTATGTAACGATATGGAAAATCTTACTAGAACACGATAAAAATTGAATTACATGTGATAAAAATATTGAAAACTGTTCGGAATCGCACGCATACTCCGGAAAGTGAAAAAAAAGCCCGGGTATACTTGTTTTCTTTCGATCTAAACTCGGGGAGCTGAAAAATCTCTCTTGTTCGGGATAAAGCTGGGGAAAAATTGAATCGAGGACGGATCCGATCCGCGGAAAATATCCCGAGAGTGTCGTCGAGGGGGAATATCTGAAACGCACCGAGACGAGGGGTGAAAAAATACGAAATTGCGGGTACAGGTATAAGACTTACGGAGGGCATAAGACGAGGATGACACCCGCGGTGACGGAACGAGATCTCGGAATTATAGGTACGATCCGGGAATATCTAGGAACACCCGGGGATTTCCTGGTGGAAAATTATCGAGTGGGGAAAAACGAAGGATGTCTATTTATGGGAGGCAGGAGCCGGATGATATCGTGATATAAACAATAGGCGAACCGGCTGCAGAATCTCCGGCCTGCCTCGCAAGCTCGTGCGGCCATCACGCCTCGCGAGCTTTGAAAAGCGGCCTGCGGGAAAATTCCCGGACGCCTTTCAACCCTTTGCGCCGTTTCAACCCCTCCGGTGACACTTGTTATCCGATTTAACCGCTAGGGCTATTTATTTATAGTAATTATTATCGATCGTCACGTTCGAGGCGGCGGCTCTGAGCTGCGGGAAATTGTCTACGATTGTCACGTTTGTTGGGGAAGTTCGTTTTGGTTGGCCGATAACACAGGCCTGCGAAATATAACGCATCGTTTGCCCTTAAAATAATAATGCTTTTGGCTTTGGGATTTAGATGTGTTTAATTAAAATGTAGCGCTAGGATGATTTTTAAAAACGTGTCGAGATTTATTTTTATGCAAGGTATGTTTACGGATTTTTTAACAATTTTGTCGTACGTAGCTCTAAATATGCTTAAAATCACCGTAAACAACAACTGGTGAAGGTAAATGAATATTTAAATATCAACGCTATCATTTTTGACACAGAAATTCGAAGTTAACTCTACTGGACCTAAAAAAATAGAAAAACATACTCTTCCAAGGAAATTCACGCGATAGAATTTTTTTAATACATATTTATTTCATAGATTCGTACCTAATACCTATCAAAATTACCACTCAGTCTTGTCATGGGAAATTAATCGCAGGTCTGTGTAATGGTTATTTTTTATTCAATTTACGAAGGTTGTAAGAGGCTATTTTTTTATTCATCATACAAAGCGTGTATCGTATGTTATAGATTCTTGGCCAACGGTCAGATTACCTTTCGAGATTTCACAGGATTTGCTGAGAATTGCCATAATCGGTTTTTCGCAATGTTTCATATCGCGCACTTTGTACTTTATCCTGCGAAGAAGAGGAGGAGGAGGAGGAGGAAACACTGAAGTCGCGTCAAAGCTCCGGCTATGCAAAGACGAAATGCACCGCTGCAGCAGCCAGACTTACATTATACATATAACTATGCATGTACACCGAAGTCCAAAAAATTATATGCGGGGCCTCGGATTTAGATAAACAAAGTTTAAAGAGTTAAACACGAGTATGTCAAATCTATTGACAGATTGACGGATATAAACTTTGCGTAAATACGAAACGGCGCTGTTGTTAATAGATAGATAAATAGCTGGATATTCATGATTATAGATGAAAAAAAAAATACGCCAGTAACGAAAAGTGCTTAAAAAGTGAGCTACATTCGCTGCACGGTAAATAATTTTTTTTTTTTTTTCATCGATCACAGAGAGTGATTTTTTATTCCTCGCGCGAAATGTGAGCCGTTAAAAAACTTTCGACGACTTTGATCGCGCTTTAAAAATTCTAGTTTTTGAATAATTGTTGGAATTTCAGGCAATAATTAGTGAAGTTAATATGCAAGAATCACACCCTCTTGGTTTTCGGGAGAATCGATTGAAGGGGTGATTAATCTTTAGATCTTCACACTATTCCGACGAATGAGTAAAGGTTTCGTTATCGGCGGAGAGGCCGTAGGGATCGTTCGCATCATGGATGAATATGCTTACTGCCAGCCCTCGGTATTCGCGAAGAGAATTAGTAATCCGTTGGTGGAACGTGTGAAGAACGCAGGGTTGAGACCTGCCTGTTGGGCGAACGTGTCGGAGGATCGCGTGATCGGATCAGTTACAGAGGGTTCGAAAGAAGTGCCTGCTTTTTATTCCATCTATGGGGCATTCCGTGCCAACCTCGGAATGTTTCTTTATTTGAAACTTTGTTCCACAACGACGAGGCCTCTAAGATCCTCGATTTTTTCATTCAATGCCTTTTTTTTTTACGGTGTGAATATTCAAACGCATTCCTTAAATTCTGGATGATAAAATTTAGATCTTTATCTTTCGATCACTTTCAACGATGATTTAATATTTTAGATACTTTGATTCATTTTCCATTAATCTTCGAAGATTTTGCATCCACGCAACTAACCAAACGCTCGATCAACTCGCCTGGAATTTTTAAATATTCACGAATATTCGCGCGAATCCGTCCCTCGAACGTGTTGAATTCACAACAGAAGCTGGTAAGCTCGCTCTGATGGATTAATTGTGTTAACGCCGGGTCGCAAGGTTCATTAATCATTCTATACGATGAAACGTCGATTGGCTAAATGTTGGGGAACGTTGCAGGGAGCGAGGCAAACGCTCAATTAGCCATAATACCGCCGGTGCATGCCGCTCCTCGGAATCAACGATTCATCTATTAGCCATCCATCCAGCTATTATCCGAATCCATTCTTGTCCAACAAATTTATACCCTGAAACACCTCGCGGCTGTATGTGGAAATTAGCGGGAAAATCGATAACCGTTATTGTTTGTTTCACGCTTTCAGATGTCAATCAGAGCGGCACCATCGAGAAGAAGGATTTCGAACTAGCTATTCAGGTAAGCATTAATCAACGTTGACTCGATTTGTTGTTGCGACAAAGTTATATTATATTGAATGGTAAAAATAGCTATAGATATCTAGGATATTAAGTTGAAGTAAATATAATTTATTGCCGGAATTTGGATATATTTGCAGCATCGAGGAAAAAAAATTTCGTAGATATGTACAGCCTCGCGTATGTACGTATATTTATATAAGGTAACGTCCCACTGGCGCTTTGAAATATTCTGAAAGAGAAAGAAGAATCAGAAATGAATAAAACACGAAACGGAAACGACCTCGTTTCGAGCGATCGTATCGATATCGTATATAATACGAGGATATAAAACGTCCGTGGAAAAAGAAGATCACACGTGAAAGCTTGGCATTTTTGTTTCTTATTTAGAAGAGAAAGTCGAAAGAAGGAGAAGAGAAAGTGAAATAAAGGAAAATCGCTTTTATCTCAAATCAATCTCACTATGCTTGAATACTCCCATTTATACGATTAACACCCTCATCGGTGTTACAATGCATTGTATAAAATCTCCGATTTGGAATATTAAGCGGTACGAAAGACAAGAACGAAAAAAAGGGTTACGCGAATTGCAGCGGGGTGATCGTTACACGAGGGTTAATCTGAGATTCAGGTAGGGTAGGTTTGATTTCAATCAAAGAACTCTCGGCAAAATTTTTTTCGCCATATCAGCCGGGACACGCGTATATTGCGCAAGCGATAAGGAGCGTTAGGCGGTGCGGGAAGACCGATAGATCCTTGCCGTCATACCGCCGGTTGATTCGCGGCCATCCAGCCAGCCAGCCAGCCACTTTCCGACACAAAAGCTGCGAGGGAGCCGAGATACAGATAACGGAGTTTCACCGTCAATCCCGAGGACGAGAAACCCCCGCGGAATGTGCAGGAACCAAGTTATGGACGGAGGAACGCGGAACGCGGAATGTCGAAGGAGGAAGGGGTGGGTGAAGATCTCGCCAAAACGCGTTGCCAGAAGGGCTTCTCGGCCCTCCCGGATCCCGGATCCCAGACCTCCCTCCCCTCCCTTTTTCCCCTCTATCTACCCTCTGGCTCTTCCACTTCGACCTGACGTCCCCCGGCTTCTTGCGTTAAGACAAATAGGCTCGTGATTTATCTTTGCCCCCCACCCTTCACCTCCATTATACCAACCTACGGAAAACTTTTAAGCCCGCTTCCGGGCCCCGCTTTCTCCATCCAGCAAATAATGGCGTTCGATCTTGCCAATTGTCCGATTCAACTTTTTCCCTCGCCTGATCGCCTTCGCTATCGAAATCCTTGTGTTCTTTCAGACTTCCTACATTTTTTTTTTTTTTTTTGTGAAACTATGTTTAAACAGCGCGCTTAGTGGCTAATTCAAATAAGAAAAAAATTAAGCCTGCAGTGAGCGTGAAGGAACGAGTTTCACCGATTCACAGTCTGCGATAAGACGCCGAAGAATTAACGTCGGACCGATACCTCGTAGTCCTTGTTTTAATTTATTCTTTTACCTGTCGATTTGTACAATTTTACAATATACATTTCTTCTCTATTCAGTTCCGTCTAGTCAAATTCTCTTCTAAAACTGCGAGTCAAAATTTGTCAAATTTAGAACGTTTGTAAGTGGAACGAAAAAAAAGAAGAAGATAGATGAAGAGTAGGGTGAGGGGAAAAAATAAAACTTGGAACATGGTAATTGGCTCGTAATAACAAGCGTAGGATGGTTAAAAAAAAAGATGAGAGTATTATACAGCCGAAGGGAAGGGAAAAATGAGAAGCTAAAAGAAAGAAAGTAGCCGAGGGAAAAGTCTCCTGATACATGCATACATACTTATGATGCGGATGAGTGCAGGATACATGGATATAGGTACAGATAGGTGTACGTAGTATACCTACAAGATACTTAACGTTATATACCGTGATACTCTCGAAAGATAAAAAAGCTCTTCCGCCCGAAGGTGCAAATTTATACACGCATACTATTTAGTTACGGCGCAGATCGTCCATCCTTCAAGTTGCGATATCAGCAAAGATTGAAGATTTTTCAAACGGAACCTCGAGGGTCGTTACCTTATTTCTTTCTTACCTTTTCCTCGATTATTCCAATGGACTTGGAAGAAAAATTGATCGCATGCAGGTATGCGACGGTTTTATTCATGGCCATAGATCTATATCGATAACGACATAGCTCTTGGAATTCATAGGAATCGACTCGTTAACCTGATTATTCAGACACGGAAGATATTCGGGAAGCAAAGAGAATCGATTAAAACCTCAGCAGTCGAGGTTATTTTTACTATGTAGGTACTCGAATGCTGCAGAATCCACTGTAAATGGGCTCTTCGTTAATTTGCAGAAGATTTGCCAAAACAGAGGCTGGGCTCCTGGCAGCCCGAAAAATCAGCAGACTCACGACAGTCTGCTCAAGGTCTGGGACGGTCTTCGACAGCGTGCCGACGCCAACCACGACGGTCAGGTTAGTGAATGCGAAAAAAAAACCTCGTCACTTTGTTGCCAATCCAAAGAGTCGGTGTTGAGTGTGTAGAGAAAACAAAAAATCAATGAAAGGAGGCGACCAAGCAAAGGTCAAAAGGCAAGAACAAGCCAAGTCAAGTAAAGTGAGTCAAATTGTATTCGGGTGGGGGTCAAAACTTGGAAGGTTTTAGCAGTTTAGTAGTCACTCTAATCTGTGACACTTTCGGAAATCAAGATTTCGTTATTTTATTTTCGCATCTTTGAAATTTCGATATATCGGACATTCCTAATATTGATACTTCCAAGTTTTCACCCCCACGCTTGAATTCAAGTGAAAAGATGCTACATTGGGGTGAAGGAAAATTTTTAAAAATCGTTTCGAATTGTCAGTATGAATGGTAACTGAACTTTTCTTGTAATCGTGATTGTCCAATTTTTGTCTCGATCTTAGGAAATGATCCTTTGGGTACTTAAGTACAATACGATCATCGAATAGAAGGGTCTCAATATACGGTTTTCAAATCTATCAGGATTTGATTCGTAGAGTTGAAAAAAAAAAAAAAAAAATAGAATGTCTACAATAAACCAAAGAGTCGTCAAAATACAAGGATTTTACATAAGACAGAATTTTTGACGACTCTATAATATTTTGGCTTTCCGGACTTTGAAATACCATGAAATGGATCTTCGATAATTCGGTATTGCGACCTTTCGAAAGAGCGATCACTTTACTTTCTGACCCTCTTCCTTCCGCCATGATTGTTTTGATTACAAAATTCAAGGAAATCGGGTTGGGTTTCCTCGTTCGAACCTCGATCGTGTCGTCGTTTTTTTTTTTTCGATCCATCGGTTCATCACTGCGCTGTTAATCGTCCGGTTATACATCCTTGACACCGAATCAGCGGCTTCGCGACATTCGGAAGCAGACTAACCCGCCCCGACCAGAAAAAAAAAAAAAAAATTGTTCCCGATTACAGGTGAGCCGCGACGAGTGGTGTTCGATGTGGGAGGAGTACGCCAAGGACCCTACGCACGCTTTGGAATGGCAGCAGCGCTACATGAACTTCATCTTCGACCTGGAGGACACTTCCGGTAAGCCGGATGTTGAGACTTGATTCCCCGATCACGACGCGGCGGTGAATTCTAAAAGCAAAGAGAGGAAAGCGGGTTTATCAACGATTTCCGTTCGCGCAATATCCGGCGGGAAGAATCCAGGGAGCCCGCCGTCTCTTATCATTCCGATCTTATCTGATATGGCTTAAAGACGGTGGTTATGGTTTTTTCTTGTTGATTCTTTATTATTTTTTTTTTTTTTTGGCTCCACTTGTTTTTTTCATTTTTCATTTTATCCTCACCCTTCGCTCAGCCTAGTTTCAGAGGCTTAACCACTCCGTAAGAGATACTTTATTTTGCGGCGGGTTGCCTTTCATGAGGACAAGTCAACAACTCCGGGATCAAGTGGAACTTGAAGCCGGCGCTTAGACCCCTCTAGATCGGAGCTAAATCTTATTTCGTTAAAAAAGTACCTGTACCGGTAGACTGGGAGAAATTTTGTTTTCATCTTATTAGACTTAGTGAGGAATGAGCGTAAAACAAGTATCGTTATAGTTAAGTTTATACAATGTTTTACTTGCAAGAAAATATAGTACCAATATCACAGGTCTGCAACGAAATCCTCCTTCGAAAAATAAAAGATATCACAAATATGTAGGTCTTGATGTGCCGAATCTATATCTGCTTTCCATTTCTTGGATATTTTTTTCTTACTGTTAAAAATTCAGAATTTGTTGTGTTTTGTTTTTCCATTTACGCTACTCTAATCTACTTGAATAGTATCTGTTCATACAGATAATATAGAAAGAAGTTACAAAATAACTAAAATTTTACTAGTAGATAGATTTTCTGTCGATTATAATGTTTAAACTTTTTAACTTTGTAATTTTTTTTTATCAATACTGTTGCCGTCATTAGCGTTTGATTATAATTAGTAAACAAAAACAGCGTTTTATTAAGAAAAAAAAAAAAAAACATTACCTGAAATTTGTACGTGGTACATATTTTTTATCATCATATTTCGATTGAAGATCACCAAATCTATTATAATTACACGTAACAATAAGAAAGAGAAAAAAGGATTTTTTTTTTTGCAGACCAGTGTATTCGGTATTAAAATTTTCTTACAACTGCAGCATTAATATAAATATACTGATCAGAAGTATATAATTTATCCGGTTGTTGTAAAAAATGAAAACGGTTTTTCACCGTATGCTAATTACGCAGTTACATCGTAAATATTTCTCAGTTTGAGTACGGTATAAATACTAATGAGTTACATACCACGTCGTCACTGTTTCGAAGTCACTTATCCAGATGTAGAATTCTCCGCCGTCTCGATTCCCTCCAGGCATTCCTTTGCGGCAAACCTAACCCAGAACTTACCTATAAACTCGTCTCGATTAATTAACCGACATTTATCAACAGACGACGGACGCATTGACGAGGAGGAATTCACCAGCGTTTGTACAACCTACGGCATTCCAATAAGCGACTGCAGAACCGCGTTCAGCAAACTGTCGGGAGTAAGTATAATAATCGAGAGGATATTCTCCCTTCTCTTTCCGCACAATTCTTTGCATCTGATCTTTGCCTGTGAATGTAATGATCTACCGTGTCTTGATTATTTTTTTTCTTCACGTTCGTTCAAGCTTGTAACCAATGCCCCGGAGATGAAGGGAAATTTTTCATCTCAATAAAAATCTTTGACTTTGTAAAATCGAAAGGATTCTCAGTTCCGCAACTGAAACAGCGACTTCAAGGGCTGCGGTTAGAAGAGGGCAATTGTTATTTCGGTCGCTTTTGCTCGCGGGCTTTTACCCCAAAGTTACAACTTGGCAAAATTCTCGTATTATCTTTCACCGAGCGCGCGGTTCGCCTCGGATCGTTTTGATAGCGAGCGAACCATTTCTGTGTGACTTGTATCTACTATATATACATTTGTGTGTGTATATGTATATATGTGTGTGTGGATGTAATCAATCTACAGCTACCGGTCAAAGTTTCAGCAAGACTTGAGATGAAACTGGCGCGGCTCTTTGAACGATATAAATTCGAAGCGAAGATTAGCATCTCGAGTTACTAGGTTTGATGAGAAAATATTTGTACATGATATCGTAGAGAAATTTTTTCACATGAGACAAACTTGTGTCACGTTGGTATTTCGATCGGGATTATCTTGCGTTTGGTGGTATTAAAATATAATTATGTATACATAGACTCGCAAGCGCGGAGAACGGTATATTTAAGCGAAAAATATACAATGTGAATCTTAAAACAAATTTACCAACTCTCAGCACGAGGCAGGAAGCTTTCAGCTCCTAGACACTTACCCGTTGGTAGATGTGAAAAAATTTATTCGTCAAGAGATTGAGAAAATTTATACATACAGGTTTGGAATCTTTTCGTTTCATTCAAGTGATTTGACCAATTTTTTATTTTTTCCCTTTTCTACCTATGTAGTTGTATCGTCGGTTTATGGGTGGTTGATGTTAATATCGTTGCGATTTTTAACAACGTCATTTCAGCAGAAGAAAGAGGTTACACGCGAGGAGTTTACTGAACTTTGGAAAGAGTACTTTTCCTCCGACGATCCGTCAGCGCCTGGCAACTTTATATTTGGCAAAAATTCGTTTAATTAAACTAAAACATCTATTCAGCGCAATAAATACACCCTACCCTGTATCCACGTATAACGAAGCTCCTATGCATTCATTGAACGTCGTGTAATAAACGAATTATCCTATCACTAGTCCTAGCCAAGCCATATCTACGATATTGTAATAATATCAATAAAATAATATTAGTAAGAACATAATAATGATAACGATAACGGTAAATCGAGCGTACGCGTAATAAACATATTTATTACGCGACACAATGCGAAGATCGTCGAGTCATTGAAAAGGAGTCTGTATTATTATTAACTAACACTACAACGATGATGTTCAATCAATATTATTCACCGGCGAAGTTACCCGACGATCAGCTTGATTGATACGTATATATGTCAAAAATTTGATCGATTATTATAATTCTTCGAATGTTATCGTAGTTTTCACAGAGAATTCGCAGTGTGAGCTGTGACCTCTTGTTTGGTTAATTTCTTTTAATGATGTCTAGAGTTGAGCAGGACGATGGATGCAGACTATAATTCAGAATATATATATATATATATATATATATATATATATATATATTTATATATTTATATATGTATATATATTTCTCGACCCTTCGCATTTTGAAACAATGAGATAAATCTTATGATTAGTGTTCTATGATATATAATATGTAACAAAAAGAGAAAATGGAAAAAAAATACCAACAACAACAACAACAACTAAAAAAGAAAAGAGCAATTTAGTATACATATATATGTATATAAATATACGATAAAGATTATTATGGTGTAAGTGATTGAATAAATGTAATGAATAATAACGATATCTAATTATCATTTATAGTATTCGCCTCTTCGCCGTTTAGTGAGTTCAGTTCGAGATTGTAATAACATATCAAGTTTAGGAAATGAAATCAATTCAGTAATTAGAGAAATTGCATAAAAGAACGGAAGTGAAGAAATTTACTTTTATCGATCACTTCAGTCGTTGGGTAAAAACCGCAGGAGCTTGCAGCTTGCAGCAGTTCAACTAAAATCGTACCTATAATTCTCTACTGATTATATCGTTGTGTCCTCACGGTAGCACGTATATGTAATTATACATTGAAAAAAAAACCGTCGTTTATTTGAGTTCGTGAATAATACGACCATGCATCATATCGCAGTCGCCTGCAGTTGAGTTGAATGAATTTCCGATTCACGTATAAATATCCATGCCCGCAAGGGTAATTTGAGTAATTAATCATTAATCACATGAAAGTATGATAATAAATTTTTTATAAATCGAAAAATATATACCACGATCATTACATCGCGTTTATTATAATCCTGAGCGTTACAAAAATAAAAATATATAAAAAAGAAATAAGTAAAAAAGGAAACGAGACAAACGGAAATAGAGACAAGAGAAGTTTGAATTGATGTCAAAATTTTTAGAAGCATTTCGTTCCCTTTACGTGTTCTGTTTATCTTAGTCAAATTTATCGTCTAATGAGCTAAGAAATAAAGCTTCTTTGCGAGCACCCAAGAATCAATATTGATCGAGTAATAAATGCGCTTTGTGAAATTACAGTATCTCCTTTATACCCATTCATTTAAGACTTGCCGCGCGTAATTCCTAAACTTTGAAAATGCTTTGCGACGAGCCGTGTTCTCTCAAAACTTGGTCGTGACATTATTATGCAAGTTTTAAAGAGACTCAAAGTGCTCCTAAACTTTCGTCATCCTATATAATCTTGCCGTTCATTAAATAAATCATAATTCACTGCTGGTAGCGATTTAAATTACCGATGACGCGACAGCATTTTTCACTCATCTCTTCCGCCTTTGTTTTTTTATTTTTTGTATCGTTTTTCATTAGCTCTACAATTTTAGCGAGTCAATTATTCGAGTTTTAATACACGCGCGTATATCGAAATTGAATGAGTCGGCAGGTGAGTCGTGAATCGAAATGAACTGTAAAAATTCAACGTTCAGATTCATGTGATTCGGATTCGATTATGAAACACGTAATTGTTGGATATTTGAAGTTGCGTTAGGAATTCACAAATGCAGATACCTAATTACGTGGGTTTGCCACGCTTGCGAAATCTTATTATGCCGTGTAATACATATGACTGTATAGGTTTATAATTTATAGAGAATATATAAGTATGTGTTACATTATTATAATATAAATGGCAATGCTGAAGCATCGGTATCTTGCATGGGTATAATTGTTAATTATATAAAAAGTTATGATGATTTTTTTTTGAATTATGATTAATATACAATATATTATACATTACACTATTACGGTTAAATACATAATAATATAAATGTTCTACTTCTCCTATTGAATATTATACATATATATTATATTATATCTGTTATTGTACTTCTACTGTAATATTATCATCGTCAAGTGAAAAGGGTTCAACAAAATAAACAAAAGACTAGCATGGGTATCGCAGAATCGGATAAGCTAATCTCAACTTGCCCTTCATGACACCGACATGAGATACAACAATGTACGAGTATTATACAATATCTATGCCCTACATCAAATAAATAATGCATCGCGTCAGCCGTAACTTCTTATTTCCCTCGGGCGAGGCTCGTCTATTTGGAGGATTCAAATCGTAGTGGCATTTTATTTTTGCTTTTATTCAAATATTATGCCACGGCGTCGTATAATAAACATGGGAAGGGGCCACTTTGAATATCTCAAGACCAAAAATAGAAAAGTTTCTCCATAACGAAGGCCGCGCGCTACAACAATCCTCTCGGTATGCACACTCGTCCGAGTCTATGCCAGTGCTGAAACTACGAAACCACTAGCCGTCAATACACCAGTGCAAATATTTATCTTAGTGTTCCCGGGGAGAAAATATCCTACGGACGCTATTAAATCAGAATTTACTTCTACGCTTATCTCGACTCCGAATAATCTGTAGTTCAACAAACATTGCGGTGTAACCGGTTGCCTATCCTCCTCTCTTACCAACTCCAACAATACTCCGGTACATTCGTCGACATTTTTATCGAATTCCGGGATGCACACCTATCTACCTTACCGACCCGACGCTTTGTTGCGTCCTTTTCAAGATGGCGCTACGGTTAAGAAAAATTGAATTTCAATCGTTGGATATGTATTGCATATTTTTTAGATCGATTACCTCACAGTCGAGACGGTGCCGTCGTCACTGTCATTCAGCGTGGAAACGTCTGCCCTGTGAAAAGCACGGTCGGCATACTTGGGTGTACGGGAAAAAAATATGAAAATAAATATGCAGACGCTACGGCCGGCAGCAAAAGTCAAGCTCGATCGGTCAATAAACTGATCGATTAATCCTTATCGCCGAGCGGAGTGGGTTGTACGAAATCCGTGGCTTCTTCACCTCTCGTACCGACCGCCGAGCTCCGAGTTTCGTGTGCTAACTACACGTGACCAAAGAGCTTCAATTCGAAGTTGGGGTGTCGGGAACTATGATGGGTGGCTTAGGGTACGCGTGGGTTATTCCCCTTATTCCTGGGGCAAAGAAAACACCCGTAAGGTTGTAAACCGAACCGCCGAGCTCGTTGCAGCGATGCTACAGACGCAGAAGCGCTGAAGTTTGGTGAGTTTTGATAATGATAATGATAAGAACGTTGATACGAAAGAATCGAAAGGAATGCAGAGATTTTATATCATATCGTATAAATACTTGCGGCAGGCGAATACCGACTCGACGATTTAATGCGAGATAATAAGTCGAAGTCGGAACCCAACCTAACCTAGCCTAACGTATCCTAACCTAACATCGGCTTTGAGTCAAGTCCGCGGTATCTGTTACTATCAGGATTATTATTAAGGTCGTATAAAAGTCAGAACGTTGAAACTTTGTGTCTCATTTCTGTTATCAGTTTACATTTTAAGACTAAAATTAAGTATCAATTGTTACAAGGCTACTTATTCGATGCCTATCATCCGACCCTCACGTGGACGGTGCCGATGATAGATATACTTACATCCGATTTATCATCCGCGATACTCGTTCGTAATTCGTATGCGTGCATCGATACGGCCAATCTGCATCCCGCAGAACCGCCGAACAGTCGCTGATTAGTCATGTAAACAATTCCAAGGAGCGTGCACATGTTGTATTTACATTTATTATTTGGGAGCTTCTTCAAACAATTAGATTGTGAAACGATATGCGGGTACAAACTCCTTCTCCTCCTCCGTCAGAAGGCTGTTGCAGCTGAGGATTTCAACCTTGTGCTTATCAGAAATAAATTGATATCAAGCGACGTGGTGGAACGCAGAAGAACCATAGAGCATCGTGTACATTTTTTAATTATACAAACTAATTATCGTTATCCGTGACATTTTAAACGATTGCAACGAGCCAGCATGTGAGTATATATAAAACGACTAGAACTGATAAATTTGTTCGAAAATATTTTTCTCTAACTTGTGCTCCGTCCGTTACTTTGTCTTCTATTTTTCCTAACAATTCTGTATCGCGCACTCCCCCTTATCTAACTTGTGTAAACATACAAGCTAACTAACTTGTATGCATCTTTTTTTCCATCAAGAAACAGACTAAATGACAAGACATGCGGTTTTCAACTGAGCAATAACAATTAGTCGTATCACAGTGCGTGATCGCTAGGTTCATTCGCTCTAATTCATCACTCAACACGCTTTTATTTTATCCGCTCAGGTTCGACCTCAGCCATGATCTTGAATCGATAGACGATGCGGAGGAGGTAGAAGAGCTCGCCATGACGTCCTTAGCTAAACTTGTTTTTGTCGACACTCATTCGAGAAGCACTCAAAACGGTGCTACTGAATCTGAGTCTGACAAGGCGCTCTCTTTAGCTTTTGAAAATTTGTTTCATATGCCGTTCGACATAATAGAGACCTACGGCAGCACTCTTGGAACTCTAGACATCAGCTACAACAAGTTTAGTAGGTGAGTTCAGAAACTTTCTTCTAAATAGAATAATAATTAATTCTGTTCTTTGTCACAAAGTTCAACATGAAGGGGAATAAAATTCAGTGACTGTTTCATCATTTGTCATGAATTACTTGATTTCAAAAGTAAGTTTAACTTTTTCTCTCACAGAAATCTCCAGTTCTTAGCTGAATTTGATAATATGACGTCGCTAAATCTTGACCATAACAACATAGATTCATACACGATATTTCCGCCGTTGCCAAAGCTCCAACTGCTGTGGTTAAATCATAATAAAATTGAAGATTTGTATCCATTCGTGAAAAATCTTCGTGCCAGTGTGCCGAATCTTCGCTATCTATGCATGATGGGCAACAAGGCAGCGCCGAGTTACCTGAACGGCGGATCGTTTTACGAATACTTACAAAGCAGGTAATGACGTGTGTAGCAATTATTCGTTTTGAGTCTGTTCGTAATCCTGAATTTTTGTTACTTTACTTTCAATGTCCGTTTCAGACTGTTCGTGATATCATGGTTTCCACATTTGGTGCATTTGGACGACAGAGCCGTGACACCTGAGCAAAGATTGGAAGCCAAGAGGCTTTTTAAAAGGCCATTGTTTGACCAAATAGCTGAAACGACACAGGTTCCAGAGTGTCTCAAGCACTTACGCAACAAAATGTCGAGCATACTCTCTAAACCTGCACTGCCAGTAAGGTCCAAAGTTCCAAAAGGTTCTAATTTTATTATTTAATGGAGTATTAAAAGATTTCATATCGAAAACCTCGCCGTTTTTTACATAAAAAATAAAACTACGTAACGCAGGTATACGTATGTAGAACGAGACTGCGGTAATGCGCGGTTCATAAGACTGTCTGACCGCTACACTTTATATTATTACTGAACAATGAAATGAAACATTGAGTCGTTAGTATACACACCAGTGGTCCGATGTTAAAACGTACACGTCTCTGTTAAAGGTTGAAACGACTCTCTTCGTCGTTAATTTATGATGAAATTAATCGCCCCGCACAATCCATGTTATGAGAAACGAGAAAAAAAGAACGATCTCTACGGTTCTGGTTTGCAAAAATTCATATATCGATGACAAATATAGGTACTATTTTTTTACGAAAACATTGCTTCTATAAAATTATAGGGGATTTACTGTATTTGTAATAATTATCAAACAAAATCGCGGGTCATTATAAAAATATGATGTATTATATATATATAATAAATCACGTAATATCTAATTTGTATACAAATAAACAAAAATGTACGATATTCGTATATATATGTATATAATATATTATATCTTGCTACATATTTTTAGTTTTACATATTGACACAATCGACACGGTCGACTGGATGACAAAATGTCTTCTCTAACTGCACTCTGTCTCTTGCCACAGAGAAAGATCAAGTCGTGGCAGAGCAGAGCAGGATGTCAGAGGATTGTTGAATGCAATTAATCTGAAAGGTTCTGGTTGAATTTCTTCTATATTATCACCTGTGTCACATAAAAGTCTGGCAAGGGATGCCTTCTTGATTTCCTCGAATTGCTCTGGAAATACGGTAATAATCAATGGTTAATGCACAATGCTATATACCAGTGTATGATATACATCCCAAAACTGTGGAAATAGGTTTAAACGAAATTCTCTTGCCCTAATATTGCAACATATTTTGGAATCAACGATATCGAATTCTACATGTCAACGCTGATATTACCTGGAGTAAAGGAATGCGGCTGATCGGCATTGTCATAAAAATATCTGTCGCCGATTCTACTCCTGTAGAATTGCTCGCCAAGGAGGCATCTGACAATAGGACCAAGAATGCTACCAGGAGGTTTTCTCTCCATCACTGCACCGACTATCAAATCGATATCGTCTACGTGAGCGTAGACTTTTTTCAGCTTGTTGATGTTCTGAAAATTGGATTGAAACCACCATGAAAACACACGTCTTATTCTGCTAGACGACCGCAAAGATCTAGCATACGTACTTCGAGCGGAATTTCCCGGCGTAGATCGTCGAAGTCGGTCGCATATGTCAGTCCGCATATTTCACGATAACGATTGTAACCTGGAATGCCATGGTCTCTGCCACGCTGGATATCGAGCGATTCCAAATCCAGGCCAAACTCGCTCCTTGACCGAAATAAATATTCGGTAATCTGGTGAGAAGCGTGTGTTATACCGATGAAATGGTAGATTGGCAAATTTATCGATGGTTGATCTGAGTCATTAACTTATCACATTACACGAACACTACCTCAGGGTCGAAATTGATGTCGGATTTTTGCATCGGCTGAGTTACCAGTCCTCTAATCAGATCATCCAGATTGTCATTTCGCTCTATGACCTGAGGACGGAAGTAATGGTTGCTCAGACGGAGAGTGTGCGATATCTCCCTGCTCGCCGGGCAGAGACTGCGAGAACAAGAAAATCATTAGGAAAATGATAGACTCGATTTACTCGACTGGATTTAATGGTAAACGCACTGGATATGTCCGTCCAACATCGAGTGGAATGAGCGATAAGCTGCCGTGGTGAAGCCGTTGATCGTCGTTGCTCTGACACGTGGATCATAAGCCCGCGACATCCCGCCCTGGTTTCGTGGCGTCAGTCCGTATCTCTGGCAATACTTCTTTCCTGGGATCAAACAATTGGTGATTCAGGTTGTACATGGCTGAACTTCACAGGAGAAGAAATAGGTTTTTACTTTACCGATTACAACTGGAAGCCACTCGCTGTAAGTGATGTGCTGGTACTCAGCGATCACGATTTTCCTGGTCTCCTGAAATACGCGTTCATCTTCCCAGTGCGGATTCAGGCGCTGCAACTCGTCCGCTATTCTGTTGTGCTCCCTCAGAAGACATATTTGCAATGCAGTCAGATGAGGGACTTGATTTACCCGGACATCTCCTGAAAGATGAGGCAGTTCAGTCCGGAGAGTGTTCCGATCAGATGTCACGGCAAACGTGAACCTATTATCATACCTGCTAGGTAACAGACCTCCGATGGACTCATTACATCGCAATAGCGTGAACGGTTCGTCATTACGGGCGGAAGTTCGCGCCCCCGTCTAATGGACACCTTCAGTCTACCTCCTTCGAAGGCTCTGAGCCGATCGGCAGTTTCCTTGTCCGATCCGTAGAGCTGCGAAGCGTCCAAATAGCTGGACACCGTGTTTATCTGACGACAAGTTTGAATTGATACCGTTTGATCCCGTGTCACTAAAATTGTTCTTGAAACGGTATCTTACTTGCTCGGCTGGACCTAGACTGCAATCCTCCCTCGAAACTGTCATCGACCTCACGAACTCCATGCACTCACTTCCAAATCGTGAATAAAATTCGTCATTCTTCGGTATTTCTATCGGCAGACAAGAGTGATGCTGCAGACTTTTGGAGAGCTGTTTACCATCAGCGCAACACCGTATCCCACCCTTGGCTGTTGCAAAAGTGTAGAGAGAGTGAAAATTATTTTCATATACTTTCAAAATGACTGAAGAGGTTGTGCATCTCTCAAACGGACTCACCGGTTTGGTCGGGCGTCTGCATAGCCGTATCGTGTGCGAGCAATTGACCCCACTGAGCAACGGCTAAAGTCAGTCTTCGATCGCTTACGCCGTTTTGCGAAAAGCACTGAACACTCAGCAGGCGTGGATTCGGCAAATCCTCTCCAGTGACACTCTTCGGCGGTTCATGTACTCCTGTATGTTGGAATTCAGGGCGTCAGTCAAGTGCTTGACTGTTCATCGGCTCAGAATCGAAGAAGTTCTCTTACCGTCAGAATAGCGGGATTGAAGAACCCTGGCGAATGCTGTATTAGTCTGTCCCCAAGTGGGGTGTTTCTGGTTGTTGCAGGAGCCATCGAAAGTTCTGTACATCTGGTTAGTCGGACAGCGTTTTGGACGAACGTAGCAAAGCCCGGTTCCAATCACGCGGAACGCGTGATGCTGGAGGAATTCGAGGAAAGTGTTTGGCGTCACATCGAAACTGGAATGATGAAGAAAACGAATGTCGCTTTACTCGCCGGAATAATTTTTCAAGTCCGCTTGCTGCTTGGTAAGTAAATAATTTTACTCACTCTGAGGATAGTCTACGTTGCAGAAGTTTTGTACCAAACAAAGAGAACTCTGACTTTTGACTGATTTCCACCGTATTTTCAGTTGCCAAGCTGTTGAGGAGGTGAAGCATCGCCGGTGTATGAAGTTTTGGGATGAAACCTTCTTCGCAGAGCCACTTAGCACGATTCTGCATTTCTTGCGCAAGCTCTTGTCCGTGGCTTAAGTACGTTTTGACGGTTCGGAGGGTGATTGACATGCTTGAATCTGTGAAGTGAAACGTTTATTCGTAAAAGTGTAAAAAGAAAACGTGAAAAAAGACTGTGACAGTTGACAATGAGTGAATTAGTGAATCACTAGCCTCGTGGATGTCCCAGGTTTGCGTTCAGCTGCTGACACTCGGGGTTCATGAACGCAGTTTTTCCAGTGCAGTTCACGTCCAAGTTTATGAGGCGGTGATGAGCGTTGGAAAAAATGCCACCACCTGTGGAGTATTGGGTATTCTGTCGACACCACGAAATCATCGTAAGTAAAGATATCTCAGAATTATTTAAGTAATCTTATCCTAGAACGCTCACCTCTCCGTAATACGTTCGGCCAATGTTCGATTGATTATCGTTGTCGCTAGTGAGCAGCTGTCCGTTAGTGTCCGGCATTGGTTCAACATGTTCGTCAGCATATTCGTTGTTTCCTTCTTGGATCAATTTCTGCTGCTCCACGTCTTCTTGCAATTCGATTTCGGTATTGTGTAAAATTTGATCCTCATCTTGGAGATTCAGTGAGAGTGTGGGCTCTGCAAGACACACCGCTGGGAAGATCTTACTTTGCACGTTGATTGCACTCCCAGCGTTCAAGTTGACGTGCAATTTTCCGCTTACTCCGCATTGTCCCAACGCGCATTCTGAATCAATTAATTGCGAGCCATCTTCCGCTTTCGCTTCAAACGAGCTTCCTAATTCAACTGACGATTCGATTCCTGAATTACTTGTAGCTGTGTTGGTTGTTGAATGATTTTTGGTGTTGAAAGAACCAGAGAGTTCGCTACTGCTACTGCTCGCAATTTCTACGTTCGTTGGCTCACTGACCTCTTTTCCAGAGTTTTCACTTGAAGAACTTGCATTTTCCAGACTTTCTTGCATCACCACGTTCACCGTTTCTTCTTTGAGCGCTTCGCTAGTACCTCCAGTTTGTTTTGTTACCAAATTTGTATGCAGATTTCTGGAAATTTGCGCGTTAGTCTTATCCTTGTTCGCAGTTAGCGATATCTGAGTTGAACTTTCAACAGAACTCGAAGAACTCGACACAGCGACACTGCTGGCGCCAGTTATAGACGACTGAAGAGAACTTCCTCGATTTTCAATTTTCGTCGTTCCGCTGGTGTTTCCCAATTTGCCGTCTACTTCCCCAGACAACTCACAGCTTTCCGAACTTGTCAAAGAGTCATTTCTGCTGTAGCCCATTGTCAGACTCCCTTGTAAGTCGCTCGAGGTCTGACCGTCTGTTTGAATGTTCTTGTTCACACTCAGAGAGATGCCGTTTCCTTGATTGCTAATATTCGAAGAACTTGATATTCCAATTTCTCCCCGAACAGCAATGTTGCTGGATCCACTTGATGACGTCTGAATAAGGCGTCCTTGACCTTGAATTTCGGTCATTCCACCGGTAACTTCCACGTCATCGTCTAATTCCGCAGACAACTCATGGCTTCCTGAGCTTGTCGAAAAGTCATTTCCGGTGTATCCTATTGTCAGACTCCCTTGTGAATCGCTCGAGGCCTGACCGTCCGTTTGAATATTCTCCTGTACACTCAGAGATATGCCGTTTCCTTGATTGCCGGCATCCGAAGAACTTGATATTCCGATTTCTCCCTCAACAGCAATGTTGCTCGATTCACTTGATGACGTCTGAATAAGGCGTCCTTCGCCTTTAATTTTCGTCGTCCCACCAGTGACTTCCACTTCTTCGTCTAATTCCTCAGACAACTCACAGCTTCCTGAACTTGTCGAAGAGTCATTTCCGTTGTAGCCTATTGTCAGACTCCCTTGTAAGTCGCTCGAGGCCTGACCGTCTGTTTGAATATTCTTGTTCACACTTAAAGATATGTCGTTTCCATGATTGCCGGCATTCGAAGAACTTGATATTCCGATTTCTCCCTCAACAGCAATGTTGCTCGATCCGCTTGATGACGACTGAATAAGGTATCCTTTACCTTGAATATTCGTCGTTCCACCAGTGATTTCCACTTCATCGTCTAATTCCCCAGACAACTCACAGCTTCCCGAACTTGTCGAATAGTCATTTCTGCTGCAGTCTATGGTCAGACTCCCTTGTAAGTCGCTCAAAGCCTGACCGTCCGTTTGAATGTTGTTGTTCACATTTAGAGAGGTGCCGTTTCCTTGATTGATGGCATTCGAAGAACTTGATATTCCGATTTCTCCTTCAACAGCAACGTTGCTCGATCCGCTTGATGACGCCTGAATAAGGCGTCCTTCGCCTTGAATTTTCGTGGTTCCACCAGTAATTTCCACTTCGCCACTCAATTTCCCTGACAACTCAAGGCTTCCTGTGCTCGCCGAAAAATTGTCTTCATTATAGCCAATCGACAGACTTCCTTGTAAATCGCCCGCGTCCTGGTCATTAGTTTGAATTTTCTTGTTCACATTCGTCGACATATCGTTACCACGATTAATACTATTCGAAGAACTCGATATTCCAATTTCTCCTTCAACAATAATGCTGTTAGATCCAGTTGAAGTCGATTGAACAGAGTTTTCCTCATTTTGAATTGTCGTTGTTTCACCAGTAACTTCCGTTTGGCTATTCAATTTCCCAGATAAGTTAAGGTTCCTCAAAGTTGATGAGGCCACAACTTCACTCTGAATTGTCAAACCCGGTACTAAATCGCCATCGTTTTGTGATATTATCGAATCAATTAGGTCTTCCTTGGCATTGAGTGCTTTAATAAGTGCGTCATTGACCGTGGCTGCATTACTTCCTGTCGTGACTGTGTCAAGCAGACCCTTTTTCGTCTGAATTAATTTTCTCTTCAAATTTATGAGTGATTGTAGGGAATCCGCACGACACGAGTCCCTCGCATTATTAGCTATCTCGACTCTAGTTGATGTGGCCGAATCCAGAAGCTCTTTTTTAGCATCAAGCGTTTTCCTGAACGCTTCACTAAATTCTGTTTCAGAACCACCGGCAATAATTGGCTGAATTAAATTCTTCGTCGCTTGAATTATTTTTCGCTTAGAATTCGATACCGATTGCCGTGATGCTTGATTTTTTTGACGACTTGCGTGTACAATTTTTCCCTCGTTTTTAAAACTTCTGTTCGACGAACTATCCATTGTAGACTTTCGAACGGCGTTGGAGTATTTTTTAGTAGCACGACACGTTCCAGTAGATCGCGTCGTGTCAAGCAGCTCCTTCTTAGAATTAGGTGTTTTCGTAACTACTTCGGACAAATCTGCTCTACCATTTTCACATGTAGTTTTACAACTCGAATTCTTTTTTGCGTCGATTCTTTTTCGCTTAGAGTCTAACCTTGACTGATATGAGGATTGAGGTCGGAGATTTAATAAAATTGGAGCAGCTGCCTGATCATTCTCGTTCGAAAAACTATCCAGTCCAAGATCTATTGCACCAGAAGTGGAGTCTTTTTCGTTATCAACGCCTGTCTTGCCTGAGGGTGATATCATTGAATCAACTAGATCTTGCTTCGCATTTAGTGTTTCCAAAAACGAATTATTCAATCCCGGTTGATTGCCGCCAGCCACAGCAGTTTCAATCAAATTCCCCTCTGCTTGAATCAGTTTTTTTTTCGAATCTAAAATGGAGTGAAAATCGGCCAAAATTTTACCATTTTGTTGATAATCGCTACTCAAAATAGTATCTAATCCGAGATCAATACTAGAAGAAGCTGATTTTTCGCTATCGTCAAAATTCACCAAGCTTATCGAATTGAGAAGATCCTTTTTGGCAGCAAGCGTTTTGAAAAGCGCTTCAGTTAACTCTAATTTAGTGTCTCTTGCAGCAACTGTACGTATCAAATTCCCTTTCGCTTCAATTAGTTTTTGCTTCAACTGTAAAACCGTTTGAAGTGAGAGACGAGATTGGAGATGAGCAACAACCTTACTAATTACGTCGTCATCTTCATTCAATAAACTATCAAATCCAATGTCCAACACCACGGAAATCGTCTCTCCGTTGTCAACAGTCTGTGCTCCGGTAGCCAGCACAGAGTTCAGTAGGTCTCTTTTCGCTTCGAGTATTTCCAAGAACGCATTATTCAACTCCGATTGCTTTCCTCCCGTCAGAGCTGTTTTAATGCAATTCCCTTTTGCTTGAATCAATTGTTTTCTCGAATCTAAACTTGACCGAATATTGGCAGAAATTTGACCATTTTGTTGGTGATCACTATTTAAAATCGTATCTAATCCAAGACAAATACTAGGAGAAGCTGATTCTTCTTCATTCCCGAGGTTCACTGATTCAGCAGGTAGGATTGAATTGAGGAGATCTCTTTTAGCAGCAAGCGTCTCAACTAGTGCGTCAATTAATTCCGATTTACTGCCTCTTGCAGCAGCTATACGGATCAAGTTCCTTTTTGATCTAATTAGTTTCCGCTTTAATTCTAAAACTGTTTGAAATGAGATATGAGATTCGCGATTAGTAATAACTAGACTAATTACTTGGTCATCTTCGTTCAACAAATTGTCCAATCCGATGTCCAACACAGTCGAAAGTGTTGCTCCGTTGTCAACAGCCTGTGTTCCAATAGACACCACTGATTCCAGGAGGTCTTTTTTCGCCTCGAGTGTTTTGATTATCGCAACATCAATTTCCTCTTGACTACCTCCCTCAGCTATTGTGCGAATCAACTCCCCTTTCGCCTGAAGTACTTTTAGATTTAAGTCTAGAGTGGACTGAAGGGATCCATGTGACTCGACATTACTATTAATTTGACTATTTCCCTGATAATTTTCTGTCCAAAAACTGTTCAACCCGAAATCACTGGTGGCGGAACCTAATTCTTGATCGTCACCGTCCACACTTTCTGTTCGCGGAGATGTTATTGAATCGAGCAGATCTTTTTTCGCCTGAATTATTTTATGCGTAGAATTTAAAACCGATCGAGACGAGTTTCTGCTCCTGCTCTGCGATCTGGTTGTAGTCGAACAACATTTTCGTTGATGAATGTCTGTCGCGAGAGAGTCAACTAATGCCTTTCTGCTCTGCACCGCGCTGATAGTCGAAAATATTACCGAATCAATGAGGTCCTGCTTGGCCTCGACTGTCCTCTGCATAGCTTCAGCTATTTCTGCCTCGCTGGCGCCTGAGGCAGCTAAACTGACAAGGTCCTTCTTCGCCTGCATGATCTTCCGCTTAGAATTTCCCAACGGTTCGATTTGCATGTTCGATCTAATCGACCTGGCTTCCCAGGGAGCTCGAAACGCCTCTGGAGACTCCAAAGCACTTTCCATTTCATTATCAATATCAAGCGAAGCCCTCATACCAACCGCACTGCTCGACTCCGATCGCTGGGTGCTTTTCACGCCGTGATTAAAACTCGACGAAAAAACCGCACTCGCGGAATCCTCAGACCCATAAACCTGCCCGTCTTTATCGGTCTTGAGCGCCGTTGAACTCTCAGAGTCCCCCAGAGACTTCGCATCGTAAAATTCCGGCCGGTTAGTGCTCGCCATTCGAGTCTGATAGTCGGCGTCCCCGGAGGGTCGAGATACTACGAAATCTTCTCCAAGCCCTCTCGGTGGCGAAGCGTTGCGCTTCACTTGGATCGTTTCCGGGTCTTCATCCTCCACCAGGTCGTCCATGTCCATGAAAATCGTCTCACCCTCGATCACCGGCGGCTCCTCAAATTCCGGGACGTCGTCAGTTCCGTAAATGGATTCCCAGTACGCCACCGTGTCGTCCAGTTGGGGCAGGACCAATGGGACTCCATCCTCGTACGAGTTCTCGGTGTTTCTTCGATACACCGGCGCCGCTTTGTAATCGTCCTGATACTCCTTGGCCTCATAAGAGGCGCTTGCCGACGAGGATGCGTCAGAGACCTCGAGGGAACTCAAGTCTTCGTACGAGGCTAGACTCGCGCTGATGGGCCCCAAGAGCAATATCAATACGCCAATAATCGGGTATTGGCACATTTTTGTTATCGTGCTCGATGCGATCTTTGTTTCTTTCTTTTCTCTTTTTTTTTTTTTTTTCTTTTTTGCTGCGATTTATACGCGAAGGGAATGGAATCGTTAGCGCGACGCGTGTAATTGAGTTACTGAAATTTGATCGAACGCTGATTCTTTCGAGAGGGTACGAAAATCGTCGGAGTGTTTTTGCAACGTTGCACGTTATATGCGCTATATTTGCGTAGCAGTGCAACCGTATACAAAAGTAACGATAATAAATAACAACACGTTGCGCCATTGGTGAAAAAAACCATAATGTTATGTATGCGATTTATTATTTCGTAAAAATGTATGTGAGAAGTTTTGTTTTTATTTTTATTCGTGAAACTTCAGACGGGGACCATATGTATATAATAATCTGGGTTTCAAACGTTGGCAAGAAACTTACCAAATCTTTATTCATATATTAATGTATTATGTATGTAGTCTGTTGATATAACTTAGGTATGTACAAAGCTACTGAATCATTATTGATATACATTATAATTTATGTAAAATGTATACGTATTATAAATGTATATGTACACTAGGGTGTCGGTTGTTTAGAGTGTTGACGATATTTTTCTGGCGCGCTCCCCAAATCAACTTTAAATAATTCAAAAACGATTCTCTAATTTTTTCAGATTTTGATCTCAACTCTAATCCATACCTATAAGAAACTGGATTTCTCCATTTAAAATACACATGTTTTGGACACTTTCTCAGCATATATTTTATTGTAAGAGTAACGATGTTCAAAAAAATCTATAACCGCGAGGTTTTAGTGGGCATTAGTGCTACTATCTGTGAAAAAATTCACATCATCGTACAGAATTGTTTTTAAATTATTTACGGTTGATTTGGGGGTCACTCCAGAAACAAATCGTCGACATCCAAACTAAGGGATACCCTAACGCACACAGGCAAACGTATCTACGTACGTAGCGTATACATAAGTGGGCATTTAATGTTTTCGAAAAATTGTTCGGGCAGTCAGGCTTAACAAAATCGATATATGTATTATTATATCATAGTAAACAACGAAACGCAACAACACTTGTCCACATTCGGGTATAATCACGATTATACTATTGTCTGAAAACATGCGGGCGGTAATGTCTTTCGCGGTATCGAGGATCGACGGCCCTCCAGAGCGAAAGATCGATGCCAGGCAAGTCGTTGCACTTGATGAGAGGATTCCTAAAAAAAAAAAAAAGGATCGAATCGTCCGTAATAGTAAATTTTTATCAATTTATTTTGCTACTAATGCTTCATTCGGGACTTACTGTTCCGAAACGATTTCAAAGCCTCTGGGCTGCATCAGTTTTATATTATCCCCGTTGTCGCAGAATAATTTCGATATGCTGCTCTTTCGTATCTCGGTTAGTTGCTCTGTAAAACGATAATGCATTTCGTAACATGAGGTAGGAAAATATTGGTTGTATGTAAATACCGATTTTTGCAGCATAAAACAGAGTTACGTTCAACGTGTTTTCTTTCGTTTCACCTCGAATTACCTTCGTCGAATTACACGGAGTGCACACAAGTGAAACCGAACGTTCGCCATCAGTATTTACATAACAGTTGTTCAACGCATGCACACGTCGCAGATGTCGCAAGACACTTGAAGGAAATGCAATAATTCCCGTCGTCAAGCTAATCTTGGAACAAGCATATGAATAAGCTCACCAGGTGTAAAGGCGACGTCCTGATCAGACGACTCGAACCAGAATCTGTCTCCGGCTCTTGTACGGTAGAATTGTTCGAGAAGAATGCAGACGAAGGTTGGACCCGCCAACGCTCCGTTCACGTGCGATTCCAGGGAACCTCCAACCGTCAGGTCAACGTCATCGGGAGTCTCATAGAGCCGAGCCAACTTCTCGACGTTCTGAATTTGTTTTTTCAAATTTTAGTCCAATGGGTCAGGTTTGCCTGGATGTTGTTCAAGCGGAGAGTCCGTCAGTGCGGGAAAACTCACCTCCGGCGATATGTAGTCAGTGAAGTCAGCCCACCGACGTGCTTTCGGCAATCCGCAGTATTGACGGACCTGGTTGTAAGAAGCGAGCCCGTGGTCTCTGCTCCTCTGAATATCGGTGGCTCGGAGGTCAGAGCCGAAGGTTTTTCCAGCACGGAACAGGAATTGGGTTACCTAGACGAACAATACCGGGATTAAGGGGTGGACCCTCTAAGATCATACCTATTTTTAGGAGTATTTTTTTTTTTTTATTTTCAGAAAATGAAAACACTTGGAGCAATTTAAAATTCAGGGTTTTATTATTTGTAGTTTCAAAAAAATTTCAGAATTTTTCCATTGCAATTAATAACAAGATGGCGGCATGGCGAATACAAGTAGCAAAGGACCACGTTTTCAATCCAGTGGCGAAGATTCCTTGTTCAATTTTTATCCGATCGACTTGAAATTTTGATACGATCTTTAAAATTTGTTTATCGATTCGAGCTTGTGCCTAGAACTTTGAATTTCAATTCCATAAATTTTTGAATATATTTGAATTTTTTTTAACTTTTGGGCTACGAGCTCAAACCCAAAAACGTGTTTATAACTCTAAAATTTTTTCTACCCGTTACAAGTTGGACAGTGATGTCAGGAAATGGGCCACCGCAAAAGCCCTTGAGTTCGAAGTCGTTCGCTACTTATACGCGCCATGCCGCCATTTTGTTACTAATTTCAATAAAAAAAATTCTAAAATGTTTTTGAAACTATAAATAATAAAGCTCTTGAACTGAAATTGCTCCAATTGTTGTTATTTTCTTTTAAAAAAAAACTCCTAATAATAGGTATGATTTCAGACCGTCCAAGCTGAACCCCCACCCTTAAGATAGTTTCTCAGTGGGATGGGGGAATCCAGTCCATGCGTTCAATCTCACGATCAACATCATTGTTTTGAACCGTTGCAACGCTAGCTGCGAAAAGTGGGTAAGACTAGATTTACATACCTCGCTGGTAAAATATTGGTCACTTGCTTCTTCGGGCTGTGTTCCGAGACCGCGGATAAGGTCGTTCATATTGTCGCCCTGCTCTATGACTCCGGGTTGATTGAAGTGGTCACTGAGCCGCAGGCTGTTGTACGTGAAAGCGAATCTGTGCTCGTTCACCAACCTGCGCAAATCGCGTAATGGATAGAATATTTCACCGTTCAATCGGCAAAGCTGACGACGGTAAATTACCGGGAGATAAAATTCGACTTAAATCGGCCCCGCGATGCTCTTGTAAGAGACAGACGGTAATAAATAAATAAAGAAAAACAGAACTCACTGAAGTCTTCCAGCAATCAACGAATGGAAGTATCTGAATGCGGCAGTCGAGTGCTCGTTTAGTATGCTCGGGTTTATCGAGGGTGAATAATCATCGACGTATCCGTTCGTGTCGTAAATTATTTTATGGCACAGCGAGTTCTCGACCCCTGAAATGAAAATTACTTTAGTTTCTTTTTTCAACAGGGGGAAAATACCGTCAAGGGTCAACAACTACGGAGGGACAATTGAATCCAGACCTAAGAAAATTGGCAGCCACTCGTAGTAGGTGATGTACTGGTGCTGAGCAATCGCGATGCGTCTGGCTTCTTGGAAAACTATATCATCGGTCCAGTGGGGATTGAGATGAGCGAGTACGTCAGCGATTCGATTATGCTCCCTGAGGAGCATTATCTGCATAACCGTCAGCTGAGGATTTTGATTCGCCCTGGCGTCTCCTGGCGAGAGAAAATTTCGGTAAGCAATTCAATTTTTGGTACACTATTTTTCTCCTCGTCCTCGAGTACAGGTACTATTTATCGTTTCACCCCTCCATTCGTCTTGTTGCGTGGTACGAATTTCCGCACCGCGCGTTGTGCTTAATTAATATCGTTCGGAGAAAGTTCTGCCACAGATTTTTTGTCTCGTGATGGATAGTCCGTACGCAACCTGTTTTTGTTCCGTTCGCGATTTTCATAAAGTAGTTTGTCAAATAGCGGCTGAACTCGGACCCACCTGTTCGGTAGCAGATCTCGGCGTCGCTCTCCACGTCGCAAATCGCGCTCTTGTTCAGTGCCGCCGGTGGCCATTCTCTGCCGTTGCGAACGTCGACGTTGAGACGACCTCCGATACCAGCCCGAAGACTGGCCGCGGTCTGATCGTCCGATCCGTAGACAATGGAGAGGTCAAGCCAACCCGTGACGGTGGTCAACTGGTGGAAAGAGCTTGTTCGATTAGTCGGTTATAACAGTAGGTAGAACGAAAGAAAGAAAGAAAGAAGAAAACGATTGATTGAGCGACGGATGGCGAATGACTCGCATTACACTTTCTATCGCCCATTGTCGGGTCTCTCAACATGTTTTCGATCGGTGTTAGAATTGAACTCGACGTGAGAGAGTCGTGTAATTTCCCATGCAACGTGGCCGTTGCGCAACGGAATGTGTGCACAACCGTGTGTTGACATGTTTCCACAAACCTGTTCCGCAGGCTCGTTCAACGAGGAGCATCCACGGTCGAGGTCAGTCGTACTACGAACAAAGTTTAAGCACTTTGTTCCGGATGGAGCGTGAACAGGGTCGTTGGGCGGTACGACGATGGGGTAGCAAAGGGGGCTGTTGAGGGCTGAGGTCAGGAACTGGCCATCGTCGGTGCAGCATCTCGTTGGATGGGCCTCTGCGAAGGTGAAACTGTGTGATTAGAAGCTTCCGGGTGATCGGTGGATCTATCGACTCACTGGACTGCGTGGATCCGTCGATCATGGCCATGTCGTGGGTGACGATTTGGCCCCACTGCATGTTCGCCAGCGTCCACATCTTGTCCTCCACCTTGACGTCCGGGAAAAGAACGAGGCTGACCTCCCGGGAGAGAGGAAGACTGTTTCCGCTAACGGAGCGGGTCGGCTCGTGAATTCCTGCGAACGTTAGAGGGCACGGGAAATCAGTCGGCTGGACTGGACAGGCCTCCGAGATTACCCGAAATTCCGGTATGTAATGCGAGCCGGATTCGTCGCACGTGGATCCGTCTCTCGGCCGGACGTGTAGAAAGTCGCTCGGCCGCGACCAAACGTAGCGGCGAGATTCAAGAGTTGCAAATTTATCAAATTCATCAAATTTCACCGACCGACGCGCGTCACGAGGCTAGTCGCTTATTTGGTTCGCTCGTTACATACCTGTACTCTTCTCCAAAATTCATTGTTCCGAGCGACTGGCGAAACGCGGTCGAGGTAAAAGCGAAAGCTGTGGATTCGCGTTGTCAAGACGTCTTCGAAATTCTTACGGTAGTCGGTTATTAGTTCATCTCGTTAAAGCCGAAACACCGACCCCAGAAGCCTCAGGAAGTCCGCTTTTCTTTTACAGGCGATTGTCTCCGGGGTCGACGAAACAATTTCGAATAGCCTATTTTGTCCATATAAGAACTTTAGAAAGTACGATATGTCGAGATTTTTTTAACCGCTCTCTGCGTCGTTGCAGGATTCTTTACTCTTATCACAATCGCTTCCGGCGAGTTTATTGTTCCTTTACACGTACCAGGTTAATCTTTTTCATTTCTGCGATTTACTCAAAAGCCGAAGCTTCATCCTTCCATCGAATAATAGAGTCGAGATTGCCCGCGTTAGTGCGAATTGTAAATTGCCCGTAGCGATATAACCTGAGCTGGTACATTGCTCGAATCGTACAGATACGGAGTATCGAAGTTACGAAACTTCTCTGCAGTCCTAGGCTTATAGACTCATTAAGACGTCTATAGTAATATAATTACCGTCGGCGTAATTGGAGGGCAGGAGTCGAGCGTACCGGGTATTTGCCTGGCCCCAAGTAGGGTTGTAAGGATTATTGCAGGACCCGTCGAAGGTCCTGTACCTCGATTTTTCACAGACACCGTTGAATCTATCGCCGCAGGTCGCTTGGCTCTGTTGGCTGGATTGATTCGGCTGACTATTGCCAACGACTTCTCCTGTTGCAGCGCCGTACCTTTCGAGGAATAAAAGGAATGAGAGTAGAAATTCACGGTCACCGATCGAGTCACAATTAAGTTGAATGAGCCTTCGATATTCTGGTTCTTCTTGAATTCTTCCCTTGGTACAAGGACAGCGGAAACTTTGACGACATGATGTACTTTACAGTAGATCAGAACCTCGCTGATTAAAGCAACCGGAATATTATACTTTCCGTATATTCTAATGTTATACTTACGGTTGATAGACTACCGGAGTTTGTCCAAAAAAGATGTTGTGCGACGAGATTGGGAAAAGTAACGGTACGTTATCACCTGCATAGCTGACGTAACGACTCTTCCTTGACTCTGAAACCACGACAGAGTTCAATAAATTAAATCCGAGGAATTGGCCATTGGCCTCATTGACAAGTGACGTCATCGAAGAGAGAGAGAGAGAGAGAAAAAAAATGGCAGAAGGGAATAAGAGCTGGAATTACTTGGCATTGAGTAGTCGCCCAGTCTCGTTTTTCAAAGACTGAACAGTCGATTCGTGGCACATAATAAAAATAATTGCGGATTGCACATTTCACGTCAGAGTTACAATGATGCTTGAAAAGTTATTCGCAAATAAATAACCACCGGTATAATGTACTGCATTTAAATACGTAACAGGCAAGCTGACATCATTTCTACAGTCAGTTTCAATACCCGTGTATTAATACTAATGTAACTGTTACACAATCCTCTTTGCACACCGCGGCGTGTGTTCGCTATTAATTTTGCCGCACAGATTTTTTATGTGTAACGGCTAACGCTGCTGCTGGAATCCCGGATCATTGGACCAGCTTAGACACTGGATGTGTGGGAAAAAAACTCGTAACTTTCTAAATCGACTCGAAGATTCGCCTTCAAAGAACCTGAGGCCATTATTCGGCCAAACTACTGTGCGACCTCTCGGTCCACAGCCGTCAGCATCTGTCACAACATTTCAAGACGTCGGACATGGCCGAAAGAAGCCCGACATGCCAAGGGAGAAAAGGCAAGAAATATCGGTGCAGCGATACGTTGATTTTTTGCAAACCACTGGAACCAGTCTTTTCAATCCCCTTGACAAGTCGTAGTCTATGTTTGGGTTCAATTAGATTAAGTGCACCAATCTAATCAAGCTCTACATAATTTTGCACTTATTCTGCAGACCTTTTTGGCAATTTTACTTGCGCTCGTTAATCAATCTTGTACGTGCAGTACGCAGTTACGTGTAAATGCATGCAATATCAATTGAAAAGCGAATGACTCAGCAGCGCGTAAAGTGTAAAGTGTGCGTACCTGTTCGTCTTGGAACTGAATTGCCGCTCGGTGTCAAGTTCAGGAAATCGTCAACCGTCGCCGATGCTTGAGCTATAAAAATTATAGCGAAGACGCCGGCGAGCCTTTTTCTGCTCCCCATGATTCTGAAACCGTGAAGCGTAACATGACGTTAGAAGTAAATGAGCGTTAGCCTGTTACGACGTCATGATTTTGAGTTCAAATGTGGTAAATGAACCATCAGCATCATTACTTCTTGTTACTCTGTACCCTTTAGAAATGTTTTTTTTCTTCATATTTTTTCAGCGAAATGAGATCCGCAATCAATCATCGAAACCAGAACTGCGTTAGGTACGAGCTACGATACTTTCTTCTTTGACGTCGAATATATTTACGTGTGCATTGCACGTATAACAATTATTGTGTCGTCGTTGTTAAACATCGAGTCTAATTACCCGCGTATAGAAACGCGCAATATAAGCTCCGAAAACTGACGTAAGATATAATATATTTTCGACGATATAACCCACCTCGTGTACTATCAGGTACACACACTGCGGATAACGTTACGATGTGATAGTTGGTTTAAGAAAAAAGACATCCAATATTTGAGCAATAAACTTGCGAAGTCGCATTGCAAAGGTAAATAACCGCCACGGTTAATAATAATATTACATAAAAGTTGGCCAAGAAATTCAGCCTTATAAGTAGTTTCGAATAATTTTTTCATTTCCTTATCTGAATAGCTGTAATCCAATAACGACACTTCAACGAGGCTACGTTTAGCTCGAAATCGTTTGGTTTACTCGATTCGATTTGACGAACAAAAAAAAAGAAAGAAGTCGGGTATTCGAAAAATCATCGAGTAAAAATGTAGCAACCGGTGTCGCCGTTTCCTCACCATCCGCTTGCTCCATTGCATCCATAGATCACGACGACGTGTAAGTTCTAACTGCAGTATATCGGCAGAATCGGTGTTCAACGGGAGACTTTCGTCGCGGTAGAATTAACCCGGACACGTTTTAGCGTTTTTCTGTGACGATTCGCCGCGGCGTGTCGACGTGGGTATATCAATGGTACGTATGTGCAGCCTGCGACGTGTAACCCGCAGAAATTCCACCGCTTTCGCTTATTCGTTCGAAGCTTTTTGCTCTCGGTAGAATGTCCGACTATTATTCGAGGGTTTCGCAATGCACGGCTGCGATGCACTTATCCTGCCAGACCGTTAATCGTCTATTAACAGGCGCCTGCCTATCCGTGGTTTGTCATTTTCCCAACAATAGACAATTTCATTTTCTGACGAAAGATCCGACACTCGTTGCACCTTCGGGTGTTCGATGGCCGACTCGAACGATCTACCACCACTGATCTCACCCGCGTCTGTCAAAACATTCGACCTTCGACACGACCAACGGTGTCAGACTTGGTCAATCCATCCGCGCAATTTCTTTTCCTCGATACAATTGTCTGGAGGTAAAAAATCATGCCCAGCGCCGAGACTTGATCCAATCGTTTAACCGCTTTCGATGTATGTAATCTCCGGGTTTCCAAACTAAACCGCGGCCATGAAACTGATTGTGAATTCGTTTATAGAATTTTTTATTTCCTTGAGAGGTAAGGTGTGTTTCTCGCTTGTTTCAAAAACAACCCTAGAGTCCAAGAAACCAGCGGCGAAAAACAGAGTAGAAGTCAAACTTGCGATGAACTGCTTATATGTTGAATGCCTCTTAAAATTGTTGTAAAATTATTTTAATGGGTGCTTCGAAGCGGCAATGGTTGTTTCTTTCATGACCGTTAATCGGGATGACCGAGTGCCTCAGGCGTCTATATACAACTGTGTGGGTACCCCGTACGTGTACATAACTACGATTTGATAGATGGAGTCAAAGGCGTTCTTGCACACGGCGGTTAAAAAATGGGCTTATGTAATCGCGTTAGATCCCGAGTACCCGAGAATATCGAGCGAAGGCCGGGATCACGCCGTCGCAATTAGGCCGATTTGCTTGCGTTATCCTGGCACACTCTACCTTCGCGTTATAAAGCATGTTATATGAATTACACAACGATTCACGTCTACGTGTATTGTAAGCAGCTCTGACAGATGGTTAGAGAAAATGTGATCCTGTTGCTGCTGCTGCTGCAGACGTTTCACTCTCGTTTCACAATTTGACTGTACCGACTCCCACGTGTATGGATGCATGTAATAATCCGTGACGTTAGTCTAGGAAGTATTGAATTCAATACCAAGGCGACCGTAATATCGACACACGAAACGTCGGTCAACTTTGACAAACGGAGAAAGTTCATATCTGGTCACGTTATCGTTATTTCACGAGACAACGATCTATTCCTTCTACCCTCCGAAAAGAGGGGAAAAAAGTCTCCGACGAAGCTTCGGGCTTTTCAAACTCGGTTCACTTTCTATTCTCGTTATTGTTGCGTATCGCTGAATTAGAAATCGAATTTGGATTCGAAAATTATTCCTCCAAACTTCTGATTTAACACCGCGATGGACGTGAAAGGTTTGAAACGCAACATTCATATTCTATACATTCTCATCGCCTGGTAGAATTGATGGTGTTTTTGTTCACGCCGTGTAGAGACAATACCGAACGTGATCTCGTTTGCGTTACGTATCGCATCGATCCTGCCGGCAGCCCAACGAAGTTGAGGTAAAAGGTACACACGAGTCCTGTAAGAAAGTGAACCGTGCAGTCTCCAAGTGTGCGGAACCTGTCCCATTCACCGCGAGTATTCTAATATTCTAATTTCAAACTCATAACACCGTTAAAACGATAATCGGTGCGCGTTTCAGATCGTGGTGTAAATAGTTATATGGACCGATAGAACTGGAGGGAAATAATTTTATAACGCAACTTTCGAACGTTGATTAATCTCCTTGCACAACAAATTTACCTACCTTATGGGTGTGTGTTTATTATACGAATCAAGTTTCGCGCGTGACGTCGACGATTATCTGTACGAATTAATTACTGCCTTTGGGTATAGTGCACAGATTATTACGTTGCCGATGGAAAATTCGCACCACTTCCGATCTTTTTTAATCGTTAGATTGACGAGGTTGACGTTGATATTTCGACCGGAAATTGATAGCTACATGGAATAAGCTGCAACACCTGATCTAGAAATCGTCTTTGCGATTGTTTAACCAGGCAGAACCTCGATGATCTAATTTCGCAAAAAGTGTATAACTTGTGAAGAGAATGGTTGAAAATGTCATCCGATGCGTGTGAAAGAAAGAATTGTACCGCGAGTTCTCATGGAATTACAATGTCGATGGGAAAATTGGGATCCTGTTGACCCGTGGAAACCGGATGTTTATTTGGGAACGTTGAAGCGCTTGGAAACCAAATTCATTATTAGATAACACGGATAATGAGGTGGAGAATCGATGTACCGGAACGTGCCGCCGGCTCTTCTCAGGATTACCACAACATCGCTCAATTCTTGTCTCTGATTCCTCGACGCACGCGTGAGCGATTTGTATTCTTGCGTAATTTTAAAAAGTGATAAAAAAAAAAACGAACAAATATTTGAGAATATTCAGCAGACAAACTGAACAAGCGCAAAATTTTCTCGCGAATTGGCACAAAGGAAATTGCGTGGTTTCCGTCTTATTGTACAAGCCGCGATGCGGTCGATTGGGCAAGGCGACCTTCGACGTACGGAATCGAAGGGTCCGATTTTGCAGACGCCAATTTAGAATTTGCCCGCGGGCCATCCGATTCGATAATTTATCACATCCCGGGTTAGACACAGGCCGCGGTTCGAACAAAAAAACGCCCATTAATCAACGGTGGACGAGCGTCTTTAACCTATGGTTAAGAGTTTCGGTTAAAGGGCCAAACCGAATCCCCCTTTTTAACCGGGCCCGATGATCTAGAAAACGTGTAACGATTAGTTATAATGTCTGCTCTTTGGCAACGAGCACGAAAATTTTGGTGCACGTATAATATGCGTTAATCTATTGCCCAACCGTCCGTGTGTTTTATTGCTCCAATTACGATATCGATCGGTGCGTTAATCACGTGATTCATAATTATCACAGCCATGAATTGCTGCCAAATTCGAAGCGAACGTTGATTCATTGCTTGATAGATGAGGGAAAAAAGGAAATCAATAAACAATATAAGTAATCCAAGCGATGGATGAAAAAGTTGTAACTATTAATTGTAGGATAAAAGAGATAAAGCAGTTCCGGAGTGTTACATTGTGTAGTATACCATATATCACCGAGGCGAGTTGACACACTTCTAATTGAGAAATATACGGACTAATTATGAAGCGAAAGACACGGATTTGTGTAATAAGGAATTAATAATTATATTTAGGTTGTGTACGAAGCAGCGATGCGGGAATTCACGTTAGAAAATTTCGCAAGGTTTTTTTGATACAGGTGTTACGTATACATGATATACATATAATACTTAGGCTGCACGCACGATCCTCATGCATACCTGTAATTTACGTTTGTAATACGCATTTTACACTTTCAAACTTTTCTCGTGCATTCGATGTATTATTTCCAACTCGCACATTACGTACGTATGTATTTCGTAACCGAATAACTGCGTGAGAGTTGTAAAATATCATTTTTCGCAAGATTTATCTCCTCGAGAGAAAATTGTTGCAAACCAAATGCGGTTGTTAAACGTGTGCATACAAGTACGCGGAATTCTTCTCGGAAATTAAAACGTATCGTGCACATATTATTTGCGAGCAAAAAATCTCGATGGAAGGTAAAAATAAAAGAATAAAAATGTAAAAGTCGTTTCTTTCACGCTCGAATTCAATGTCCGAATAAAACCATGGGATTAGAATTTTCAAGGATTTTACTCCCGGCGAATAGAGGCTGTGTAACACGAATGTGATTATTGCGCTGCATCAGTTCCTGCTTGTTAAATAAATTATTCTATTGAGCGACCTTCGCAAGAAAAGAAAAGTTATACTCATATAAATGTCATATCTACAGATATATTATACTTATGGATATGTAACGATATATTATTTCATAGATCAAAGTATATTGACGACGATGAAATTTCTGGGAAATTCTTTCCCAGTTAACCATACGTGACAAAAGTAACGGCTTGAAATTCTATAAACATATTATACATATATTTATAATAAGCAACAGCGTAGACAAGAAAACAAACAGGAAATAGCTCGTAGAAAAAAAGGATTTCCTCTTTCCGCGATTATTTACACCAGCCTACGATAGAGACATTAATATTAATTAGGAAAGACGAGGAAAGAAATCAGATAAAAAGAATCGCGCATGCGACCATTCACGCCTCTTCACCCATTAGCGATATTATGTATTATATATACGAGTGATACGTAGCAGTAAACCAGGCGGCGATTTCACACTTCGTAATTTGATGCTAATCAATAATTCGATCTCCCTACACATTTATCATTCCAACGTATTCAACCGCACGCGATATGTGATTATAAAATCATTACTCAGGCAGGCAAACCGCGCACCAAAATGCGAGCAAACCGCACGGAAGAACATAAATGTCAGATATAGTGGAAAATATATGCTGCACGTACGTGTATGTATATAAATGACACGTTACTATTATTAATTATTATTGTTACTTATTGTATAATTTACTCATATTTATGTACGACAAATATTGATCACATGTATTTCAAACGGAGATTTTTTTTCGTGCCGACAGGTAAAAGTCGCCGGACACGAGAAAAGAGAGAAAAATAAATAAACTAATAAATAACTCGTGTGGCAGAGAAATAGAGAAAATTGTAAATTTCTAATAAAATTACTGAAAGATACTCGAACGATTGCTGAGAAATTTTACGTATAACGCGTATATCGATACGTTACAGAGGAATAAGGAAAACTTTGTACTTCCCACTGATCAACTCCAATTCATGAAAAATTGTGCCTTACCGAGGGAGAAAATGAGATCGATTTTTCAAAAGCATATGCTAAATACAGAAAAATATTGAAACGAACACGAACCGCAGTTGGGTAAAAAGTTGGGCGCACAGTACCTGTCGTGCAGGGGTATAATCCGGTAATTGTTGACAGGACGGACTGAACAACTGGAGTGTTTGAACGAAGTTTATAAGTAGCGGTAGAAAGTACCGGTGGCCCTACCCGGGGCGAGGTGGGTGCGATCATGCAGTCCCACCATAGAGCCGAAAGCTCGAATTATTGACACCCTCGCGGAGCAGTGAACGTTGTCTTTTTCGCAGATTTCGGACGAGTTGGTTTTCTCATTTTATTGTTATTTACTCAATTTATTTACCGTCGGCTAAAAATTTACTCCCGGAAATGCCGCTATCTCAAAACTATTCCGCAATATATTGTGCCACTTGACATTTGTTTGGACAAACGGCCCGGGGGGTCATTTAAATGATAAGTCACGTTCTCGGTACCGTGACAGGAAGGGGATACACTCGGAATGTTACTTCGAGCTGTTTTCATGCGTATTTAATTGTTGTTTGATCGTACGATTAACGTTATCCGTCATATTATTAATAAATATTAGATATTACGAAGGAGGGTGGGGATTGAAAACTGCCTGACGCGGTATGACGTGGGCGAGGATCCAAAATGGCCCGAAAACAGTGTGACGGAATAATCGTATGGCCCATGGGGAGAAATAAACCGTTGTAGCAATGGGAAAGATGACGAATATTACGTGCAATTGGAAAACAAGAATTCCAACTTGTCGTACGAAAGCGTCACGTATTTTGACAAAATGACTGGCAGTCAAATTGAATATAAGAGGATACACGGAGCACTTGAGAAAACATTATACTACGCGTTTCGTATTCAATATATATCGATTATTTTTATAAAGTTCATTCGCCTTCGTTTTACATTTAGTTTATGTTTTTACGGTTGCATGTGTAGGTCGTAATTGCACAAGTGACAATACTCGTCCTCTCTACAGCTGTTCATGCACAAGCATTGCTCTACGCCCTCGTTTAATCGACGTAGAAAAATCACCTGCGAACGGTATCGTTGTAATATTATTCCTATATTATGAAATATTAGTATAGGTGAAGTGCGATGCAGCGAAATTCCTTTCAAAAACGAGACTCGCGTGTCAAGGCGAATTTCTAAAAGTCAAACCTGTCGATGATCCGTAATTGACGCGGAACGGAATATTAAAAAACCCTTATCACGGGCTCGTTTATCCCTGAGGTAATTGGGCCGAGGTCCGGTTCGTTTAATATGCCAAACGAGTGGGACCATTGATCAAAATCAATAACATTGCCAAAATGGAAGAATGGCGAGGCGACGAACGCTCGCGAAATGTCGTATCAAGAACACCTCTTGAGACTTCCATCTCCCCAATATTATCCATCCGTTGTCTTTCGTTTCTTACAATTAGCGCCAACTCCTGTTCACTCGACCTCCTAATTCATCCAGCGATACATAATATCGAAAAGCCGTCACGGCTGCGTGTAACACGTTCGTTCTATACGGACGTGAATAACCCAGCGGCATAATGAATCTCGAGCCAAGGTCCCTAGCCATGAGAAACAGAACTGGTCTGACAATTAGACAAAGCGTACTCTCTGGGCGTCGAGAGAACGAGAGAATGCAGGAGCTACACCGACGGTCCCGTGATCCGGAGAGGAGTGCCAGCCTCCGGTAGTCGAGCTGCTGATTCAGCCGGTTCACCTGCGTCTATCAATTACGGGATCGGGTTACGTCAATCGCCGATCGATTCACAATCAGTCTCGGTAGCGTGCCAACTCGAACACCGTCGACGAGTTTCCATCCGCGAAAACTCATCCTTATCGACGTGTTTCGCGGATTTACGACCGATCGAATCGGACGAAAGGTTTCGTTTGTACCGTGGTGTTTAAGGATGTACCGGTGTACGTTCTCGACCAAAAGTGAGCCTCGTCCGCAATATCGATACTTTACGATGAGTTAAAAATTGGAAAAAATCAATGACGATAAAGATGATGAGAAAATTAAATTTTTATAATAATAACGATGGCCAAAAGTTGTTGAATGTTTTGAGAGATGTTTTTTTGTTGGCATGTCTAATGAATTCGTTGATTTTTCCGAATAGATACGAATTTTTAAAGGATTTTCTCATTATTTTGAAATTTTCGTTTCCGAAAATTTGTATAGCCTGTACTTACGATACAATTCGTTAATGCCCTGGAAACTTCTTATTTGTAACGTACAACGTTTCTACGTAAACATATCCAAAATTCACGATTTTTTTTTTCCATCATTCAAAGTTGCAAATTTTCGAATACGGAAATTTCAAAATTATGAGGAAGTTTTTGAAAAATTCACGTGTATTCGGAAAAATCAGCGAATTCATTTCACGTGACAAAAAAAATATTCCCTACAAACTTGTTTAACAATGTTTTGTTTAAATAATTTTTGATAACTCTCAGGCATTATTATTATTCAAATTTAATTTTCTAATCCTCTTTGTTGTAGATAATTTTTATCCGATTTTTATCTCATCACAAAGTATTCAATATTGTCGACGAGACTCACATCCTTAAACGTTGCTGGAATTGAGAGAAAATCTGGCATCTAGAAAACTTGTCTATTCACTCGATATATGACAAGTCTTGTGGTAATTGCAACATTGGTCAATTTGTTCAGTTCACTACGAAATTTCTTCATCCGAGTTTGATTGTCCGGCAAAGACGACGGCTCGTAACCCTCGTGGAGCTGTCACGAACCCATCACCAATCATTATACCAGCCGTGACGATTAACGAACTTTTCGTGATTCGACGCTCCATCTCGTCGTAATTGCAGCTGGAAATTAAACCGCGGACCGAGTCTTTCAGTCGTCGCGCTAATGACGCTCTACGGCTTGTCAATCCCGCGAATGAGAAATATGCTCGCATTCTTCGTTCCAGTTTTCGAATTCCTTTTTACTCTCTCGGATCTTCGCTTCCTTTCGGCAGGCGTGAATCACTCCAGGCGATAAATCCCTCCGCGAATCGCCGCTCTTCGTATTCCACAATTTGCAAATTAGCTTCCTCGAATTCGCGCAGTTGACGTTCTGCCTTGAGCCAAATAGCTCCTAGTTAATTGTAAGTAAGTACGAAGGAATTCATATTGTGAAACATGTACTCCTGCATGCGTACAATTCGCAAGGCGAATAGGTGTTATATGTATATGTACGCACATGCATACCATGTATATGCGTATATGTAAGTTGGTGTCACCTGTTGCACAGCCAATGATAAATAGCGATTTGTCTGCAGCTCTAGTCAATGAGTTATGTAACTCGCATACGTACGCGATTAATGATATACGCTTCGTCCACGTAATGCATCCATGCACACACATTATGGGTGTACATGGTATAGTTCAGAATTGCAAGTAATTACACGCATATAATACTATGTATACGTACGGATAATAGTAATTCGAGCGTATAATTGCAGTGTTCTAATTTATAATATATAATTTATATGATATATGCTACACGTGACGCCTCGAAACCGTAATACTTGCACAATATTTCGTTTCATTTGTGGATTCATTTTTGTTCTGCATTCATATTTATTTTTCTCTCATAATTTTACCCACGCAATATATTTTATGTGGTGAAATCATTTTCTTCGATATTTATGCAACGTTACCACCAACGATAGACTTGCTTACTACTGGCGTATTTTGTCACGTTCCGATCGACGGGGATATTAAATGTAAAATGAAAAAATTTATCCTACTGAAACGGGAGGCTTCACGCGTGAATCAGAAGCAGAGAAAATTTAACGACTCTAATGAATTTTCCAATACTTCAAGCTCAATTACATCGCACTCAAAAGTTATTAAACATTTAGTATTCGGTAATTAATATGGATTGCTGGAACGATTATGTATCTTCGTTCTTTTTCATTCTTTCACCTCTAATATAAGACAAGAAGTTGCAGTACAATTCGCTATAACTTATAACTAATATTCTCATAGGTTAAATTTACTAAACTAAATCAATTCTGCGATGCAGCGAGAGGCCAAACGCTGTTGAAATAATGTTAAAAAATGACTTGCTCTTCATTTGCTGCGAATTATATGGCGAATTTTTAGTGGGGAATTAGACTCGGGGAAAAAAGATACACTCTTTAAAATATGATTGTTAATCATATTAAATTTATTTAATACATATAGAAAAAAACTGGGTAAAGTAACAACAACGACTTCAGTTGCCGTTTGGTGTATGTTTCGAATTATGAACGTGTATAAGTAATGCGCATTAAGTATTATGTGAGTAATAAGTCTGGTGAACTATTTGTAACATAATAATGATTTAATAAATTTATCATCTAGTCAGTCGATATATTGTCTCCGTAGACTAGCGTGACGAGACGTAAGAAAATTGATCATTGATTGTTCGAAACACATATTTTAACATTTGGTAATTGTTCCTTGATTTTCATCTGCGCGCGTGTTCGATACAAATGCACAGTAGTTAAAATAAAAACACGGCCAAATTAAACAGCGAGGAGAACAATAATTACGGCAACATCGAAAAAAATGCGTCCCCCGAAAAAACCGCCGACAATGTACAAAGTTCGAATATTTTTAACAACAAGTAAGACGACCTTCAACTGCCACGTAATATTGTCAATTATTAAGAACAGTCTCTCCGACAGCGGAATCTACTTTGAGGATTTTTGTACACCTCTGCAGAGAATTAACCTCAGTCTCATGTACAAGGACGTACGTAAATACTAATTACGTTGAAAATTCCCTCGCGTATACGCGTGTGTTTTTAAAATTCTTAAAACTATAACCCAAACTGAATTACGATATAAAAAATAAAAATAAAACGATATTCGATCTATCCTCCGTATCTAATTTAGGTAAAACCTATATAAGTACGTTAGTCGTACTTCGTTTAGGAGTAGAAGCAAAAAATTAAAACAAAAAAAAAAAAAAAAAAAGAAATAACAATTGATTTCTTCCTTCTTTCGTATCATCGAAGTACGTATCGTACGTTGTCGTTTTTGGTCCTCTGAAGACCGAGACGATAAGAGAGAACCCCCTCGGATTGCTAATCGATCGACTAGTCACGTATTTATCATCGTATTCATCAGCTAATTGCTTTCTTCTTGATCTCAGCCGTGATCGCAGCTCGTGTGACTTCTACATTTGTATAACCACACGCGTGGCGGTAATCGTGTGGTGATAATCGTTTCGGACACACCTCCACTGCACACGGCGCCCAGGAGAGCGACTCCGTCCTCCTGACGCGGGATCAGTTGCTCGTACATTCATTAACGGAATGCCCCTTGAGTGGGAACGCACTCCGAAAAATCTCCCCAAGACGCCCCATCCAGATATTGTGACCAGTCAATCAGCTAGACATTCAACGGTAAGCCTTGGCCTTCTCGGCCCAGGCAAATAGGTCGACGGTTGGAATGGCTTCGTAATCGTCGCATGGCGCCAGCTCGTTTCTACAATTGTTCGGAAAGGAAAAAAGAGCAAAAATGTAAATACGCACTGAACTACAAATTTCCGAATTACAGAAAGAAATGGAGGAAACTCGTGTTATGTTCAACTCACCCAAGCTGAAGCTTGAGGAAAACGTGAGGCTGCATGCTGGTGATGTTGTCACCGTTTTCGCAGAATATACGAGCCAAGGAAACATTGCGGAGAGCGTGTAATTGGTCTGTAAGTAGAGCAGAGTGCAAGGTAGAATTAATTAACGAGGAATGATAAATCGGCTGAAATTTTTCGGATCAATCACTAACCTCCGGTGAATGGGTGAGGCTGCGACACCGAGTTGTAGAAGAAACGATCGGACCGACGAATAGTGTCGAATTGCTCGGAAACGAGGCAGCTCAAGGTTGGGCCCAAAAGACCCCCGTGACTGGGCCGCTCCGCCATGCCGCCGACGACGAGGTCGACGTCGTTAGGGTGGTTGTACAGCATACTGAGCTTTTCGACCACCTGTCAAAGCAGTCTTTGTTAACAACGATACGCGGTTGAAAGTATAAGCATTCGTCATTCGTCGGAGCCGATTACCGAACATCGCAGCATCGAGCAAAAGTTCGCGACTACTCGGTTCGTTTCGTTATAACTACGTAATGCGTCACCTCGATTGGTATCGTGTCAAGGAATTCGTCAAAAGTTGACGCCAGTGACAGGCCACAGTGCTCGCGGTAGTGATTGTAGCCTGGAATTCCGTGGTCTCGGCCTCGTTGGATATCCAGACTCATCGAGTCCAGACCGAGATTGCCGTGGGTTTTGTGCAGCTTGTGGGTCATCTGAAATTTGCGAATGGCGAACGTCAGCCAGTGGAACCAACGCCGAATAAACGCTCATAGATTCTTGTCTGTTTCACACTTACGTCTGACACAAGTTTGACATCCATTTTTTGGGAGTTCTGGGTCGTTAGTCCACGAATCAGACTGTCGAGAAAACCAGCATCCTCGATGACTTTTGACTTGCCGAAGTGCTCGTGCAGCTTCAGGGAGCCAGTAACATTGCGAGCCTCGTCGTGCATTCTGCGTGTAAAAGGAAAAGTGCAGTTTGTGCTGAGTTTTCATCGGACAGTCAAGAATCTGGCAGAGGAACTTATACTCGTGGCGGACACTTACCGCAGCTTTCCCTGGACCAGGGAATTCATAAAACGGAAAACAGCTGTCGCAGCTTCGTTGGTAATGGACGGATTTTCCCGGCTATCGTAGAGCTGTGAAGCTCTGTTGGCAGTGACGGGAAACAGATGCCCGTATCGAGTCTGATTCGTTCCAAGGATGACCGGCAGCCATTCGTTGTACGTGATGTGCTGAATTTCGGCGATGACAACGCGACGAGCCTCCTGGAAGATAATCTCGTCGGACCAAATCGGGTTCAGCCTCGCCAATTCCCTGGCAATTCTGTTATGCTCGCGAAGCCAAATCGTGTGCATCACTGCCAGGTGAGGTACGTGGTTCACTCTGAAGTCGCCTGATTTCGGAGAAGAAGAAGATGAATAAAGACGTGATAACCGGAAACTCGTCTGGTTAAGTAAACTTGTAAACCTCTTTAAAATTGGAGTTAAACTTGCCTGCCGCGTAGCAACCGTTGTCGCGACACAAAGAAGCAGGCTCCGAAACAGCTGTGGGTAAATATTCGCTTCCGTTTTTGAGGCTTACTCGAAGAAGCCCGTCACTGAAGGCGCGGAGTTCCCGAGCGGTTTTCGACGTGGAACCGTAAACCGTCGAGCCGTCCAAGAAGTGGGTCACTTGATTCACCTTAAGAAAGAACGAGTCGAGGTCAATCGCAGCACACGAAAGGACTTGACGTCCGAGTCGAAGATTAATTTTGACAAACCTGCTCGGTCGGTCCAAAGCTGCAGTCTGGCCTGACGGTCGGCATCGAACGGACGTAATTCATGCAGCGGATCCGTTCCTTGCCATAAACGGGATCGTTGTCGGGTATGGAAATCGGCGCGCAGTCCGGATGCGTGTGACGCGGTGCCAGGAAGAATCCATTCGACCGGCAGCACGTTATGGGTTTGTTGTTTGTGACTGGAAGAGGGGGATGAAAAGTTCGCGGTCAGGTCTGCTCGATTTTTGGAACGCTTAATTAAGCGACTCGAAGCCGACTTACCCATCTTGCGCATCGGGGTGTGGGAAACGTCGTTCGCGACAAACTGAGTCCACTGCATAACGGCGAGCGTTTTTGTCGAGTCGGTTTCCTGGTTGTCGCTTGGCGAGATCGACGTACTGACGGATCTTGGACCGGGCAATTCCTTTCCTCTGCGCTCGGGGCGTCTCAGCGCTTGGATACCTGAACCCCGAACGAGAATTAGTGCAGGAGGTCAAGATTGCAGAGGTACGGTGCTAGGTACTAACGTTTACCTTACTCAAATCGGAATAAGATTTAGAAAACTTGAGACGACGAATTTACGAACAAGTATTTTGCAGGGCAATTATCACGCCTCGTTTTGAGCTGAGTTATGCTTAGCGTCCACACTCCGATTTGAGGATCGTTTTTGCACCGCGAGAGCAGAGCTCAATATGTGGCACTGTTACGTATATACGTCACGCCTAAACTCGCCCGTGTGAAATGTAAGGATCAAACTCTCGTGTTGCAAGAACGCTCTGAGATATCCATATTTTAAATCTGATCAGACTCGAAATCGACGATCCGTTGCACTGATTTCCAAATCCAATGAAATTCGAATACACGTTCAGACGCGAAGAGATTATGGGTAGAATTTACATGCAGGTGTAGAGGAGATCAGTTTCCGTCGATATCGATTGTGAAAAGACGTGCCAAGTACTTGAACAAATGATCGATGAAAGCCACGAGTAGAGCGAAAGCAGTAATAAGGGTTTCTTGTTATAAAAAGCTGCAGTGTCGTTGAATTATAACTGCATCAAGAAAATTGAAAAACATCTCCCTCGGATAGCTTTAGCCAAACTCACAACCCGCCCTAACTTATAAAAGTATAAAGTTAAATGCAGAACCGCGTAATCGAGTTTCGACAACGTGATATTAAAAGGACGTTAAATAGTTATAATATCTATGTAAATAAATATGTATAATACATATGACAATACAGTAGGTATTAAAGGTATATCCGAATTTTGTTACATACACTTCGCTATTGCTGGATAGAATCTCCAAACCGGGTCACCTATAGTAGCCAGTGAATAATCACAGCTATATTCACGTAGCATATTCTAATGCCATATCTGTGCCTTTTATTCGCACAACGCGGCTGTAATGCAAATCACAGAATATATATATATATATATATACATATATGTGTATGTATATTTTTGAGGTAACCAATCTTTGTAACAGAACGTCGTTCGTCTCTAGATTGTACTTCCAGCCAGGGTAGATAATGCAGCGAAACGCTTGCATAAACAGGTGAGCGAAACAGTGTCAATGATAACGATAATGATAATGACGATGACGGTGGTGTTGGTGGTGGTAATGGCTGTTATACGAATAGCGGGAACCTATTTACCAGTACCGCGCGATCAATCGACGGTTTTGATCTATCGTTTTTCCTCGTATTAATTCTGCAGGTCCATCGGTATACGACTCGCGACTCATTTGCCATGTTCGAACTGTACCAACTATACTCAGAAAAAAGATTAATCGAAAAACTTAATCAGTCGAAACAAAGATTAATCGAAACTGCCGATTGTCCGATTAATCGCACAGCACTGGTATTTACACCGTGTTTCACATATTCCAGTGAAGAACATGAATGTGTATATGTCGCGTCTGCCCGAGTAAACAATATGACAAAACCCATTCGATGATAAAGAATATGAAGTCAGACGTCAACTGATTTAACAAATGCTGATTTCGGAAAAAATGACGATGGCACGCGGTTGTGTTGTTATCCGAACTAGCAAAGATGTGTTTATGCGCGATATCTTCTTTCAAACGTGGAAAATAACAGAGCTGATATCGTTACGGCTAGAAGGTGACGTAGCAAAATTATCTCAGGATAAAATAGGGAGGATGGTTAGCTGCTGTAAATTCAAAGTCTTGGGTTATTATTGCACAGTGTGATATAGCGGTATCTATGTAGAAGGAATAAAAGCAACGCAATACAAACACATTGTTATCGAGACGGAGATGTTGACAAAATGAATTTAATGAAATTTAAGCATCTAATCCAATGCCTCTAAAAGTTTCACGTTCGCATGACGGATTGAATCAGCACAAACAAACATGTCGTTTCTCGACTATAAGCAATACGACGTTAATCTCTGTATGTATACAGCTCTGTATAGTTCGTCGTTGTCACACGTGTCACATGTATAATGTGAAACACTCGTAGACAATAATGTGAAATGTAAAAATTTTATAACGTCGTATTCCGATGCAGAGCAATAATGAATGTAACGACTGAATTCTTGCATCGTACTCGAGTGAAATTAATCAACGAATCTACGGAACGGGGTATCTGGGATATATCGATTCTTCCTCTCGAATTCGCTAGTTTTTTTCCCCCTGGTAACAAACAGCGTATTCTCACCATCGGCGTAGTTTGGAAATAAGATCCTCGAATAGGCGGTCATGACGCTTCCCCATCTAGGATTATCCAAATTGTTGCAGGTACCGTCGATCGTCCTGTACCTCGAGCCACCGTCGCAATCAATTCTGTGCTCATTGGCGCAGTTCCTTCCGATAACCGTGTCCTCCATTTTCAAAGTCGATATGAACCGCGCGCACCTTTCGTTCCTAAATCCAGACCTGATGACAAAACGACCACCGTTCATTGATCCGCGATCGGGAAATTCATTCGACAGTTACGAACCGGCTCGTTCCAAGTTATAGACTTTTCTTATTTTTTTACCTCTGGCAGTTGTTCTGGGCCAGGTAAGACGACGCCTTGACGACGACCAGAGCGCTGACGCTCTTCTTGTGAGCTTCCATCGTCGGGTACCAATGCGCGTACTGACCATGGGTCGGAGAGTCGTTAGAAAAGGATATTCCAGCGCCGGCGATGTTCGCCTCGAGTCTCGCCATTTGGTCGACGAGCATTTCCGCGAAATCAATCGACGAATTGATCGCCTCGGGACCGATAACCGGAAACGAGCTGCCGCCAAGGAATCTTCGAGAGTTCATCCTCAGTTCATCTCGGCGCGTAAGTGACGGGAAGCCTTTTATTTGGGAGAATCGGGAGTAAACAAAGCCGATGGATTAGCTCAACGGTTCTGGCAAGCAGTGAGATCGATGTTTGGAAAGTAGGTCCGACAATAATAAACATCGTACTCACCGGCAGAGAACGAGAGGTAGTTCTGCATGGAAATCGGCAGTCTCGAAGCGTCTATCGTGCTCGGTTGAGCGACGAAGCCCATCCCTTGAAGCGATATCCATAGGACGGCCAGGGTCGCTACAGACCCGGCCATGACTCCTTTTGCTGTGAAACAGAAGGAAAACAGTCTCATCTTATTGCTCGCGGAATTTTCACCAGACTTTGTCGTATGCTTGCAATAGTGCAGTAAAGTTTCCACACGCGGTAAATTTTCACGTCTACGCCGTGAAACGATCGTTGTCAACGACCGACTGTGAGAGTGTTTATTTTTTTTGTTCATTGTTATTAATAAATTGTGAAGCGAAGCGGTGAATCGTCGACAGACCGCAGGACGCAGTTTTTGAGCGCGCAATGGTGGAGTGGAGTTTATTTAAAAAAAGAAACTTGCAGTGAAGAGTATTATACAAGTGAAATAAACTTATCGGCGGTGAGAGATGGTAAACAAATTTGTTGCAGCTCTGGCATTCGTTGACCAAGGCAAGTAAGTGTACGAGTCATATCTAAAGTATGGATGAAAATCTGTTGTTGTTGTGTCGTCGTTCTTATTTTTGTCTTCGGTTATTCCCAAGTGCCTAGAAAGCGACAGTTAATCTTTGCCCGGTTTAAACCAGGCGTAAATCGATCCCAGGATCCGAAGAACTTAACAATATCGAATAGCGTAAAAATATTTATCGACCTCGACGAACCTACGCAAATAGAATTGAAAGACCGCGGAGGTCGAAAGGGGTAAAAAGAGGGTACGGAATGAGCGGAAAAAAAGGAAAAAAGAAAAACGGATCCAAGAGTAAAGATAAAACCGAGCACGAATAACGAGAATAAAAAAATGAAAGCAAAAAAGTATTTGAACCTCAGTTTACGTACACACACCGTGATGCATCACGCACGTACGTACATATATGGCGCGGCTCTCGCAAATGCGATTGCTGATGGAAAAATACCACCTCGACTTGTCGCACTCTACACGTATGACGGTGTGCGTGTAATCGGTATAACGCGTGCAACGCGTATACGAATCGTCGCAAGTGTGTAATGCACACGCAAGTCGTGAGCTATTACGAAAGATAAATAAATGTGTGCAATAGTAACGCCGAAAGATTAAGAAGACAGGCGAGGCGGGGAGTAGAATTCGATATCAGATAAACTTATTCGGGAAGTTTCATTGCCGGTCGGTATTGAAAAGATAGCTTCGAATCGTAAAAACACAGCTGAGGTAGTAGGATGAGGGGGTGGAGAGGGGAAGGGGTTACTGATATTTGGTGGATTATCGGATATATGCAAGCGCAGGGAAAGGGGGGTACGGACCGATAACGGAGGTCTTCTCTAAGTTACGAACAGAGATATTAAATCACCACAGTCATCAACAGCGGTCGGATCAGGTACCGAATGCTGAAATGTTTTTGTCTCACGATGCGATTGACAGACCTCGGCATTTGGTCTTGAGTTAGTCTAACGCGTTTTATTTTGTCGGTTAGATCGATGTCTCGGACAGATTCGGAGCGAGTGACTTCTTCGTACGAAAAGCCCGATGATAACTATCATTATACATGTAACGATTGCGTTGTGCAGAGTATCTCGATCGCCCGCAACGCTCGATTCGAATGAAAAATATTTGTCTCCTCTGGTGTATCGCAAGGCCACGTCATAATTATGCGGTAGGTCTGTATTAGGAGAAGACACAAGTGTAATAAAGAAACTTGAACATGACCTGTCTTATATACGATTTTGGCCGATCTCAATTACGCAGTTTTTAAAAATTACGAGGCCGTGACAGCTGAAATAACCTTGAGATACAGCCTATAGCTGGCTTCTTTCGGAGCGATGCAATATCGCGAAGGACGTACAACGTTTGCGCACGGTGATCGGTCGTAAGACTACCTCAACACGCGTTACGCGCCGACACAATTGTCACGACGATGATAATGATAACAAGAACAGCACCGACGTAATAATAACCGCAGCAGACCCGCGGTTTGATGGGAAATCGTTTGTTTACGCAAAATTAATTATAATCATTTCGTCAAGCCGATAAAATTAAACAGCCTCCGTAGCATTCTGGAAATATCGGCGTGACCAGGGGGCGAGTCCAGCTTGCGGTTCGCCGCCAGACGAATCCAGATACTAAAATCAGCTATTAACGTACCGGAAATGTGCTCCATCGGCTTTTCTATCCCGTACATGGCGTACGCCCAACGATCGCTGTCGTTTGGGGCCAGTATCATTTCCCAGGAAAATCACAGTGGTGGTCCGGTCGTCAACTTGGTTCGTAGGTTGATTACGGTAATCGCAAAAGTCAGCAGTTTCGGGCTTTGGTACTTGGTATCACTCTCAACTACGCAGCGAGGATCCGAATTATCACAGTCGGTGCACGCGCAACGTTATACTCGCGTGATAAAAGTCCAAGGGTTGAAAATTTAACGCTTTGACTAGAATATTGTCGCATTCACCTTCCGGATCGAAAATTAATCACCGATCGGAAGCTTCGCTTGTAAACTTCTCCTCCTCAGCCCGACAAGACGTAACGGATCCACGTCCAACTTGCCGTAAACGTCGGCGTGAAGTGGAGATTCGGCTTACCTACTACCGTGCGATTCCCCTTTCGGCTCTGCGACGCCATTGCGAACGCCAATGTATACCGCGTTCTCTGTCAATTGGCCCGATTTCACGTCTCACCCTCATTTTCTCAACAATTTTATTCATTTTTAACCAGCTTCTGGTACTACTTGATAATCGTACTCTCTCTCTCTCTCTCTCTCTCTCTCTCTCTCTCTCTCTCTCTCTCTCTCTCTCTCTCTCTCTCTCTCTCTCTCTCTCGCTCTCTCTCTCTCTGTCACGTTTTCCATATCCTTAACTCCGAATATCGGCTTCGAGTTGAGACTTTTTCAGCAATGCACTAAATGTCGACACAAAATGTACAACCTGTATAACTCGGTGCGCAGCATGCAATGTAATTCCTATCAGTTACTCGAATAACCTTTTGGACCGAAAACGACGTTTTTTGAAAATGTCACGTTTACCCGACGCAAAAAGTCGCCAGCGAAAACAACGGCGAACTTTTTTTTACCGTCACCTTTCGTCTACCTTCGAAAGAATTTTCCCTTTCCGACCGTAAACTGAGTAGGCTGAATAATTTACGAGGAACGCGCCGTATGCAAGAGCAGAGGGCGCGTCTCGAGCTTTTACTTCTATTCACATACCTCGCGGATTGCGTTAGTATTTGTGCGTGCGTATCGGTATGTGCACATTTTCGAAGAACGTGAAGCGTGTCTGCGAATTCCCACCACCACCAGCACTACCTGCCTGTGCAGCGGATCGTTCTTTCTTTTTTTCTTCCTTTCTTTCTCTCTTTATTTGCGAAACGATAAAAACATTCTATCACTCGGTGTCCACGTGCACCGCTCTGCAAAAGCCGGCTGGTCACTCCGCTGCAGCAGGACGCAGCGGTTCTTTCGCACAGCGTTATACGCGTGTCGAATAACGAATTTACCGGTAAGTTATACTTAGCCGAGTGACTTGAGTTGCGGAGTGAGTAATGAGTGTTCCAATCAAAGCTCTAATCTCCGTCGATTTGATATTCGTCAGTTTTCCGAAATCTAAAATGCACCAACGACTTTGAAAAAAATTCTCCACGATGCTCTGGAAGTTTTTTTCTTCTTGTCCTCAAAAATCGCAAACAAATTAAAGTTATACACTTTGGATTTTTGCTAAAAAAAATTTCCGACTTCAACGAACCGCTGGAATTAAGTTTCGCATAAGCTAAACCGATGTGTTTTATTTCGCGAAAAAACGGTTTCGCACAGTCCGAAATCGTTATGCGTAGACAGTGGAAGACGTAGAGTGCGTTTAGTTCTATGCGTACTATCGATGGTTCGAAAAGCTTGGATTCTTTCGAACGAATCGAGGAAAAATAATCGAGTTTGAAAAATGGTCGATTATACTCGATTAATCGGGAAAAAATAACCGATTATTTTTAGCTATTCTTACAATTAGTTGAAGTTTTGAGGACAGCGCTAGCTGCACATGGGGCAGTGTGAATTAATCGATCAGAGCGAAGCCAAATATCGGGGATTTACCGCCCCACGCATGCCTCTTATACACACACACACACGCGCGTACCACGCATCCGAGGCACCAAGCTAAACGGTTACTCAATCAGAGATTCAAGGCTTATCGCCGACGAACCGTCGTCTAGCTCTATATATCGATATATACTGCTTCTTGCGTCATTCCTATTCCCACGTTTACCGTATAACTTATTCACAACATACGCTTTATTTATCAACTAAAAATAGCAGACTACGCACGCACCGTTCCGGAGGCGTGGCACGACTCGAGTTGTTTTTGACCTGGGGCACTGTTTTGCTTCCAAAAATATTATCCGCGATGCGTGAAAATGAAACCAGTTGAGGTTTAAAAATTGTCGCGAAATTCCGAAACGCCCCAGCTATGTATTCTGCAAATTCTATCGTCAGCGTTTTTTTTTTTCTTTTACTTGTCAGTTTTTGCGACGCGTTTGCGTATGATAACAATTTCCTGAACAACCTTGGTAGTTTCAAGTTACTTTTAATATATTTCTTCCTCGGTGTCTGTTGTCTGCTTTGACTTTCAGAAGTCACTGCGAATGCACTTTACGATATTTATTATATATTATTGTTTGTGTGTTTTGTTATACGTGCAAAAGAAGAAAAGGACACTTTGATTCCGGTTTTTTAACCGTCTTGTATCACCTAATCTGCAAAGAATAACACGCGTCTAAAGAAAATTTTATAATTTGGAGTGCTGAATTGCATGTGCATCGATCTCTTCTGTCCTACTTGTGAAAAAATAAAACGCGCATGCGCACGAAGAGATCGAAGGACACGAAGAATGGATTCGCAATAAGACGCGGGTGTAATAAAGAGATTAGCGAATGCGTGCGTTGCGAATTGCAATTGCGTTTTAACACAAGGCGTGCGATAAAATCCGCGGACTCTCCAGACAGAGAAAACACGAATTACAAAACGAAAGAGTGATAAAAAGAGGCTTATTCATACTCCGAGTGCATGCAAGTATTGTTGTGTTTACCGAGAGACGCATCGATGCACAACATGTGCATTTAGGAGTGTGCGATGAATGCGTAACGCCGCGATAACGAAACGCAATAATTATAGTAAAAATTATAGTAATAATCGTCCTCGCTCTGTGTGCAAATAAATGTTTAACAAACAAAAACACGATCGTCCCGTCAAATAAAACTGCAGTCTCGAAGCCTTTGCAGTTGCACATCTGCAGCGATAAATGGAATAAAAAAATAATCGTCGAGGTACTGATTCAACTTAATAACGAGAAAAATAACGTGAGATCTAAATACACGCGGCGGTTTTAACGAAGCAATAATATTTTGTTTTCAACGTCAAATTAACGGCTCTACACGCAAATTTTTGCGGTCATTCACACTGCGCGTACTCGTCGACGTGCAAAATTATTGATCAAACGAACAGTCCGGTTATAGTTCAACTGAACCCTTGTTGACCCTTGAAGAAAAATCGAGCCAATTTTCGCTGTCGATTATATATTACCCGGCGCGAATCGTGGATTGTATAACGTAAAAAAATGTTCTTTGTTTTTTCAATTTAATAATAAAATTTTCTCAAGGTGGTAATATACGACTTGTGATAATTAGCCGAGTGTAAGAGACGCGCGATCGAAATTGTCTAAAGCATGGGGAATGATGCAATTTTTTTCCTCTTCATCCGCGTGCACGTATTAATTATACAACAAACAATGGCGCAGATGCACGTGATCAATGAATGCACGTCAAGATACGCGCTGCAAGTGGACGTCCCACATACGCGTTTGTGTAACAATGAATGGAATGAGGAAGAAAAAAAGTACGAAATATCGAGTTGGCGGAAATCAGCATTCAGCCCTCACTCTCTTCTGGGTTCACTACCCTAGTATAATAAAATTTGTTCTATTCTATTCTATTCTCCATATCTCTCTCTCTCTCTCTCTCTCACCTATTTGAAATTTCAACTTTTCATGGGATTGGGGTTGAATTCCGATGTCGAACGGGAGATCCGATGCAACCTTCATGATTCCTCCAATTCCTGATCTCGAGACTCCGCAGGGAATTATTATGTAACTTTAACGATCGTAGGAGTTAGCCGTTTACAATGATTGCAGTTATTATTATTTGAGTAGTAATTTTCTTTTCACCCTGTCGCAAAAACGCGAGAAATGACTTTTTCTCTATTCTCATTCAATATGGCTCGCGGAAAACTGTCACCCACCCGGAATTTCCTGTTTCTGTTTCATTCGCAGCTTTTCTGTTCGCGCCGCCGCGCCACGAAAGCTCCAGAGGCTTCCATACGCGAAGAGCTTCCGTATGCGCAAGTCGCGATACACGCAGACTCCGTATTTACCCTCTTATCAGTTACAGTCGTTCACCTGTGTCGAGTCGCCGAACGATCAACCGTCGACAAGTGCGAATTCCGAAGCAGGTGTAAGCGCGGTGGAAAAACGAGATTTCAGCAGCAGTCGGATGCAGTAAATTCGAACTTGCAAGCTTATCGCAGACAGCAAATATTGTTGGTTATTGAACAACCGCGATTGCGGACGTAAACAGATATGTAAATAAAAATACGTACTCGAGACTAGCCGTGCTTATCGAAAATTCAGTTGCAAGTTGGATAATAATTAATATTGATTTACCATCGGGACTCGGATGAAAAAACAAAATCTGCTATTCGCGAGCGTTGAAATGCGACCGAACGAATAAATTAATGAATGACGATCGATGAATGAATGAATGCAAAAAATATAGTAAGATTGAAACAACCGTGGCGTAAACCGGCCTTAAGAGTTCCTTTGGCCATCCGGTTAGACGAGCACGTGATTCGAGCGTGAACACCGACTGGTCTCGGCTGTGTTCATCGGTGTGAACCGAGTAGCGAGCGCAAAATATTTAAGTGTGCGTGAAGTCCGACCACTTTGTCGTCTCAGCGCGAACAATATGCGCATATATGCCTGTACGTGTGCGAAGTTTAACCGTTTGTGCACTTAGGCGTGTGTGTGGCCTTGTTGTATGTAAAAATATATCGCATGGCCGCTTGTAATAGAATAAAAATAGAATACAACAGAGGAGGTGCAAGAAGCGAAGAAAAATTTGCGAAAAGAAAGAAAAGCGATGGGATAATACATTTTTACTTGTTATATGTGTACCGATATTGACTATAGGTTACTTTCGTAATCGATACGTCAGCAATTGATCGGCTCTAAAAACCGTTGAATGACGGGTTTACCACCGAAGAAATTAATGCAAATTTGCGGCTCGCAGAGTCAAGTTACTGTTTTATTTTCTTTTCTTTTTTTTTCCTCTAGCGGTTTCGGATGACACATTTCAACCAAGTACAATTAATTGCCACACAATTTTATCTCTGTATCATATAGCTATATCGCACACATTTCAACCTTATGAATACGCATTGTTTAATATGCATATAATCACGGGAATGTCAAAACAAGCTGAAAACTGGTGTGATATCGAGATACGGTGACGAGGTAAGGAATTTCATTAAAATTTTCCACGAATACTTTGGAGCAGCTATGCTCGTGAATCCGAGCTTATACGGGACGAGAAAATACTGCAGGTGAGAAATTTTGCACGGGTCATTCGTATGCGACTTTCTACGAGGCGCAAATGTTTCGATCGAGGAAATTGTCGATGGCAGCCATTTTTAAAAAATATCTTTTACTTTAATGCTCCACTTGAGTGAAAAGGTGGACGCTGAACGGTTATAATATTATATAAAATATACAAGAGGACGAGAATCCGCGGGAAAAATTGCAAGCAGGCAGGGGAGAAAATGTAAATATACAAATAGCAGGATAAATCGTCGGGTCGGTTCGAGGAGATCGAATTGATTAATTGGGGAATTTAGGATTTCATTTCTGCGATTGGAAAATAACGAACACACTGCACGCGTTAGTTTCACCGTCACGTCCTTTTATGCCGGCCTGCAATCCTGCGTAAACTTACGACGCCTCTCAATTTGGCTCGACAAAACAATGTTAAAAATAAATTTTCTCACTAATAGACTGGTAATAAGAAGATACAATATAAACTCGATGATATGATATGCCAATTCAATCAAAATTCTATGCAGTCGTGTTTTTCGGATTAGAAGCAAAAATAAATCAAAAGACACCAAAATATAACATCAGGTTGAAATTTAGAATTATTGTAGAAAATTTCGCTGATATTCGCAAATGTGGTTTTCATTTTCGTAACACACCTTTGGTTTTTGAAAGTTTTAATCTCACAGATCCGTTTTTGGTAAATTGATTTGATTTTCAAATTTTAAACCCCAGCATTAACGTAGTAACGAATGGAAAATTCTTCGGTTTCGAACCGATCCGTGAAAATTTTGGTGCAATTGGTTCGTATGGAAATTCCACCACCGAAGTGAAAACGTCTTGTACGAAGTTGGACGGATGTTTGTGAGAAAAATGTCAGGCGACTCACCTGCGGATAACAGAAGTGGAGTCTAATCTGCTTCCGGTACGAAGCTGCTGCGAAGAATCAATGGACAACGATTATTCCTCCGAAGTCGCGGGTGAATATTGAAAGCTCTGAGTCGCGTCGTGAGCCTTTATAGAAGTTCGACGTGCACACCGGATGCGGCAAGTCGGTGGTGGACTAGCAGATGCAGCCGTTCATCTCTCTTCGCCTAATCTTCCCTTTCCTCCGTTGAACTCCGCGATGACTCGCATTCGACTAACGAAGAGCCCCGACCATCGCAAAAGCAGAATATTATCAACAAACCGATGTTGTTACAATACGATGCGGTTTAGTTGTTACTTCAAAACTGACAAGGCTCGTCTTCGGTCACGGGTCACCGATCGAGTCAGTCCGGAGTTTGCCAATACGTGAACGTTGTTAACGAACACTCGTCATGCGACAACGACGTTCACGGTCATCTGCTTTACGGCTTCACTTTGAAAAAACTAATTTTCAAAATACAATAATCTCGCAGGCTGAAACGATTGCACTTGACCCGTTGCCGATGGTCCGCATGTTTGCGTGATCGGAAGATTTGAACCACCTTGTTTGAAAGCTCCACAGATTTTCGACTTCATTGCCGATTCGTTACAGAAAAAGTCTTACTTCCATTTTATGGCGAATTCGAAAATTGAATTGTAAAACTTTAGTATTTTTCCGAGTGCACATCTGATCTTCGAAGAGTGATCGACGAACTCAAGGTTCACAGTGTTCCAAGCTTTCGCAAGAAGCGTGTTTCTTGTTTTCTGCTGTACAAATAGATAGCCCTGTTTTCTCGACTCGGTCGTAACCCGTGGAGACCCTCGCTCGTGGATGATAGATAAATTGGAACAGGGTAGCTGATACCGATACCGACTTTACAATACCGTTCTTCTCGAGGAGGATAAGGTCGATACGGGTTGATCATTCACACGCGTCTACCGCATACGAGATAGAAACGAACGCTTGAACTTTCCACGCCTTGAAATTAGATTGACTTTCCTGCAAGTCGTCTTTCGTTCGTTCTTCGCCTTTATTTTAACTCATTTTCACGAAGCTGATAGCCACGTCGTGCTTCGTATCTCGGTGAAGATAAACGGAAACGAAAATAAAATAAAAATCCCACGATGCGTACTTTCCGAGAGAATATTAATCATTCCACTTATACATAGGTATTCATTTTTTGCAATAAATGAGCAATAATTTTTTTGAAATCGAATCGATAGAAACTAGAATTGATTGGAGAGGTGCAAACAGTTTTTCCTGTTATGTACGTAGGATATCTTTTCCGTCGGATTACACCCAACGTTTGTGAAACGTTTACGTACGTTCAAAAGTACATTTTTGCAGAAGTGTAATGGGGAAAATAGCGAACTACGATCGTATTACTATACTTGAGTTATTCGGAGAACGATTAATTATTATTAATCGCGCGGGTTTTACCTGTGCATCATACTGTAGCGTGTATTGACGTATTGTTTTTACGTGTAACGGGAGAAATTACCAGTTGATCGTATAAGTAATCAACGCTGAATTATTGCAAGCGCGGTTTGTGTTAATTCGATTTAAAACTTTATTTTTTTAAGTGCTACTCGAAAAATTTATGAAAAATATTGAAAAAAAAACTGTCGTAAAACCTGGAAGAGGTAGGAAAATATTTAATATACAAATCCTCAAGGTGTAGACGTAAAAATGAATCAAAAATATTACAATAATTAGTATAGCAACCTCTAAATATTTTCCTACCTACTCCAAGTTTCACGACAGTTTTTGTTCAACAATTGTCCTTGCACCTTAGAAAAAGAAAAAGTTAAAAAATGAGCCACCCTGAGGTAGGTGAAGAAAAATAATTTAGGTGCGCCTGATTGCAGACAACAAAATACGTAAGTATGTATGAAATTGCCTGCAATTGAACAATATGATAGAATCATTCTATCGATAATCGACTTCGAAGTAGCGATTTATAATTTCCAGAAAAGCCTGTGTGATATTTTCTTCTTCTCTGACGTTCGCCGTTATTCGATTGCCGTTTAACGTCAAATGTTCGGCTTTTACACGGATGACCAGATGATTCGTTTAAATTGACTTCAATAAATTTAACGATAATTTTGCTAATTTTTCAGTCGTTTCGCGAGTCACGTAAATTCGCCGCATCCTTTGTTCGGTTTAGTTTCTCGCCGACAGTTTCATTCGAAAATCATGGAAAACGATAACAAGGAAATCGAAGCGCTGAATGAAAATTTTTCGTACAACAGCATGTTGGCTCGGGCTTTGGTTCAGCTATTTGCACAAGAAGGTACGACCCTGCTATTCTCCTACAAAAATGATCATTCTTGAAACTTAATTTTGAAATTCTTCGACACAATCGCTACGCCCAACTTTATCGATGCTTTTATCGCACCCACAGTCAGTTGTAGAATTTTCTCAACGCAGCGGGTCTCATACCAACGGATGGTATAAATTTGTCGCTGCTATTCGCCGATATCATAGCGTTGAAAGGTAAGGCAAGTAAGTGTTTAACCAATTCGCAGAAGCCTCGATCATCGCGTCGACTATGATTTTTTCCCCCGGCGGATCTTCGAGCCTCTCAAAATAGGCCGCGTTCAATGTTATCGATAATTATCGCACAACATTTTTCGGTAACGTTAATCAATTACAACGAAGCACAAATCGTCGCAGTTGTTCAAACAAACTTTTACTTGTTTGTCGGTTTTATTCTTTTCACCTTATTATACCTATATTATCATCGTATATCGCTACACTGCAAGTGCACTTATATCACGCGATACCCTCGTTCATACCTGATGCAAAAATTCGTTACCTGCAAGCCTTTGCAGTTACGATAACTCGAATATGAAATATTTTAGCAAAATAACAAACTCCGGGAGATGAGTAGAAAAAAAGTATGACCCATGGGATTTCCTCCCCTGGTTCGAACCAATCGACTCGTAATATTCTACGGAAGGTGAAGAAGTCAGGATTTATAGTTTCGAAACGGCCCACCCGTTAGACGTAATTACCGGTCGGTGATCGATTGATCGTGGATTTTGTATGATTGATTTTACAGAGAGGGCCCAGATTCACATGTGGCTTGAAAAACTACAAAGGGTACCCCGCGATGACGTCGACGCAATGATCATCCGCAACGAGTACATGTGGCTGCTCCTCCTCGTTATGCAGAGCGGAAACCTTACCGAGCCCTTCGACAAGCTGCCGCCCTACGCGGAGGAACTTCCTCCGGTCTCGGACATCATGGTGACGACGCGATTGGAATCTACTTATTTTTCTTATTTTTCTTATCTTTTCTTTTTTTTCGTCGTTTTTTTCCCTCTCCGCAATGTTCACGTTTTCCTCGTTGTTTATTTCTCCTCGTTAACGAGCTGTTTCACCGCGTCCAGCCGACCCGGATTTACCAAGAAGTCCTCGGTTCGTCGGAGCAGAATTTTTCGTGGATCGACAAAGTGCTTTCGGAAACGAACGCGGCGTCGGCGGCGGACGAAGATAACGACGTGAAAGTTGGAATAGCGCCGCACACGTTTCTCGATCATCAGCCACGGCCGCTGAACGGAATCGCATGTTACTTTTCTGTCTTCAGCAATAAATCTTGAGACGTTGAAAGAGCGTTTTTTCAATACCGAGAAGCATTCCTTGCGAATCTGCTTCGCGAAAAGCTTGCAGAAATCGGTTGTTTTAGAGCCGATGAAAATCGTTAGCACCGCGACCATGATTCAAGTAATAAACAGACGGATTATGTGGTGTTTCTCGTCGGAGATAAGCGGGATTAGGAAGCTTTGCGGTTAGCAGACCGAAACAGATTGGATTTGCCTGATTATTCTGACACTGACTGAGAGCTCGCCAGATATACGAGCATGGCGAAAAACGACGATAATAATTGTTCGCATTTTTTAAGCTCCATGCGAGTTCTCCTATCTGAGCTTGCGCATACTGACCTGACAAGGTGAAATATATACCGCGAATATCAAGATGATCGCGGGATAAGGTCGACCTGATCTTCGACTTGACAGCCGTTTCAAAGTTTCGTCATCCACACGACAGTCGAATAGTTCGTTGATTATTATCTTTCATGTTGTCGGACGCCATCACGTGCCTTCTGTATCCACGAGCTACGCTAGTTTGAGTCACGAGATTGAATTTCATAAGGTTGACGCGACGAAACGTCATCCGTGTCCAGAGAACACCAAAACAGAATCTGCTTGAATGATCCCAATTCCATTTTCTGTTTGAAAAATTTGATTCCAGCTTACAGTTATAATAAATAAACAGAACAAGCACGTCAAATTTGTGAAGAATCATAATCCGTTAATCATTCCTACGGTGTACGTGATTTCTATTCATTCGTGATTGTTCGTTCATTTGTGATGTTTTTTCTTTTCTCTGTCGTAGTTAAAATTCGATTTGATGCGTAGGGAAAATCGGTCAGTCTCCTCCAAGATTGAAAAGTCACAAAATGAAAAACATCGGGTAAAAATTAGTTTCGATATGCGCAATGCATCATCAGACGTATGAGCACGTGTCAAAGATTTTTTTTTTTATTTTCGCTCAGCGCACGTGCGGTGCATCCCTCGTATACGATGTGTTCGACACAGTCACGTATAATTCACCTTGTCATTTCATAATCCGATAAAATATTCCCACCGTATATGCGTTATGTTACACACTCGAGGGTATTACGCGCCGTAAATATTACGCGATATTGGGCTGGAATCGCGCTTGATCAATTAGTCGTAAATATATCCAATGAAGTGAAACGTGACAGGATTATTTAACACGTTTTGACCGGCGCATAATTCTGATATAGAAATAATCTTGCGTATACTCGTCTAAAAAATAAACTCTCGTTTAACTAATCGCATTTGTTACGTATGTAAGGCTTGTGTGTATTTTTAGTCAAATTCCAACAAGTACATTTTTAGTATAACAGACGACGAAAATTACGGAGAATGAAATATTCCGATGCGAGTTTTCATTCGCCAGTTTAAATATTGCGAATCAGGGACTCGAGGATCGTTGGCAAAAATTAGTTCCAGAAAATAAGCCTCGAATAGAGAGGAACATACGTTGCGGAGAATTGAAGTTAATTTATTTGATGATTAATTTACGGCTACCTCGATTGTCGTTTTTTCTGTAAAAACTGATCAGTGAGGAAGGCCAGTTATTGGCAGCTGATAGGGGAAGTATATCGTAATAATCGACCGGACCGTAAATAATCTGTTTGTCGCAAACGTCGGTCGAGATTTCGGGAGGCGAGTTTCACGATGAAAAATGGCGATAAGAGGTCTTAGGGTTTGCGTAGAAGCTGGCAGGTGGGCATAACGAAGTGAATTTCGTCCTCGGTGACAAGACTCTGCTCTTGTCCCCGACCGCATTAGTGGATGCTCATTAGTAGCTAATGATAGATGTTCGAACATCAGTTACCTCTTGACCACCAAGAAGGACGTTTCGTGTCGGTTGTTCTACTTTCGGAGAATCCGCAATAAGGAAATAACGATATAACAGGAGCGCGGACATTTCAACATTAAATAACATTCCCCAAGTGATATGAAATTAAGACTCGGTACGAAGTTACGCGAGTTTTTTTCATCATTTTTCTAAATTTCTTCTCTCAACTGTTCAGTTTTCAAGCGCATAGATTTCTTTTTCTCCTTCTGACAGAAAATACTCGAAGCTTACAACTATACTAATCGCGTTTCGATATTATTACAGAGAAAGGATACGACTTTGAGAACGCGATAGCTCAAGTTGGTGAGTTAAAAAAATTGACCAACTTTCTTCATCAATTTCAAAAACAATTCACTGCTTTTTATTTTCTTGTCTTTCGTATCTTTTCACTCCGCGATAAAATTTCTCTCGTCCGTTACCAGGTTATGGAAAATATCAAGGACTCTTGCTGGCCGTTTGCGGTACGATTTATGCCGCATGTGCGATCGGAACGACGACCCTTTCCTTCGTACTTCCGTCCGCGGAATGCGATTTCAAGCTGACTTCTGCCGACAAGGGGCGGCTCAACGCGACGCCCCTCGTAGGTGAGTGAATGAAAACACCTCGATGCTTGTAACGAGAGTATCCGATTTGACTTCTTTTGTAACATGTTACAGTAGACCAAAAACTAAGCGATAAGCATTTTCTTTTTTCTTATCTGCCATGAAACACTCGAAGGGGGTGAAACCGCCCTCCGAAGTAAGACATGTCAAGGGGTGATTTGGCAGTTCTTTTTTTTTCTACTTGAAAAAATTACATTCTTCACTTCTCTTCATGAGAAAACTTTTCCAGTTGGATTGATTAAAAAATGTTATGTTCTTGTGGGTGAAACTGCCAAATCGCCTCTTGACGTGTCTCACTTTGAAGGGTGGTTTCACAAAATCTTCAAAGTGTTTAACGACGGATAAAGGAAAAAAAAAAAAAAACTACGCGTCGCTTAGTTTTTAGTATACCATAACATATTGCAAAAGAAATGAAACCTGTGTTACCTTTCTCGTTAGATGCCCTGAGCATCCTGATCGCCTGTTTGAAATTCCGCATTCACCGTAGAGAGAAAAATTATTCGAAATCAGACTTCAGCACCGAAATTCGACTATTTTCAGGCATGGTTGTGGGCTCCTACATTTGGGGAAACATAGCCGACGCTGTGGGTCGTAAATGGGGCTTGATAGCAGCCTTGCTGATGGATTCGATGGCTGCTCTGTCGTCGAGTGTCGCCCAGTCTTTCCCCCTCTTCCTCTTCTTCCGATTCTTCAACGGTTTCGGGTGAGCCACAGACAGGAAACGCGACAGCAAACGAAATAGAGGAAGACCCTATGGATTGTAAAAATTGTTCCTTTTCTCGCAGGATCATCGGGGCCACCAGCATCGTCTTTCCCTACTTCAGCGAATTCCTAGCCGCTAAGAATCGCGACGTGATGCTCTGCAGGCTCGAGGTCTTCTGGACCGTCGGCGTCATTAGTCTGCCAGGTGAAGATTCCGTCTCGAGTTCCCGCACTCACCCTCGGCCTCGACTCTTCTTTTTAAACTTTTATTTACCCCTCGAAACGACGTTTAGGGATCGCTTGGGTGGTGATACCGCACAGCTGGAGACTCGGCAGCGTCGACACGTTCTCCTTTACCCCCTGGAGGATGTTTGTGGCCCTCTGCGGTGTCCCGAGTCTGACAATGGCTATGATCCTTCTCCTATTCCCGGAAAGCCCGAAGTATCTCATGACCCACGGGAAGATGGATAGAGCGTTGGTCGTCTTGGAAGGAATGTTCGCTATCAACAGCGGATTGGAAAAGTCCGATTATCCGGTAAGTAAAAGTACGAACGTTTTTGCGGCCACGTTATGCTCGTGTTATCGGTTCGCGTCAATTGCCTGAAATACGATTTTTGGAGAAAAATAGGTGCATCAAAATTTTACTCTAAATTTGACTAGATTTTTAAAAATTTTTAAATGAAAATCCAAGCAACTTCACCCGATCAAGTCAGTTCGTTTATACGTTCAGAATGTCAAGGAGTGAAGAGAAAACGAAAATTGACATTTATCAAATAGTTGAACGGTTAAATACGCACAGGTGAAAAGTAATAAGAGGGAAGAATCGTTCCTTAAGAAGCCGGATCGTGAAAAAACAGAGCTAATGATTAGGATCATCATCGATTATTCAGTGATTTTTATCGTGTCCGTTAATCTTATCTCGGTGGCTGGATGTCTCGGAAGAGGATGATCGCCCTTGATGACGAATAAGCTCATCCCTCATTCTCTGTCTTGATCGATCATACAGATTAGCGTATGAATAGTCAAAAACAAAATTCCTTTCAACGTAACACACGACTTTTCTCAAGTTGCATACTTTTCTCTAATATCTCATAATGATCGATAATTAACCTGCAACATTGAATTTGTGAAATTTGACAAAACTCAGACCGGTGTGTAAAATTTGTACAGGACAATTTTGACCGGCTCTATTCCTTCGTATTTCTCTTCTCTCGTCATTCGTGCTCTTGCGATAAAAATTTCCCGCGGATGCAAGCTGCGTTCACCAATATCAACGCGCAAATCTGTCGATGAATGTTGATCGTATCTCTCGAGTGGCGATAATTCAGATCTAAACGTGGACCACTCGAGCAGCAAAGTGGGGGAACAAAACCGGATTATCGCGAAGAACCGGCGACTTCAATGACGATTAGGGTGGTTCAATGTTTAACTTTTTTTTTAATCTAAGGTACCGCTCGAACAATTTGTGACAATTACTGAAAAAAATTGTCGTAAAACCTGGAGGAAATAGGAAAATAGGTATGTACTCGTATTTATTAGTTTATTTTTTTCGTATCGTGGTCCAATTAATCAGATACTCCTATTTCGGTAGCAAAGACTGTTATCCAAAATTTCTCGGAGACGATTAATCCTTCGGATAAAAGACAAGAACAGCCAACTGCGGAATTGTTAGGCGCAGTTTGCTGTTGATTGGTGATCAATTAATTGTACCCCGATACGAAAAAAATAAACTACTATATACATACAAGTCCTTAAGGTGAAGACATAAAAATAAATAAAAAATATTACAACAATTGGTAGCGATTTTTAAATATTTTCTTACCTCCTCCAGGTCTCACGACAATTTCTGTTCCAGTATTTGTAAAAAAAATTTCGAATCGCACCTTGAAAAAAAAAAAGAAGAAAATGAACGAACCTAATGAGGAAGCTTTCGTTTCAGGTGAAAGCTCTCATCAACCCAGGGCAAATACACAGGGCAAGCACGAAGCACGAGCCGCGTTTGCGGAAGCTCACGATTCGCCTTGGCGCGATTTGGCGTCAAAAGAAGCAGCTCTTCTCGCCACCGTATCTGCGTTACATCGCCCTGACATGCTTCGCCGATTTCGGACTGATGTTCAGGTGAGCGAGACTTCCTTTTTCCCTTGCGGGGAAAAGTCGTGATTTGGAAGACGGGACACCTGCACTCTTTCTTTCTTTCTTTCTCTCTCTCTCTCTCCCGCAGCTACTACACCCTGATGCTCTGGTTCCCGGAGCTCTTCGAGCGGTTCGGCCAGTTTCAGGAAGTCCACCCTGACCAGCCGGCCGGAGTCTGCGACGTGACGTCGATCGTGGTCCAGGGTGTGCACAACGAGACGACGATATCGGCGAGCTGCGACAAGCCGATCGACGACAAGGTCTTCCTCTACACCGTGATAATCGGTTTATCCTGCATACCGACATCGATATCGCTCGGTCTCTGCATCAACAAACTCGGGAAGAAGTTCCTCCTGATATTCAGCTTCATGGCGGCCGGCTCCGCGGCCCTGGGACTTAACTTGGTCAAGAACCTCACTCAGACCCTGATTCTTTCCTGCATATTCGAGGCCCTGACAAGCACCACGGAGGTCATAATATTCTGCGTGATAGTCGAGCTGTTTCCCACCAGCCTTCGGTAGGTCAAAGGAAAGAGGTAATCTCGTTTTTCGCGGTTCGTAATTTTTTCTCTTTCCACTTGAAGAGCGTTGGCGATGTCGTTGACGGTGACTTCCGGCCGTCTCGGAGCCATTGTCGGTAATGTTGTTTTCGGGACGCTTATTGACCTGAACTGCATCATTCCGATTTACACGTTCGCGGGGCTCTTGATATGTGAGTACGCCGAAAAAAGATCTTTAAAAATTCTTTAGGTCCTTTACTTGCGTTCATATTTAATAACCATTAAAAATTTCACGAAACACAGCCGGCGGATTTCTCTGCATGTTGATACCGAGCAAGGGTCAAATAGTACCTTCGCTATCTTCGCCCCCGATGACGCCGTTGGGAAGTTCATTTAAGATGGACGCTTGCGACATCCGGTAGTGAGAGGCTCAGCAGACCGGAAGCTGGAGAAAATCGCGTCAGAGAAACAAGAAAGAGAAAACCAGTAATGACAAGAAAAAGAGAAAAAGAAAATGCAGCAGAATCAGGAAGGAAATGCGGAGTGCTCGAATTGACTCGGTCAAGTTTATTCGGTGAATTTTACAGGAAAAAAAATTAAAAATAAACTGTGCAATAACCAAATATATAATATGAACGGTGAGATCGAATCTCCGATCCGATTGCTATTCGCGAGATCGCGTCAAAATCTGAAAAAATCAGCACTCTATATGTATAATAAAACATATCGTGCGTCTTTTGTTTTTGAAAATAATTTTCAAGGTCACCGAGTCAGTCGAGATTTCGTATGTCGTAACCAACTGCACTGCTGCATCGCTGATCTGTCAGAAAAAAAAACAAACAAAAAAAAAAAAGAGAAAATCAAAAAAAAACATAAAACGAAAAAAAAAATATGAAACAGAAAGGAAAAAGAAATGTTTAATAAAAGAATATATTTTTATTTTTTATTTATTTGTAGGTAACCGCTTTGTAATTGAAATTGTATAGCTTCCTTTTTGTTTTCAAAGAAAAGAAACTAAAAAAAAAGAGAAAGTCACATAAAAACCAAAAACCGATCATCGCGTTAGATTATATGCATTTACGAACCTGTTAACATTACACCACTCAAGGATATGACGGCAATGCAACCTGCTCCTTCCGTCAAAAGTAAACCATGCGTTCCCATCGCCATTCCCAAGTATCCAAGACTGTTCGCAAACCCAACGCCGAGAACCCTGAACACAATAAATTGCACAACATGGGCTTATTATAACTGAACACGTTAGTCAGAAAATACATCGGGATTGAATTTATCAATTTTCCGCAACTGAAATGAAACTCTTCGCGACGTCGAAGAAAGTATTCTTTCTCTCACCGAGTCTGCGTTTTCGACAATTCCACGACGAGGCATGACGACGCGGTCCCGCTGACGATCCACATTGCTTCCATCAAGCTCGTATAAAACAGAGTGTATTTCGTACCGATCACGTAATGCACGCAGAACGAAAGAAAGCCACCGATTACGTGACTCGTAGCTAAAATAAAAAATAAAGTCGAAAAATTAAGATAATGACGAATAAATGCAGATTCGCATTGCAGATTACCTATGAAAATAGGTCTGCCCGATTGATCCATACGCATAATCATCCAGGCCAAAAACGGCAGGGTAGCGAGAGCGACGAACAGCGCTCCTGTTTCGAAACCGGGGTCGATTCTTAACGAGCTGCAGGACGATGATGCCAATTCTGAAATACCGGTTATCCGGTCACCCGCGTAAAAGGACCACGAAACGAACCAAAGGAAACGTACCGTTTCCGTTACGCGAGGAGTATTTATCCTCGAGTGATTTCACCCCGAGTTTGCACTCGGCCCGGATCGTCGGAATTTGGAACCACAGAACCTGCCGGCACTTCAGATCGGGAAACCAGTAACTCATGGTGAAGTAGCTGTAAGTGCGAAGAAACTCGGAAGTGCATTTCCTGCAGACCGTGTTACAATTTATCGGCGCACTCACGACAACTGGAAAACGAATTGAATCTGCAAGACGATAATCGCGCTGTAACAGGGCGGCCGGACGCCCTTCGGGACGTAGGTCTTGAATTCTCCGGTGCTCAGCGTCCCCGAGAAGGGAAGATCGTCCTCGAGACTGTCGAGGGACGCCTGGAAGGAAGCGGAACTTTAAGGATGTATTGGCTATACATTCTCAACCAAAAAAGAGTCTCGTCGACAATGTTGAATACTTTGTGGTAAGATAAATATCTGAAAAACATCAACCACGATAAAGATGATAAGAAAATTAAATTTCAATAATAACAATGCCCCAAAGTTATCAATAAATTTTTTAAACGAAACATCGTTTAACAAATGTTTAGGGAATGTTTTTTTTTCTTTTGTTATGTAAAATAAATAAGTTGATTTTTCTGAATACACATAAATTTTTAAAGAATTTTCTCATTATTTTGTATATCCGTTCTCAAAACTTTTAAATTTCGAAAAATGGAGGAAAAATCGTGAATTTTGAATAAGTTTTCGTAAAAACGTTTTACATTACAATTAGGAAGTTTCCGGGGCACTGAACGAATTGTTTCGCGAACAGTCTTTATAAATTTTCGAAAAGGGAAATTTCATAATAATGAGAACAATCTTCAAAAATTCATGTATATTAAAAAAAATCAACGAATTCATCGATTTACTTTAGTCTTAGGCAACGTCTATTATAATATGTGCAATAGTCATCCCTTCCATTCACCCACCCAATACTCCAGCTCATCTTCGTTGTGCGGATAATTCCTCCTGTGAATATTTCTCAGGCATTCAAGAGCCCGCTCGCCCTTGCCCATGGAAAAGAGAAGCCTGTGACTTTCCGTGAGGTAACGCACCGCCAATCCAGCCACTATGAGAGCCAGGGAGCCGAAAAAGAACTGCGAGACTCGCCAGGAGATCGGTAACGCTGGTAAGGAAATCGACTTGTCGTTACGAAGCTCGTTTTGCCCATCGCTTTCAGAGCCGCCCACCTGGAAACGCGACGACGCCGAGCAGCCAGAAGACCTGGAAAGAAACCAGGGCCCTTCCTCGGTGCCGAGGAACCTGCAGCTCGGCGACGTAGACCGTCGTCACACAGAGCAATGCCGATGACCTGGAGCAGTATTCGCTATTAGGAAGGTTCGGGGACCGGGAAATCCTCCAGGAGCTACCAGAATGCTCTGAAGGTCGAGAGTGACGCCAGGCAGGAGTAGCCGGTGCAAAAACCGAGAGCCAGGTTGCCGAGTCCGTAGATCACGAGAGAAACTACCAACGATTTGAGCCGACTAGCGAAATCCGCCGGGACTGCGATCAGCAGGGCTCCGATTACCAAAGCTGCGGGTCAAAGTTCAATTTTCAGGAGGTTTTAAGGACGCAAGCGTCAGTTTTCGGTGCATTTTCGACCTGACCGTACGTCCGACGCGCCCTTAAGAATTATGGAACAAACCGATTGTGGTGTAGGTGTCAATCCTGACTCGTTGATCGCTGTCGAGATGCAATTCGCAGCCGATAATTCCGCGCGATTCTGTCAGAAAACCTCCTGGGCCGGATATCGAGGCGATGACCAATCCGCAGAGGATCAACACTCTGTACTGATAGCGGCCAGAGCCTGAAGGAAGAGGAACTGGATGTAGTTTGAACTTTGATGCGTGCAGAGAGTAAAACGAGGATAAGAATGAACTCACCGGCCTTTTCTACCGCCAGTGAGTAGCCGATTGTAGTTTTTTCCTTGACATCTGGGGAAGAATATATAGTGCATATAATTTCGATGATCTTATTCTAATCTCTTCATTTATATGAGTCAATGCTGAGGAAGCAATGGTTACAAGTCGAAGGCTGCGTAGAATATCCGGCTGTCTCGAGTCAGGCTTGAAAAACCAGCTACTTCGTGTCTGGAATTTTTCGGCCGCAAATTAAGTTGGTAGCACTGTCCGGCTGAATGCGAAATTCGTCAGCGCTTCACAAAATTCATACAAGCTCCTTTTTGTGAATTTAGGTATTATATGCTTATCTGCATAATTATAACGCAGAAATGAAATCATAAAGCATCAGGCGTATTTTGAGATGAAATTAAAGGTTATCATTTCGGCATAATGACATTAAATTGGTAATGGCCAGTTTTTCAAGCGAAACTTGAAATAGCTGGTTTTTGAAGCCTAACTCGAGTTAGCCAGTTTTTCAAGCCCGACTCGAGATAGCCGGTTATTCTACGCAGCCGTTGAAGTTATCGTTACACAGGACTTATACTTCTCTTTACCATTCTCCCCAATTTTTACGCGGTTCGCCATTCCAGTTACAAACTATGATCTCGTGTTTGACATTTACATACAGTCAGCTGTTCAAAATTCCTCATCGACCAACTCGCGTTTTCTGCAAGTTTCAATTCGATGCTTCCGAATTTGATGAAGTCGTAAGTATTCAAAATATTGTCGTGAGAAGAACAACATTTTGCTGCTCATTAACTGCGAACAATACCGAACTAACTTTTTCAGGTACACAAGTTTTTGTTCTTCTTTACTTTATCATTTTAATACTGTTCTAAGCTGTAAATATTTCCATAGGCTTGAAGCACTATTAAAATTGTGCGGAATGCACTGTCAAAACTTGTGCTATTACGTGAAATTAATGGAGGACTGGCAGCTGAGCGATTTTTGATATAGCGCCTGACTGTACAGCAAACTTCACCCATGAACTTATAAAAAGTCTCGTTCAGGTAACAAACACTATCCTACTCCTCGTGACCAAATCATCCTTTAGATGTTCCTGAGAATATTCTACATTATCGTGAATATTAATCGCAAGCTCGCTAGTAATTCAAGAATTATTCGAATTTCATATGTTCTCTACCGGTGCATTGTGCCACGAACAATTCGCACACTAGACCCTGTGAGAAAAAAACAACAAAATTCGTACGTCGATTCACATGTGTCTCGAAAAATGTCGTATGCACGTTGTCGGCATACGCGATACTGATTTTGGACAATTATGTTTATATGATAATGCCAATACATCTAAACCCATCATACCATTTCGGGTATGTCCCTATAAGCGATTAGAATGTACAGGGTGAGGGAGGGATGGATAATTAACCGTTATAATGCGCCTTGTAATTTTATTATCAACTGTCCAGAAACGTTAGTGGAGATGACATTAAGGCTAAGGCAAACGAGTTGTGTGCCAATGCTTCGATACGTGTAGATTGCGATCAGAATTTTTTTTAACTTTCTCCTATTCAGAGAAAAAAAACATTGCGAATCTTACGGTAGTCGCCAATGATGTGTAACATATGACCTCGATATCGAGATAGATTTTCGTAAAAATATTGGAGTCGGGTATTGATTCAAGTGATTATTTCACAACGTCGCACCGATCAAGACTAAGGTCGCGCTGCAGGATCATATTGTAGCAAATTGAATAAATAATAAATGTAGAAATGTATTAGAATTGGATATTAATATATTTTTCTGTGAACTTGAAGCCTGCAGTCCCCAAACGGGAACGTCGAGGGCTGGCTCATAGTCAGCCTAGAGCCGCTTGTTAAACGTTTTATTCAATGCGGGTATGTGAACGAAAAACCTTGAAAAAATGTGTTCAAAAAATGAGACACCAATTACCTCATCAATGGTGGACAATACATTGCCAGCGACGACGTAATATGCGGGAAGTGCGGACTATCGAAAAAGAAAGCTAATCGATATTTTGATAACGCCATGCACCGTCACAAAAATCCAATTTACCGAGTCGTTACCAAAACTGTGCTCGTGCTATATATACAACACAGGTGTAACGACTAAAGTTCAGATTTATATAAAAAAAAATTTTTTCCTCAAAAGATTGAGAGGCCAAGTCTTGGGTAGCTTCTTTAATGGCAGTGTGCAGTCCGCAGTTATCGTACAGACATCGCTGTCCCAGCATGCAGCAGTGCAACTGTTACAAAAATTCCGTGGAATATTGTTGAAAATTTGGAGCTATAACAGAAAAATTGGACGTAAATGGCAAAACAAATTCGACTTTTTCACACATTCTGCCCATTTTACTTGTCATTTCCTGAATTATTACTAGCATAATAATTGCCACGGTTAATCGTACGGGAAGATCAGCGCAGAGACCTAAACTTGTTGTTTGCATTACTAACTACGATTGAATAGTTGTTAATTTTTAATTTAGAAAGATCAAACCTCATAGCCGAACTCGAAATTTTTTTACGAATGCCAAGAATTTTCCTTTTCCCATTGCTTGCGTGAAATCTTGAATCTGAATTTACTCAAAATCATCCAAGACCAACGAACAATTCGGTATTGAAAAAATTTCACAACTTCTTTACGGCCTAGTTCAAAACGATTCACAGTGAGTATTGCGAGTGAAAAAAATTAAGATCAATATCCGCAATCTTCATTTATATTCTAACATTCAAGCAGGCAAATAATAAGAGATCAAGTTGAAAATTGCATTCCTGAATTGTTTCCACATTTTTTTCACGCATGGATGTTTTCCTACTTGACGGACTGTCAGGGGCTAAGTGACGTAATTACCCGACGTTCACGTAAACACATTCTTTCCCTAATCTATGTCATTCCGAAGGTAGTATCGCTAAATGTACAGGTAATCACCTATTGGGATATACATACCTTTTGAACGGTTAATTTACCAACGGATTCTCGTATTCGCGAGGTTTTGATGTATTGGCGAGTACACGTAAATAAGCCAATACGAAACCACTGTGAAAATATTAGACATCGAAGCCTTCACGCTTGTTCACGGTAAATTGTGTCAGTGAATCTCACGCTCCTGCCGGGTTAACACTGCAACACGTGTCTCTGCCGATCCTTTGTTACGATACTGTTCTTTGCTTTCTTCCGAGCCGGGTCGCCTTCGTTTCATATTCTCAGTTAAAAAAAAGTTTTTTTTTTTTTAAATCAAAAATAAGAATATTGAATCGGGGATATTATGTATAAGTCCTTAAAACCTTGCTGCTTATTATCTGACAATAATAAGGATAACAATCTATTTACAATTTCTCTTCCCAAAGAACGAACGGCAACTGTTGACGTAACTGATGGTGAGTCAGAAATAAATTCTATTGTGTTAATTTAATTGTCAGTCCCTTATTTAACTCTTTACCTCAAGACGAAAATTTCAAATTAGATGATGATCCTAGCCAACAATGTCATTTAGTGATTAAAAAAAAAAACGAGAATATGGTGTAGACTTCAAATCACCTGTGTGTACGAAGCTGTATTGACATATTGAAATAGACCTTAGAGTTCACGAAACAATCAACTGGATTCGAACGATGTTATATTGTTGGCTTTTAAATTTCTTCGAATACGCTACATTTTAGAAAATTCCTTTTGCCTGTCCGTATAATTTGAGACTATTGTCGATCATACGAAACCGTGTACAATTTTTTTTCTCCACAAATTTGAAATCACGTCAATTGGGTGACTAGTGTTTCTGTTTTTCGTTTCTCTTTGGTCTTGACACTTAAACAGTGTTGACAGGAATTAAATTTAGATGTATTTGATGTTCATAGAAGAATTTCTCTGCCGGTGAGTTCTTATCGTTAGACTCCGAAACGTGATTCGTACCAGCTAAATTGTTTGAATGATTTTGTGTTGAAGGTGACAATCCGAGAAAAGAGGAAGGACCGGTAGATTTTGAACGTGCAATAGAACTAACAGGTAATAACTATGCCCATGATTCTCGTTTCTGTATTCATCGCTCGTGATCACGCTGGATCGGAGAAGACGAGCGATTAAAAAAACTAGGCTACCCGGACACAACTCGACCTCCTTATATACAAATGAAACGAAATTATTCCTATTCGTATAGGAAATACGTTTTCTCAAACACATTTTCACACTTCGATTATGAAGGATCACTTAATATCACGGTGTAATTTAAACTATAGTATCAAATCCCGACAGGCTATGGAAAGTTTAATTATCTTCTGCTGCTGGCCGTCCTACCAGCAGGATGCTCAAGTGTTTACGCGTCCACAGCCATGTCCTACGTCCTGCCGTCTGCCGAGTGCGACCTTGGACTCACCTTGCTTGATAAGGGTCTTCTTAATTCTATGGCATTTGCAGGTAAATCATGTTTGCCAATTAGTCCGACAATCGCCAAATTACTCCGAGGAAAAATCCGCAAACTTAATGTACACTCTTTGACTGGATTTTCCCACAGGGATGATTTGCAGCTCGTTCGCATGGGGATTTTTGGCCGACATGTTCGGGCGTAAGACAATACTCGTTTACGGCTACCTCCTCGACGCTATTTTCAATCTGGCAAGTAGTTTTTCCCAGGTTTCATGGATGCTGTTAGTTTTCAAATTCTTCAACGGCGTGATGTAAGTACTTGCGACAGCAGCTACTGCTTCAAGACGTAATCGATACGCTTACCTAAAAGATGTTCCCTTTACAGAATTTCCGGCCCATACGCCGCTTTGTTATCTTACCTGGCGGAGGTTCACGGTGAAAAGCACAGATCGCAGAGTTACATGTGGCTCGGAGTATTTTTCTCGTTAGGCAATATTTCAGTGCCATGTGAGCTCTATATTTAACTATCGCGGCCTTTCCAACAGCTGTTAAAACGAGACGAAACGACGTTCTATCAAGTAATTTTCAGGCGTGGCTTGGCTGATCATTCCGCTCGATTGGGAATGGACCTTCTTCGGTGATTCGATGGTCTTCAACTCCTGGAGACTCTTCCTCGTGGTCTGTACCGTGCCTGAGTTCATCGCTTGTCTGGCACTCTCCTTCTTTCCGGAGAGCCCGCGATTCCTCATCGCCAAGGGACGCCACCAAGAAGCCCTTGACGTTTTCAAGAAGATCTACTCGATCAACACCGGAAACCACCCTGACACGTATGCTGTGAGTTTTTTCCGCCAATGACGAGCCGCTATTCACGTAGATTCACGTTCCGGTGACTAAATTTCTCAAGTCCGTATTCACTAACGATCTTGTGCAATTGCCCGCATCGCAGTCCTCGTTCATACGAATATTAGCTTAAACTTCGCAGCGCGAACTCAGTGAATATGTTCCCAGTTTTTCCAACCGGTTGACGGGTTGCCGTAATTTCAACAGGTCAAAAGTCTCGTTCAAGAATCGTCGATAGAAGCTTCCGGGAAAAGCTTGGTCCACATGTTGCGGTGCGGCTTGCGTCAAATGAAACCCCTCTTCGAGGTCTCGAACCTCTCCCGACTGATTCTGATCACATCCATTCAATTCGGAGCCACTTTAGGGTGAGTACTGCAAAACCAACGAACCTAATCCACCTAAACAACCCTGAAAAACTACTCGGTTCGACTCGCGTTTTTTCAGCTCCAACTCCCTGAGACTCTGGATGCCCCAGCTGTTCGCGATGATCGAAACCTACGAGAAGCTACATCCCACCTCGGCGTCCGAAGTGAAACCCACCATGTGTTACATGCTGGACGCCACTAAATACCTCGAAAAAAATTTAACCGACCCAACGAACATAACGACGAGTGCTGAGCCAGGTTGTACACAGGTGAGAATCGCAGTATCGGATAAGCCACTGACCATGCAGTCGTAGCGAGAAGTGCGTTTTGCGGAAGGAGCCGCAGGAGCTGCGATCCTTGGAAATGTCGAAACGGAAAAAGGTGAAAAGTCCGGTTTTCACGCGTTAATTCCTCACGCTCGCTTGTTTTCAGATGATACTGGACTCCACTGTTTACATGAACTCGATGATCATCGCTCTGACCGGTGTGATCGGATACACGATGGCCGGAAGTCTCATAAACGCGGTTGGGAAGCAGAAGCTTATGAGTGAGCCAACTGTTATATCGGGGATGTCGTGGAGCACAAACTGCTCGGGCATCGCTATCACCCGTTCTCTGTCATTACCCTAGACTCAAGTCGCAATTCCGAACTGTTACAGTCGTGTGTTTCGTGGGTGCCGGTGCGTGTTGCGGAGCTTTATACTGGGCCCAGGAGACGAGCGTGATTCTGAGTTTAACGTCGATATTCGTCGCTCTCGCGAGCATCGGGGGTGCGACGGTGATGAACGTGATAGTCGATAACTTTCCAACATTCCTCAGGTAAGCGCTCGAAGTTTTGACCGTTTTTAAAATTCACTCGAATCAATCCTCCACGCAGAACCATGGCTGTCAGTATCACAATGATGTTCGGACGAGTCGGGGCTGTAGTGGGAAATATGCTGTTCCCAATTCTCTTGAACGCCGGCTGCCTCGGTCCGTTTATCATGATCGGGACCGCGTGTCTCGGTGAGTGAATATTGAACTTGTCTTTCTTTTTCCCGGTTACAACTGTACGTGACAACTATCGTACGCGTGTTTCAGCCTGCGCGGTTTGGACGATAATTTTACCGTCCGGTAAAATTACTGCGGTTAGTAAAGAAGGGGATTTAAAACAGTGATACTCATAGGTTGAGACGTCATTTTTGTACATATGCGATGGTGATTAATTATAGCGCTGAATTGCACGCTATTGATTCTAAGTCATGGAGTATGGTATGTAGATAGGATTTAAATGTCAAGATTTTAACACGATCGTTGCAAAATACCTTTACTATATTCCCACGGTGAGTGTGATGCACGTATCAAGTTTTACAAGTATACGTCACTAATACGTTGCTATTAAATGTATAGTACAGCGTGTCGGATGATACGTGCGCGGCCACGTCGATTTTCCAAGAGATATAATATATATTAATGTATACGTCTGAGCATAAAATGGCAAACAGAAGTAGAAGAAGTGAACAATACGTTGATATACTTTAATAATAAACAATGATACGCTTTTGTTCGTTCAACTTTTAAACATTGTCCTCTGATCTTATCCTGTATGTACGTGTGTTGTAACGTTCCCGGCTTTTTCAGAACCTTGGTTACCGAAACCGTGACACTGTGAATTGTTTGACCTTTTTGTTAACAAATTTTAACTATCAAAAGAATTATGAAAGGAACCCCTCTTTCATTTTTTTATAATTTTTCTGTTGAACTGTCGCCGGACACGGATGACACAGCGCCGTACACATTTACTTGTTTCACTGCTATGTTGTTAAATAAGAAAACAAACTCCGCTTAAACATCACACATTTTAATCAACTAATTGCACACTGTGCTTTTGTATCTACATTCTTACAAAGGAATTATAAATGAAAATCGCAATAAGCAAATAAAAAAGGAAAATATAAAAGAAAGTGAATTAAATTAAACAGTTAACTATCGCCTGGTTTCTACGTTTTACCTTTAGGAACATACGTAGCTTTTACGTAAGCTGTGAGAAATTCTATGTTTGATGAAGAGTGCAAAGGTTCTTTTAACACTCGTCCCCTAAAATTTTCTATGTTACCTCCTAAATGTAAAAGCTGCCGAATTTTGTTAAGAAAGGAAGCTAAATTATCGCACTGCCCCTTGGCGAGTACAGCTGATTTACAATGACACGTCGCGATGAACTTCGAGAGATAAAAACTACATGTCTTTCCTCAGTTACGTTTTACTTTCTGAATGTATCCTTGAAACCATGTACCAAAGAGAGAAAAAAAAAATTTGTATCTGAACAATGAATTTTGCATCTTAAATTTTGGTGTAAAATATAATAATAACAATTCAGCTTTACGAGATTTGTCCAATTCTCAAAAAACAATAACAGCTGTTTTCCCTGAGAGATAAATTTATGCTGCAGGTAAGACGTATACAGTGTATTACATTATGTCCATAGATACATAACCATATGCTTGTACGTATGTGCTGTGCAGTGTGAAATAAACAAAAAAAAATTAAACAGCTGCTGAGAATTCATAAATAATGACAAAGATGATCCGAACGTCTTCTGTATCAAATATTCACTTGAGTCTTGTACAATTCCGCTCGAAAATACGATGATACCAGCTGTAACCTGGTTAAATATTTTCATGTGAATTTAGACGATAAATCATCGTTCTCTTCTGGAATTCCGTGAAATAAATTATCAGCTGTAATACGGGATTGTTTGCACGGTGTGTCGCAATGACATGACTTGCTCTTCGTTGGCGAGTTAATGGTGTATGGAAATCGAAAATCGCTTAAAAAATAAACGATCTCTTTCGGGCTGTGCGTCGTGATACTTTCTATTCTACTATCGCCTTGAAGAACATACATTTGTCAGTAATGAAAAAATTATTCTTGAACGAAGCTCGCTAAAATATGCGATAATCGATACCAGATTACCTGCTCAGCATACAGAGTGACAAAATTCAAGTTATACCTAATACATAGCTGCTTATTCTAATAATTATTCACGAAAGTGAAATTTTTTCGCTTGTACAGATGCAAAATCAATGAATGAAGAGCTAACTAGTTATTTGCGAAAGTAATTAACATTTGTTTCGATAACTCAGTCAATGAAAATAGACAGAACTGTGTTTGAGAAGAGGAGACAAATATTATTATTTTCAGTACGCTCGTATATTTCGTAAAAAAATATTCCCGTCTTATACCAGACACCCGCCATAAAAGTAAAAATGAAAAAATGTACACTGCACCCTAGCAGGACGTGCCTACAATTTAATCATAAATATACGTATTTTTATCTCGTCAGTTAACTTGAAATTTTACAATATATGAGTATTTTCGGACTGTTCACTTGTGTGCGCTAATTCCTAATTGTGAGTAGCGTTCACAATGAGCACTGTTTTGGAAAACAAGAACAGTAATCTAACACTGTGGAACCATCGACGCATAATCGGTACAAAAAAACAAAAAAACGAACGATCTTGATGAGCGTAAAGAAATCGTTGTTTGAGTATTTTACGTTAATTTGGTGGGAGGTCTCGGTATGAAAGTGGTAAGCACGATGCAGACTGAAAAAGAAAAGAGACGAGGATTGAAGGAGTGTATTTCTTCACTGATAATATTTAACTTTCAGGTAATACGCACCGACTAAAAACCCTGCGACGAACGCAAAGGGTGACATGCATCCTGCGCTTAGAAGTATCGGGAAGAGGAGATTTCCAATCGTCGCTCCACCGCGCCCAACACACATGGTCAGGCTCACGGCCATCGTTCTAAAACAACGGAATTATCTCAGGTAAATGACGTCACGCGGTGAACTGCTGAAATTTCGAATTGAACACTTTGTCTCGGTTTGACTCGACCTCTTCGGACCTCAGAGACGTGGGCATCAGGTCAACGATGAAGCTGATGATGCTGGTGATCGCGATGTTCGTCGCAGCCGTGTACAGGGAAAGAATTGCTAACGTGACGTCCGAACTCGAGGACCAATTAAGTCCCAAAATGCAGGTAACTGCAGCAACGTAGAGCACCTCTGGTTGCGAAAGAAAAGAAGGGAATTAGATATCAGGTCAAATTGATTATTCTTCTTCCTTGTGATATGAAATCCTTACGCATGAGAACCTTCTTTCCTATCAAATTCACCAATTTTCCAGCAAAGGTGTAGCCAATCACCGAAGTTGCGGAAATGATGATCGAGTTTATGTAAACTTTGTTGGAAACAACCGTCTGCGAATACAATGTTCAAGAACGAGTTGAAGTCCCATCGTGGTATAATCGGAATCTATTATTAATTCATCGCTAGCGTCATAAATTGTTGAGCTTACCGCAATACACGTGTTCGGAACAGTGTCGTTCGAAAAACTATTCACCGCGTAATCAGTGTCATTTTTCATAGTTATGATTTCACACAGAGTCGGGTTACCCAAGCTATAGTCATAGTTGGCGTAGTCAAAGTTTTCCATCATCGCGAACAACTGAGGCATCCACAATCTCAGCGTGTTCAGACTGTAAAGGTACACGAATATTCGATTGAATTGCTTAAACTATTTGGACAACGAACGGCGATGTCGACGCACCTTAGGATGCTACCAAACTGAATTGTGATGATCAGCAGAAACCGGGCGAGATGCGGCTTCTTGAAAAGCGGTTTTATCTGAGCCCAACCGTTTCGCATCTTCTCGCAAATGGACGCGCTTTTCTGGTCAGCTGGTGTATCGTGGATTTGCTCCGTTTGACGCTCCTGGCAGAGTTCCTTTACCTTCAGTGACAAAGAAGAAGGGTTACACGGTGTTCGTGAGAAGAACGTTTCTTCAGAAATCACAGCAAGCGTCCTTACCGCGAACGTTTCCGGTGATTTTCCGGTGTTCATCGAGTACATTTTTCGGAAGATATTCATCGCCTCGGCGTTTCGACCCTGAGACATGAGGAACTTTGGACTCTCCGGAAAGTACATCAACGCCAAGCATGCCAGCAGCGAAGGCATGCTGCAGACCAGGATGAATATCCGCCAAGAGTTGTAGACGAAGGCTCCGTCGAACAGAGTGAACGACCAGGACTGAGGTATTATCAGCCACGCCAAACCTGTGCCGAGTTTCGTTTGATATATTGTGTATGCAGAAGGTGCGATGAATGTTATTCAAAATTTACCTGGAAGCACGACAATACCCAATGATGGAAATAAACTGCACCAAAGCAACGTCTTTGCTCTGTGCTTGGAAGAGTGAAACTCCGCGAGGTACGTCATGCTGATTGCAAAAGGGCCGTTTATGCTGTAAAGGAAATTGTTGCGAAATCAAACAGACGATTCCGTGCAGCGACGTGCCCGGATTCTACACTCACATGAATCCGGTGAAGAATTTGAAGAACGCGAGGACGTAAAAGCTCTGCGACATGCTGCACATCACGTTGCATATCGAATCGGCCAGGTATCCCCATATCAGCAAAGACCGTCGACCTCTCACGTCAGCCAAGAAGCCCCAAATGAACGCCGAAGACATCATTCCTGGTTGAGTGAAATGCAAGTTCTTACAGTCGGATTTCTTTCAATTCCTACCGCGTGTGTAACGGCGGTACAGTAACTATGAGGAAAATCTTGCCTGTGTAAGTAACAGCGTTGAGAACTCCCTTGTGAAACAATGTTAGACGCAAATCACACTCGGCCGATGGCAAAACGTACGACATCGTTGTAGAGTCGAAGACGCTTGCGAATCCCCCCGGAAGGGCTGCCAACAGAAGCAGATAGTTGAAGAGTCCGTAGCCTAGAGAAGAAGATGAATGACTGAAAAATGATTCGACAGAGAACGAGGTAGTCGGGAAACCGACAACGCTCACCTGTGGCCTCAGCAGCTTCCTCGAAGTCGCGTGGTGTTTCCGTTTCATCGTGTTCTGAAAACGGTACTCAAAATGATGAAACTTTGTCGTCACTGTAAGATTAAAAAAGCGTGAAAACTCACCATTCACAGCTCCGACGGGTGGCTGAGGTTCGGTTGGAAATGAGACGGTGAATATCTTACAAGTCCCTTTCGTTTCGTCCTGTTTCTCTTCGTCGGGCATTTTGTCTTCGTCGTGCATGTAACTCAGGTCTGATTGAGTTTACTCCGGGATGCCTTGGTGCGCGAAAAATCTACTTCAAGATTTATTTACCTGCTCACTCATCGTCAGCGATAATAGCGTTTAATGATACCAAGCATTATCGCGCACACATAACGTTGTTTACTCTATACCTGAATAATGTAGACAGTTCAAGTATTCAATGAAGAAGAGAGAAAAAGATTTCGCCGTAGTATCAGTAGCGGCTAGCTTACGTGATATCCGATTTTGTGCCAGTGGTTGTGGCCCGACGATATTCTAAAAATGAACGATCAAACATTGACGACGAGAACACTTGCAAACTCATGACAGGTCATTATTTATAACTTCCCCCGTACCTTTTCACTGACGCTACGCTGAAGTTCACCCAGCTCATGCAAATGAGCTGCCAGGGCCTGCGTGGTATTTGCCATATCTGTTTGCCTGACTCCGTTTTGAACATGCTTGCAGAATGATGAAGTGGATTTCAGAAGACAGCTTACACGACAAGCGACATTTTAAACCATTTTTACTGCAATTATCTTCCTTAAATTGCGTTTTCATCACCCATACCATACATCAAGGCTACCGTAATTACTCGTTGCAATAAGTATTGGTATCTTGCTGAAGCAATAATTCAAGAAAAGATAAAGTTGCTCAACTCATTGCAAGCATATTTCTCTGTACTGCAAAAATTGAGTGTTTGCTTTACCCTGATAACCCAATCGGGTTCTTCTCTGGGCGGAAACGGTATTCGTTTCTTGAAAAGAAAACTAATTCATTTTCCAGGTCATTTACTATCAGAATCAATGGTTTTGTGCGTCTCTGATGATATTAATGCAATCAGAAAACAGCACCAGCTGCCACTCTGGGCTGTCGCAAGGTATTCCGTGAAACGATTTCAATTGTATACTAGATTTAGAATTTCTCGGGCATCTCCACTTAGCTTTATATTCGGAGATAGGTACGCTGATTGATACCAGGTTATTTTTACACAATTGAAGTGACCCCTAACACCTTGGTTTTAATCGAAGTCACTATCGCGACCTTGCTGTGTCAGCATTTGACGCAAGTCTTCTTCTCTACGCACGGTATCATATTATACTTTAGATAACGATGAGTACGGGATGCTTGTTTGGAATTAATTTATTTAGTTGGAATTAGCATAAATTCAATTGTCGAGCTGATCAGATAGCGCGTTATACGCACGTCTATATACAATATTTTCCTATGCACACTCTGCAAATACACTTCCAGTTTATCACAGTAGAGATCATTGCTCACATTGTCCATCGATATTTATCTGTTACAGAAATTCTTAACAACTGTTAAACCAATTTCGGTGGCGGCTTTGGAATGAAAATGGTCAATACTAAGCTGACTGAAAAATAAACGAATCACGAGATGTCAGTTGTTATTTGTTAATTGAGCAAAGTCTCGAAAAAATAGTCTCCTTTAGCGCCACACTTACCCAGTAAAAAACACCCGATAAACATGAAGGGAACGATGCAGCTAACGTTCAAAAGAATCGGGAATAACAGATTCCCAATCATCGCACCGCAGCGACCGACGCACATTGTCAAACTGACGGCCATCGTTCTGAAACACGGTGGAACTTCCATTACCTATAGAATGAAGTGATTTACTTGAGTGCGCGTAATGATAACAACAGTGAGAGTTCTCTTAATGAACACCTCCGAATAATAGATTCCTCTTCACAATAGACAGTATAAAAATTTCCAGTAGCACAATTTACACGTTGATGTTGTTCTGGATAACGGACGCTCCTCAATAACGGACAACATTTTCAGTCCCGAAGGTGTTCGCTGTTGGGAAATTTTACTGCATCCGTGGATTTAATGCTAACAAACCTGAGCGACGTGGGCATCAAGTCAATGATAAAACTAATGATGATGTTGACAGATAGGCTGGCTAGCGCCATAAATATGGACACAATGGCCAAGGTGACGTCTGAATTCGGTGACCAATTCAGCCCAAAGCTGCACATTGCTGGAACCGCGTAGGCCATAACTGCAGTGAAAAAGACATCATATGGTTAGTCCTGGCGAGATAACGCTTATCAGTTGTGATAATTGATTGCACTTAGCTTCTTTCTGGCACGCTTACACAAGAGGTTTTTCTTGCCGACTAAATTGACCAGATTTCCGGCAAGCATGTAGCCTATGATAGAGGTGCATGCGATGATCATCGAGTTTATGTAAACTCTGCTCTGAACGGGTGCCTGAAAACGCTTGCTCAAGAGTAGTGAAATGCAACAACCGTGGTACAACCGAATGCTGCGGTGTATCGGTCAGAGGAACTTACCACGACGCAAGTACTCGAAACCGTAGAGTTAAGGTACGCATCATCTCGTGTCACGGTTGAAGGGTTCGAAGCCAGTATGATGTCGCACAAAACGGGAGCGCCCAAGCTGGCATCGCGATTCTCGTAATCAAAGTTTTCCATCATTGTGAAAAGCTGAGGCATCCAGAGCCGGAGAGTGTTCATGCTGGGATGAAAATTACACGTGAATCCCCTGCGCCTTGTATCGAAATGTATCGATACGTACCTGAGCATACATCCGAGCTGGATGGCGACAATTAGGAGAAACCGGGCGAGATGCGGCTTTAGAAAGAGGGGCCTTATCTGAGCCCAACCACTCCGAGCCTTCTCCCAGACCGAGGCGTGTCTTGGCTCATCCGAACTTTCGGTTTGGCTCTTCTGACGTTCCTGACAGAGTTCCTTCACCTTTCGTGCAAGAGATCGACGGTTAGAATGAGGATGTGCAAGTTTCTTCAAATATTGGCATGGTTTACATTACGGGAAATGACTCCGGCGGTTTTCCAGTGTTTATCGCGTACATTCTTCGGAAAACCTTCATCGCCTCGTCGTTTTTGCCTTGGGACATTAGGAACTTGGGACTTTCTGGAAAGTAGAGTAGCGTCATGAACGCCAGCATTGCGGGCACGCTGCAGATCAAGATGAAAATTCGCCAGGAGTTGTAGACGATGGTCCCATCGAAGAGGGAGAATGACCACGACTGAGGAATTACTATCCACGCCAAGCCTATTACAAGTTGGAGTAGCAAATGCCTTTAGCAAAATTCGGTGACAACGTCGACGCTTCAAGTTGAGACAAAAACTCGCCTGGAAGTGCCACGCTGGCCATGGAGGGAAACATGCTGAGCCACATTAGCGCTTTAGTCCTGCACTTAACGCCGTGAAATTCTGCCAGGTACGTCATGTTGATTGAAAAAGGACCACTTATTCTAAACACATGAATTCGTTCTACAGATTATACTGATATTATCCTGGTGTGTTTTGTTTTCTGTCAACCATGGTAGAGCCATTTCGTCCCGCTTTTACTCACATGATTCCACTCAGGAATTTGAAGATAAGTAAAACTTGGAAACTCTGCGAAGTACTACTCAGAATATTGCAAACAGAATCGGCCAAATAACCGACCATTAGCAAAGAACGTCGCCCCATCGTGTCAGCTAAGAAACCCCAGAAGAACGCCGATGTCATCATGCCTGAAGAGCTCCGTGATCAGAATATCAGGTTTTGAAAAGTGATTAACGTCAGAGTGAATTTTCAATCAGTTGTTTTATTACCGGCGTATGTCACCGCGTTGAGGACTCCCTTGTGAAATAGCGTCAGCTGAAGGTCACATTCGGCCGATGGAAGCACGTAAGACATTGTCGTAACGTCAAAGAAGCTCGCCCATCCTCCCGGAAGAACGGCCAGTAGAAGCAAGTAGTTGTACAGGCCGTATCCTGGAAATGTTCATCGAGAAATGACGACCTTCCCTTTTCCGAATTCCTACCATGTCACACATACCAGTCGCTTTAACGGCATCCTCAAAGTCACACGGCGTCGTCGATTCATTCGGTTCTGCGAGTGAGAGGAAGAACAATGTTTCGAAACTGAGAGCTGAGGGCGTTCGACTTGCGAGCGCGTAACTGACTTGACTGAGATTACATCATCTTTGCCAAAAAAAAGTGATAACGAAGTAGCGGATAGTGATCTACACGACTCACCGTCCACAATGACGGCGGACTCAGCTGGAGGCGAATACGAAATAGTGAACACTTCCACGGTATGTTTTCTCCCATTTGACATCTCACCGTCAGACATCTCGTTCTGATTGAAAATGAGAGAAGAGTGAAGGAATTTCATGCAATAGAACTGTGACCGGTAGGATTTTGAGCTGATGTACCATCGTACGTATTGTATGTATAATGTTTGCACCTGCTTTGATAGTATCGCTGATTGTGAGTAATGGTATTAACATTGTTCTATATTTATATACAAGTACACCAGGTATACCGTCGTATCAACACTATCGAATAAATTTTTCACGTCGCAAGTGTTTACGGAAGAATTTTATTACGCAAATAACTACATACACCTACATATCCGTATGTACAATCGTGACGATTTTCATGCATGCACACGGCACATGCTTTGTTGAGAATTGAAAGCACGTCGAGTAAGTGTCCTGCAATAAATACATTAAGTATACAAGAAAAAGTACTTCACACGAATGCAAAAAGATGCAGTCTCCTTGTACACATTGTGAGAAAACCGTTCATATTCAGATGAAGCAGGTACGAAGGTAAAAAATTCAAATTCTGATGATGATCTTGACGCGCCAAAGAAATCCATCCAAAACCTTATATCAGCCTTGATGGAGGTTTCGGAATAAAGATGGACAATGAAAAGCAGGCTGCGTGCACATGAAAAAACATTGATTTTGGTTAGTATGATAAAAAATTATCTTTAGGGATTTTGAACATTCCTGAATAAAAGCTTAAACCGACTCACCGAGCAGGAACCCTCCGACAAATATGAAGGGGGCCATGCAACCTGTACTCAAAAGCAGCGGAAACAGGAGATTTCCGAACATCGCGCCGATCCGACCGGCGGCCATGGCCAGAGTAACAGCCGTTGCTCTGGAACAAGAAAGTTCACGTAAATTTCATTTTCCACCACGTGTCGATAGTCCGAATTTCAACCAACCTGAGAGTCGTCGGCATTAGGTCGACGGTGAAACTGATGATAGTAGTGACCGAGACGTTGCCAGAAGCCATGTAAATGGCGAGAAGCGTCAATGTCGCGTCAGAATTCGGCGACCAGTTCAACAAAAAGGCGCAAACAGCTGGGATCAAGAAGGCAACAACTGCAAGGTGAGGAAAATAATAATTTCTTCCAACGAAATTCGATTTGCAGTTGAGTAAAATTAATCGAATGTCCTGCGCTATGTGACCTTACAAAATACTCACGCAAGAGATTCTTCTTCCCGATCCGATTAACCAAACTCCCGGCAATTGAACAAGCTATGGCAATGGTAATGGCCAAGATTATGGAATTGATGTAAACCCTGCTGTAGACAGGAACCTGCAAATTATTTTATTTCAAAATACCTCGAACGACGATTTTGCCATGCCGAAAGATCTGAAGTAGACATTGAACTAATTTTGCACAAGGTAAACTTACCACGTCACAAGTTTTAGCCATCGTGGAGTTGATTTCATCGTACGTTGTAAAGTTTGAATTGCTCGGCGTACTTATCATGTTGCACAGAGTTGGACGACCGATGCCGACGTTGTGTTTTTTGTGTTTAAAGTCTTCCATCAATGTGAAGAGCTGAGGCATCCACAGACGCAGCGTATTCAGACTGCGCAGAAAACGACAAGTTGATATTCCGCATGTCTACTGTGAGTGAATGGTGACAACGTACCTGAGGAGGCCCCCGAATTGTATGGTGATGATCAGGAGGAAGTGGCAGAAATGTGGCTTCTGAAACAGGGGCATCACCTGTGCACCACCGTTTCGGATTTTTTCCCAGACGGATGCTCTTCTCGAGGTATCCACAGCTTCTGTTTTCCGTTTCGGATCATCCTGACGAAGTGCCTTCACCTTCGCAGATAAGAGTTCGTGGTTTATACACGGATCGGTTAATCACTTACGAGTGTTTTTCTTCATGCGTTGAAACAAACGGCATTACGGGAAATGTTTCCGGTGCTTTTCCAGTGTTCATCGCGTATATTCTTCGGAAGACCTCCATCGCTTCCTCGCTTCTACCCTGGGACATCAGGAACCTCGGACTTTCTGGTAAAAATCGTAGGATGATGAATCCCAGGAGAGCTGGCATACTGCAGATCAAAATAAAGATTCGCCAGGAGTTGTAAACAAATGTTCCGTTGAATAAGGTAAATGACCAGGGCTGAGGAATTACAATCCATGCTAATCCTGATTGAAAAAAAATCAAATCAAACATTTTATTAATCATACAGTGCAGGAGAAGGTGCTCAACGCATACGATTGAATTATTGATCACCTGGAAGCACGATGCTTCCTAACGAAGGAAAAAGGCGAGCCCACAGCACTACTTTTGACCGATACTTGCCACTGTGAAATTCTGCGAGGTATGTCATGTTGACTGCGTAAGGGCCGCTCATTCTATAAAACCACAATGTTAATGGACGAGTGTTCGATCACTTTAAAAATATTTTAGAGATCAGGGGAGAGCACAAGTACCCAACACTGCATGCTAATTCAATTGTTCTACCCACATGCATCCACTCAAGAATTTGAAAGTCAGTAAAACGTAGAAGTTCTGAGACATGCTGCACAAAATATTACAAATGCAATCACAGCAGTATCCCAGTCTGAGAAGCGTTCTTCGGCCCTTTGTGTCTGCTAAGACACCCCACGGAAACGCTGCGGTAAACATTCCTAAAAATTTAACATTTTTATGGTACATGTTGAATCAATTTCAACGTCTAACGTTGATTAAGGGGGTCTTCAAATACAGCTCGTCAGTTCGAATATTAGTCCAGTCAGTATGTCGCTCAGAAAAGGAAAATCTACATGCGGTAACATAATTTTTGCGATAGTATGATTTGTTAAAGGGGTGTGTTCTGAACGTAATTCCGGATTTGTGATGTTCCCAGAGTGTCAATGACGCCACAAATTACGTTCCCGCATGTAGCTTGATTCACCTACTGACTGGACCAAATGTTCTACACTTAAACGATCTTCAATAATTTTTATTACTCAGTCTTGTCTAATACCTGCGAAAACAGCAGCGTTGAGCATTCCTTTCTGGAAGAATGTAATTTGCAGATCACATTCAGCTACTGGAAGAACGTAAGACATTACCGTTGTGTCGAAAAAATTTGCCCATGCTCCTGGCAGAATTGCCAATATTAGCAGGACATTAAACAATCCGTAGCCTGCAAAAGAAACCACATTACAAGGTTGGAATTTTTTAGAATATCTGAACAGTTAAATTAATCCTCATAATATAGTATTCAATAACAATAATCACAAGGATTTCCATTTGACTCTATCAGTGTCCATTCATTTTGTTCTTTTCAGACGCTAATCCCATATGAGCTATAAAAATATATTTATGACTGATTTCAACAGCTTAAAAAACAAACCGGTTGCTTCAATGGCTTCATCAAAGTCATGTGGAATATTCAACTCGTTAGAATCTGTAAAATTAAATTTGTTATTAGTTATACATAATGCATTGAACATACTTTGTCGCTTTAATGAAAATTTGATGCATTCATTTTACATTCGCATGTTTGCACAGATAGTCACAAGCAATACTGACTGAGCATTTTAACGGAGTATTTGTGTCAAAAAATCCAATTAATAGAGAAAATTTCCAAACACAAATAGGCGCAAAGCGATACCAAGTTAGCAGTAGGATTGAACGCAACGGGCCAATAACATCGTTCGTGTCAATGTGTGTCGAAAAGCTATGGCAAAAAAATTTAAAAAAAAAAATAGATTAACCGATTCCAGTAATTATCAATAACTTACCGCCGGCTGAACGCGAATAAAGTTGGACTTTTTCTGCATCGTGTTCTTTGGTGTCGTCATTAAACATGTTAGTTAATCGAATTACGTGGGTTAGGCAGATATAATTCGTCGCGATAACGTAGCTGGGAAAATTTACGCTATCCGAGAGCAACAATATTCCTGTACTAGATGATCGAACCAGCCACAGCGAATGGTGGTGAAAAAGTAGCGAGTACAGAGTGGATTAGGTCTATCGATACCTCAGCCTCTTAGCATCTGAATGTAATTACTCGACGGCCTTCGTTGATTTACCGCATGATTATTACTGGGTATGGCTTACCGCGCAATCGGCGGCATTCGTTTGAAACCTTAGCGAAAATATGGACGGTCAAAACCAGTTAACATTTTTAAGACAACTAATATTTTACCTCGTCTCAAAACGAATGAACGCTGCGCTATAATTAGCTCTACGAGGATTACGTCATTTGTTTTTTCTTATATCATTAACATCCCGGTGGTAAGAATCAAACGATTATTTGTTCAATTAATAGTTGAATCCATGAGCGAAGACTGATATTTTTTCAAATTCCGGACGGTCAGTGTGGCAATGTATTCAACACCGGGGACGCCTGTTAATTAAAGTGCCACGTGTAACGTCCGTATAGTTTCGTTACCGACTTATCAGTTTCCGTGAACCAAATTTACTGGATATTACATGGAAGAGTATTGTAGAGCTGGGGAAACTCACGCTGTGCGGGTTTTACTAACGATTGGAAACGAATACGAGAAGGTTCTCGATTGCCTTCTCTTTTGCAGACTGAAACTCGTAGCCACTCGCTGTGCGCGAGTGATAGGAAAATTAACGAACGTGAACTGTCCGTTGATTTCGAATTAATTGGTCTTATTACTAGAAAATCGAAGAAAACAACTAGAGCGGTGGGCGTAAACTTTACGTATAAATGCTAAACTCGTACTCCAATCTGCATGTAGACCCATTTCGTTGCTACTCTACCGAAATGCTTAGTCAGTCAGAGTCGACCAGACCATCGCGCTTGCGCGAGCATATTTTCATGACATGTACGTTAAGGCCAATGCTCGCGAAACAAGGAATCCTTTGAACTCTTCGAATTTTAGCGCCCTAGAGATTGAAATTGGCTGTTCTGCGGCTGCAAAACTCTGCGTAGTCTGAGCCTAGTAGTGATCTACGATCCACTCCATCGGCAGTCAGGATAAATAATTTTACTCCCAGCTTCTCGAGTGTTTATGGTTTTTATAAATACGTAATACAAGTCGTCTTAAGGTGTAATTCTATCTTTAGTGTCTATGGCTACCAGGCGTGCTGGTCGCCCGCTTCTGTATAATGAATTGCAAATGTATCACTAGTTAATAATACACTTATACGTTATACTTACTTAAATTTAACACTACTGTCCGGTGAGAACGACAGTGTCGTTCGCATGAATGATGAAATAGAAATGACATGAAGCACTCTTGCGTTTGTGAAGCGAAAATCCTATTTCAGATTTCACATTAACTTTTCAGGTGGTTTTGGGATGAATATAGAGAGTACGAAGCAAACTGTGAACACACGGAACATCGTGGAATTTAGCATCAAGATTCGTTGCAATGGATTGTCAACTCGGGTATGTTCCCAAAGGTTCTACTCACCGAGTAGAAATCCTCCGACGAATATGAATGGGACCATGCAGCCTGTACTCAGAAGTAGTGGAAACAGGAGATTTCCGATCATAGAACCGATGCGACCAATGGACATTGTCAAACTCACAGCAGTTGCTCTGAAAGTGGATTTAACCGAACGTAAAATGTGCGTAAACTTGTTTATCAGAGTTTAGTTGAAATTGCAGGTTTTAGCTCTCACAAGAAGAGCTAATTACTGCAATCCCACTCAACAATCTACTTTTAAACCATATTTAAACAAACCTGAGAGACGTAGGCATCAAATCAACCGTAAAACTAATGATAGAAGTGACGGCGATGCTAGTGAACATCAGGTAGATCGAGAAAATTGCTAACGTGACATTGGAATTTGGCGACCAGTTTAAAGAAAAGCTGCAAGCTGCTGGAGCTACGTAAACCAGCACTAGAATGAAAAATATATCATGTGTCCGGCAAAATTTCATTGAGTTTGAATTAATTGGGCTGACATATCAGTTTCTGAACTCACGTAGCAGATTCTTCTTCCCAACTAGATTAACCAAGCTTCCGGCAAGTGTGCAACCTAACACGGTGGTGACTGCTATAATTATAGAGTTTATGTAAACTCTACTGTGAATCGGTACCTGACAATTTTCATTTAAAAAATACAGTCAAGAATGCGGCGTAAAAGTAAAAGTAAAAGTAAAAGTTCGATGGATTATAACTTGCTTTGGTTAACTTACCGCAACGCAGGCATTTACTATCGTAGAGTTCCACTCGTCAGAATCCGTGGTGTTCAAAGGCTCGGGTGAGGTTAGCATTTCGCACAAAGTAGCGGGACCCAAGCTGGCATCGCGATTTTCGTAATTGAAATTTTCCATCAATGTGAACAGCTGAGGCATCCAAAGGCGCAATGTATTCATGCTGCATCGAAAATGACAAGTAAATATTGCGCACAAGTATTGTGACCGTAGCGTTAATTACTTACCCCAGCAGGCCTCCGAATTGGATGGTCGTCATCAGGACAAACTGGCTGAGATACGGCTTGTGGAAGAGGGGTTTGATTTGACTCCAACCGCTTCGAGTCTTTTCCCAAACAGACACGCTACTTTTAATTGAAGTGCGTTCCACTTGTTTCTTCTGAGCCTCTAGATAAAGTTCTTTTACCTGTGGGGATAAAAATTGGACGGTTGCCAAAAGTTAGATAAGTATCAACAATGGCAGGCCATTGACTACAAAATTATCTATATTACCGGAAACGTTTCCGGAGGTTTTCCGGTATTCATGGAGTACATTTTTTTGAAAACATTCATCGCCTCGTCATTTCGTCCCTGGGACATTAGGAACCTCGGACTTTCTGGGAAAAAGATCAATGCCAGGAATCCCAGGAACGCTGGCAGACTGCAGATCAAAATAAAGATGCGCCAAGAATTGTACACAAATACTCCGTCAAACAGCGAGAATGACCAAGACTGAGGCAGTATCATCCATGCTAATCCTAAGAAAGAATTCATCGATATCTGAACAAACATATTCATTCTTCTCGTTTAGTTGGGACGCCAAAAGCGCAACGTCTACAATGATATTAACATTCACCTGGAAGCACTATGCTCCCTAAAGAAGGAAAGAGACGAGCCCATAGCAACATCTTTGACCTATACTTGACGCCGTGGAATTCCGCCAGGTATGTCATATTCACCGCGAAGGGTCCGCTCATGCTGAACAGCGACAAGTTAAAAAATATAAATATTAAACCGTTTCTGTTGATTCACGCTTAAAAAAACATATGTGAAAACGGAAGAATTTCTTATTCTACTCACATACATCCGCTGAAGAACTTAAAAGCCAGCATAACGTAAAAGCTCTGTGACATGCTGCTCAGAACATTGCAAATGCAATCGGCGAAGTAGCCAATCATAAGTAGAGTCTTTCGACCTTTCGTATCGGCTAAAACTCCCCATGGAAATGCCGCGGTGAACATGCCTGAAGAATTGCGATTTTTACAGTAACGAATTATTAACCCGTCTTTATACCGAGACGACTAAAGAAAACTTTGAATTTACAACTCTTCATTTCGAATACCCATTTTTTATTACATGCCGATTACTGCTGCAAATTACCAGCATAAATGGCAGCATTAAGCAACCCCTTCTGGAATAACGTCATCTCCAGATCACAATCGGCTGTCGGAAGAACGTAGGAAATTGCCGTTGTGTCAAACAAATTCGCCCAGGCTCCAGGTAGAGCCGCCAACAGTAGTAGAACATTATAGAGTCCATAGCCTAAATCAACGTGCGTGATAAGCCCGACAGAATAAGTTACGAGATTCTTATCGTGAATACGAACCGGTAGCTTCAATGGCCTCTTCAAAGTCACGCGGTGACTCCGATTCATCGGGCACTGAAAACGCAAATTCAAAAGGAGAGGTGATTCGGTTTCAGCAGATTTTTCGTTCATTACTAGAAAGAAGGGACGCAAGACAACAGGAGAGAAAAACGGATACGATCGTTTCGTTAGGATTTGGTTATTTACTAGACGATATCTATGTCCAACGGTAATGACTACATTAATTAGGCTCACCGATTACCGAGGCAGGCTGGGATTCTTCAGTGTGAAATGATATCGTAAACACCTCCTGAACTTTTTCAGACTGGCACCGTTTGGTACCTTCGTTCTTCTCAGTCATCTTGTCCCAGTTGAACTGCGCGAGATAAGGTGGCAAATATTCGACGCACAACCCGGTTGGCAAAAATTGTACCAGATATACCATTATATTTGATATATGCGAGGTCATGATAGCAGCACTAATTTTACAAGAGACACAGTTTATGCTACTCATTTTATTTGCTTATACAGTCTCATTTCAGTCACCGCATAGATATTTTCAAACATATACTCGAATAAGTTGCCGCTGACAAGTATGTTGATGTTGGTTACAGTACACGAGCAGTTAAAATTTATACGTTCAATAGTGAAATCGTGATAGTCTGATTCTGCATTAGTAAGGAACTACGAAGTGAAGAGGTAACGTTCAAGTGCCAATTACCCTTTTAGAAATTTATTTTTATGAGATATCAGTTAGAGGTATCCTGAAAAATGAAGGTGAAAATTCATATTGAAAAATAACTTTGTTTTATTAAACCTCGGTGATTTGTAGTAATATTTTCAATATCACTGATAGTTACTGACATTATACATATATTCCAATTGTATAACGATAGCCTGCGATGACGACTATGGGAATTTTGCAAAAAAAAAAAACGTGCAACTTTAGTTTCACTGGATATCCAGAAAGATTTCTTTACGTCATTGACGTACAGTCGTGATAACACATGTTTACGTAACTTACGTACACAAAAACCTGTCCACAGGACGGAAAATCACTCGAGTCTTTCTTGATAAAACGCACTCACAGACGAAGCGTGAACGAAACCTCAATTCAAATTACACAGACACACACACACACACACAGCCGATTAACTACTAACGAAACTTGAAACTATTCACTGGTAAATTAATCTAAATAGGATCAGATAAATCTTTCAAGTCCTCACAGAAGCTTGGCCGGTGGTTTCGGTACGAATATTGTCAACACAAAGCAGACTGAAACAAAGCACCGTATGATTGTAAATAAAGAGCCTTAATACACTTGAACAGTGATTATTTTGTTGCCATCTTTTATTTCATTCGCACAATTATACTTACAGATTAGGAATCCGCCAACAAAAATGAAGGGCGCGAAGCAACCTGTCACCAAGAGAATTGGAAAAACAACGTTCCCGATCATCGCGCCACTCCGTCCAATCGACATGGTCAGACCCACGGCCATTGTCCTGGAAAAGAAACAAAATACTGCGGTAGCTCTTCGAAGAATATACAGATTCGGCCAGTCGGCATCGACATTTATTGTCAGTGTTGCGTTAGGAAGAAAGGTCAATACCAACCTGAGAGAGGTTGGCATCAGATCGACACAGAAAGTGATGATTGTGGTTGTGGAAAGGCTTGTCAACGCAATGTAGATCGCGATGATACCTAAAGTAATGTTGGAACTCGGCGACCAATTCAATCCAAATATGCCTACCGCTGGCAATGCGAAGGCTAACACTGCGAAGGAAGAATTACAAGGTCGCATAAGATTCGTGTTTAATTTCACGTTGAAAATAATACTCACGCAACAGATTCTTTTTTCCCATGAGATTGACCAGAGTACCGGCAACCACAAAGCCTAGAACCGTAGTTGCCGAGATGATCATGGAATTGATGTAAACCTTACTGGGTACGAATGGCTGGAAAATTTGTCTAATTGTATCATCGATTCTTCAGCTGATATCTATCGTCAGACTTACCACAAGGCAGTCGTCAATCGTTGTCGTAGAGTTGAAGCCGTCGTATGAGGTGGCGTTTGAAACACTAGGCACACTGATCATGTCGCACAAAGTAGCAGAATCGTGACTTTCGTAATCGTACGTTTCCATCAAGGTCAAAAGTTGCGGCATCCATAATCTCACGGTGTTCAAACTGTACAATTGTGGAACACCTTGATGTAATAATTAAGCTCAGCTTAACGTGTTCAGTCGACGTAAACGCCGTTGACTTACCTCAAGATGCTCCCAAACTGAAGTGCTAGGATAAGGAGGAACTGGCCCAGATAGGGCTTCACGAAAAGCGGTCTGATCTGTCCGAACCCGCCGCGAACATTTTGCCAGACGGACACGGTAGTGCGACCGGCCGAGGGTTCGATCTTCTTCTTCTGGCCTTCCAAGGAGAGGGATTTTATCTTTGAATTGGAGACCAAAGTTAGGTAAGAACGGATTAACGCTAGCTAGCGGTGAAGTAAGATCGACATTACGGGAAATAGTTCCGGTGGATTTCCAGTGTTCATCGCGTACATCCTTTGGAAGACCGCCATCGCCTCGTCGTTCCGACCCTGAGTCATTAGGTACTTGGGACTCTCCGGAAAATAGAGCAGCGCCGCGAACGCCACGAATGCCGGCATGCTGCACACGAAAATGAATATGCGCCAGGAGTTGAAGACGAAAGCACCATCGAAGAACGTCAACGTCCAGGATTGGGGAATTATCGCCCACGCCAGAGCTGAATCAAATTTCTCTATCAGCCTTGGTTTTACAGGCTTTTTGGGACGATGTCATCGGCAGAAACTCACCTGGCATTGCGACGTTTCCCATTGCCGAAAAGAGCGCTGTCCAGAACAATGTCGCCGATCTGTATTTCGTGCTGTGAAACTCGGCCAGGTAGGTCGTACTGATTGCAAGAGGACCGCTTATTCTGAATTAGATGGAAATTCAAAGAGAAAATCAGATATTTGGTCAATGCTCGCAAAAGTAAAGTATCTCATGGTCCAATTTTTAACATCCTTGATTATACTCACACGAATCCGCTGAAGAATTTAAAGACCAGCATTGTCAAAAAATTCTGTGACATGCTGCTCAGAATATTACAAATAGAATCTGCTAGATATCCGAATATAAGCAGAGACCGTCGTCCCTTCGTGTCGGCTAAAAATCCCCACAGAAAAGCGGAGGTGATCATTCCTGATGAAAAGATTATGCAGGTGTCAAACATTTGTCAGTTCTATCAGTCAACCATTTATTCAGCCATACATATCGTCATCCCACCTGAGTAAATAATGGCGTTGAGCGCCCCTTTTTCGTTTAACGATAAGTGAAGATCGCACTCTGCCGATGGTAGAATATACGATATCGTAGTTGTGTCAAAAACGTTTGCCCATCCTGCAGGGAATATGGCTACGAGAAGTAGGTAGTTGTAGAGTCCATATTCTGAGAAAAATAACGGATAAACTGTCATTGACAAATTGCCTGTCCATCTAATGCCCTTGAATAAAGGCAAAAACTTGTATCCATACCAGTAGCCTCGATTGCTGCCTCGAAGTCTGATGGTTGCTTCGATTCCTTGTTTGCTGACGGCAGAATAATAGATTATTTTTTATCATTCGATTGGGTTCCTCACGAGCGACTGTTGCTTAACTCTTTGTTAACCCTTTGAGGGGCAGTGAGAATTATACTTTCCACCTATTGTATTTTCATTTTTTTTTTTTTTTGTTTTTTTTTTCTTCGATGGTTGGTGGCTTTAACCTGTACTAAGGCATTTTCAAACTTTTAGGTTCTTAGATAATGCAACCATTATGAAAAATAAGACCAACTGACTTATTTTTCATTTATTTTTTTTGATTCTTATCGACAGTCAATTAAAAAAATCAATTTCTTCCGGATAAAATCGGCCATTGGTAAACGGAAAGAGCTAGAGCTCTGAAAATTTTCATAAACTTTTTCTGTGGTTGGTACTATCATATATATTTTTTACAAATTTTTTGACATGCCGGTTTTTTCCAAAAAGAAATATTTAATTGTGTTTTTTCCATTTGAGTGGTAAAATGAGAAATCATAAAGAACCAAAAAAAAAAGAAAAACAAAGAAGGAACTTGTTTTTTCCCACGTCCACGTCGTTAGTTCTGAGTCACGCTGAGAGCGGGAATAAATGCCATATTCCATTTTTTTCCACCATCTTGACTGTTGCATATCTCATGTCAAATTCGTAATCAGCGACTCCAAAAACCCCCGCATATCAAACTTGGCATAAGTCGGTTGCATTTTAAAAATTTTTCCCGCCGTTTCGAATTTAACAAATCTAACCTCAGATTCGTAATCAATGATCCCAAAAACCCCTCGGACCACTTTGACTTTGATGATTGGTTTTTTTTTACGCATACCCCTCAAAGGGTTATGCCGCATATGGATGAGTATCGGTCCGTCGATGAATTAAAACTTACCATTGGCAATATCGGAAGGCAACGCGTCGTTTACAATCGTCATAGTAAACATCTCTCGCGCTGGTTCCAAATCGTGCTCTTCCTTAGGCTGAGACATTGTTGCTTATCTGAAATTAGAGAAAAATATACGTGCGAATATGCCATTGCGTGTTTGTTTTATGAGTACTCGAACGGTAGCGTGGCGATAAAAACTGCATCTTCTTTTCCTTAATGGCCCTCATCGCCGCTGTAATAAACACGCCTTTTACTTTGTTGTTAATTAAAAAATGTAATACTATCAAAATCCATGAAGGTATGTGTTTTATAACGTTCGATAGTCTATGATTGTAAGCTTAGTTTGTTTCTAAATGCTATTCGCGAACAGTAGCAGTCACACGTATTTCTTAGACATACTCTTCGTCGATACACTATTTTATATTTGATAATTAAGGTCTTGTTTGCGATTTTTCAATCAAAATACGGGAAACTTGTTACTAATCAATTTTGTCGTTGTTATTCTATATATTCACCAGAATCTGGTAACTTAAAAAAAATGGAAACAATTACCAATTTCTCTTGATCTCCCGATTTACGAGTACATTCAGTAGTTACCAGATGCCAAAAGATAAGTGACTGAATGTCATACCAAAAGTCTTCGGCTTGTTAATCAGCTGTCTGCGTGAACAAAATGACAGGTGGTCCAAATTTAACACTTCCGCAAATCGATTTAATTTAGCGTGATTAATGAAGATTCGGAGAGAAATACTGACGTATTGTGTACAAACCTTTACACGTTACAAGCAAAGAGAAGAATTGTATGGATTGAGTTCGTGGCTATTGGGCCACCCTGAATAAACCAATACCTAATCAGCATCTTTACTGTATTATTATAGTTATTTACGAAAGAGGTAGACTTGGCGTATAGACTGTACTTAAGAGTATTCGTATTGGAAGATGGGAATATAAACAAAATCTTAAGAGGATGCTCTCGTGAATAGACGAGAGCAAAGAAAGGGACGTTTTGGCTGGAACGAATAGACTAAACATATTGAGAATATTATCATTGCATATTAACGTTACATATATTAATAAACACTAAATTCTTACATTTAAAATTATTATCGTTACATTTATCTACAACGACCTGATACATGGTTTACTCAAGTGTGTGCCACAATAGTAACGTTCGGCAAAACGTGAATTGCCACATGTGTCAACAGCATCAAATTTGAAATAAGTGTTTGAACTACTTCGTCCATCTGACTGACTGCGAGATAATAAAAGCAAAGACGGACTCCCTCCTTCTTCCGCACTCTTCATCTAACCGTACAGCCAGCTAGCGGCGTATCGTCTTGTATAACACAGGTCAGCACGAATTTTGACTTTGATAAGAGGGTATGAAATTTCGATAGATTTATCGTTAGTTGGGTGAAAAAAAATATATATGCCCTGAAAAAAAAAATATATGCCCTGAAAAAGTTTGCTTTTCTATCCAGGAGAACGGTTGAAGAGTATTTTAGAACATCCATAGTTCAAATTTTTATTTATTCATAACTCGAAACAAATATATTTATATGTAATTTTTATCAACTTTTACTATCATATCAAATTACAAAATAGTGGAAAAAAGTTTGAAAGTGAACCCTATTACTTTTTCTTTCATGTTCGTAAGTACTTTTTTTCACTAAACCCCAAATGTAGTCACCGATCATGTTTTCGTTGTATTGGCCCCGATAACGTTGTTCGAAGTTCATAATATCTTGATGAAAACGTTCTCCGTGTTGTTTTCAAATTTATCTAAACGAGCATGCAGCATATGTACTTTTAGAGACATTCCGCAACCCATGGTTATAAAGTTTTTTGACATATTTTCAACTAGAACTTGGTAATTTTCATCTTTGCTATTCCCTAAAAATCCAGAGACTACTGCTTTAAAACTGCTCCAACCTTTTTTTTTTGGCGGTATTTTTAAATGTACCAGAAATATTTAATATTTCTACGATAACTGAAAAGAATGTATTATTATCAAAACTACTACAAAAGCAAACTTTATATGGAACATGGGTACTTTTCCTTTATTTTGGAGCATAATGAAAAGAAAAATCATAAAATAAATTTTAGGAAACGGACGAAAAATTTTTACGCAGAGTTGTGTAATCTTCTTGCCCATTGGATCAAATGGGTCTACTCATTTTCAATTAAATTCCTTTGAATAGTTGAACGTAAGTATATCACTATGTTAAATTTTTTGTTCGCCGTTTATTTTCGGTGTTCGTTATGGTAAACAATACTACGTTATCCAGCTCATGTTCTAGCCTGTTGCTTTATTTTTGTAAATTGTTCCGAGAACCACGAAAGCTATACCAATCCCATGATTCGCTACATCATTGGACTGAAAGGAAAGCTGCTGTAAAGATTAATCTGGATAGGCAACACCCTTTTAAACGTACCTTTGGCTACTATTTTAACATCACACCACACTCTGCGTTCACCACACTCTAACCTCGTCGTAGCATCGACACTTCCAATCGTAATAAGACAAGTAATTTTCTCATTGTACGTTATCTGTGGGTTGTACATTCAACAGTCTTTTATAGCTTATTGTTTTTGCCGTTTATTACGTTGATTAGCTTCATGTACAAGTAAAAACAGAAGTCGCTATCTTTCAAGCAAGTGAAGATACGCATATGTTTAAAAGGATTTATTAGGATCATCCCCGTAACGTGAGAGTACGTAAAGTTCTGAAAATCGACGTCAGCAAGTTGTAAATGTTACGAATGAGTCTAGTGTCAGATCTTCGTTATAAATTAAATCTTGAGAAGATACATGACAAGGAAACATTTCCTGAACGAACCGTTCATCTTGCAGATAACTATATTTTATTGTGTTTATGTCCGTATGCAATGTCGTGACGATGAATGGACCAGAAAATCCGGTTACTGCTGAACAGCTGAAATAGGAAAATGCGCAAGAAATTTGCGATGCACTTGCACTTCTCATATATCAGAGTCCTTGAGCGTAATGCGTCGAGTAGTACTATTCAATTACGTGTGCAATTATATCCATATTAATACCTATAGTACCGAGAAACGTTGTCGGTCGAGTCCGACACGTGCATCATCACGAATAAGAAAAGATGCTTGAACGAAACGTGGATGGCTGTGCCGCCGTCAACTTCACATGCGGTATGTAAACTTTTCTGGTAAGAATGACCAAAAATACTAATTTTCCATTAAATCGATTATCTTTGCCGATTAATCAAGTATGATCGGTTATTTTTCAAACGCAATTAATCGACCGGCTCGATTATTTTTCCTCGCAATTGATTTTTGTTTTTTACTCCCATGAACGACGCAATGCAATATCAATTTATGCGATTAGAGTATCAATTATTATCATTGTCTTACTGACCAAGTACCTATTTGATATAACAAGTGAAAGATAAGTGAATATTTTCACCTGATATTGAAAAATATTCTGAATGAAACTATAAATTATCAAGAAACTTTTGGTCCGTTAAGACTAGGTACTGAAATTTACGAAATTTTGCTTTCAAATGTAGCGTTTCAAAAAAATACGAAATAATCGAGTAATCGATTTATTACAACCCAATTTTTTTTTTATTTTTTATAGATTATTTTTTTCGACTCTATTAATCGATGTATTGATTGTTTTTAGCTTAATGGCCGTCGCCAAACTCCTGGGCTTTGTGAGAACAGAATTTGCAGGTCTCACAAAAGGCCGAAGAGTGGAAGATTGGTAATCAGTAAGCAGGTGGTATCATCAGTGTCAATGTACGTTCGATCTACGCCTAGCCTAACAAGAAAACTTATCTCTAATTATATTACACAGTAAAACCACGTCGCAAGCTGATGCGTATCGAGAATAAATAAGTGCAGGATCGACGTCTTCTACGAAGACTTGTGTCACATCGATGCCCTCTGCCCCTACCCATCAGTTTTATTTTTGATTACCGTTCAATTTATCATTGAATACATTAATATTTTCTATTTTTTTTTTTTGAGTCTCCGTATGCATGCTCTCTTTATTACTTTTTACTACTTCGGGACATGAACACCCTAACCTAACAATAACCTTACTGTTTAGATAATTCTTCGGGACAATCCTTTAACCAAACAGACTCGTATATACAAACGCCATATATATTTTTTTCATCCAACTATCGATAAATCTATCGAAATTTCATACCCTCTTATCAAAGTCAAAATTCGTGTTGACCTGTGTAATCCAAACATATCAAGTCAAAAAGTCTGTTAAATATCCGTAAAAGGTCTTTTACGAAATCGATACATCAAGCGCTAAGTTAATTCCGTGTTCTGTTACTTAAATATAAACTTTTTTTTTCTCCCACTGTTTATAACTAAAACCATTTTAATCACCTTCATAAACATAAATTAAATAAACGAATAATTGTGTTTTAAAACTTATACGAGGAAAGCAATCAATTACCTTTAACGCATCCATCCAATTAATCCATTCAGCATAATTATTTATCTTTTCTTTTAAAACCCCACAAGTAAAGTAACACAGTTTACAAGCTAATAAAAACTAAACAACCAGGCAATTAACGCCGTATCCAGTCCTCGCCGAGCACGCAGAGCCGCTTCACAGAGCCCGAATCAACAGTTAACAAGAAAAGGTAAGTGACCATTTTTATATCAAAGCCAGTGCAATTAAGAGGAAAAACGGTGTCAAAATTCCAATAATTCATATCCGGGAAATCTAACTTGAACTAAGCGTTATATTTACGGAGTGGTTTGGTCATCAACCAACCCAGCCCATAACGCTTGCTTGCCCGCGGTAACTTAACGCATGTCTCGGTCATTAAATTGTGTAAAAGGCATACGGATTCTCAAACTCTATGCGACTGAACGGCAAGCGAAGCGAGGAAAAGCAGTGATTGTTTTCGCTTTTGATTGATTGTTCCTCCTCATTGTCCAGCAACAACACAGATAATTCATCGACCGCGTGGCCGTTTTTAATCGCTTTGACATAAAGAGATCTGTGTCTTTGCTACTGCAATTTATGTATACCTAGCGGGTGTTAGACTTGCTTAACTTTCATTTGCCAAAGGATTATAACAATGTTTGTTGCTTCAATGCATATATGCATACTTAAGGGGGCTTTCCAGTGTGACAGCCCGAAAAATCGCTGTTTTTCGCGATTTTTTTTTTTAAAGAAAAAATAATCTAATCGGTCTGGTTTTTTTTTTGTATATTAATTGGGTATTGAAGAATACAAAACAATTTTTTAAAGATCGATTTATTTATTAATTAGTATCTATAAAAATGATGAAACAATTGTTGCAGAAAATGCACTTGGATGTGGTGGCCACATTGGGGGTCACAATTTTGATCTGAGACAAAAAACACAAAAAGATTATTGATCGGTATATAATTGGCTTTCGTGCTATGGAAGCTTTTTTCTTTTTTTTTTTTTTTGCAAAAATGGCGCCGGTTTGAACAAAAAGTATCGATTTTAGCATTTTTTTTTGGCAGTTTTTTTTACAAAAAAATAGGAAGATGTCAAAAAAAAAAAAAAGCTTCCATAGCACGATAAACAATGACGTTAAGAATATTGTGTAAAAAATTCAACTCGATAGCTTTAAAACTCTGCCCTCCAAGTTGGCCACCGTTTTGAAAAATGCTGTTTCGAGAAAAACGCGTTCAAAGTTTCAAGTGAGGAAATTTTAGGTAAATCGTTTACTTACGGTCAATCAGCGATGCCAGGTCCATACAATATCCCTTCTGCTTCTTCGAAAAGATCGTGCTCAATGGATTGTTCAATCCGACGAGCTGTCCTCGCCTCTTTGCTATCCAGGGACGCCCGGCGGTTTGCTTGGGTGATGCGCGCATTCTTGTATTTAGCGGCGAAATCTGCGGCGCTCGGCCCTATCGTGCATCCCATCGTCTCCAAAATTTTTAAAATTGGGTCGTAACCTTCATTGAAGGTGCACACAGCACACTGCGTAGCGATTTCTACTATCTGCTTGCCGCAGAATACGTGCTTTGGGGCTAGTTGCCACACACAGTGATTGAAGCTCTCGTTATTATTTTGAGTGTTCGCGCCCGTACATCGTTCTAAGAGATCCTCCGTTGTTAGATCATCGTAAATCGGTTTTAAAACTTGTTGTACGTCTTCGTCGAGTGCTGGTGGATGGGTGTACTCCTCTCCTGTGGCCTCGGCCTTGCGCCATTCGCACCACGAATCTTCTCCCGGAGGGCAATACTCATGCTGAGGATTTTCATCAGTTGAGCTTTTGTGATGAAATGTAGCCCATATGGCTTTCCTCATATTTTCCACGGAATTGGAATTTCGACGAACTGCCAAGCCATAATATTCCGAGAGATTTGTCAATAATTTTAACGTCAATTGCGCTCTTTTCGGTTCAACAGCAGTGTTTTTTGTTTGATTTTTTTTAGTTTTCGGAGAACTCGAACGAGATCCTTTTTTTTTCGGTTCACTCTCCATTGCCTTGTCTTCGATTTGATTTTTGGCCTTTTTTAGTTGAACTAACCTTTTTCTTGCTTCGTTTCCCCTTTTATATACTCGCTTTTTCACGTGCAAAACGCATTCCTTTTTTTTTACCGTCAAATCGTCACCGTACGGCTTGGCTTCTAATAACATCTTGAATGTTTTTGTATCGCCGTCTCCTATATAGAAACCGTATTTCGCGTTGTGCAATTCTTCTGATCTCTTGAATACTTCGATTATACCGTCGACTTCCATTTTTCCCGCGCTGCCTTCGTGATTGACGTTGCATTCGGATTCATGCGTCTCAGACCACGCCTCGTACTCGGTTGTTCCCTCTTGTCCTTTCCAGAATACACAAGCCTTGCAGAAGCTTGATTTGACAGCAACATCCAAAACTTTGTTGGTATATTTTCCAATCACGGACACGATACCCATGCGCGACGTGAAACCGCGTTTCGACCACGATCCATCACCGGACACCGTCAGAATATCGCCCCGATTTTCTGCTTCCAAAGTTTTTTCCTTCTCTTCGGTACCTGCTTTTTTCACGACGGCCTCGTATATTGATTTCGCTGCAATCTGCAGGATTTTTACGATTCCATAATAGGTGTTATTATTGAAGTTTGCAGTTAAATCCATCAAGGCGATAAAATTTCTAATGCCATTTATGCCGATGCCGACCAATCGCATGACAAAGCAGAAACGACGATTGATTTCATAAGCATTTTTTATCAAAGGACAAGAATCTATCTCGGCCGGATCTGGACACGAACACTGAACACAAATTTTAAAGCCCAATCCGCGAATCGATTTTTTAAAAAACTTCACGTCGCTATTACACTTTTTGCACTTCAACAGTTCCTGAAGAGCGCCGAAAACCAAAAAGAACTCCAAAATCACGTAGCTAAACGTTTGATCGATTCGGACTTCAAACTCTGGACTCTTTTTCAAGATTTTTGCTGCCGAAGTGCTCGCAAACGTTAGATTCGTTTCGATATCGTGTCGATTTGTTCCCTTGAAACCACCGGATCTTTTTCGTCTATTTCGCGGATGTCCGCTTCTCGAGCCTTTTCTATCCTGCCACGCACATTCCTCTTTCGTACATCTATCCATTTTGAATGTCGAAATCGAACTGAACGACGAGCAGGTAGGACGTACATGAACTTGGCTCGCTAATTATCGAAAATATGAAATCGGACTATTGCATAATTTGCCGTCAATTAGCCGGAAATTAGTCACGCCTTATTATTTTGTCGCACCCAATTAAAAAAAAAAAAGCGGATGGCGTGCTAAATTCTAAAGACATCCGGTTTTGTATTTGAAAATTGAGTGCGACAAAAACAAAAATTCGACGACTAATTTGCGGCTTATTTGCGGCAAATTATCAACCTAATCAGAATCACTCATGGTGCTCGCTGTGCGTTATTTTGGTAGTTGGCGGGCTAAATTCTTGAAAAATCAGAACGCCATCCGCTTTTGTTTTTGAAAATTGAGTGCGACAAAAACAAAAGTTCGACGACTAATTTGCGGCTTATTTCTGGCAAATTATCAACCAAGTCAGAATTACGAATGATGCTCGCTGTGCGTTATTTTGGTGGATGGCGCGCTAAGTTTTTGAAAAGTTAGCACGCCATCCGTTTTTTTTTTTTCAAAATTGAGTGCGACAAAAAAATAAATTGCGCGACTAATTTACGACTAATTAACGGCAAATTATGCAATAGTCCGAATTCACATTTTCGACAATTGGCGAGCCAAGTTCATGTACGTGCAGGTAGGAACGAGACAATAGAAATAACAGTCGCACGGGCAGACGGCCGACGCGGCAGCTGTAGCGCTCCGTTGCCTTCTACCAAGAAATGCTGTACAGTAACCGAAATAATCTGAATTTCGGCATGAAAATTTCAGGGAATATTCGGAAGAGTGTATACTATTCGATAAAGCAAAAAAAAAAAAATCGATTTTTTGAAAATTTCACACTGGAAAGCTCCCTTAACCAGTCACTCTGTGTCAATATATTCTCTGCATAGTCTCCTCGTATATTTTACCTCCAGACGAACACAGTTCGACACGAAATCGAGCATCTGTTCGCTGCCCGACCACGTAATACCCGAAAAGTAAATGCATGCGCAACAAAACGTTACACGGTAATTTTTCCCTCAAATTGTCACAGGAAACTCGATTGCTTATTCAAGTCATGCTCAACCGATTATTAGGAACTGATTGAAAGAGACAAATATGCTGAGAGCACACGTCGAATTCGAGGAATTAAATCGCGCAAGTAACTGCATGATGAGCAGTTGGAATAAACTGCATAGTCGAGCTCCTACACGGAGTTTTTCAAACCGTTTTCCTCGTCGGATTATTAATGAATATTCATTCACATTCGCGGAACTGTTTGCGTACACTTATTTTCACTTCGTGTGATAAATTTTTTGTAAATTGCTGCATACGGATAAAATTTAGCGACGCCGGGGATCGGGTATAAACCATTTTGATTTATTTTATTCTTAGCGGTGATAAACAGACGAGATGCGATATAGTATACGTTATGTGGTTATCGTTAATAGTTTCTGTAGAAAACTCCGATTCGTTTCCTATTCGCTAGCCCCATCAGCACATGGTGTGATGATGATAAAAATAAGGTAGGACGGTATAGAAGAACGATTGATTCTCAGTGTTGTTAACATTGTTAAAGCAGATTTTGTTGAAATGAAGCGAGAAGTGATTACAGCCGTAGCAATATTTATGGAAATGTTCTAATTGGCGAAAAAATGTGTTATCTTATGAAATTCAAACTATACGAGTACGTATGATTATAACGTATCTGAAATTGATTGGCTCTCGATAACGTCCCTAATAACTTATTATTAATCATTCTGAAAATTGTGTGGCCCTGAAGAACCAACCGTGAAGGAAAAAGAAGTTTAATTCAACTGGTTAAACGTGTGTTTCTTCTGTTTGTTATCGCGAATTCGAACACCGGTTCTCATAGAAAAACGTTACATAGGTTAATTCCGAGTGAGATGGCCATAGGCAAGAAATGGCCCGCGACGTAGTTTTTTTTTATGTACTCCGCTGTATTGGACCACACTGTGGCTCACGTCTTACTCGTGACCATCTCACCAGGAACCACTTTATGATATTAAGCATCTTTGGTCACATTAAACTTATTACTACTACCGAAAAAAAAAGATTTCGCTGCACAAGACATCTGCTCACCCGAGTGCAAAACTTTATGTATTGACTGCAACTCGTCGGATGAATTTTTTCTGCATTTTCTTTGAAAAATCGAGCCTTCTTTACGTAGTGAGAAAAATTACGAATTTTGCGATACAGTGATCACTTTGTTCACTTTTAAAATAATTAAATTAACCGTATCGTCAGTTCATCGGCGAATCTGGGATTCTATCGTAAAAAGGCTATCGTTACACCGGGAAAACCAAATCGTCAGTTCATGTTTGCACGGTGTCACAATCACTGCGTACACTGCACTTCGAATCCCTCTTGCACGTTTAACTGATTTTTGCACAAGCAACTGTTACTAGCATAAGCGATAAAGCGACGATGCAATTCACTGACACTATATAATTCTCCAAACAATTACAAAATAATAAACGTCATTCTCAAGTTGAAGGGAAAAACTTTTCAAATACTGTTCCGAATTTCTATTCGCACTTTATAACGAACGGAGAATTGAAATAAGGATACAGACGTAGCACGATATGAAAGTTTTTATCACTTGCTCGTAGGGTCTAAATAAATTTCATAAAACATGAGAAGTTAGTGACGCAATTTGTTAATAATCTGATAACGGATCATTCCGAATTTCCCGATCACGATGAGAAATTCATTGATTCTTGTCACGTTTGGAAATGGATAGGCGAACTTTGAGGAGTGAGTTTTCCGAAACAATGATTAAGCAGTAAGTTAGGGACCTACCTATTTTTGGAAGTTATTAGTCCGCGAGTGGGACCACTATTTGCATTCAGATGCGAATGGAGTGGAATGGCTCTCCTAACTTAAACAAGTCGTCAAGTCTGTCCTCTGTAAAACTGAGTAAAACAATAATGCAATCAAGACTTACCTGTGTAAAATTGGAAGAGGGTACGTCATTCATGCACGCACAAACCGGCTTGAATCGCGAGATAAAAACTCTGTCAGATGATGTGCAGAAGCGCTAATTTGCAAACTATAAAACACTGCAGCTTTGTCGACTTGACTGACCGAGTGAGCAAGCCGGACAAGCGTACCGTCGTCTTTTTTACCTTTAAGGATGCGTTACCGATAATGCTGACATTTTTCCTCGGTGTATAGGCAAAGTTCCCCAGCTCTTAATGTTTCGCGTCACGGAGTTACAAGAATTTCTAGGAACGTGTAAAGCAATTCGAGCTGAAACGTCACTGGAACTTGGTAATATCTTTTGCTTCTCCGGATAATCATTATTCTAGCCTTCAGGTGTTCTTAACCTCCTAGCAATTTCCGCGAGATTTCTATTCGAATTTAGCCGTTGCCACGGGAAAACCTGTCACTAATTAGAAGACTACCGATAGCGTATATTCGTGATCAGTTAAAGGTACTGATACTTATATTTCAGTAGTTAAAGGATATCGTGCTCATGCTTGACGTCTTTTTAAATTTTCCGAAATGCTTTCTTATAATCTGATCGAATACCTACGTAAAGTTACTATACGATTTTCTGCTCGAAGAAATAAAAATTCTTAGCATTCTGGACACTGATAAAATTTTTTAATTCGATTCAACTATACGTACCTGCGGCTAAATATTGCATTTTACGATTCTTCGCTGTGTCTAACCATGTATTCTGCTGGTGAAAATAACATTTATCTGTTTAATCGACAGAAACCACTTGTAACAGTTGTTGCCGTTGAAATACGATGTTAATTGAAGTCTTTATGTACCCCGCGCCAGGTGAATTACAATATCATATTATATTCAGACTTCTAATCACATGTGGTATTCGAAGTATTTCGAACAAAATAATCCCGGCAGAAGGCAAGTCGACTCATCCAGAATAAGCATAAACTTCTACCTTATCTTAACACGTTGATAATAAAGTATGACGAATATTTTGTTTTTATTAATATCTCAACGTAAATAATAGGTTACAGCTAAATACTAAAGTAAAGTATCACGTGTACTGAAAGGTACAGTTCATGTTGTAATTACAGTGTACTCGATTGAATATAGCGTCTTTAACAATACGTTAAATAATTACGGTTACTGAAATTTAGATTACCGGTACAAAAATTCCCCATTTTAACGAGTAGAGGAAAAGATATATAAATCCGTTTAGAAAAGAATGAATTCAGTTTGCTTTGCAAATTTCTTCATAGCGTAGCAGCTGGTATTCTTACAAGTTATTTACAAGGTTTAAGATCAAATTCCCTGGAATAAAGAGTCACGGCAACCTTGAGATTACATTCTAATTCAATTGGTACACGCTCGAAAACAAGATAATCAGAAAACTCGGAAATTGATGATTTTGCATAATATTTCCAGAAACAGCTAGCTAACCAGACAGTTCACACTGCGATACACAGAAAATCGCTACATATAATACAGACACGTCAATATTTCGCTACGTAATGCTATATATCATATATTAAATTATATACTAGTAACTTTAATAGACACCTTTGATTACCTAATGATTTGCGTTATCTCTATACGAGGCCGACGGGATTACGTAGTAAAATAGAAGCAAATTGAAAGTTTTTATTGTTCATATAATTAAAACTGCGTGTATATGTCCTTCCATGACCACCTCAATTTCATTCAACGTCACTTATACGTTAATTGATCATCACTTCCCCATTATATAATATTAGCAAATAGCGTCGGAGTTAATCGTTCGTCGTCACGACGCTGGCTTCCCTCGGCACGAAGCAGCATAAAATAGCGCATGCTGTAAAATAACAGTGTATTCCTTCGGTAATGTTTCGTCGTTTCATGGGGTAAAAGCGGGTCCTAAATATTACACCAAGGAAAAGTTACTCACTGAGAGGAACACAGGCCATCACGCTCATCGTCAACGAGCAGTCAATCTCAATGAGAAGAGCGATCAAGTTTCCAGCCGCGATGACCCCCGTTCTACCCAATACCAGGGTGATGCACACCGCCATGGTTCTGCAAGAGATACACAACATGTGTATAGAATTCCTGAAGTGATTGGCGAACGATCACCGTCGCTCTATCATGCCTCACCTTAAATTCGTCGGGTACAAGTCGACCACGATTGAAGTCAGTAGGCTCAGGCAGACACCGGATATAACGTGGTAGATGATTATCATCGTTGAAATAAGGGGTGTCAAGTTGACGAAGAGAAGACCAATCCCAGCAAGTCCGCTCATGGTTTGGCACAGTACTGAAAGCAGGGAAAGAAGGTTTCGTTAAGGGGGTGCTCTGGTCGATTTCGACGATGACTTACATATCTCCAAATGTCGAAGTTCACGTATGTCAAACGCGGTAAAAGCTTAACAAAACCATTCTAAACGCAATCCTGAAGAAAAACACTCCGACACATTTTCGATTGACGCTGAAATAAGGAAATGACACGGATTCTACGAAATCGCGAAAGTAAATTCGTAAAATTCATGCCATTCCTTTATCTCTGCATCAAACGAAGATACATTTGAGTGTTTTTGTCCAGAATTGCGTATAGAATGGGACTGTTGAGCTCTTTTTTCGCACTTCATGTACATGGACTTCGATATTTCGAGGTACATACGTCAACGTAGAAGTCAATCAGGGCACCACCTTAAAGAGCTGAAGAAGCGTCATCGTAGAAAGTATAACTTGATTTCTCGGCTTACTTATTATCGTCTTTTTTCTCATTACGCTGACGAGGCAACCGACCGAGGAGTAGACCACGAGACTGACGCCTGCGATGGTCATCGTGTTGATGAAAACGCTGGTGTCCAGGTGACGATGACACTCGTTTCCGTTGTGATGATGCGCCGTCACATTTACCGCGACTTCCGGTGTCTTGACGGCGTAGGCGTCGCAAATCGTTGCTGACAATCCCGGGTTCTCGTCGTTGTAAAGTGCCACCTGGTTCAGGATCTCCGGCATCCAAAGGTACATGCCGTTGAAGCTGTAATCCAAAAGTGAACGAGTTGACGAATTTCGGGACGCTCGTGAACAAGAAACGGGAGGAAATTATCGCGTCGCGAATTGCTGGTACCTGAAGAATATCTCGAACTGCATCGCGCAAACGAGCAGGGTGATGAAACCGTGGGGGTGCAAGAAAAGGGGTATCGTTTGGTCCCACATTGTTCTGAGGATCCTCAATACAGCGCCCGATTTTTCGGCCATCACGTCTTGGTCTATGTTCATCGACGCTGGAACGATGATTTCGGAAACCTGTGAGATTTTCGAGGGTTTATAATTCGACCTTTGGACAAGGAAGTCGTAACCTCTCGTCAAAGGGTGACACTGTCTCACTCACCGGATACTTCGAGCCCGTTTTTGAACCTTCGTTGGAACGATAAACGTCCTGGAGGATGTCGACGGCATCTCTATGCCGACCTATCAGCACCAGGAACTTTGGACTCTCTGGAAAACTTAGGAGGCCCAAAAATGATATCAAACCTGGTAGGCCAAGGATCAAGACGAACAGCCGCCATGACCTGAATGATAGCCCCAAAATGTCGAGCTCAAAGTCCAGTGGCAGAACCGCCCATCCGACTCCTTCGGTGATCCGCAAAAACAGAGAGTGAGACACAAATTGTAAAGGTCTGTCTGTTTTTCCTTGGACATTTATGAGGCTTGTGACATTTCGCCGCGTCTCCGTTAAATCAGTATACTTTACCTGGCATCAACAACATCGAGAAGGGAAACGCTGTGCAGGCCCAAGCGATTGACTTGGACCTGAACTTGACGCTAGAGAATTCTCCAAGGTAAGAATATACGGCAGCCGAAGAGCCGGATATCCTGAAAGGCGAGCGTCAGAAATAATTGTTTAATAACTGTCGCATCGTCGCATGTATGGCACGAACTAGAACAAAGATAGCTAATACAGTATAAATAAACTCTACTCACAGCAAACCCACCATCAGTCGAAGGAATGCCAGGAGCCAAAAGTTGTAAGCGAAAGCCGACGCGAAGCTGAATGCCCACGCCCCGAAAAGAGATACTAACAAGACTTTTCGTCGTCCTGTCGTGTCAGCGATCACACCCCAGGTGTGGGCACTAGCTACCATACCTGAAATTTTTATTTACAACTTTTAACCCGTGTTGTTTCTTACCGACCAACCGTCAAAAGCTGACAAGCGTGGTCAGAAATTATCATTTTTCCACGAGTCAATACCGGACATTTTATGAAAAATTGTAACATCCTCGTTTCTGCATCTGATTATCGGTGTTGAACAAACTTTCGGTTCGGATGAATTGGAACTCGAGTTTCCTCGGCGAAGATTCAGAACTCTTTGAACTCGGAACCGAGTGAGAGGAGGAAAAGTGTCTCGCCGTGATTCGAACGAAAATTGAAAGAAACGAATCGAGAATTCAGAGATTCCAAGCATCGTATGTTACTAACTGTTTGCACGTGTGGCAACGGAATTTGGCGCCTCGAGCTCATCAAGTCAGGTGGAATGATAGCGCCACCGTTTCGCGTGCGAATATCGCGCAGAGGTTAAAGAATCAATTTGGTCGTTCGACGTGTGCGTACGTGTTACGCCTTCGTTTCCAATTACCTGTGAAAGTGGAACCCGTCAGGATTCCTTTCTGGCTCGAGGTCATGTGCAGGTCGCATTGAGCAGCCGCCAAGATGAACCCCGTGCTCATTGTTTCGACGATCGAGGCGGTAAGGCATATCGCGCAGACGATAACGAGGCCGGCATTGAACTTCCCAAATCCTTGAATACATATGTATGCATGTATAACGCAATGTATAATACACCGGGTGTGCCTGAGCGTGTACAACTGGCCCCGTGACATTACGCTGGTCTTTGTACACGGCGTAAGTATATACATTATACATACGTGACCAAAGTGATTGCTGAGTTATGGCACAACTCACCTGTGAGCGCCAAAGCCTCCTCCAACTCCACGCGTCTCGTCCGCTGGGGCTCTGAAAAATAACAGAATTTACGAACGTGTCTGGTTTCGTCACGTACTTACGGATAATTCGCGATTAACCGCCATCCGGCCATTCGAAATATTCCAAATTAATTCCTCAGTATCGGACAATGCACCGCCCAGTTGAACTCGTCTGCGGTTCCGCCATGCGGTTAGAGTGTGTGAACGCAAATCGTGGGTGAAAAAGACAAAGAAAATGTATATCGGTAACCGACCGATCGAACCGCGAAAGGTAAGGGAAATCGAATGTTTTCTACGAAATGCACTTTTCATCGAGTACCATTCGGATCTGTCAACTTTTACCGAAAGGCCTGCACGAGAAGCTCGCTGCGAGTATCAGGAAGTGAAAAAAGTTGCAAACCGTACGTAGAATAAATTATGAAACAATTGTCGACGGATTTGAACTCGCGTTATCGTTCGTGTTCGAAGATGTTAGGACGACTTAAATGACGGATTGAGTGTTGAACTTACCATTAGCATTCTCCATTTACGCGTCCAGTTCTGGCGGTGTGATATGCGGTGAGTATATCTCGTCTTGCCAGTAAACTGCGAAGTGATATTTCCTTTTAGCTGGAGTACCAGTGTGTGCAATTGTTCGGGCAGGCGCCGATCCTCCAGCCGTTCCTCTTTTTCCTCTTCTGCTTCTTCTCGCCGCCTCTATATCCAATAACTCATCGAGCCTTGTCATGTGACGTGTTCTCATTCAAGCTGCAGATATACGACGCGGACCCGATGGGGCATACAAATTTCACCCGTTTCGATTTTGCGTATTGGTTCAACGCTTCTGACTGCTGCGGACTAATAGCCGTGTGGGTATCGCGATACTCTCCTAACTTTAGAAAATGTGTATGTTCAGGTGTGCGAAATAACTTCAGCCTCAGGCCCAATTAATGTCAGGGTTGTCAACTAGCCGGTTCTCGGCTAGCCGCGCGGCTGTACTCGTATGTTTTTTGCTAAATCTCTTGTGATATTATTTTTTTTTTAATTCTTTTTCACAATAAGTAGCGATTAAGAGACAAACGGAACTTGAGAAAAGAAATAAATAAATAAAAAAAGAAAAGAAGAACACATACACACACGCGCGCGAGAAAGAAAGAAAAGAAACAGGAGGAATTGATTAAAAATCACCGCCCCCCGGCAATTAAGTGGATCCGGTTTTTTATCCCGCTACTCATACCGTGGGAATGAAGAGCGAAAATTTCACTGACTTCGTCGAATTCGCGTATTAACTGGTCTATAAATCTCGCGATTTATTCCGCCGATTCCCGTCTCTCTATGTCCGAGCGATAGCCGGTTTGTGCTGAAAGCGCCGCTCGAACGTCGCTGGTATTACTGCCGCTGCAGTCATGATCGTTTTATCAAGTGCGGGGAAGAAATGAGCCAACTATACAACGTATACGCACAAAGGTCGCAGGAAACGAGAAGGTAAAAGAGTTGAAGGAAAAAGCCACCTTCGTTGCAAACTCGAGAATTGTACACAATGCGGTGGCGCCTTAACCGAACTGATGCAAGGCGAACCCGAACACATGCCTTGCGTATGCTCAATATTGTTCTTCTTCGTCGCGAAGCGAAAGTGGGGAAAGGAAAGACTCTCTAAAGGTACGGCGAAACCGATCGCCGGTTCTGCCGACCTGTCGCCAAGCGATTGCAGCTTCAACCTGTTCCTATGTGAGCATAGGAATTGCCCCGTTTGATATTTTGCTAATTTTTTCGCCAGCTAGAAACCAGGTTGACAACCGTCGACGAACGCACGTTCCTTGCGTTTGTCTTATCGGAATTAATAAAATACACCGAAGGATCGTGGCCTCGTGTGCGCTGCTTCGTTTATAGGTGTAAGTGCAACGCGCTGCAGGTATCGTGTATATACAGCCGCGCGATTTGCGTTAAATCATTATTAACATGCGTAATCTGTGAGGGAAAGGTGGTTACCAGACCCCACCGCGCGTCTATGCATATAGCTACAGGTTTGCATTGATCGGTAAGATGTTTACCAACCGTATATCAATAATACGTGGAAAAAAAACAAAACGGTGAAAAATTACTGTTCGTCTTCTCAAGTTGAATCAGCATAAACAATGCGACGAGTAACGATAATGTTTCTTCCAAACCTGAATGTATTGCGGGCATGAATTGTTATTTAAGGATATCGTGAGATAAAAATTATTGATTTTGCAAGTTTTCCTCAACAATGTCTTACTTAATTCTTTTACACTTCCCCGCTTTTTCTATAAATATATATTCAATATTAAACAAACACTCACGATCAATTATCCTCCGATAGCAAAAATTTTTCAGAATATAAATATGGTATAACGTAAAGCTTGTAGTGTGTGACGACCGCAGCTGTAATTCGATGAGCATGGATTTCCTTATATAAGAGATATTTTCGTGCGTAACGTACTTATCGCCTAATTACACATTATTGATGATAAAGACTTATTTGGTAACAGACTCACGTGTTGCAGGTACTATTAATTTCTAATTATCAAGCTTTATATACATTTGGAGTATGGCTGTGGGGGAATATTTGAACGTGTGCTCTTCAAACATACTCTTTAATTAAAACACGTTATAATGTTGTAACGATGGAAATTTTGTTTCCCTTGATCGACGTCGTTTGTGCACAGACGCAAATAGAATGATTCTCGTGTATTTCTTTACGTCTCGTTTCTATGGCTCGTTCCATGCGTCAACCTTTGAAAACTATTCATTATATGCCTTATCACCGAAAGTCATTGTAGGAAAGTCGATGGCCAGTTGTTGGCGATCTAAATCCCTTGCTCAATGCCCAATTTATTCGACCCATGAAACCTAATGGAAGCGTGGCTATTTGAATTATAGTTTCGATTGCGCAGGAGTTAATTTATCGATGTGGAGTGACGGCGATCCGTAATCGGCGTTTAATCCGTACAGAGTAACCGGTTCGGATAAACACGGCAACAATCTCAGTGAATCGCTATTAAAAGAAATAAGCTGCGGCAAGAATTTCGTCAATGAAATTACACTGGTCTAACAGCCGCCAAGTTTGTGATCAATGCTATCACCGATCAAACGAGCTACAACGAAATTGGTGACACACATTGCATGCAAAAATATGCCTACGTGTCATGATGGCGCAGTATCGGTTAAAAAATACCGTTGTTTCTCCACGCATGCGAGCGGGAGCTTGAAAATTTTGTAATATATTTCAAGTCTCAATCGTTTTGGCAATTTTCTATTTTAATCAAGCTAAAACGTACTTTGCACCTGTATCTTATACCTCCACGGTTCATTGTATCGAAACGACCGTTGGCAAACAAATACATGTAGAGAAAAATAAACGGGTCCTATTTTTTCCCCGTTTTTTACATCCCTCTCTCTCTCTCTCTGTATTTTTTTTTTTTCTTTGTCTCCACGATTCATTTGGAATAATTTAATTCAGCGTTCCAAAGTCCAATTTCTGTCTTCTGACGTCGATTCATATTATAATATAACCAAGTGATGTTCAACGTCCGACCTTCAGAATAGCGGTACAGCAGCAAGGGGGGACCGGTTATAATAATCGCAATGTAATCTACTACAACCGTATTGGTACAATACGCGCGAATATTTATGAAAGCACTTCGGTGTAGCTTTCGGACATCTTGGATATCGCGGTTACGAGCTGGTGTACCATCAAGCTAATCGCCCTCGTCGTCATGCAACGTGATTACGTAACGAAAGTACATCCGCATTTCTGGAGAGAGTATACCGACGCGGGCATTTTATATAAACTCATTCGAAAATCGGATGACGTTTCGAAATCGGCGTGGTGCATTCGAGATTGGAAAACTACCGCGGGACAACATGGCGGCGGTGAGAGGTGTCTATAGGTACCGAATGACCGATCGAAACGAAACGATCGTTTGTAATGGTTTGATGATAGTTATACGACCACCTCCATGGCAGCAGCGCCTTTCTTAACAGGATGCGACAAGGTCGTACCACACGCGTGTTGACCTTCAGGCATCATTAAATTGAAAATAAGCATGAGGTCAGATGTACTAATTTGACTAAAATACGCATACAACCAATAAATGTCGGCTTCGCTGGGCAAACCGGCAAAAATCGATATGGTTTCTAGCTGGCGGTGGTTAAAAATCAACGATATTCTCATAGGCTGAAAAAAAAAGATGTCAATAACTTTTGATAATTTTCACGTGTAACCGCCGCACGCGTCTGCGTAAGCAGGCATGGCGATGAATAAAGCTAACGAAAACAATAATCATAATTTAACGCTTCAGACCCCGAAATTTAATACGTATTTTATTTAGCGATAGACTGTATTATACAAGCCTTTATCTGTATATATATATATACAATGTATACCTATACCTATACACGAACGTGCGGCTAACATATATACACCAATTACGTTCTAAGTTTTCTAACAGAATAACAAATTGCGCGAGATAATTATTTGCGCAATTCTAAGACTCGGAGGAACGTCATGTAAAAATTTACAACGCAAAACCTATCGCAAGTCTGAGAAAGATTGCAGCTATCTTTTACACGCTGCACTGAGTTTAGTGTTTCGGTACTCTGCTAAATATTATATCTCAACAACTATGGCCACAACGTAACCCAACGAACGAAACAGTTGTTACATGGCAAGTATGATCAACTGCACACGATTGTTACTGGCAATTAATGCCTTTTTCACTTATTCGATCAACAACAAAGATATTTGAATGGATGTTTTGCAAATTAGTCATATTTACACTGTACTTCTATACATACAGTTGCGCAAATACGATGTATAATAATATCGCAATTATGATATAGCAAATACCCGATATTTCTGCGATGTACTCGTAATTATTTTCGTTGGAATTGAGAACGTAATGTGAATTACAGACATGTTTTTTCTAAACGACGAATCGACAGCTGCAATGATAGGTAACTTCTAGCTTTAACGTCTCGTCAACGCCAAAATTTTTCTTCCGCTGAATATTAGATCCGACAAAAACGTCGCAAATTCTAGACTTGAATCTGAGATCCTGATTTAAATACCTTGCACGGTATTCGTGTTCAGACTACGCGCGCTGAGTTGGTAAGTGGTACAGCTAGCTACTCAGGACGGTTGATAATAAAATTACACGCCCCGCATTGAAAAGGACCCACGTGACATCCGTCGGAAGAAAACGGTCAAGGTACCAATTTTTACGCAATTCAATATGCTTGTAGTTTTATCGAAGTGGAGATGTCCCTGCGAAGTACTTGGAAAAATTACAGTGAAAAATGACGGAGTCAAAACAGGTGTTAAAGGAGTTCAAAATCACGTTCGGGCAACTATGGATTCAAAAATTATAAATCCACCATGTGGATTAATTATTTTGCGAATTATGAGGCGAATCGTTGAACTGGTCTTAGAAATTTGATTCTTTTCAAATCCGTCTGGTTGCTTTGCATACAGATGTAATTGTATGATCCTGAAAGTTAAAAAAAATACATTTACTACAAAAATACCGGTTCCAGAATTTCTAATGTGCAGCAAAACGCAGTTTTACTACCTGATACGAAAATCGGACATGTAACAAAAATAGCAAAATTTTCAAGAGATCATCACTCGTACAAATCAATGTGGTTTCATTTCAATAGCATAATTTTCGCACAGGCGCTGCGTGTACGTGCAGAATATCGAACCGAACTTATAATAATCTATTCAACAAGACCGGTTCAGTGTAGCGATGATTCATAGAGCGCTCAAACTACAAGCTTACGATCCCAGTCCCTCAAAATTTACATGATGTAAATTATTGTCCACTTGAGAGTAGAGAATTTATGAATTCATTGAAACTGAATTATTTTATTCCGAACGTTCGATTAATCCAGTGAGACGCGCAACCAGTTTCGAGATCTTAAAATAGTCGCATGGCCTCCGCTTTTGCGAATTTCTTCGACGCGGGTTTTCTCTTCGATAAATCCACGGGGATTTCGAAACGTGCAAGAATTCATCATTAGGTTATCTTTCTCGGAGCTATTTCGCCTGGAGCGACCTCTCTTGGCGCTCGTCGGTTTTTCTAAACGCGTTTCACGTTGCGCCTGGCGAACGGGTCGACGGCAATCCAACGTACACCCTAAAATATCACCTTCTCCTTTCACCCCTAGGCTTAAGTTTATGCTTCCACCTAGCGGCTGACTCGCGAGATGTTGTCGACAGGCGATCCTTGATCGGCTGCTAGTAGCTGGTAAGGTGTAAGCTAGTTCTGAGCCGAGGAAGATGTCATGGAGCCAAAGCTCAAAGAGGATGAAGGGATCGAGGCCAGAGGCACGTAATTATTTGAAATAAATCCCGACTACACGACATGCATGAAATACTAACGAAGAGTCAGTCAAAGCGAAACTACAAGCAGAAGAGTGTTATTCGGCGGCATTACTTGCTACGTGCAAAAAGGAAACTGGCTATTCTCGATTCAGTCACGGCAGAGCTGCGGCTTCTCATTGGTTCTTGCCAATCATCCTTGTCGTATGATTGGCCGGTAACCAAGCCAGCTCTGACTGCTCGAATAAGAGAATACATCTCATCTGTCAAATAGCGTCTCGAATCTTGAATAATTTCGGGGTTGAAAAACACATAACGTGCAAACCAATCGAGGCAAAATTTAGTGTCTGATTGTATGGAGATTAATGATGTTTGGATTACTTTGAGCGATAGAATGGGTGAGAAAACGTACAGGAAAGTTTGATGCCGATGCACAGGTTCAGGTTATGTCTCTCGCTTCCACGGTTCATTCAACCTGTGGTGGAAATTTGAACTGTTTTTCAATAAATATATTGTTTTTTTGCGGGGTCATTTTTAACTGTAATTTACTGTGACTGGATTTAATATTCAACTTATCGATTACTACATGTTTGATCGTTTGTCTCCCTTCAGAGAAAATCCAGGAGCGAAAGAAGATGAATGGGAAGATGGATGAGGTATATGATTTGTTAGAAATGTTGAGGGGTATCGAAGGATGCAAGGACATAAACGCCTTTCTTCTTTCGATGAGCAGTGCCATAGATATCTGCTTGGCAATGAAGCAGTCTGGTTGGTTTGCATTTCAAGTTCCATTTAAGATTAGATTCTTATATCTGTTGTTTAGCATTCATGCTTTCTTTTCAATTCTCTTTTCCTTGTCTGCTAAAAAATCTTTCGCCAAATTATTTAAATGCATTGAACAATTCAATTAATCGGATTGAAATTTGTTGAATCATCTGTTGAATAAATTTCTATGTTTCTTGCAACTATAGGATGCTTGCCGCTGTTGATCAAACTCATAAATGCACGCGGTCATGATACAGAAGCTAAAGAAATAACGTCCCAAGTATTTCACAACATAATACAAGCCACAGCTGACAGAAGTACAGAGCAGCCAGAAACTAGGATCTACAATCTTTTGGAACAATTGAAAGATTATTGTCAAATGCTTAGATCAATCCCTGAGACTGAGCATTCCCCACCTGGTAAGCAGCATCCTGCTAATATCATTCCTGGCAACTCAGGGCAGTAAAAAAAAAAAACTGCTGAAGATTAAAACTTGCAACCGTCTTTGTAGATTAATTGCTTTTAAGACTCTGTTATGGTTGTATTTTAAGAGACCTTAAACGTTACTCTATACTATATTATTCGATTTTCATTGCTTCAACAAATGGATATGCTTGGTTTTACAGAAGATGTAAACGACCAGCCAGTCGATTACAGTCAAAAATATTTGGAACCAAACCCTGTAGTCCAGAATAAAATCCCCTGCAATTCAAATAATCAACCCATCGATTACAGCATGAAATACTATGAAAACAATTCATTAAATCAAGATGATGTGTCCAACGATGGTAAAGTCCAAGGCACAGTTGATTATGGTAAACGATTTTCAGAGCCGACATGTACCCTACACCAGAACAGTCCACAAAATGATGAACAGGTTCAGCCGATACAATACTCGACAAGGTATTCAGAGAAAAACTCTATGCTACAGCCGAGTGATGTCGCTGATGAGACTGAAACTATAAGAATACCGAAAAAAGAAAATTCAGACTCAAGCTCAAAGCCGGATGTCTTTGGCGTTTATGCAGAAACGGATTTAGACCAACCGACTGACTACAGTTTGCGATATGCAGAGGATGATACAGATGAAGAGGAGAAACAGAATTCAGGATACTTTGCTGAAAATGAGCAAGCTTTTGTACCAGAAGATACGATAAAGACTTACTGCACAGAAGGCACCCCTTACGAAACACCTTTCAACTTCTCGACTGCGACATCGATGTCAGACTTGCGTGTTGATGATTCAAAGGACACGGATGTTTCCAAGAAAAACCCAATGAAAATCGTCGAAAACAATTCAAAGGATAACGAATCTACCTTCGAACCCAGTCCAGAAGAATCAAACGGTCAAATCGTCGCTAATAATGAATCCGAAAGTCGAAAAAACGTTTCTGAACGCAGCTCTGACCAAGTATCTCCAGAAAAGTCTGATAAATATTGTGAAGAAGTTGTGGATAAAGAAGGTTTGCCTTTAAAGACTGGTTTGACTAATTTTTTGCTCGACTGACCTCAAAAAATGTTTTATTATTAGTCCCGTGCATGCTTGTGCTTGATGTGAGCTTTAAATTACAGGAAAGATGGTTACATTTGGGGGAGAGGATCATTACGCCGAAGAAACGCCTCTCATGTTTTCTCGGACCAGTTCTCTTGGTTCTCTGGGTGGGTTTGAACAGCATTCTATCCACGACGATCGCAGCTCGGTTGTCAGCGATTTTAGGTACTCAAAAGTTATGCCATAGAATTAATTCTTTTCTATTCAGCCAAAGAACGTATATTATATACATATGAATTAATTTTAATCCAAGTAGCTGGCGCACGAGCGGAATTGTTTCTCCTAGTGAGTTACCTGATTCGCCGACACAAACGGTACCACCGAGCCCTCGTCACAACAAATCCCAACCTGAATTCACCAACAGGTCTCAAGACGAAACTTCTAAATTACCTGCGCATCGTTTGTGTGAGCATAAAGGTAAAATCTATTTTCAAATTATTTTTGTTAACAGAGCATACATGGCATCAGGCTTCTTAAAAGAAAACTCATTTCAGCGAATGGCAGATCGAACGCGACAAAGCGTAGCGTTTTTGAAGACGATATTGCAGCGTTTAAGGAGGAGTCTACTCCAATAGATTTCTCAGCTGCAACAAGTCTCAGTTCGCTGACAATTGACGACGAGCCTAAAATCGCTAATGATTCGAAGTTCAAAGAGAATAGGGAAAAATTGGGAGAAGCAATTCCAGAAGAAAGGGAAGAAACCTCACCTACACGGCTTGAACATCAAGACACAATAAAGATCGCAGAGATCGACGAAGTCAGTGAAGGAGAGGATGACGAAGGAATGCTGGATGCCTGCATAAACATCGGGATGCAAAGCATAATGTGAGTTTCATGATTTTCTTATATGTTTATTATTCTATTTATGAATTTTTCTGTTTTCTTATTGTGAATCAGTTTGCAAAATTGTATCGTTTTCATATCATGCACGTAGAAACCGTAAAGACGAGCAAAAACCGTCGGTAAATAGCGACGAGATAGCAGATATAGTTGAGACCGTGGACACAGATCAAGAAACAGATGGGGATGAAGATGACGATATGCTGGCTGCATGTATCAGCATAGGAATGCATTCCACATTCCGGTACACTTTTATTAATTAAACGGTAGATCTTGCCTTTTTGTCTTCCTTTTTTACTTTAAAATGAATCGTCGGTACTTTTTTCGCCAAAAAATGAAGTTCCATACCTTCTTTCAGAAAATATTGTAATTTCTCTATAATCTTCCAACTATCGCTCACTCTTCAGGAATCGCAAAGAAGACCAAAAAGGCTCCGAATCCTCGGACATTGCAAGTGTAGCTGAAGTGGTTGATGTGGGGGAAATCAGCGATGAACATGACGACGACGAAGGCATGCTGGCTGCCTGTATTAATATTGGAATACAAAGAGCGATGTAATTTTTTCACCAATCAATAAGGGCTAAATACAAAATCATTCAATTCATGTCCACTGCATGATAATCTTTCTTTCCAGTAATCGACAAGAGGACCCCAAAACAATACTAAAGCCTGAGATCGCAAACTCCGTGGAGCCTGAAGATTCTCTCAAAATCAGCGACGTAGATAGTGATGGTGAAGAAATGTTGGCCGCTTGCATAAACGTTGGGATACAAAGCATGTGAGTAAATATTTTTACTGAACAGAGTACCTCGAATTAATTTAACTGCATTTGAGGAACAATAACATTAATTCTCAGACACAAACAATCTCTAAGAAGAAGCAGTATGACGAAGCCTCCCATTCAACCGGTCAGCAATCTGACGAGGTATCAGACAAGTTCTGCACTGAATCATTTGGACGGTGGCTTAACAACGTTTCCTGGTAACCACAGACAGACGTTGAAGGGTCTTAAAGGTAGACCTGATGACACAGCGATTCCAGACAGCATTCATATATACTGCACAGAAGATACTCCTGCCAACATATCTCCGGCTGGTTCGCATTCTAATCTTTCGGTATTGTCTATGCTGAGCTCGCCCGGAATCGTGGAAAAGAGCTGCGAGCCCAGGATCATGGAGAGTAACGGTACGTAATGTTTTGAGAAAGGAAACTTTAAATTTGGTAACTAAGCTACTTCAAAACGTGTTTTATTCCATCAATGGATGTGAATCGAAGTAAATGGTCTTATTTTTCAACTTTTACATTCTTTCGATTTTGCTGTTCCATTTACATCATTCAACTAATACCAAAAAATGTTGAAATATTGATTACAGCTGGGCGCTCGGATATTTTGGCTATCGACAGTCTGACGCTTTCCGAAGAGGACGACGTTATCGTAGCTAAGCTAATAGAGTCGGGAATGCGTAAGGTATGGACTACGAACAACAAGGCAAATTCGTTTCCTCGATAGAAATTGAATAATGCCGTAGACGATGAACTTCTACTATTTTACTGCGATTGGTTTTAGGTGCAGCTCAACGGCAATCCAGCCTGTGGAATCACGCTCCCTGTTTCCAGTAAAAGTGACCAAGAAAGACCGTGCCGAACTCCATCAACTTCTCCAGCCGAGCCTGTTTTTATTAAACCTAAAAAAGGTGGTTTGCCCGATTGAGAAGAAATGGTAGATTGCATAGAATTTAGAACAATATTAACATCGAATATAAGATTCGCCAAATTCGAATGATACAGGGCCTCTCAGATCCCAGTCTCCGGAAGATGGGCGAAGATATGAAGCCACGACTTTCGCGACGCTTGACGTGGCAAGCCGAAACTGCAAGAGTCTGGATATTACGCCTGTTTCAACCGAATTGAAATGTTCTAAACACGGTGAGTTCACTAGAAAAATAGAAGAACAAAACCAAGCTCTTTGTCCACAATCAAATTCCACTATGAATAACAACTTTATTGTGTTCTGTGCGGTTAAGAAAAATTTTGCCTATTATTTTTATAATCTGTGATTAGTGTGGCGAATAATTCGAAAGTTTCTAAGTCATCTTCGGTTTTGCATCGATTAAAGATAATTCCCGCAATGTTTCCTTCACAGAATATATGTTACAATATGTTTATGTTTTCTTTGGTTTTATGAATCGTTTCTTGAAAGCCATAAGTTACAGTACGCCGTAGACCCGTGAATAATTTCAATCGGATTTCGCTTACGTTTCAGATTTCGATACGGAATAGAAAAAATGCTGCGACGCTATTTGGCGCTTGAGACGAGAATCTGGATGAAAACAACATATATTATATTCAACTGACGAAGATATTTGTCAACCAGTTTAATACAACATCTAGACAATACAAGTTTCCAGTATTTCCTGAATTCTTCCGCAATTCACTAACGTTTTGGAATGGCCGCCCAACTATCTCATTACTTGTTTCTATTAATATCATGTCGCATTTTATTTCGTAAAACACCTGTATTCTGTAACTATTCCTATTTCTTTCATTGGCGTACTTCATGTTGAACACGTATTTTTTGTGCAGTCAATAAGCGATTTGCTTTCACTTTATTTGTAGCTCCTGTATATAAAGAATTACATTGTGTGATTAAATTTCATAAATGATACCGATGGTTGTAATTGAATTTATAAACCTTGTAAGTCCTATCCGTACTTATAGAAAACTAGGTATGTAAGTGTTACGTGTCGGTAACAGTTGATATGGCAACCATCACAGCGTCATCCAACACTTGACGTAATAAACGTCAGATTGCGCGTGATTAAACGCACTGATTTTGACGGTCGATCTGAAGTGACGACCGCAGGCTCTTCAATTTTCTTGGTATTTTCTTGCGGTAACCCCTTTGCATTTTTGGCGAAAATTTTCGCGATTTTGAAAAGTGCAGGAATAAATTCATTCTGGCACTATTTCGACGTAATTTTGCGAGAGAAATCGATTGGGCGCAGTCCCAATACGCTGCGATCAACGCATCGAAAGTTAGAGCCAAAAAACGAGAACCTGAGTTTTCGACATTTTTCAGCAGGTGCTTTTTCCTTCGTAACTTCTCTCCTGTTGATCCCACGCTCTTTTTGCTGTGTTTTCTGAGTTCCTGGTGGTCCAATTGGTCAGGTAAGGGTCATTAGAATCGAATCTGAGACCAAAAATTTTTTGGTCGAAAAATGAAAAAAACGTAAGGCTAACCCCTTTGCATTTTTGGCGAAAATTTTCGCGATTTTGAAAAGTGCAGGAATAAATTCTTTCTGGCACTATTTCGACGTAATTTTGCGAGAGAAATCGATTGGGCGCAGTCCCAATACGCTGCGATCAACGCATCGAAAGTTAGAGCCAAAAAACGAGAACCTGAGTTTTCGACATTTTTCAGCAGGTGCTTTTTCCTTCGTAACTTCTCTCCTGTTGATCCCACGCTCTTTTTGCTGTGTTTTCTGAGTTCCTGGTGGTCCAATTGGTCAGGTAAGGGTCATTAGAATCGAATCTGAGACCAAAAATTTTTTGGTCGAAAAATGAAAAAAACGTAAGGCTAACCCCTTTGCATTTTTGGCGAAAATTTTCGCGATTTTGAAAAGTGCAGGAATAAATTCTTTCTGGCACTATTTCGACGTAATTTTGCGAGAGAAATCGATTGGGCGCAGTCCCAATACGCTGCGATCAACGCATCGAAAGTTAGAGCCAAAAAACGAGAACCTGAGTTTTCGACATTTTTCAGCAGGTGCTTTTTCCTTCGTAACTTCTCTCCTGTTGATCCCACGCTCTTTTTGCTGTGTTTTCTGAGTTCCTGGTGGTCCAATTGGTCAGGTAAGGGTCATTAGAATCGAATCTGAGACCAAAAATTTTTTGGTCGAAAAATGAAAAAAAAGTAAGGCTAACCCCTTTGCATTTTTGGCGAAAATTTTCGCGATTTTGAAAAGTGCAGGAATAAATTCTTTCTGGCACTATTTCGACGTAATTTTGCGAGAGAAATCGATTGGGCGCAGTCCCAATACGCTGCGATCAACGCATCGAAAGTTAGAGCCAAAAAACGAGAACCTGAGTTTTCGACATTTTTCAGCAGGTGCTTTTTCCTTCGTAACTTCTCTCCTGTTGATCCCACGCTCTTTTTGCTGTGTTTTCTGAGTTCCTGGTGGTCCAATTGGTCAGGTAAGGGTCATTAGAATCGAATCTGAGACCAAAAATTTTTTGGTCGAAAAATGAAAAAAACGTAAGGCTAACCCCTTTGCATTTTTGGCGAAAATTTTCGCGATTTTGAAAAGTGCAGGAATAAATTCTTTCTGGCACTATTTCGACGTAATTTTGCGAGAGAAATCGATTGGGCGCAGTCCCAATACGCTGCGATCAACGCATCGAAAGTTAGAGCCAAAAAACGAGAACCTGAGTTTTCGACATTTTTCAGCAGGTGCTTTTTCCTTCGTAACTTCTCTCCTGTTGATCCCACGCTCTTTTTGCTGTGTTTTCTGAGTTCCTGGTGGTCCAATTGGTCAGGTAAGGATCATTAGAATCGAATCTGAGACCAAAAATTTTTTGGTCGAAAAATGAAAAAAACGTAAGGCTAACCCCTTTGCATTTTTGGCGAAAATTTTCGCGATTTTGAAAAGTGCAGGAATAAATTCTTTCTGGCACTATTTCGACGTAATTTTGCGAGAGAAATCGATTGGGCGCAGTCCCAATACGCTGCGATCAACGCATCGAAAGTTAGAGCCAAAAAACGAGAACCTGAGTTTTCGACATTTTTCAGCAGGTGCTTTTTCCTTCGTAACTTCTCTCCTGTTGATCCCACGCTCTTTTTGCTGTGTTTTCTGAGTTCCTGGTGGTCCAATTGGTCAGGTAAGGGTCATTAGAATCGAATCTGAGACCAAAAATTTTTTGGTCGAAAAATGAAAAAAACGTAAGGCTAACCCCTTTGCATTTTTGGCGAAAATTTTCGCGATTTTGAAAAGTGCAGGAATAAATTCTTTCTGGCACTATTTCGACGTAATTTTGCGAGAGAAATCGATTGGGCGCAGTCCCAATACGCTGCGATCTACGCATCGAAAGTTAGAGCCAAAAAACGAGAACCTGAGTTTTCGACATTTTTCAGCAGGTGCTTTTTCCTTCGTAACTTCTCTCCTGTTGATCCCACGCTCTTTTTGCTGTGTTTTCTGAGTTCCTGGTGGTCCAATTGGTCAGGTAAGGGTCATTAGAATCGAATCTGAGACCAAAAATTTTTTGGTCGAAAAATGAAAAAAAAGTAAGGCTAACCCCTTTGCATTTTTGGCGAAAATTTTCGCGATTTTGAAAAGTGCAGGAATAAATTCTTTCTGGCACTATTTCGACGTAATTTTGCGAGAGAAATCGATTGGGCGCAGTCCCAATACGCTGCGATCAACGCATCGAAAGTTAGAGCCAAAAAACGAGAACCTGAGTTTTCGACATTTTTCAGCAGGTGCTTTTTCCTTCGTAACTTCTCTCCTGTTGATCCCACGCTCTTTTTGCTGTGTTTTCTGAGTTCCTGGTGGTCCAATTGGTCAGGTAAGGGTCATTAGAATCGAATCTGAGACCAAAAATTTTTTGGTCGAAAAATGAAAAAAACGTAAGGCTAACCCCTTTGCATTTTTGGCGAAAATTTTCGCGATTTTGAAAAGTGCAGGAATAAATTCTTTCTGGCACTATTTCGACGTAATTTTGCGAGAGAAATCGATTGGGCGCAGTCCCAATACGCTGCGATCAACGCATCGAAAGTTAGAGCCAAAAAACGAGAACCTGAGTTTTCGACATTTTTCAGCAGGTGCTTTTTCCTTCGTAACTTCTCTCCTGTTGATCCCACGCTCTTTTTGCTGTGTTTTCTGAGTTCCTGGTGGTCCAATTGGTCAGGTAAGGGTCATTAGAATCGAATCTGAGACCAAAAATTTTTTGGTCGAAAAATGAAAAAAAAGTAAGGCTAACCCCTTTGCATTTTTGGCGAAAATTTTCGCGATTTTGAAAAGTGCAGGAATAAATTCTTTCTGGCACTATTTCGACGTAATTTTGCGAGAGAAATCGATTGGGCGCAGTCCCAATACGCTGCGATCAACGCATCGAAAGTTAGAGCCAAAAAACGAGAACCTGAGTTTTCGACATTTTTCAGCAGGTGCTTTTTCCTTCGTAACTTCTCTCCTGTTGATCCCACGCTCTTTTTGCTGTGTTTTCTGAGTTCCTGGTGGTCCAATTGGTCAGGTAAGGGTCATTAGAATCGAATCTGAGACCAAAAATTTTTTGGTCGAAAAATGAAAAAAACGTAAGGCTAACCCCTTTGCATTTTTGGCGAAAATTTTCGCGATTTTGAAAAGTGCAGGAATAAATTCTTTCTGGCACTATTTCGACGTAATTTTGCGAGAGAAATCGATTGGGCGCAGTCCCAATACGCTGCGATCAACGCATCGAAAGTTAGAGCCAAAAAACGAGAACCTGAGTTTTCGACATTTTTCAGCAGGTGCTTTTTCCTTCGTAACTTCTCTCCTGTTGATCCCACGCTCTTTTTGCTGTGTTTTCTGAGTTCCTGGTGGTCCAATTGGTCAGGTAAGGGTCATTAGAATCGAATCTGAGACCAAAAATTTTTTGGTCGAAAAATGAAAAAAACGTAAGGCTAACCCCTTTGCATTTTTGGCGAAAATTTTCGCGATTTTGAAAAGTGCAGGAATAAATTCTTTCTGGCACTATTTCGACGTAATTTTGCGAGAGAAATCGATTGGGCGCAGTCCCAATACGCTGCGATCAACGCATCGAAAGTTAGAGCCAAAAAACGAGAACCTGAGTTTTCGACATTTTTCAGCAGGTGCTTTTTCCTTCGTAACTTCTCTCCTGTTGATCCCACGCTCTTTTTGCTGTGTTTTCTGAGTTCCTGGTGGTCCAATTGGTCAGGTAAGGGTCATTAGAATCGAATCTGAGACCAAAAATTTTTTGGTCGAAAAATGAAAAAAAAGTAAGGCTAACCCCTTTGCATTTTTGGCGAAAATTTTCGCGATTTTGAAAAGTGCAGGAATAAATTCTTTCTGGCACTATTTCGACGTAATTTTGCGAGAGAAATCGATTGGGCGCAGTCCCAATACGCTGCGATCAACGCATCGAAAGTTAGAGCCAAAAAACGAGAACCTGAGTTTTCGACATTTTTCAGCAGGTGCTTTTTCCTTCGTAACTTCTCTCCTGTTGATCCCACGCTCTTTTTGCTGTGTTTTCTGAGTTCCTGGTGGTCCAATTGGTCAGGTAAGGGTCATTAGAATCGAATCTGAGACCAAAAATTTTTTGGTCGAAAAATGAAAAAAACGTAAGGCTAACCCCTTTGCATTTTTGGCGAAAATTTTCGCGATTTTGAAAAGTGCAGGAATAAATTCTTTCTGGCACTATTTCGACGTAATTTTGCGAGAGAAATCGATTGGGCGCAGTCCCAATACGCTGCGATCAACGCATCGAAAGTTAGAGCCAAAAAACGAGAACCTGAGTTTTCGACATTTTTCAGCAGGTGCTTTTTCCTTCGTAACTTCTCTCCTGTTGATCCCACGCTCTTTTTGCTGTGTTTTCTGAGTTCCTGGTGGTCCAATTGGTCAGGTAAGGGTCATTAGAATCGAATCTGAGACCAAAAATTTTTTGGTCGAAAAATGAAAAAAACGTAAGGCTAACCCCTTTGCATTTTTGGCGAAAATTTTCGCGATTTTGAAAAGTGCAGGAATAAATTCTTTCTGGCACTATTTCGACGTAATTTTGCGAGAGAAATCGATTTGGCGCAGTCCCAATACGCTGCGATCAACGCATCGAAAGTTAGAGCCAAAAAACGAGAACCTGAGTTTTCGACATTTTTCAGCAGGTGCTTTTTCCTTCGTAACTTCTCTCCTGTTGATCCCACGCTCTTTTTGCTGTGTTTTCTGAGTTCCTGGTGGTCCAATTGGTCAGGTAAGGGTCATTAGAATCGAATCTGAGACCAAAAATTTTTTGGTCGAAAAATGAAAAAAAAGTAAGGCTAACCCCTTTGCATTTTTGGCGAAAATTTTCGCGATTTTGAAAAGTGCAGGAATAAATTCTTTCTGGCACTATTTCGACGTAATTTTGCGAGAGAAATCGATTGGGCGCAGTCCCAATACGCTGCGATCAACGCATCGAAAGTTAGAGCCAAAAAACGAGAACCTGAGTTTTCGACATTTTTCAGCAGGTGCTTTTTCCTTCGTAACTTCTCTCCTGTTGATCCCACGCTCTTTTTGCTGTGTTTTCTGAGTTCCTGGTGGTCCAATTGGTCAGGTAAGGGTCATTAGAATCGAATCTGAGACCAAAAATTTTTTGGTCGAAAAATGAAAAAAAAGTAAGGCTAACCCCTTTGCATTTTTGGCGAAAATTTTCGCGATTTTGAAAAGTGCAGGAATAAATTCTTTCTGGCACTATTTCGACGTAATTTTGCGAGAGAAATCGATTGGGCGCAGTCCCAATACGCTGCGATCAACGCATCGAAAGTTAGAGCCAAAAAACGAGAACCTGAGTTTTCGACATTTTTCAGCAGGTGCTTTTTCCTTCGTAACTTCTCTCCTGTTGATCCCACGCTCTTTTTGCTGTGTTTTCTGAGTTCCTGGTGGTCCAATTGGTCAGGTAAGGGTCATTAGAATCGAATCTGAGACCAAAAATTTTTTGGTCGAAAAATGAAAAAAACGTAAGGCTAACCCCTTTGCATTTTTGGCGAAAATTTTCGCGATTTTGAAAAGTGCAGGAATAAATTCTTTCTGGCACTATTTCGACGTAATTTTGCGAGAGAAATCGATTGGGCGCAGTCCCAATACGCTGCGATCAACGCATCGAAAGTTAGAGCCAAAAAACGAGAACCTGAGTTTTCGACATTTTTCAGCAGGTGCTTTTTCCTTCGTAACTTCTCTCCTGTTGATCCCACGCTCTTTTTGCTGTGTTTTCTGAGTTCCTGGTGGTCCAATTGGTCAGGTAAGGGTCATTAGAATCGAATCTGAGACCAAAAATTTTTTGGTCGAAAAATGAAAAAAACGTAAGGCTAACCCCTTTGCATTTTTGGCGAAAATTTTCGCGATTTTGAAAAGTGCAGGAATAAATTCTTTCTGGCACTATTTCGACGTAATTTTGCGAGAGAAATCGATTGGGCGCAGTCCCAATACGCTGCGATCAACGCATCGAAAGTTAGAGCCAAAAAACGAGAACCTGAGTTTTCGACATTTTTCAGCAGGTGCTTTTTCCTTCGTAACTTCTCTCCTGTTGATCCCACGCTCTTTTTGCTGTGTTTTCTGAGTTCCTGGTGGTCCAATTGGTCAGGTAAGGGTCATTAGAATCGAATCTGAGACCAAAAATTTTTTGGTCGAAAAATGAAAAAAACGTAAGGCTAACCCCTTTGCATTTTTGGCGAAAATTTTCGCGATTTTGAAAAGTGCAGGAATAAATTCTTTCTGGCACTATTTCGACGTAATTTTGCGAGAGAAATCGATTTGGCGCAGTCCCAATACGCTGCGATCAACGCATCGAAAGTTAGAGCCAAAAAACGAGAACCTGAGTTTTCGACATTTTTCAGCAGGTGCTTTTTCCTTCGTAACTTCTCTCCTGTTGATCCCACGCTCTTTTTGCTGTGTTTTCTGAGTTCCTGGTGGTCCAATTGGTCAGGTAAGGGTCATTAGAATCGAATCTGAGACCAAAAATTTTTTGGTCGAAAAATGAAAAAAAAGTAAGGCTAACCCCTTTGCATTTTTGGCGAAAATTTTCGCGATTTTGAAAAGTGCAGGAATAAATTCTTTCTGGCACTATTTCGACGTAATTTTGCGAGAGAAATCGATTGGGCGCAGTCCCAATACGCTGCGATCAACGCATCGAAAGTTAGAGCCAAAAAACGAGAACCTGAGTTTTCGACATTTTTCAGCAGGTGCTTTTTCCTTCGTAACTTCTCTCCTGTTGATCCCACGCTCTTTTTGCTGTGTTTTCTGAGTTCCTGGTGGTCCAATTGGTCAGGTAAGGGTCATTAGAATCGAATCTGAGACCAAAAATTTTTTGGTCGAAAAATGAAAAAAAAGTAAGGCTAACCCCTTTGCATTTTTGGCGAAAATTTTCGCGATTTTGAAAAGTGCAGGAATAAATTCTTTCTGGCACTATTTCGACGTAATTTTGCGAGAGAAATCGATTGGGCGCAGTCCCAATACGCTGCGATCAACGCATCGAAAGTTAGAGCCAAAAAACGAGAACCTGAGTTTTCGACATTTTTCAGCAGGTGCTTTTTCCTTCGTAACTTCTCTCCTGTTGATCCCACGCTCTTTTTGCTGTGTTTTCTGAGTTCCTGGTGGTCCAATTGGTCAGGTAAGGGTCATTAGAATCGAATCTGAGACCAAAAATTTTTTGGTCGAAAAATGAAAAAAACGTAAGGCTAACCCCTTTGCATTTTTGGCGAAAATTTTCGCGATTTTGAAAAGTGCAGGAATAAATTCTTTCTGGCACTATTTCGACGTAATTTTGCGAGAGAAATCGATTGGGCGCAGTCCCAATACGCTGCGATCAACGCATCGAAAGTTAGAGCCAAAAAACGAGAACCTGAGTTTTCGACATTTTTCAGCAGGTGCTTTTTCCTTCGTAACTTCTCTCCTGTTGATCCCACGCTCTTTTTGCTGTGTTTTCTGAGTTCCTGGTGGTCCAATTGGTCAGGTAAGGGTCATTAGAATCGAATCTGAGACCAAAAATTTTTTGGTCGAAAAATGAAAAAAACGTAAGGCTAACCCCTTTGCATTTTTGGCGAAAATTTTCGCGATTTTGAAAAGTGCAGGAATAAATTCTTTCTGGCACTATTTCGACGTAATTTTGCGAGAGAAATCGATTGGGCGCAGTCCCAATACGCTGCGATCAACGCATCGAAAGTTAGAGCCAAAAAACGAGAACCTGAGTTTTCGACATTTTTCAGCAGGTGCTTTTTCCTTCGTAACTTCTCTCCTGTTGATCCCACGCTCTTTTTGCTGTGTTTTCTGAGTTCCTGGTGGTCCAATTGGTCAGGTAAGGGTCATTAGAATCGAATCTGAGACCAAAAATTTTTTGGTCGAAAAATGAAAAAAACGTAAGGCTAACCCCTTTGCATTTTTGGCGAAAATTTTCGCGATTTTGAAAAGTGCAGGAATAAATTCTTTCTGGCACTATTTCGACGTAATTTTGCGAGAGAAATCGATTGGGCGCAGTCCCAATACGCTGCGATCAACGCATCGAAAGTTAGAGCCAAAAAACGAGAACCTGAGTTTTCGACATTTTTCAGCAGGTGCTTTTTCCTTCGTAACTTCTCTCCTGTTGATCCCACGCTCTTTTTGCTGTGTTTTCTGAGTTCCTGGTGGTCCAATTGGTCAGGTAAGGGTCATTAGAATCGAATCTGAGACCAAAAATTTTTTGGTCGAAAAATGAAAAAAACGTAAGGCTAACCCCTTTGCATTTTTGGCGAAAATTTTCGCGATTTTGAAAAGTGCAGGAATAAATTCTTTCTGGCACTATTTCGACGTAATTTTGCGAGAGAAATCGATTTGGCGCAGTCCCAATACGCTGCGATCAACGCATCGAAAGTTAGAGCCAAAAAACGAGAACCTGAGTTTTCGACATTTTTCAGCAGGTGCTTTTTCCTTCGTAACTTCTCTCCTGTTGATCCCACGCTCTTTTTGCTGTGTTTTCTGAGTTCCTGGTGGTCCAATTGGTCAGGTAAGGGTCATTAGAATCGAATCTGAGACCAAAAATTTTTTGGTCGAAAAATGAAAAAAAAGTAAGGCTAACCCCTTTGCATTTTTGGCGAAAATTTTCGCGATTTTGAAAAGTGCAGGAATAAATTCTTTCTGGCACTATTTCGACGTAATTTTGCGAGAGAAATCGATTGGGCGCAGTCCCAATACGCTGCGATCAACGCATCGAAAGTTAGAGCCAAAAAACGAGAACCTGAGTTTTCGACATTTTTCAGCAGGTGCTTTTTCCTTCGTAACTTCTCTCCTGTTGATCCCACGCTCTTTTTGCTGTGTTTTCTGAGTTCCTGGTGGTCCAATTGGTCAGGTAAGGGTCATTAGAATCGAATCTGAGACCAAAAATTTTTTGGTCGAAAAATGAAAAAAAAGTAAGGCTAACCCCTTTGCATTTTTGGCGAAAATTTTCGCGATTTTGAAAAGTGCAGGAATAAATTCTTTCTGGCACTATTTCGACGTAATTTTGCGAGAGAAATCGATTGGGCGCAGTCCCAATACGCTGCGATCAACGCATCGAAAGTTAGAGCCAAAAAACGAGAACCTGAGTTTTCGACATTTTTCAGCAGGTGCTTTTTCCTTCGTAACTTCTCTCCTGTTGATCCCACGCTCTTTTTGCTGTGTTTTCTGAGTTCCTGGTGGTCCAATTGGTCAGGTAAGGGTCATTAGAATCGAATCTGAGACCAAAAATTTTTTGGTCGAAAAATGAAAAAAACGTAAGGCTAACCCCTTTGCATTTTTGGCGAAAATTTTCGCGATTTTGAAAAGTGCAGGAATAAATTCTTTCTGGCACTATTTCGACGTAATTTTGCGAGAGAAATCGATTGGGCGCAGTCCCAATACGCTGCGATCAACGCATCGAAAGTTAGAGCCAAAAAACGAGAACCTGAGTTTTCGACATTTTTCAGCAGGTGCTTTTTCCTTCGTAACTTCTCTCCTGTTGATCCCACGCTCTTTTTGCTGTGTTTTCTGAGTTCCTGGTGGTCCAATTGGTCAGGTAAGGGTCATTAGAATCGAATCTGAGACCAAAAATTTTTTGGTCGAAAAATGAAAAAAACGTAAGGCTAACCCCTTTGCATTTTTGGCGAAAATTTTCGCGATTTTGAAAAGTGCAGGAATAAATTCTTTCTGGCACTATTTCGACGTAATTTTGCGAGAGAAATCGATTGGGCGCAGTCCCAATACGCTGCGATCAACGCATCGAAAGTTAGAGCCAAAAAACGAGAACCTGAGTTTTCGACATTTTTCAGCAGGTGCTTTTTCCTTCGTAACTTCTCTCCTGTTGATCCCACGCTCTTTTTGCTGTGTTTTCTGAGTTCCTGGTGGTCCAATTGGTCAGGTAAGGGTCATTAGAATCGAATCTGAGACCAAAAATTTTTTGGTCGAAAAATGAAAAAAACGTAAGGCTAACCCCTTTGCATTTTTGGCGAAAATTTTCGCGATTTTGAAAAGTGCAGGAATAAATTCTTTCTGGCACTATTTCGACGTAATTTTGCGAGAGAAATCGATTTGGCGCAGTCCCAATACGCTGCGATCAACGCATCGAAAGTTAGAGCCAAAAAACGAGAACCTGAGTTTTCGACATTTTTCAGCAGGTGCTTTTTCCTTCGTAACTTCTCTCCTGTTGATCCCACGCTCTTTTTGCTGTGTTTTCTGAGTTCCTGGTGGTCCAATTGGTCAGGTAAGGGTCATTAGAATCGAATCTGAGACCAAAAATTTTTTGGTCAAAAAATGAAAAAAAAGTAAGGCTAACCCCTTTGCATTTTTGGCGAAAATTTTCGCGATTTTGAAAAGTGCAGGAATAATTTCTTTCTGGCACTATTTCGACGTAATTTTGCGAGAGAAATCGATTGGGCGCAGTCCCAATACGCTGCGATCAACGCATCGAAAGTTAGAGCCAAAAAACGAGAACCTGAGTTTTCGACATTTTTCAGCAGGTGCTTTTTCCTTCGTAACTTCTCTCCTGTTGATCCCACGCTCTTTTTGCTGTGTTTTCTGAGTTCCTGGTGGTCCAATTGGTCAGGTAAGGGTCATTAGAATCGAATCTGAGACCAAAAATTTTTTGGTCGAAAAATGAAAAAAACGTAAGGCTAACCCCTTTGCATTTTTGGCGAAAATTTTCGCGATTTTGAAAAGTGCAGGAATAAATTCTTTCCGGCGCTATTTCGACGTAATTTTGCGAGAGAAATCGATTGGGCGCAGTCCCAATACGCTGCGATCAACGCATCGAAAGTTAGAGCCAAAAAACGAGAACCTGAGTTTTCGACATTTTTCAGCAGGTGCTTTTTCCTTCGTAACTTCTCTCCTGTTGATCCCACGCTCTTTTTGCTGTGTTTTCTGAGTTCCTGGTGGTCCAATTGGTCAGGTAAGGGTCATTAGAATCGAATCTGAGACCAAAAATTTTTTGGTCGAAAAATGAAAAAAAAGTAAGGCTAACCCCTTTGCATTTTTGGCGAAAATTTTTGCGATTTTGAAAAGTGCAGGAATAAATTCTTTCTGGCACTATTTCGACGTAATTTTGCGAGAGAAATCGATTGGGCGCAGTCCCAATACGCTGCGATCAACGCATCGAAAGTTAGAGCCAAAAAACGAGAACCTGAGTTTTCGACATTTTTCAGCAGGTGCTTTTTCCTTCGTAACTTCTCTCCTGTTGATCCCACGCTCTTTTTGCTGTGTTTTCTGAGTTCCTGGTGGTCCAATTGGTCAGGTAAGGGTCATTAGAATCGAATCTGAGACCAAAAATTTTTTGGTCGAAAAATGAAAAAAAAGTAAGGCTAACCCCTTTGCATTTTTGGCGAAAATTTTCGCGATTTTGAAAAGTGCAGGAATAAATTCTTTCTGGCACTATTTCGACGTAATTTTGCGAGAGAAATCGATTGGGCGCAGTCCCAATACGCTGCGATCAACGCATCGAAAGTTAGAGCCAAAAAACGAGAACCTGAGTTTTCGACATTTTTCAGCAGGTGCTTTTTCCTTCGTAACTTCTCTCCTGTTGATCCCACGCTCTTTTTGCTGTGTTTTCTGAGTTCCTGGTGGTCCAATTGGTCAGGTAAGGGTCATTAGAATCGAATCTGAGACCAAAAATTTTTTGGTCGAAAAATGAAAAAAAAGTAAGGCTAACCCCTTTGCATTTTTGGCGAAAATTTTCGCGATTTTGAAAAGTGCAGGAATAAATTCTTTCTGGCACTATTTCGACGTAATTTTGCGAGAGAAATCGATTGGGCGCACTCCCAATACGCTGCGATCAACGCATCGAAAGTTAGAGTCAAAAAACGAGAACCTGAGTTTTCGACATTTTTCAGCAGGTGCTTTTTCCTTCGTAACTTCTCTCCTGTTGATCCCACGCTCTTTTTGCTGTGTTTTCTGAGTTCCTGGTGGTCCAATTGGTCAGGTAAGGGTCATTAGAATCGAATCTGAGACCAAAAATTTTTTGGTCGAAAAATGAAAAAAAAGTAAGGCTAACCCCTTTGCATTTTTGGCGAAAATTTTCGCGATTTTGAAAAGTGCAGGAATAAATTCTTTCTGGCACTATTTCGACGTAATGTTGCGAGAGAAATCGATTGGGCGCAGTCCCAATACGCTGCGATCAACGCATCGAAAGTTAGAGCCAAAAAACGAGAACCTGAGTTTTCGACATTTTTCAGCAGGTGCTTTTTCCTTCGTAACTTCTCTCCTGTTGATCCCACGCTCTTTTTGCTGTGTTTTCTGAGTTCCTGGTGGTCCAATTGGTCAGGTAAGGGTCATTAGAATCGAATCTGAGACCAAAAATTTTTTGGTCGAAAAATGAAAAAAACGTAAGGCTAACCCCTTTGCATTTTTGGCGAAAATTTTCGCGATTTTGAAAAGTGCAGGAATAAATTCTTTCTGGCACTATTTCGACGTAATTTTGCGAGAGAAATCGATTGGGCGCAGTCCCAATACGCTGCGATCAACGCATCGAAAGTTAGAGCCAAAAAACGAGAACCTGAGTTTTCGACATTTTTCAGCAGGTGCTTTTTCCTTCGTAACTTCTCTCCTGTTGATCCCACGCTCTTTTTGCTGTGTTTTCTGAGTTCCTGGTGGTCCAATTGGTCAGGTAAGGGTCATTAGAATCGAATCTGAGACCAAAAATTTTTTGGTCGAAAAATGAAAAAAAAGTAAGGCTAACCCCTTTGCATTTTTGGCGAAAATTTTCGCGATTTTGAAAAGTGCAGGAATAAATTCTTTCTGGCACTATTTCGACGTAATTTTGCGAGAGAAATCGATTGGGCGCACTTCCAATACGCTGCGATCAACGCATCGAAAGTTAGAGCCAAAAAACGAGAACCTGAGTTTTCGACATTTTTCAGCAGGTGCTTTTTCCTTCGTAACTTCTCTCCTGTTGATCCCACGCTCTTTTTGCTGTGTTTTCTGAGTTCCTGGTGGTCCAATTGGTCAGGTAAGGGTCATTAGAATCGAATCTGAGACCAAAAATTTTTTGGTCGAAAAATGAAAAAAAAGTAAGGCTAACCCCTTTGCATTTTTGGCGAAAATTTTCGCGATTTTGAAAAGTGCAGGAATAAATTCTTTCTGGCACTATTTCGACGTAATTTTGCGAGAGAAATCGATTGGGCGCAGTCCCAATACGCTGCGATCAACGCATCGAAAGTTAGAGCCAAAAAACGAGAACCTGAGTTTTCGACATATTTCAGCAGGTGCTTTTTCCTTCGTAACTTCTCTCCTGTTGATCCCACGCTCTTTTTGCTGTGTTTTCTGAGTTCCTGGTGGTCCAATTGGTCAGGTAAGGGTCATTAGAATCGAATCTGAGACCAAAAATTTTTTGGTCGAAAAATGAAAAAAACGTAAGGCTAACCCCTTTGCATTTTTGGCGAAAATTTTCGCGATTTTGAAAAGTGCAGGAATAAATTCTTTCTGGCACTATTTCGACGTAATTTTGCGAGAGAAATCGATTGGGCGCAGTCCCAATACGCTGCGATCAACGCATCGAAAGTTAGAGCCAAAAAACGAGAACCTGAGTTTTCGACATTTTTCAGCAGGTGCTTTTTCCTTCGTAACTTCTCTCCTGTTGATCCCACGCTCTTTTTGCTGTGTTTTCTGAGTTCCTGGTGGTCCAATTGCTCAGGTAAGGATCATTAGAATCGAATCTGAGACCAAAAATTTTTTGGTCGAAAAATGAAAAAAACGTAAGGCTAACCCCTTTGCATTTTTGGCTGAAATTTTCGCGATTTTGAAAAGTGCAGGAATAAATTCATTCTGGCACTATTCCGACGTAATTTTGCGAGAGCAATCGATTGGGCGCAGTCCGAATACGCTGCGATCAGCGCATCAAAAGTTAGAGCCAAAAAACGAGAACCTGAGTTTTCAACATTTTTCAGCAGGTGCTTTTTCCTTCGTAACTTCTCTCCTGTTGTGATCCCACGCTCTTTTTGCTGTGTTTTCTGAGTTCCTGGTGGTCCAATTGGTCAGGTAAGGGTCATTAGAATCGAATCTGAGACCAAAAATTTTTTGGTCGAAAAATGAAAAAAACGTAAGGCTAACCCCTTTGCATTTTTGGCGAAAATTTTCGCGATTTTGAAAAGTGCAGGAATAAATTCTTTCTGGCACTATTTCGACGTAATTTTGCGAGAGAAATCGATTGGGCGCAGTCCCAATACGCTGCGATCAACGCATCGAAAGTTAGAGCCAAAAAACGAGAACCTGAGTTTTCGACATTTTTCAGCAGGTGCTTTTTCCTTCGTAACTTCTCTCCTGTTGATCCCACGCTCTTTTTGCTGTGTTTTCTGAGTTCCTGGTGGTCCAATTGGTCAGGTAAGGGTCATTAGAATCGAATCTGAGACCAAAAATTTTTTGGTCGAAAAATGAAAAAAACGTAAGGCTAACCCCTTTGCATTTTTGGCGAAAATTTTCGCGATTTTGAAAAGTGCAGGAATAAATTCTTTCTGGCACTATTTCGACGTAATTTTGCGAGAGAAATCGATTGGGCGCAGTCCCAATACGCTGCGATCAACGCATCGAAAGTTAGAGCCAAAAAACGAGAACCTGAGTTTTCGACATTTTTCAGCAGGTGCTTTTTCCTTCGTAACTTCTCTCCTGTTGATCCCACGCTCTTTTTGCTGTGTTTTCTGAGTTCCTGTCGGTCCAATTGGTCAGGTAAGGGTCATTAGAATCGAATCTGAGACCAAAAATTTTTTGGTCGAAAAATGAAAAAAAAGTAAGGCTAACCCCTTTGCATTTTTGGCGAAAATTTTCGCGATTTTGAAAAGTGCAGGAATAAATTCTTTCTGGCACTATTTCGACGTAATTTTGCGAGAGAAATCGATTGGGCGCAGTCCCAATACGCTGCGATCAACGCATCGAAAGTTAGAGCCAAAAAACGAGAACCTGAGTTTTCGACATTTTTCAGCAGGTGCTTTTTCCTTCGTAACTTCTCTCCTGTTGATCCCACGCTCTTTTTGCTGTGTTTTCTGAGTTCCTGGTGGTCCAATTGGTCAGGTAAGGATCATTAGAATCGAATCTGAGACCAAAAATTTCTGAGAGAAAAAAACGTAAGGCTAACCCCTTTGCATTTTTGGCGAAAATTTTCGCGATTTTGAAAAGTGCAGGAATAAATTCTTTCTGGCACTATTTCGACGTAATTTTGCGAGAGAAATCGATTGGGCGCAGTCCCAATACGCTGCGATCAACGCATCGAAAGTTAGAGCCAAAAAACGAGAACCTGAGTTTTCGACATTTTTCAGCAGGTGCTTTTTCCTTCGTAACTTCTCTCCTGTTGATCCCACGCTCTTTTTGCTGTGTTTTCGGAGTTCCTGGTGGTCCAATTGGTCAGGTAAGGATCATTAGAATCGAATCTGAAACCAAAAATTTTTTGGTCGAAAAATGAAAAAAACGTAAGGCTAACCCCTTTGCATTTTTGGCTAAAATTTTCGCGATTTTGAAAAGTGCAGGAATAAATTCATTCTGGCACTATTCCGACGTAATTTTGCGAGAGCAATCGATTGGGCGCAGTCCCAATACGCTGCGATCAACGCATCGAAAGTTAGAGCCAAAAAACGAGAACCTGAGTTTTCGACATTTTTCAGCAGGTGCTTTTTCCTTCGTAACTTCTCTCCTGTTGATCCCACGCTCTTTTTGCTGTGTTTTCTGAGTTCCTGGTGGTCCAATTGGTCAGGTAAGGATCATTAGAATCGAATCTGAGACCAAAAATTTTTTGGTCGAAAAATGAAAAAAACGAAAGGCTAACCCCTTTGCATTTTTGGCGAAAATTTTCGCGATTTTGAAAAGTGCAGGAATAAATTCTTTCCGGCACTATTTCGACGTAATTTTGCGAGAGAAATCGATTGGGCGCAGTCCCAATACGCTGCGATCAACGCATCGAAAGTTAGAGCCAAAAAACGAGAACCTGAGTTTTCGACATTTTTCAGCAGGTGCTTTTTCCTTCGTAACTTCTCTCCTGTTGATCCCACGCTCTTTTTGCTGTGTTTTCTGAGTTCCTGGTGGTCCAATTGGTCAGGTAAGGGTCATTAGAATCGAATCTGAGACCAAAAATTTTTTGGTCGCAAAATGAAAAAAAAGTAAGGCTAACCCCTTTGCATTTTTGGCGAAAATTTTCGCGATTTTGAAAAGTGCAGGAATAAATTCTTTCTGGCACTATTTCGACGTAATTTTGCGAGAGAAATCGATTGGGCGCAGTCCCAATACGCTGCGATCAACGCATCGAAAGTTAGAGCCAAAAAACGAGAACCCGAGTTTTCGACATTTTTCAGCAGGTGCTTTTTCTCTCGCCATTTCTCTTCTGTTAGTCCTACGCGCGGTCACTTGAATCGAATCTGAGGCCAAAATGTCTCCATTTCTCGTCCTCTCGTTGCCACTGTCGCCAAGCCTAAGCGTACCTCTGTCAATCACCTTTTACTCTCACGACCAAGACATCATATATGCAGTGGAAAATGTTGTTATTAGACAAAGCTTAGCTGGGTATTGCTGCAGACGGATCGATAGGCTACCAATTGGTCGGTGAACGAACCTGATCCGACGACGACCGCACCTTCAGCAAGCATCGGCAACTATTTCTCGCACGATAGTCAAATCTAACGTTGTTCACGATCGAGCGCGCTAATCGCGCTGCATAATCTTCTCAAACGGTCGCAGAGGTGTGCAAGTGGGGCAGCCTTGAGGAATTTCGATCCCCGGCAATACGACAAACTCATCTTTTAGCCAGACCATAATACTAGCAATTTTTGTTTTCGTGATAAATCTATATATATTTTAACATTTAAAAAACATATGCGATCAAGTGCGATGCATCTTTATACATGGGTATATCAGAAGCCCATGAACAGCCAGGTAAATGTATCAAGTAAAACACATATCGCTATTTCATGTCATATTCACTGAATATATTTCTGATATTCACATTTGCCACGCAAAATACAGCCATTTCTTAATCGGAGACATGGTTGCATGTATGTCATATGTGTCTCATATACATCATTCTGTCATATTTACTGAATATAACGTTCAGGCATGTCCAATGCACACTTCATTATACTGTATACCTTTCACATTACGCAATATGATTATTTAGGGCTACACACATTCCACTTGTTTTTATTTTACGAACAATATGTGTCACATATAATATCCCTCCTGTGCAAAAATGCTTCATGGCTTCACTTGCTGAAAAGAGAAGAAACAAAACAAAACATTTAGTCTCATGAGTATCGACTTTTAACAGAAATCAATTTTTCATCACAACGTTTTACATATATATTAAATATTCTCAACAAACCTTGGACGTGTTGAAAATTATTGCGCTGGATTGCTATACGCACGATGTCCGTATGCTCCGTGCAGAGGCGTTTGTCTAGCTCAATTTACATTCTATATCCGTTCTCGAATGATATGTAATATTTGCCCACTAATGTGCAGACGCCAATATAACACATACGTACTGGGTGTATCTGCTGACCGGCCAAGGGACTGCCTGCCACCAGACCAACTGGATCAAACCAAGTAGATTATTCCATTAACGAGTGTCAGGTGGAGTCATAATATATGCTGGTAATTAATAATGCAGCTATGCGAGGTATTAAAATATATGTACATGCAAATTTCGTTTATTCTTGTGCATCAGCTGGACGATGTTACGGAACAACTTTTCCGTAATGTAAATAAGATGTATAAATAAATAAAGCGATCATTACCCTGGCGAATGATGTCTATTATATATCTATTTATTATACATATTTGTAGTATTAAAATTTTGTTGATCCGTTAACAATGTACCGAAGGATAGTTAGATAGTTGAATAACTCTGTCAAATTTAAATCGTTGCGTCAAACATTTCAAAAGCAATCATCTTTGCAGTGAGAAACGGCATACGAAAGAAGAAACAAACCGGCATGCAATCAACAGCAAGCGATCGTATCAATTAATTAAAAGAATTTTCCATTGGCGAATCCTTTGCGCTCGACGGTTAATCCTCTTATTAAATATCTCTCGAACGCACCTACCGGTGATCGTATGCACGTGTTACTGCGTTTACATATGCATACATCGTATACCTATAGCTGCAAAACAATATTGGTAAAAGTCATTTGTCGGGGAGAGATAGATGCAGAATCGACGAAGTAATTACAGGCTCGAACTGTGACGAGGCATCAGGCACCCGGCAAGCTTCGACGTTGTCGGATTTTCCGGAAGCTTTATCGAGTTGAAGTTTCTCCAACGAATTTCAATATTCACTAGAAACACACGGAATTTCTAATTCGCAATTTCGGGAGATCAGGGACCTTCGTCTCAATCAATAATTCTCATAAGACTTTTTCGAGAGGTTACAGTTTACACCTGCGGTTAATTAGTGATAGAAATCATATCGACATGGGGATTATACTTTGGGGGTCTCGTATTTTTTCCCCACAGTCAGGGGATGGTGCGCCGAGTATAACGGCCGAGGCAAATACTCCGCTAATAAGTTACAACGAGAGCAAGGAAACTCCGCATATTTTCTACCAGTCGACTCGTCACGCAGAAAGCAATGAGGTACGTATTATTTTTACCGTTGTTTAAAGTGATATTTCACACAGGTTATTTTTTGCCGTTAAATTTAACAGGCTAACAACCTTTCGTTGTTAGGTGAAAATGGTATGAAAAACATTTCGAGATCCTCCTCTTACAGGCGTTTCAGTAAACCGTCCGACATGTGCAGCGGAAATTCGTTACGTCTTCATTTCCGTCCAGGTGGATAGGAATTGAATATTCCTGAACAATCGCATTCAGTGGTTTCAGACACCTGTTGACCGCCCGTCATCACTTGTATCAAACACTCATCCAGCATAATGGCAATTGTGTCATATTATTCCATCGATTCAATCGATTTTACTACGTATTAGGCACTGCGCCTTCTGACGTATTAACGCGCACGCATGACGTGCAGTCCCGTAGTACGAGTGGATAATTACCAAAGATAATTGAAATTTGAATAAAATAAAGTAAATTTTAGATTATCGAAATTTCGCCTCCGATTACTGCACACCGAAGTCGAAGGTGCATACAACAATTTGCCGCTAATCAAAGGTGAGGTTTGTTTGATCAGTGGGGCTGGGAAGGGGGGCGGTTGAGGAGCCGGAGGAACGGCATTGAAGAATTCTGCTGCGCATGACATAATAATTTTTAACCGATGTTGACCGGGGCCGCAAACGTTTATCAGTCTCGTGTTCCCGGCGCAGAAAGCATCGACGAATAACGACAGAAGCTGGCGGTTATCTCAACCCCAACGGATTCGACCGGCGATGGACGATCCAAGGGTGAACGGAAAACGCTGGTCCCCGTCAAAAATCGCCATCGGCAATTTTACCGCGGGTCTGGAACCGCAGCCACAGCTCTACACGATCGGTGAGTCACGAATAAAAAAATAAATAGGTGCAAGAAATTGGCAACTTCACTTGGAACGTCGCTGACAATGAATCCAGCGAACAGAGTTGCAAAAATCGCGGTCAGCGGATCGAACCGCCGATTTTGCAACCCCGGCATTATTCACTTGTTGCGTTTCAAGTTTGTTATGCGTGTCCGAACGAGTTCGTTTGACCAACTGCAGCGATCGGTAGCTGTAGGAAAGTTTCCAACGGTAGTAGCGCTATCTTATATTTCGTGAGAAAATTGGCTAACGCATACAGACGTAGGAGGTAAGCACATTTGCATACAGCTGCAGCCCCCGCTCATGAAGAAAAGTATCTATGCACAAACGATTTACCCACTGCATCGCATAGGTACGTTAATGTGGTACGTTCTAGAACTCGCACAGCGTTGTTTAACGAGACGAGGCGAAATTCTACGTGACGAGCCGATGAATGGAATAAAACTCCTATAATCAACGTCAAGTCTTCTTTATCTCAAGTATATGGTGATAAGCTTAAAGTATCGCTGCCGTTTCTCGTTAGTCGGAAAATCGTGGAAAAAAACTTGGACAGTGATAAGAAATATTCCAAAGGTTGAGAAATGTCGACGCTTTCATTACGAATACCGCGATTGATTCGAGCAATAGTGAGAAGGAATTTATAGAATTCCCGATTCCGAATTTTAGTCAAACGACCAAAATCTTTAACAACGACGCGAATAATGCCGAGAGTTCTTGTTGTTATCAACTATTTGCAATCAGTTACAAACCGTGTTCTCCAACTTCGTTAGGTCAACTCGAAAGTTCACAATCGGCAATAGTCGCGGCTTTTCCCAACTTCATCCTTCAGGTTCCTCGGAAAGCAATTTTCACGTGTCGGGCAATTAGCGAAATTGTAAAACATAGAGCGACGCGAGTGACGACTCGAACGTCATTACCCCCTTTTTTCTCAAACGGATAAACGCAGTTTGACAGCTGCAGCTTGCGCTGCATGCGCAGCATGGATCATTGTTCCGGAAACCACGCCGCTGCGTCTTGACGATCCGTGCGTTACACACTCGTGAAAAGTGGGAATAGCTAGATAATTACTTACCGTTGGCAAAATCGAAGACAAGATGAATCGAGCCGCATTCGTCACGGTATCTCATCCACCTCTGGAGCACACATGTCCGCATCTGTTATTTATCAGTGCTGCATTCATGATAATGGACGGCGTGTTATAAATTTCGTTGCACTCGCGAGCGGAGCTTCAGTCTCTTAATCGTGAGCATCTCCAACGCAGCATGTCGGGAACTTGTCTCTTCCCTAAAAGTCTCGTCACAATGGACACGGAAGAAAAATGGCACATCTGTTACACTGGTTAAGCAAAACTTGGATTAGTTTACAATATAATTTTGCACTGATCCCCAAAAATTGGACCGCTTAAAAAGTTCTAATAAGATGATTTGATTCGACCGTTTATTGAAGCGAATCGTGCGCTTCCTGCGCTCAAAAATTTGACCGCATTTCACAGAAATACAATTCCAACAGCCCATTCAAAACTATTGTGCGTAATGGAGTTTTATTAATTGTTTTAGAAAAATCGGAAAGGCCGAAGGATGAATCCGTAGAATTCGACAGGGCGATTACACTATGTGGTAAGCACGATCAGCCATTAAAGTTGGTCACATTATGGTCCGGATCTAAATTAGTTACTATGATTGATCTAGGATACGGAAAATATCACTACGAGCTCGTCCTTCTCTGCGGCTTGATCTTCATGTCAGCTGGGTTTCAGAATGGTCTGAATGCCTACATACTGCCATCAGCAGCATGCGACCTCCAATTGTCATCGGAGGAAAAGGGACTGCTTAACGTAGCTTTTTTGGCCGGTGAGAGTTTCGTCTTTCATCTTCATCGCCGAAATTTACCAAGCCTCCATTCGTTGAAAGAAAAAATACACGTATTCGCCTGTCATTCCAGGTGGAACTTCGAGCGCTATGCTGTGGGGTATCATCGCCGACGTATTTGGCAGGAAGAATATTTTGCTGGGCACTTTAATCGCCGATGGAACCATCACCATCATATCAAGCCTCTCGCAGAGCTTTCAAACTCTTTTTGTCTTCCGATTTCTCAACGGCTTCGTGTGAGTTTCTATAAGCAGTAAATATAGCTAAATGATTTCTGAATGTGGTAGATTATTATTATTACTATTATGGTACAATTGAAAAATTATCCGGTAATTCACCTGCATGTATCGATGTTACTTCCCCCAGGATTGGCGCACCTGGATGTCTCGTATTTTCATACCTGGGTGAATTCCACGCGGAGAAACAACGCGCGAAAAGCATATGCTACGTCGGTTTCTTCTTCACTTTGGCTTGGCTGGTGCTTCCAGGTGCGAATAAGCGATTCGAAAACGTATAAAAACCAGAATTAAACAAAATTCTTCCCGCAGGATTGGCTTGGGCGATAATACCGATGACCTTCGAGCTTCGAATCAACGGTCTGCAGTTCAATTCCTGGCGATTGTTCGTCGCCCTTGTCGGTATCCCGACCGTAATCAGCGGCATTCTGCTTATACGATTCCCGGAGAGTCCAAAGTTCCTAGTTTCCCAAGGGAAGTCTAAGGAAGCCTTGAAAATTCTGCGTGGTATATTCGTTGCGAATACTAGTCACAGCATTCACGATTATCCGGTTAGTTTGTCGCCACCTCACGTTGACACTTCCAGTGCAGACGCAATACTTGTACAAATGTCGAAATAATCGATCATTTCGGTGTGAGCCAAGTTTACCGAATTGAAGCTGTTGTTTTTTTTTTTTTTTTTGTAATCTCCAGGTGAAAACACTCCTGGCTAACGATACGGCGATCGTGAACGAGGAAGCCAGCATCGAGAAGAGCAAATTCGGCATTACCCAACTTCTGCAAAGCATCTGGAAGCAGATTTGCTACCTCTTCACGCCTCCGTTCCTCAAGTACGCGGTTCTCTTCTCGATCATGCTCTTCGCCAACATGTTCGGGTAAGCATTTATTGGCGATCGGGGAAAATGCACTTGCTGACCTTGAGCTTGAATCACCCGCAATGCAGGTACTACGGCCTTGGTCTGTGGCTGCCGGAGCTGTTCAACCGCTTCGAGACGTACTACAAGCTGCACCCGAACACGACCGTGACCGTCTGCGAATTGGCCACCTTCTCGGTCCCGGCAAATCCGTTGGCCGAAGCGATAACCCAGACGCAAAACGTCATCCTCGTAGGAAACAGCACCGCCTCGGACGACATCCTGAAGGGAATCCCCTGCAGCGGGACCATCGACGAGCAGGTCTTCGTCAACACGTTGACGGTGAACGCGGTGAGCCTCCTGGGTAACGTGGCTTCCGGCTACCTCGCCGATCGCCTTGGCCGACGAACGATGCCAGGTAAGGACGTCTGGGATCGAATGATCGTATCCTTGTCTCTCGAGTCCTGGAATTAGATCATTCATGGGATCGATCGTTCCCTTCAGTTGGCACGATGGTGTTCGCCGGTGTCTTCGGCTGCTCGATATACTTCCTCAGATCGGCATCCCAGAACCTGATCGTCGCCTGCCTCTTCTCGACTTTCATAGCGACTGGTAACACGGTCCTGAACAGCGTGATCGTTGACATTTTTCCGACGCACGTCAGCGCGATGGCTATTTGTTTGGCTACGTTGTCGGGAAGAATCGGCGCCATCGCCAGCAATCTCCTCTTCGGTTTACTCCTCGACATTAACTGCGGTGTCCCGATATTCCTCGTTGGGGGTGTAGTCATATGTAAGTAAAATTTCCCCAAACTTACTCTCGCGATTAAGCAATAATACAACCTTCGTCACAAACCTGCGCATGTTAATTTTTTTAAATTTTTCATTTCTCGGCATCGAGGAAATTCGCTGTTTCGTTTCAGTTGGCGGACTGTTGGGCTTTCTTATACCGAAAAAAGGAGTTATAACGAATAAATATTGTGACAATAATATGGCCGTTGCATCGGCCTAGTTGCAAAGCCGAACCGACGCAGCGCGGTTATAAATGAAAATAAGTAAAAGCATTGCGGAAAAAATTTGAAGACGTAGAAGAAATTCTTCAATTTTCAATTTGGTACACCGACGGGATGAGCGATCCCTTGACTAGGTACATCGACAGGCGAAAGAACACACGAAACATTTGATATCGTAGAGGTTTAGGCGGAATGGAGAACGAAAGTAAGTAAAAGAAGAGAAGAGAGAATGCAGTCTTATATGTAGGTACACCAACCCGGATCGGTGAAAGATTCTTTACCGCCTGACGGATAAGGAATTGTAAATAGTTTAATCTAGTTCAGGTATTAGAAAACCTAAAGTTTAACAAATAATTCTCAACGTTCCTGTACGATTGTACGTAGGTATGTATAATTATTTCATTATTTTCTTCAAAGTTGACTCGTTGCGCATTAGAAAAGAATTAGAGCTAAACGATAAACGAGAGAAAGAAGATTTATACATAGGTACATGTGTAATGTTTTGATTTCATATATTTTTCGTAAAAATGAAATATAGTATAAGGTTTCCCCTCGAGCTTTTGATACACATCATCACTTTAAATTGCATATTGAATAATTAGGCTATATTATTCACTTGAAATTGAATACAGTGATATTTAAAATGTTAGGTATACAATTATTTATTCGGGAGATACCTGTACTGTTATTATTAATATTAACATTATTATCGTTATTGCATTATTATTGTTATTATTCTCATTTTAAATCTTATTATATTCTTAATATTGTTACGAACAATCTTACTTATATTATTAATATTATTATTATTATCATTACTACTACTATTATTATTAATGAAATCATTACTAAATGTTGAATATATATTTATAATATATACAAATAAGTATAATATATATATATATATATATATATATATATATAATATAGATGCCTATTCGCGTGTGTGTATACATATTATATATATGTATATCGATAGGTATATGTACAATATATACAATAAATTTTCGATTATACCGTCAACGGACTGTATACATATGTATATGTATCATACGTATATTTAGTATCGCATGAGTGGAATATAATAATCTTTTTTCCATGTCCTTCTTCTCGCCTGTGAATTTTAATTTGTCTTTCGGCTATCTATGCTTCAAATCCCCCCCCCCATCTATTAATCCTTGGAAGGAATACGTATCATCCGATTACGCATTCCACATCCTGCCGCCTCGAGATTTCAACGCACACAGTGAAAATGCCCGGAACGGGTATATAAAAGGTGTTAAGCACATAGTATTTATTTTTCTACATTTCAGCATCTTCACAAGTGATCAATTTCGCCGATCCGCTTTATTACTACAAGCTTCTGTCTCTATCTACGTATATACATAAACCGTAGAACCGAATTTATCACGTATATCGATGTATCTAGTGCCGTAATATGCGCCGATGGAAAAGAAACAATTAAAAACTTGAAAATTAAAAAACAATAACATTATCCTCGCCCTCACATCAATTTACTGCATGTAATGAAAGATAAGTAAGAAATTTCAAAATCGATTTGCGAGTACAGAATAAATATCTATAAGAAATTTCGCAAGACGGACAAGGAGAATAAAAAAAAAAATTTTAAATCATCAAAAATTAATTGCACTTGTAGGTAGGAAACTTCAAGTTTTCTTTTTATACTTGTAAGAAAAGGGAAACAAGAAGAAGAAAAGAACGAGGTCTTTCCCTACGCGTCATACTAAAAATATATCGCATATGACGGAGTGAAAGGTGACAAAATGGAAAGAAAAAGAGGGTTCATATCGATTTCTCTTTTCAAACATGCATTAATTTACAATATAATGTACGTACATAGATTGTTTAAATATATATACATATTTATATTGTTTAAATATATATATATATATATATATTGTATGGGTATGTGTATGTATGTATATTGGTATATGCACATACGAATATACATACAATGTACATCGGGATATAATAGAACTGATGATCCAATTTTGCGGTCGATATAAAACAATAATAATTACAATAATATAGGTCTCGAATCCGAATGAATCGTTGTCATCTTGGTTGTTGCTGAAAGTTCAAAAATGTCCAACTATCTGCATGTATTATCATTATGATTACTATCATCATCATCATTATTATTACTACGTTCGTTTGATATTAATATTGACCTGAACGCGAGTCAAAATTTTAACACACCAGCCTTATTTACTTTCCTTCTCTTAATCGTCAGTTTCGTTATTACACGGGATTTGTAATTTTCAAATTTGGATAACCGACACAGCGCTGCGCACGAGTTTTCCTCCCTTTCTTTTCAACGTTATTTTTCTGTACGATGTCGGTATTAAACAATAATAATTATTCTTAATATTACCATTGTTATCGCTAACATTACTTTTATCTTTCGTACATTCTTAAATTACATTGTTCAAGTATAAGAGTTTTATACATGGTACACCAAGAAAAATAGTTACATAAAAACAAAAAAAGAAAGTTAGAAAAAGAATGAAAACGCTCATTAATATTATAACCGTTAACAACATCTGTATGTTACTGGATAACACGTAATATAGATGTTACTAATTATTATTGTTATCATCATCATCATCATCATCGTTGTTGTTGTTGTAGTTATTATTATTATTTATATTATTTATATTATTATTATTATTTACTGTATATATATATATATAGGTCTATCAATTAATAGTGAACGCTATATAAAAGGCACTATGTTTCACAGACACGATCCCTAGGCTAAACTGAGAGCTCGTCTTTGTCCCTGTTCTAGTTTTCATTTTCGTCCTCGTTTGTCGGTCTGCAGGTGAGCGTCTTTGTAGAGTAATCCATGTGATTTGAAAATGAAAAAGAGAGAAGAGCAATCGAAACAATAAAACGAACAATTTTATGTAAAATCGGAAACCAGTTGAGAATAAGAAACGTAAAAGTATTTGCACCGTGATGCGTAAAAACATACGAATCGTGCATCCGTTACGCGTATCGCGGTATAAATTTCTTACCCTAAACCATTAATCGTGTACAACGTACAATAATGTATACATTATATCAACCCTGTATCATAGGCCCTAAAATCTCTGTATCTATTCTCAAGACAGTCTGCATTAGATGTACTATACCCACACAGGTGCGTTACATCCGTAAAAAATGTTATTACCGAAGCATATCTATGGAATTATCGTGTATATTCAAGTTCGGTTGGTTATTTGCTTCTTTAGTTTGTCACTTTTCCCTCCCTCTCTCCCCGACTTTTCAATAAACCTTCCTTTTATGCAAAACACACGAGTTATCCACCATGTACTGTATATATATATATAGCAGGATTTATTAAGCAGGATTTAATATCCGTATAGAAGAAGTCGGGATTTAGAAAATGTGTAAAAATTATTATCCAATGTACAGAAAATTCGTAAACGATCTTTATCGTTAATATTACTATCGTAGTTAGTAACAATAATAAAATTCGTATACATACATATATTATAATTTAATGGATACACGTTGTACGCATTGTATGTTCATACATACAGAAGATCGTGTGTCATGTTACATTACTAAAGGGGTATAATATGATAAGCAAGTATAAACTGTTACTCCTTCGTAATATTTTTACCCCTTTTATACTGTTCGCTGACGCAGTGTTCATATAGCGTAAATTCTTTTCAATTTCGTATTTGTTTGCACGTTTTTTATATCTTATTATTTTTCAATAATATCCTTCCAATTTTACATCATTTATTTTGTATATTAATCATTTTAAGCATGGTTTCCATTTCGCTCTTATATTTTTATAGGCACAAATAGGTGTGTGTGTGTGTGTGTGTGTGTGTGATTGTACAAATGTTATTGTTGACGGTAAGTTGTAAGTTTTTACGTTGACACGCCCGTGCTTGTGTAACATAAACCGATTTATTATCTACTTCCGATAAATATTTGTACAAAAAATCGATCAATTTCGAGATTCAAAATCGATAATCCTTCGAGAAATTGAATAAAAGAAGAGCAAAAAAAGAGTTAAAAAAAAAAAAGTAATAGTTTTCTGCAACAGTTAAAACTGATTCCAGCAATTTACAACACCTAACATATGATAAATACGTAAGTTAACTGAGTAACGGATGAATTCTATAGAAAAAAATACGAAACAATACGATCGAATTCAATTTTGTAATCAAAATTAATTGTGTTCAAGTTTCTTTTTCTTTTTCTCTAATGTTTTTCATCAGACGCTTCAACCTAGCTTCAACTTTTACAATTCGCGATAAAAGTGGTTGTTGCGATAACGAGGAAAAAAAATGTGTATATTTGAAACACCCTGCATCGCCATAAAGAAAAGAAAAAAAAAAAAACCCATTAAACGTGTTACCCTTTTGTCCTAAAATTTTCCGTTTTCATATCTGCCTGTTATAATACAACAATACGATCCAAATAGTGTTTGCAATAATCGTAATTATTTTCACTCTCGCCACACGCGATTATAATACGTTGTGTACCCAAGTATTAAGTGTGCGTGTGCATCGTATACGACGTTCAATATCACAATACAGTGAGTGTGTGCTTATCTACTTGTGCATATACTATTATATCAGTACGAGAAGAAAGAGAAAATAAGGATAAAGCAAAACATCGGTTATCAAATTACATCTACGACGCCTATGAAAGTCTGTTTACTGCGTACACTTCGTATAGACATACAATTTTCTAGACTGTCTACTAGATATAATATTAATAGCGTGTACTCGTCGACACCAAACATTATACAAGGATGATCGGAGAGAAAGAGTTGAAAAAAAAAAAAAAAGAGAAGTGAGATAGAAAATCAGATTTGTCACAATTTAATTTTATACCGTATATACGTATGTACGTGCGCGGGTATATTTAACGTTGACTAAAGAAATTCGGTTCTCCTTGCCAGCCGGAATTAAGATTCGAAACATCGGTGAGAAAATATAATATCAAACTAATTGTAATAACAATAATGATGACAACCGATAGTGGTAGTAATGAAAAGAAATGGGATGCACAAATGGCAATAGCAACAACAACATAAACAGTAATAATGATAATAGGAGTAACAATAGTAATAACAGCGGCGCAACAACAACAATAACAACAACCGGAAGAGACCGAAGAATAATTAAATAACACAAGCGTTTCAACTCATCGAATCGCACTTGGAATCGCATAAAACGGATCCCAATTTTATTACAATTTCGGTTACAGTCGGAAAGACGGAAAAAACAACGAGGAAAATAATGAATGATTTAATTGAATACGAACAAGGTGAAATTACAACTTTCAATTAATCGACATGAATCAATCGGTAGAAAAAGTATCCTCATGCCATTTCTGTTTCATACACTCTATAGTACATTGACAACCCCGCGTAGAATGTGTTATTTTTAAATAAATCCAATTCATCCTATCGATAAACCATGTTGTTTTTATTTCAATTTTTATTTTTAACTGTCAAAACTTGTATTAAAAAAAAGCTCTGGATTCTTTATTGATATAAAAAAAAATGTTTGTTTCGATTTGTTTTTAGCTACCGATATTCATACTTAAATAAATCATTGTCTACCTACATACATTTTTTACTACTGTCAATAATAACTGGATACCTTCCTACCAATGGGGTGAGAAGTGGAAAAAACAAAAAATACCAACTGTGACTACAGCGAACTGTAGAAAAGAGGGAAAAAAAAAACACATGCGATCGTCGCAGAAATTGAAGAAAAAAAAGTACCAACAATTGATTTGCCGTCTTCGAGTTTTCTTCCAGCAACTCCAATATAATATACAATGTAAACATTATACATTTACGGTATATATCGTTGTAAATATTGCATTATGGACTAGCAATATCCATCTGAATATCATCTGCCACAAGTCTAATTCTTCTTTTCATCCACATCGAATTACATACTTTGTACATATACTAAAAATATATACACATACAATATACATATGATACACCGTGTGTATATATATACGGGGATGTATCGGAGATATAATATGGTAAAAATAACGTGCGGACATCAACCGTAAGAATCGATCAAATTTTGTGTGTGTTCTATATAAAATCCGACGAAATAAAGAAGAGAAGAGAAGAGTAAAGTAAAAGGAAAAGGAGAATCCTAACTTTTTTTTTTTTTTTGAAAACAACACAAAACACAACTAACTCGCAGTTCCAAGTTGCATATTATTACTGTAGAAACGCACGGGGTCAGAGAATCTCCGTCCTCGTTCCGGATTTCCCCCCTCCGTTATCCATATCGGCGAAATTGATCTTGAACAAGATCGAGCGTGTCCGAGAAAATGTCGAAGGAAACGAACGTCGAGGGATCACCTGCACGGCGCAAGTAAAACCTCGAGCCAGCACGGACACGAGGTGACCTCTTGCCTCGAGTACTTCGGTCCCCAGCCCTTGGCGAAGCTTATACGGACGGAGTTTACGTCAACGGGACCGCTGGTGAGTCCCTGGACGGCGGCGTTATTCGGTGAATTCGACGACGACAAGGAGGTCGACGACTGCTGCTGGTGGTGATAGTGCCTGTGTACATTCTTTGCCCGGTCGAATATGTTCAGACAGAATCCAGGCGGCACCCTGTACACCAGCAAGGTTCTCGACTCCGGGTCGTCCAACGTCGGCGAGTTTACGAATATCGGATTCTCCGACCTGTTGTAGGCCCAAACGCCGTCGGACTCGTCGCTCAGCGTCAGACCTGCGGTTTGCGATAATTGCCAATTATGCGAAGGAATTATCGAGTGACCAATTGATATTTTAGGAGTATGAAGAAAGAATATAAATAAAAGAATTTTCACTACCATTTTGATGCAAAATGGCGGGGAGAGAGACATCTTTGAAATTGCCTTTTTTTTTAAACTTAATTTTCCACAATCCTAGAGTCGTGTTACCCCTTAAAAAAGTGGGGGATACTCACCGAGACCTATTTTGCTGCGAGTCCTCTGAATCGCCGGCGAAGTCGAGTGGTTCTCGGCAAGGGTCGCGAGGCAGAGGCCGTCTCCGTCAAGGAGGGAGTCGAACACGTTTACCGTCGACGGTTCGACGGGAAAGAGACGACCTACCCTACCGCCGAGTTCCCAGTAGGCCAGGGTGCACCATTCCCGCTGTCCCGATGCGTCTGAAACGATAAATTTGGAAACACCCTTGTGTGATTATCTTTAATTAAATAAGCTGTGAGGAAATTCTCTGTACGCCAAATAAATTGCAAATTATTTATTCATTTATTTTCTTTTGCAATTCCACTAATTACTTTACACATGTATAACATACTCTTGCTATTATACTCGGTTTTTTTTTCTACGCGCGGATATAATAAATAATATACATATATATATATGTGTACGTATGTACAGAGACAAGACCTTGCAGATTTCGCGCACGCGGTTTATCGGTGAGAAAAAAAAAAAAAAAAAAACACTTCGATACACGTAATGTAATAACAAGATGTTATATAGCGACGGCCGGCGTCGCGACGCCGCGTCGCCTTCTTGCATACCTTTGCAAATAAAAAAAAAAGTAAAAAAATAAATAAAAATTTGGACGTCTGTAGGGGAGTCTGACGTTAATGTGTATTTTATTTTAAATGACATCATATGTTATTATACTCTTCCTTGCACGCGCTGTTTTGCGTTATTTTTAAGCGTTACATGTACGCATACGTGGGAGCTAATATGTAATCCAATTGCATCCTGTGTGTATAATTACAAGTGATTTTTCGATGCTCAACGAAGCTTATATTAATTTCCAATCAATTCAATATTTATATTCAACGCTAATAAAACCGGGCATCGATTACACACACACACGTATACCTACAACCTGTAGGGATAAGCACAGGGTATGCACGCGTACAGGTCGTGTGATAAATTTCTTTCTTCAAGGTAGGTAAATAATAAGCAGGTATAAGCGCAGCGTACGATGAGATATGAAAATTTTTATAAACTCACTCGCGTTTCGCGCAAGTAGCACGATCAGATAATCTGATATTACATACCTGTCCACCTTCTATACATACGTTTTATTGGTCATAATACGAAGAGTTTTATACGCCTGTGTGCGCGACGTGTGTATTATATGTATACATAACGCAAAATATCGATAAATACGATTGACTCATTGCCGAATCAACGACTATATGTATATATAAATCGAAAATAAACCGGCTCGGCTTTTTATCGCCGCGCGAACGTTACACGCCAATGAAAAGTTTTTATCATTTACTTATAGCTAACGAGTATAAGAAAAAGTGTGCAGTTGGTGATCGTGATTGTGAAAGAGACGAGAGTTCGATCGAACCCTCGCCGCGATCAACGCTGTAGAACTCGAGTAAAGGCGGAACAAAAATACGCATTGGCCAGACAATGGGATCACGACGTTACGGGTGTACTGCGTTATCGCGAAGATGCGAGGGGTGGGCGAAATTCCTTGGGGATGAAGCACCTGTTGCTCCCTCTTAAAATGGACCCGCGTTCCGCATCCCCTCGTCGAGGTTTATTACGAGATTTCCCCCATCCATCAAAACTTGGGCGGAAGAGAATTGTCGCGTCTCGTCGGTCCGCACAACCTGTTGCTGCTGCTGCTGCTGCAACCTCATCCCGGAACTAATGGTTTTTACAACCATCGTGGTTGAGCGCAACGTCGCAGAGGTCGAGAACCGGCCTGCGATATTCGTTGCGAAAATTTCTATGTTTAAGGATGCCGGTTGGTCAAAGATTGATTTTTTTTTTTAATCATCTTACACATGTATGCGGGGCGGGGTTGAAGTTCCGAATTTGAAAAGTTCCAAACGCGCCGAATTCCGAATTACTTAGTGGAAACAACAAAATTTCGAATGGTCGGAAATCCGAAACCAAGAAAGCTGAAAGTGATGAGATTTCACAAAGCCAGTAAAGTCATTCGGAATGTCGATGTTTGAGGTGTTTGAATTTTATCGTTTTCGCATTTTCGGAACCTTGAGCGTCGGGTTTCGGACCATTCGAAGCTCTTATCTTTCGTCAAAGTTTGATTTCTTTGCTTCGAGTTTCGTGCTAAAAAAATTCGCAACTTGTCGCTTTCGGAACGTTTCGGAAACTGTCACACGGCCGATCTTTTGGCACAACGCATCCCCTTTAATCCGACAGAACCACATACATATTCAGCAACAATTTCACCACTATAAGTGAAAATTTGAAGGGCTCTGGTTGAGAATGGGGGGCGTCGTAGTTCAACCGCGTCTGGAGGTCAACCCACGCGACGTTGTACGTACGTTACACGCGTTCCATAGATTGTAACATACGGTCGTGTGCAACTCGTCGAGTGTATATCTCGCTCGCCGTTCCTCGTGCAGCTCGCAATTATCTTATAATTTTCATCCTGTCGCATAAAAAGTTATTAAACTGGTCCGAGAGCACGAGCCGAGCACGATTTCTCGTCTTTTCCATCACGCAAAGAGCGCCTCTCCTGATCCGTATAATATACGTACATATTCTATACCAGAAATAGCTATCGCAGCTAAATGGGGATGTTGGCATGCGTGTTAAAAACGTTTTTTTTTTTTTTTTTTGAAATCCCAAATAACACAATTTTCTTTTTAAATTAATTTACTTTCCCGCATTCATCTTACATCGAAATCACTTCCGTTCCTTCTTAAATTTAACCATTATTGAACTTGTACTTAATCAAACGCACAATAATTCGTACCGAATGTCTGACCTGTTTCCCTGCAACGAATATAATTCTCATTTTATTACGCAGCTCTGCAGTTGCCGCTAGATTATGCAAAACTGTTCATCGTTATGCGGTAATGTTTAAATATTGTTAAAACTGAGTAGTTACGTAAGAGAAGGAAAACGTGGCACAAATATAACTATTCAGTCAAATTTCAGCCAAACTTTATGGTAACGGCAAAATTAATCCGTCCAATATTTCCTCGTATACATACATTATAAATACAATTTTCAACACGCAATTGATACACAACTACAAGTAATTCATACATCCTTGTGGCTGTGTTGCGATGATTCGGCGCGACGAGACAGCGACAAAGATACCCAGAGATTTCCTTGTAATTGAAACAACATTCGAACACGTTATATCGTGCAAACGTTGTGTAAAACGATTCGGTGGGTATAATATGAATGATGAAAAAATAAAAAAAAATAAAAAAAAAAAAAAATTAAATTTCTCCGCGCGTTTTTACGACGACGTACGCGGCCTAAGGTGTTTAGGTGTGCATACCGGGTGATAGGAGAAGGTCCGCGAGTCTCCCCCTCGATCCGACATTCACATCTACGTAACACGCGAAGCCCGAGAGCTAGAACCGGCGAAACGACACACGTCGAGTACGGTAGAGGTGGTGGGAGAGAAAACCTCTCCGAAGTGTATAAAAATAGATATTACGAGTTAACGCGGCGCCAAGATTGCGAGCTATCGGACGGATTACGTCACTTGGTTGCCGTATAGCGTCGAGCAAGGACGTCTATCGTCGCGACGCCGCCGTCTCAGCGCCTGCCGATCGCAAACCGATTCCGAGTCTCCCCCCCCCCCCCCCCCTCCGCCTCTCCACCTAAAATAAATCGCGATTAAGGTGTCACGTGAACGATGTTTAAATGTTTCATACGGGAATCAGTTTTTTTTCTTTTTCATTTTCTTTTTTTTTTTTTTGTGTTAGCGCGATAGTTTCGAGTTTAGGAAATTCGCTCCGGTCAGCTAGCAAATTATTACATCTACATCTCTTCCTCTCCACATATACACATAAAACTTAATTTTGATTATTCTTTTTTCTGCGATCGCTTTGAGAAAAATTTCAAATCGATTCAGAGTTTTTCGAAAGGATGAGATGATCGAATTGAAATTTGAAAAAAAGACGCGGTGAGACGACTTAATCATTTTACAATTATTATACGTATTCTCGATTCTTATATTTATACTGACAATGAGTATATAATTTTAGAATTGCATCACAATCGTGAAAACGGTGATTATACACTAATTAGCGACCAATTTTTATTGTACAAAGTGTCGTACGAAATTCGAGGAAAAAAATGAAGTAATCAAATTTAAATAACAAAATAGCGTAATTATGCAGATCACCGATGCGTGATGTATAATTTATAGATAGACACACCCGTAGAGACTGTACGACAATTATGATCGTCATTGTACCTTTAACTGCGTGAATTCGTAGAATTGTTGTTTGAAAATGTTATAAAATAATTGCGACAATGCCGATCGACAGCCGACGGTATAACTTGGCTTCTTGGATCTTCGCGAAATTAGCAAAGGAATTGATCGAAATTCTCCGTATCCTCGGATTTCCCAACTTCCGTGAATTTTCCGCTGCCTATTTTACGCGGCCAGTCCGTTCGGTAACCGTTACAAACCACATAAACATATTCGATACATCTAATTATACATAAATTATTCTATACAGTATTGCAATAATGATTATAATATTTATCCCGAGGCGCGTTATTGTATCGCACGCTCAACGCTATCGTCATAATTATTTATTCATTACGCGTATCCATGTAACAACTATAAGCGCGCATAACACAAGCTGTAAATTCTTGGTGTTTTCGTCTCGTGTACGTATATACGCGGATGATAGCGGGTCGGAAGTTATAGGTGACGAGGTCGGAGGTCAAGGGTCAGCCGTAAGGCTACGGCACACAAGTCTCACACACACACACACGCGCACGCATACGGATAGGTGTATGTTCTTCGATATACGTACGTATAACGCGAGTTGAAAGGCGGGCTGAAATTGAATCTCGCAACGTTCGGTCTCATACTCATTGATATCTAAATACATACATGCGTGCATACACATATTGTACATATGTACATACACGTACATCAGGGAGGTTCGCTTTCCCAATTTTTTTTTTCACAGATACCACTGGAAAAATTTGTGACGAATACTGAAAAAAAAAAATTGTCGCAAAAGCTGGAGGAGGTAGGAAAATATTTAGAGGTCGCTGTACCAATTCTTGTAATATTATTTATTTATTTATTACGGACTTGTATGTATATTAGTTTATCTTTTTCGTATCGTATCGTCTTGCGACAATTTTTTTTTTCCATGAAGAAAAAAACACAAAAATTTAAAATGAACCACCCCGATGTACATACATTGTAGTGATTTAAAAATGATCAGGAAGCAACGTAAGCGCTTACATACGAAGCATACATGTGTATGCGATACGTCAACTCGCGAATAGCAAAGCTGCGTATACATTACGTACCGTGTATACACGTCTGAGAAATGGCATGCCAATTTTACGTTCCATACATTTACACAAAGTACAAAGTCACGCGCGTACGTGAACGACCGCACATAACGTTCGTAATTACTTCGTAGAAACCGGCGAGATTTGGAGCGATTTGAGCGATTTTTCGCAATCATTCGTACATACGTTCATACGCACATGCGCACGCATATACGTACATTCGTGCATACGTACGTACGTCCGTACGTGTAACGGGGCCAAGCCCCGCGTATGTTCCGTTCTTTTTTTCCCCTCTTTTTATCTTCTTTGCACAATTACGTATGCGTGTATTCTTAATTTTGTTTCTGTTTTTTTTTTCGCTCTCTTACATTCCGCAAGCGTGCGTATAATATTGTGTTATGTATATAATAAGAAGAGTGTTCCGCTTCGGTTGATTCTGTAACTTTATCACACCGTTTTTTTAAACAGCAGCGGCTTATCGCCAATGTAAACGGTTCACCGCATACATCCATACGTACGTGCATATTTTCGCCCTCTCGCATTTTCGCACCAGCAACGTTTCGACGCGTGCCCGGGTGCACACACGTAAGTATGCATAGGTATAACTTGGAACATCGTTAGGACGGACACCTCGTACGTACACCTATGTGCGTCTCGATTATTAAACAAAGCTGCATTCCACCGGGCAATAATATTGCATCCATTATAAACACACGCAACGAACGCAGACGGACGCGACGCGTTTTACCCGCGAAACGTCCGCCGCGGCATTTGTACAAGTCTGCACGCTGCTTTCATGTCTGCCGACAAACGGTCGTGCGGTGTATATCATACATGTAAATTCCAAGTAAAAGCACGAGAGAGAGGGAGGGAGAGGGAAAGAGAGAGACTCGTCGTATGCGCTCATAACGTACACCTTGGTGCTTGCTGCACAATGCGACTCGACACTAGCTGGCGGACAAAACAAACTTGTTTCTTCCCGGCGCCTCGCGCAATTTACATGTATGCATTTATGCACAATCTATACGTAGCTCTACACACGCGTACGCATGCATTACAATAATGTCCAGGCAACGACATTTTCTTCTTGCAATATTCGTTTTTGTTTTTTAAATTTTGTATTTGTATATTTTTTTTTCTCTTTCAATTTGTTAGAATTAAATGTACGCGCGAAGCGTAAACAATTTTAATGAAGAAAGAAAAGAAAGACGAATAACCACACGACTGAATGTTAGAGCGGACTTTGGCAGATTTTTGATTAATTATATGCAACAATGCGATAAGGAGCAAAATAATAATGACGCGACGGTGTTCAACGTATTACATATGTCAGGTTTTATTAAGTTTCGCATCCGAAACCTACGATTACATGTACTTTTTCAACGTCAAGGGATACACAAAATATAGACGATATGGAATAACGCGGGTTTCGCGTGACATTCTGCAGCAGTAATTTTAAGTGTGTATGACTAACAACGTATCTAATCGCCCTCCCCCCCCCCCCCTCCCCAAGGTGTGCATCGTGGAACGCAACGTGTCTGCATATGCATGCAACAATTAACACAGGCCCATGACTGCACGAGGCGACGCGACGTCGCTCTTTCTAATACACTCCTTCTCCGTCACTGTGTACGTACCTACACACACGTACGAGGTAGATATACACGGACGACTCTCGTCTGTCCTTCAAACGGCCTTCCTGCCGACTGCCGAGAGACCGAAGAGCAAAGGTAGGATAATGGCTGGGCATATAGTGGCGTAGGTATTAGGTATAGGTGCATTAAATATACCAGAGCGTACGGAACGCGCGTGTATGAGTCGAGGAGAGATGCGGAGAGAGAGAGAGAGAGAGAGAAGGATGTATATTAACGTACAACAAACACTCCGTGAAATGTAGGTACGTACCTACTGCGGTATATCATATACCGTATGGACTTCGAGTATGTACACGTACGTGGATATCTCTAGTGTCGTGATATCTGTCATATTTGTGACACATACACGTGTAGGTATGTTTACCTGCGTATGTATAAAGTGCGTTATACAGACAGGGCCGAAAGTTCGTCGCCGAGAATAAGATAGCTGTGTAACCATCGACGACGACGACGATGACGGGAGCGATAGAGAAAGGCGCGTCGCGTCACTCAATCCATCAATCCATCAATCTCTCTCTCTCTCTCTCTCTCTCTCTCTCTCTCTCTCTCTCTCTCTCTCTTTGTCTTTCTTTCTCCCTCGCGATAAGGAGATCAAAGTCACGCACTTACGATGCGACAGTGCATATTGCGGCTCTCCGTGCATTTCGGAATTTTTCCGTCCCACCTTTCACAAATCAATTTATCGCACACGCGAAGGTTATTGGGAGTTTTGTAAAACATACATGGCGGTGCATTATTATTAACGTAATACAGTTTGTCGAACGCGCGAAGCATGCAAAGGTTCGAATCATTTCTCAAATCAAATCAAATCAAATCAAATCAAATCAGATCAGATCGATCCCGGTAGATATAATCGCAGATTATACGGCGAAAATAGACGCGTGTTTTATGTACAGGGTATTAAGATACACTCGTCATCGTATATATACTCGTTTACCTGTGTATATTTTCGACAAGTTTCAAAAGTTGTGAGTTGTGGAAAAAAAAAACAAAAAGGTAAAAACAAGAAACGAAATTGCAATATAGACCCATCTCTCAAAGTGCGAATCAATATTCGAATGTTTAATACCTTGCAGCGGGAGACGAGAAATTACACAAACAGAAATTTCACGCTGGTGTATATTTTTTCAATTTAACCATTCCTTTTTTCTTTCTTCTTCTCACGACTGTTTACAGCTATATCGTTTCATCGCTGCAGGTATGCAGATAGAACTGAACAAACAAATACTCTCAATAATTTGGTATACCCGAACACGAGCGAGTCGTCAATGATCGCGATATTTATCAAAAACTAATAACACAAATTAGAAGTTAAAACACGTAAAGGTCTGTAACACGTACAATAACAACTGATAACAATAAATCACGAATACGTCAAGCAAGAGAATCGAAACTTACACATTATAATTGTGTAATAAAAATGTACACACCGCACGCGCATCTCTTTCACGATACGTTTATATATTACAATATTATGCACGTTTCAGGTAGGCTACAATTATACTCTACATGCCTACTAGCACGTACGTACAGATCCATTTACAATTGCGACTACACAACTCGTACGTGTAACAAATACACAGACAAAAATCGGCGCCCAGTCGGACCGGTCGTAAAATTGCAAACAAATGCCTCGCGTCTCGCGGTCGTCCGTATATATAAGTATGTGGTTATGTGGGTATGCATACTGTACGTACCTACCTACATTCTCTCTCTCTCTCTCTCTCTCTCTTTTTCCCATCGTACCTAGACCTCTCCGTCGTTGCTCTTTTCGCCGATTCATATACGATTCTCTCGTCCGCATAACAAGTCATAAAGGATAGATAGATAGGTACGACGTATCGCACGTACGTGCAAGGGTGTTGCCCGTGTGTATGAGAAAGAGACGCGTCGATGTGCCTTGTAATGGGAGAATAAAAGATGGCCCGACGCCAGTGAAGGCGCCACATACCGGGCGCCGCCTGGCAGCCTCTCCCCCCTCACCCTCCTGTTCCTCATCATCCTCTCAGCCCCTCCAGCCCCCCTCCGAAGGCAGGCGGCGTCGGCACACACCGCATATTCACCGGCCAAGTGTGTACGTATTCCTTGTTCCTCACCGGCCATCGTGCTGCAACCGAAGCGAGCAAACAGGCCTCCGTTGCCTCCCTGCTGCACGCACCTATTCGAACCGATCGCTTGGCCTCCCGGCGTAGCTTCTCTCTTTTGAGTTGGTGAAGAAGCCCTTCGCGGGATGCGCCGGGCGGATTTTCGAGGAAGGGAGAGACGGAGGAGAGGAGACGAGACGAGAGGCCTTCGAGGCCTGACCGATTATCGCTTCGCTCTTCTTGTTTGAGGGTTTTTCGACGAGACGAAAAGTGCATTGCGTCTACCTGAATCACGTGCCCCGTCCTCCCGCAACGGAAGGGATCAACCGAATGACTGACCTGCAACTGGTTGGATGCAGTCGACTCGTGTGTAATATCTGTGTCGGTATGTGTAGAGGTAATAAGACAGGTACGCTTGCTACCTCAGCGATGATCAAGTTGTTGGTTTAAGGTCTGTCATTCGTTCATTCACATTCTTTCTTCCTTACTCTCTCAATTCGTTGTTTCGGTATGACGCGAAAAATAACAAAGAAACTTCCATTTTTCACATTTATACACACGCGCACACACACACACACACATATATATATAATTTATACTAGCCCGTAATTGCATCCCAACTCGAACAATCTTAACACACGGTATAAAAAAGATAATATCCTTTTCGCCTTGCGTTATCAACTATTTTTCATTTATCAAGCCTACGCACTCCTACAATCTACAAACAAACGGAAAAAGAAATAGAGAGAGATTAGTTTTTGTTCGAAGCGCATATAATATTATATATATGCGAAGTACGTACAATACAACGTCCGATTACACACGAACATTAATGTTTATACCTATACGCGTACACCATCCATACCACAAGTATCGATCTGCGATTTAAGCTGTTACATACGCGCATTTACCTTCTAATGTACGAATATTATCCTAGGTTGCCACCTAGGCGGATATGTTCGCAAAATACACGCATGTTCGTAATGCAATACGCGAACGCAAACGTCGAACTTAGAAAATGGCGAAACTTTAAAATATGCAAAGTTGCAGAAACCAACTCTGGCACAGGGTCTCCACGTTCGTTGCCGCAGGCTTTTCACCCGATGCACCCTTCTTCCATTTCGTTCCCTTTTCCACATACATACATACATAGGCATATACGTAAAATTACCAGCCTTGTTCAGCGTTCGGAACTCATTTAATCACCCCCCCCCCCCCCCCTTTCGCCCCCCCTTGTCTGCTCCGCACTCCCGACGACTAGACAACCGATTTCGTTCTCGTTCAAATTACACACACATGACATACACAGATCAGTCAAATTCCTTGTTATATTTTTCTTCTTTTTCCGACAGACGGTATGATGATGATATTATTATTATTGTTGTTATTATTATTATTATTATCATTACTATTATTATACAGTGCAGGTATACGGTAATTATTCGTCAGCTGTGTGCAGGAGAGAGAGACAACCGCGCGTCGAGGTTGCAATCTCATCAGTTGTATTACAGTGCGGTTCAAGTATAAAAGAGGGGATAAATATAATTGAGAAAGAGGAAAGAATCCGAAGCGAGACAGAGAAACGGAGGTTGGTTAGCACATGTATTTGAGATAAATTTGCTCGAGTGTTTCGACATTCGCTCGGTCGGAGCGGTGAACCGCAGGCTTTGAAACGTCGGGTATTGCATACCGCGCGTAATAATCACGCTTCGCGGTATAATACGATATTTTGAGGAGAGCGTGGTTGGAACTGGACGATAGGAAACGTTTCGAGAATACAGGACGAGACGAAAACGGAAGAGCGGAAATCAGGCGAAATAACAAATACCGGATACCGGATACGGTAAATAAAAGTACGAGGACACCGCTGAATAAGCTCGTGCTTTTCTAGGAGCCCAAAACATCCCCTTTAACCCGCCGAGTCAGCCGCCGGCGATCAAATAACGAACCAACGACCGTGAGGGAAGCTGCGAACGACGGCCTTGACCCTCGATCGATTTACGTCGCGCCTTTGATGTCCGTGCGTTACGTACGAGTCGAAGGGGTGTTTTATCACCTACCGAACATCTCAAAACATTTTTTATTTACCCGCGTATAAGTATAGTATAACGCAGACGCCGTGGGCTTTTGTTCCAAGATTTTTCTTTTTACATCGAGTACACGAAGAAATTTCAAATAAGCAAATAAGGAAAATATAAGCCATCCTCTACATATAACGTACAATACGTTGGGGTGGTCCTTGTTCAGGGTGTCGAGCAATTTTTTCCACCCCACCTTCCGAAATCAACTTCAAATTTTACCTCAAACTCTACCGAGTTTAGTCCGCTTTGTGACAGAAGTTTCTTTATGGAAATTAACGTGGGAAAAACTGTTTTTCTCAGTTTCATTGTAAGAGTGATAAAAAAAAAAAATTCACATCATCGTACCACCGTACCATCTATACAAATTGCACTTCCTCTAAATAAAAAAGAAGACGAATTTCGAGGGTGTGCATTCGTCTAGATTGCCTCGTACGACGATGTGTACTTTTTCCCAGATAGGAGCACTAATTCTCACCAAAACCTCGCGGTTACAGATTTTTTCGAACATTATCACTCTTGTAATAAAATATATACTGAGAAAAAAAGCTTTTCCCTCGTTGATTTCCATAAGAAACTTCGATCACAAAGCGGACGATCTTAAAGTTGACGTAAAAATAAGGCGATTGTTTTTGACTTATTTGAAGTTAATTTGGGGGGGGCAAGAAAAATTCGTCAACACCCTAACAACACGTATAAGGAAGGAAGGAAAGTTATAACCCGTTGAGTGATAGCTGTTGCATCGTGCATACGACGATGAATACGACCAGGATGTCCATAAAGCGAAGGATGCGGAACGCGTTCGTATAATATAACCGGAGTTAAGCCAACCTGACCAAACCCAACTTATATAAGAGAAGAAGAAGAAGAAGCGTTCCGCGGACAACCTGTTGCTTTTATTTGAGCTTTTCCTTTTTTCGCGCTGAATCATGATCCTTGTTTTCGCAGCCGTTCCTGCTGTTGCTGCTCCTGCTGCTCTGCAATGCTCCCGAGATGCAGAGTATTTCTCGCCGTTATGCATCATAATTTTCGCGACACGCGTCCTGCGATGATGTCGTTATATTGCACAATTTATGCATATTGAGTTCATAATTTATAAGTATGAAACACAGACCGACAATAAACCTAACAATAGATTTAAATTGAGAGTATAACTCTGTTAAATGGCTGTATTGCTCAATTATTTAGAAAATAAAACATGAACTTTGTAGTCAACATCGATTATGTTATGTATCATGAAACATTGTTCGGCGCCCTCAAAAAAAAAAAAAAAACTCGATCTTTTAATTTAAGTATGACAATATTAGAGACACGTTATTTTTATCCGTTGCTTTATAACAGCAAAACTGGATCATTCCTCTACATATAGTACGAAATAAAAATACTCCATACGTCCTTTAAATTTTTTCCGTACAATTAACAGCGTTCAGATAACTGTGAAACGGTGCACCTTTCCCTCTACAACCATCTTTCCTCCAATCACACATCCATACATACTATACCCGAAAACAACGCGCTTGCAATTAAATTACATCCCGTGCCTATTAACGTTTATATTATACATTACACCTGATACAGGTACGCACAATTATACACACACGTACACGTATCAACCGAGAGGCAAGAGAGAGAGATAGATGTGTCAACAAGTGTACAGTAGGTATATACGTATATGCGTTACGTTCAACAATAATATATCCAACATAGATAGAATTTATATACCTGATGTTAGAAAAGCGTCAAAACTTGACTGACAAATAAATCAATAAAGCACAGCGTTGTACGTGCTACGTTGTGCGTTACGTTCGTAACGTCGGTGGTTGCGATAGTGGAAGGAAGGAAAAGGCAAAAGCAGAGGCAAAGCCATGGCAGGGCAGCCGAGCGAGGTCGCGGCACATGCGGCAGCTGTCTGGCGCCAGCCAAACCCCCTCTCACCCCCCCAACCCCCGCCCCCACCGCCACCTCAAACCCACCGACGTCCTTTCGGCCCCTCTCTCTAGATACCCGGCATTCGGGCAGAGCGGCGTCGAGACGCAGCCACCAACCTTACCGACCGGCTCCTCGAGAACCCAAAGAAGAAGAAGAAGACGAGTGTCACTTACACTTGCCAAGATCGGAATTACGTACATATATATGCCTTCTTTTCTTCTCTTCTCCAACCGTATACGGGGGGGGGGCTTTTCACGCTAACTCGGTGAAACGGTTGACCATGACATTTTTCAGTTTCAACCTGGAATTTTTTCCGCGTTGGTAAACGACCGTTGGAAAAGTTTCCGAGAATTTTTTGCAAAACTTTTTTTTCAAATCATTCGTCTTTACCCCGAGATTTTTTTTTATCCCGTTTCCGAAATGAAACATTTCCACGAAAGATTCAGAGTGGGAGATAGTTTTTTTTTATTTCTTATTTTCACAACTGCTTGAAAACTGTTGATAATATACCATACCGCATCTCCGATTTCATTACGGATTTATCAAATTATTTCTCCCGTTCTTAAAAACTCCCTCGCCATTTTTTTCAAAGAATGCTTTTTTTGAAAAAAATTACAACGCCAAAAGTGTTGGAGTGTGTTTTAGAACTGAAGAAACAATTTTAAAAAGTCGGTAATCAAATCGGAGATGCGGTATGCGTTGTAATAGATTTTTAACAGGTATGAAAATAGAAAAGACGATTAAAACATAAAAAACACGAGGTCCCAGTCCGAGTCTTGGGTGAAAATGTTTCATTTCGTAAACTAAATGTTTTTTTCTTCTTCTTGTTCCGTAAAAATCAATTTGGGTGTTTTTTAAGGACGAGTGATGAAAAAATATTTCAAAAATTTCTTGGAAGCTTTTCAAGGGTCGTACTAATGCGGAAAAAATCCTTGGTGAAATTAATAAAACGTCATGGTCAACCGTTTACGGAGTTGGCGTGGAATGCCCCATACGTAAAACTCGAAGTCTCTCTTTGCGTGTATGTTCGCTTGTAACTCGGGGACTACCGAACCGATTTTGATTATTCTTTTTTCTGTCGATAGCTAAAATGTCTGGCCCAGTTTTAGGATACATTTCGTTAAAACCAGATCGATTATTTCCGATATATAACGAAATTTGTAAGCTTATTCGGAATGGGATCAAACACTCGTGCGAATGCTGATTAAACTCTTGGAAATAACGGAAAGGTATGCTCAAAAGTTTTCAAGGTCTCGACGAGCTCTCCAAAAACGTCTAATAGTTTTTCCACAATATGCATTTAAAAATATTACGTATGTATTCATATACAGTTCAAAGTTTGAAAAATTATACGGATATTGAGTACCGGAGTTATTCGGATCGTGGATATTTCAAGCCTGAAAAGAAGATACCGTATCGTCGAATATTTATATAAAATTTACTATCCCACGTAAAATGTCTACATCAGGCGACGAGTGTTCGGTTCGCGTTTAAAAATGCAATTTCAGCATGGATAATCTAATCCAGTTAACTTAATTACACCGTAACAATTTAATAATACGGTTGAGTAACTTGCATTTGTCGATAATCCGCATTCATCGTATCGCGATCGTCAAGTTATACAACAAAGATGTGTACCTAACCGATTAATGAACGTCTACACAAACGCGTGATCGAGTCTCTGTTTGTATATGGACAGGTATAATGTTACAACGTTTGGTGCAAAAAAAATAAAAAAAAGAAAAAGAACCACAGTAAGGGAGAATGATAAATTCAAAACTAAAAAGAAGCTGTAACAAAAATAATAATGAGATAAGAAAGAGCGAGAGAGCGAGAGCAAGAGAGAGAGAGGAGAGAGAGAGAGAGGACGGCTTCCAGCTGGTTGGCCTCACACCACGTGCCACGTGTCTCACCTCACCTCACCTTGTGAATGAGCAAATTGTTTTCGTCTCTAAATCCTATTACCTAATCGACACACCGTTCTACATAATATCCGCGTGCATTATATTAACGATAAGCATCGATGGTGTATTCTTGTAAAAAAATTGCAAATACCTTCACCGTTCGTAGTCAGGGATCCGGGAAGTGGTGGTGGGTTTGCGTTTCTGTGCCGATTAATCACCGCGTCGGCGTCTCCTTCGCCTCCACCTTCGCTCGGTGCACGATCTGAAATTCATCAATGAGGAAAACTTGTATATATATACATATATGTTGAAAAAAACTGAACTAAATGAACTGCCTCTAAACAGGAATGGAAGTAAAAAAAAAAAAAAAAAAAAATCAAGCCTAGTAAAAATTAAGTACATAAATAGATAACGATCAGGATGAGAATGAAAGTTACATTGAATTAGGTGGGGAGAAAAAAAATGGGAGTGGGGTGGAAATTTTTTTTTTTTTTAAATTCGCCTCCGCGAAGTTGTTTTTCTCGTGAGGCGAGTCGTCTTAATAATTCCTCCGTGAGTGTGCGAGTATGCATACGTATAATATTACGTATGCGTGTATACACGTCGTGTATGTATAACGTAAAAAGAGGAAAAAACGCGCGACGCTATTTTGACGCGGTGGCGGCTTGCTGCTCTCTGTTTCTCTCTCCCCCCCCCATCTTTTTCTTATTCTTCCTTTTCTTCTTCTTTGTCGTATTCGATAACTTCTACTTCTGCCAGTCGGATTCGCGACCGACTGACTAGCTTCCGTACGCGTGTTCGACTCACGTATTACTACACCCAGAGGACACATATTAATATACCTAGAGGGAGATAGGATTTTTCCACGCAAAACTAAGCTATTGCATAACTCGATCGTCGCGACAAAACAACCGTATGGAAGCTGTGACAGGGACATAATATAATAATATATTACCCTGCCTCTGTACACCGGGCGGCGATACTTCCATTACAATATCTTGTCATTCACAGATCGGATCGTGTCGAGCCGGGTTACGTGAATCGAAACGCGATTTTAACCGCCGAGGTTCGGAGAAAAATTTCGAACAACACAAAACTGTGAATACCGATTAATGTCAACGATCGACTTTCGAGCTGATCGGAGTAATCGAAAGTGCGCAGAAAATAAATCGGCGTGCAAATCGGTGAATGTATATACGCCATGTCCAGAAACGACGAAACTTGCGCACAATAATTGTGACGGCTTCGGGCAAGAGACCGAAGGTTGTACAGATAATTCATTAAGCAAAGAACCATGGAAAAAGAAAAAGAAAAATAAGGAGCAGCAGCGGAGGAACAAGGAGGCAAAGGGAGAAAGAGAGAGAGAGAGGGAGGCTGACGTCACAAACGTCGGACTCTCGGTTCTCTCGGTGGGTCGGTCGGTCGCATTCTTTCAAGATTCTTGGGTTGTAGACTCCGAGACTCGACATTATATCCAAGGCGAAGGAACGAACGCTTCTAACCATGCTTGGCTGGCTGGCTGCTTTTCCCTCGAGAGGAACGCAGCTCCGTTTCCTGTTATCGCTACGCAGCTTCGAGCTGCAGGGGGAATGTCACTGTCTTTCTCATTTAGGGACTCCGATATTTCATTAAGTATTACGGGTACTCGAAACGCGTAAAGTACTCAATTTCATCCCCTGTCAGTGAGAATATTTATGTCTAGGGTGGTCCTCGTTTGGGGACCAGAAAAATTTCCATCTAGACGCCCCCCCAGATCTGTTTCAAATCGCGAAAAAAAATTCTTTGTAAAGTTTCAAGCCTCTACGTCAACTGGAACACGTGCCTCTAAGCTCCGAAAGTTTTAAATGTAAAATACAAATAGTTTAGATTTCAAAATTTTATAATTATTGTTTGCTTGCATATAATCCTAATAAATGTGATGCTATTAAGCTCATATAAAAGAAAATATACATTATAAAATTATGATAAAATTTTGAAATTATTAGAGTTTGTTCCTATCACCGTAAGCAACAACTCTGTCAAGTTTCAAATCAGTCTCTTCGTTTATACCAATCGTAAAAACGAAACAACTGGTTATAAAAACTACATGTATTATACATTCAAAACTTTCGGAGCTTAGAGGCACGTGTTTCAGTTGACGTAGAGGCTTAAAACTTTACACAGATTTTTTGTCAATGATTTGGAACAGATTTAGAGTGCATCCCAATGAAAATTTGTCCGATCCCCAACTAAGGATCACCCTAAATTGTATATTGTATTACACATTCGCGAATTTTAAGAATCGCACCGATAAAAATTGTTTCTCAGTGTATAACAACAGATTGAGACAAGATCATTTAAACATGATTTTTACACTCGCGATAAGAGTTTTTTCTGTTTCATTATTCCTTTCCGATACGAATCGTTATTTTCCATAAATGTATTGCATAAATATCAGCCTGTTATTCGTACACCGTGTTGCACAATAATTTTACGATCGAGGTAAGAAAGAGCGAATTTTTACAGCGTGTAGCGTGACGCGTTTCTATATTATAATGTGGAAAAAATAGTTCTTCCTCCTCCGTTCGTATAGAGCGAGAGAGAAAGAGCTAAGGACTTTGGAAACGTCTAAAAGAGCTATTTTAGGTCCCCCTAATGTACCGCGAAAGCGTTCCGTTCTCCTGACGAACCGCGTCGTCGCGTCGCGACCAACTCCGAAGCGTCGCGTCGATCCGGTAAAAGCGTAAAGCCAAAAGTTTCTCTAACGGGGGATTACATCTGTATTAGACTGGCCGTTCAGAAAAAAATGTTTACACTCAAAGTTGAAAAATCTCGAGCCAACCTTGAAAAAAGATGATCCTCAAAGTCTCAATGCTCGATCTCGGTGTTGAAGGGTGCCGGTAGTTTGATTGTTGTTTAATTTTTTTATAGAATAATTAATCTAGGCTAAATTGTTTTTTCGTACGCCATGTTGAATATTACACCGTGAAAAATTGAAAATGTTTTAGTAAAAATTGACGAACGGAACAGAGCAAATAATTATTAATAATCATAATACGTAGAAACGGTAAGACAATGTATAAAGAATATTAGAAGAAAGGAAGTGAAAATTATATGTCGAAAATTTTCAGAATGAATATAATATGTAATAAAGAATCGTAGCTTTTTCTGAGCTTTTTTTCTTCTTCTATTACAAGTTTACGTTTACATACAACATACGTACCCCGTAGTAAATTTCGTAACGTATTTTATCCACCGATTAGACCGTGTAATAAAATAAACCCGTAACGTCGTTAATCACTTTCCCAATACCGGATATGTATATATATATATATATATATAGATACGTATACAGATCATTGAATTCTCTGTCTCTCTCTGTCTCACTCTTTCTCATTCTAGTCAATGAACGTGAACGTATACGGAATATATGCACGTATAATAAAGAATTATATACACCTACACCCACGCATGCGTCGCTTCATACAAATACAAAAACGTACATATCTTCACAAGTTTTTTATAACCGACCATACAAAGGTTGCGCACGCATTCAGACGCGCACACGCATGCATAAATGGATAGATTTGTTTTGATAATTTCTTCGTGCAAATGTCTTTTTCTTCGTCAAAAGTATTTTTCAGATCAGGAGTGCAGGTTTGCTGTATAGGACGACAGCGTCATCACTGGCATTCCTCTGTTAAAATTCTCACCACTTGTCTCTCTCTCTCTCGCTTCTACGTCATCGCTCTCGTTTTCTTTCAATAATAATTAACTGAGAATACAAGTGGGCGAAATTTTTTTTCCGGCAAAAAAAGAAGAAGGAAAAAAAAAGGAGATATACGGCTCGCGGTACGACGCCGGCAATTTTCCCAATCCGGAAACGATGGATTTTTAGTGAGAAAGCAACGGGCCCCACGACCACGCGAGGAAGCCTTGGAATGTCATTGAGCCACTCCCGGTCGAAGAGCTGGTCTCTCTGCTGCCCGAGGAGATGCTGTCGAGTGGCTGCTGCTGCTGCTGCTGGCGATGCTCTCTTCAAGACGTTTGTTTCACTCCTCTCTCGTGTTCCGACTTTGAGAGCGACGTATAGAGATAGAAGAATTTATAAAGGGAAAGGGAGAGAGAGAGAGAGAGAGAGTGAGAGGGAGAATCTATAGTTTCTAATATGAATGAACAACAATTTTTATACGTTTACATCGTATTTACTACATACCGTAGAGAAGTTACTTCGCAGAAATCGTTGATTGTACACGTAGGGAAAGAATTGTTTGAGACGAGTGATAATCGTTTCATTCAACTAATTTTAAACGCGGCGAACACAACGTCTACTTACTTAATTCGACAATATACTTTTGTTCGTCTAAAAATATTTTGTTGAATAAACCAAAGATTTTGTTAGACTGATTGACGTTGAATTGATACAAATAAATGTTTACTCCGCCACCCGTGACCGCGAATTTAGTTTATTCAATGACTTTTTTTCCTCTCACGATCAGTGTAGGTGAAAAGGATGAGAAAATAAAAAATTCACTACATCAGCAACTATAATAGAGCATGAACAAATTATACGCACATCTATCTGAAATGATAGACCAAAAGATACGTGCAAAACATAAGTATATACTATACTATGTAGTAACCTTGACGAAATCGCTACACGCGCGATGCGGAGTGAATATTTTTTTGTTTAGCAGTGTTTCTTTTTTCGTTTTTCATTATTCCCCTCTCTTTTCCTTATAACGATAAGAAATCCCGCCCGTCAAAAGAAATATGTACGTACCGCGCGTTATAGCATGGTGTATATGCACATACATATGTCACGTACAAGTGCGTGCATATTAATATAATAACAATGATAACAACAATGACAAAAATATGATTGGGGGGGGGGGGGGGGGTATATATGATGCGTTCGCTGTATATTATGTACTACACGTTTGTACGATGATATACAATATTATACGATATACACGAGCTAGGCGCAGGTATTGCACGAACACGCATTTACCTGTAAATATGTACAACTAGCTCTGTATAATCATCACTCGTCGTATAATACGTAAAGTAATAACAACGAGAATGCCGCACAAACACGCGGGTGTATATTAAAAGTGTCCGAAATGAGTCGGAAAAAAAGATAAAAGAGAAAACAAATCTTAGCTTTACGCGTGACGTAGATTTCAAACACGTGTCTCTCTCTCTCTCTCTTTCTCTGCGTAAGTGTGTGTGTGTGTGTTTTAGGGTGGTCCTCGTTTGGGGGTCGGACATTTTTTTATTGGAACGCCCCCCGGATCTATTCCAAGTCATTAGGAAAAAATCTCTGTAAAGTATCAAGCCCCTACGTCAACTGAAACACGTGCCGGTAAGCTGCGAAAGTTTTAAATTCAAAATACGTGTAGTTTTTATGATAGTCAGTGCGTTTTGTACGACTGGTATAAATGAAGGGACCGATTTGAAACTTAGAAAGGATGTGTTGCAAAAATTGAATTCTATTTATTTTATTTTTTTATTTTTTTACGCGTTATTCTTCTTTCCATTTCTTCAACTTAACACTACGTACCTACATAATACCTACGTTATAGACAATTCGATCCCTCCATGCATATATATAAATATACCATGTATATCACCGAAGAATCAAGAGCGATATCATTTAGCAGGAGCTCGCGTATGCCACGCAGCTTACAATATTTGTACGAATGAAATGAGAAGAATAAAATAAAAGTAAGGAAGAACAGTGAGAGCAAATAGAATAATCACACAAGGATCGAACAGCATCTGCAGGCAAGAAAGAAGAAATTGCAAACTTTGGACGTTTGCAGAATACTGTAAATGAATAGAAAAACGTAAGATTTATTTTCTTCAACGTTGTTCAACAGCAATCTCTTCGATTGCCGATTAACAATTATGTACGTACTCGTGACACCCGTTAACGTAGAATATTACGTATACGTGAAATCTATGCGTTTAAAACACGGCAGTGTTAAATTCGAGAACTGAGAATGAAGCGTACCTGCCTACGTATAATATTAACAATCACGGCCAAACAGAGCCATTGAGCCGAGAGAGAGAAATACGAAGAGAGAGCGCGTTAATGCTGCAAGTCGCTACTCAGTTTATTCGAGCAGAGTTGAGCCGAGTAGCTCTAGTGCTATCAACGAAAGATATTGACCCCGGTAACACGCGCGTTCGTATACGGCGTGTGTGATGCAAAGAGAAATAGAAAGAGAGAGAGAGAGAGAGAGAGAGAGAGAGAGGCTTTATACCATCCCGCAGACAGAGCCCGGCATGCATTGACTTTTTAACGCGCGTTTTGCCTCTTTGGGATCGGGACGTTTCGATTGCAAGTTCGTCCTTCGCATTTTCTACACCCAGGATAGATTAGAAATATCATACGTAAATATAGATTGGAAATAGAAAGATTGTTCTGTGAAAAGATGAGCGTTCTACGTTATGTTGGAAGATCACGCTCAGTTGATTTTTCACTTTCTTTTAGCATTTTTTTTTCTTTTTTCTTTTTGAATTTGTCATGAAACATGTTGAAACACTTCAATTATTAATTTTTTCCCAACATTTATATTCAACCGAAGGATCACGATCTACAACAATACGATATATTGTCTGGGAATCTTGTTCTCTAAAATTTAAAATTCATGTTAAATTATAGAAATATTTTGTGACATTGAATTAATAATGAAAAAGATCGTCAGATACGCTTTTCAAACATGAACTGGAGATTTGATATTACAAGTGTGGGTATTTTTTTGTGATGTAAATTGACATGATTGATGCAAGCAATAAAAAAAATCTTGATAACGATACTTCATAAATTTAAAAAAATTTACACAAGTACAAAATCAACCGAGCGTGATCTTCGACGTAACGTAGAACGCTCATCTTTCGACAGAACCTCTCTTTCGGCCTGAAACCAACTTTTTACGAGGTCTCATGGTGTAAAATGGCTAATTATGTTTTTCTGAAACACCCTACAATGTACGTAAAATATTTTTACAAGCCTTGCGGAAGCGACTAGGTAGTCAAGATCGCAGATCCCCTTCTCTTTCTTTCTTGCTTTATTGTTTTTTCTTGTTTTTTTCAAGGAAAAAGTTTGCTAATTACAATTATAAACATAAAGGACATAACAAAGACCGAAGCGTGTAAGCTGATCGCGAAAAATCGAGTCTCGTCGCTCACGCATGTAACAATCGATTATACCTACGCATGCATACGTGTATGTATATGCGTAGTGAATTAAACTGCATTGCACCTGCGCCACGTGTATAATAAAACGCCTCGTCCGAGAACATCGTCCAGGCTCTACCTTGTACATACTTACAAGCGTATATATAAATATAACTGGGTGGACTCGATCCTCTCTCACGTAACCTTATAGCACACACGGTGTAACCGGTATTTATACGGATTTAGACCATATGTGCGCGACAAGTACGCGCGTACCAACGTCTAATTGTAAGCAGTTTTTTCCCTTAAAAGCTGTAACGCGTCTAATTCTAGAGCATTGACGAAGGTTACGACCGATTTAACCGAAAACGGTGAGATGATTTGCCGATCCCAGTGTCGACGATTTGTTCGTTTCGTTACACGATTCACGTACGACGACTCTTACGTACGAGTCTACGATTATTATATATCGTACAACGTGAAATGTAGAATGTTTAAAAATATAGGTGAAAAAGAAAATTTGCACGTTACTCACCCTCGGGTCTTAACCTATCGGCAATAAGGCAGTAGGGAGGTGGCGGCGACTCTGAAAAGATAAAAACAATAAGAATTACAATTGATCGATCGTTGCAAGAGATAAAAAAAAAAAACATTCAAACATTTTAAAAACACCGCGAGATCAATTATTGTCATTATCTTACTTACTAAGTATCTATTCCATATAACAAGTGAAAGAGAAATAAATATTTTCACATGAAATTAAAAAATGCTTTGAATAAAACTGTAAATTATCAAAAAAAAAAAATTCTTCTATTAAGACTACGTACTGAAATTTACGAAATTTTCGTTTCATATGCCTGTGTTTTGAAAATAAACACGAAATAATCGATGTATCGATTACTTTTTACCGATTGAATCGAGACGTGTTCCATTATTTTTGCTGGACTCGATTAATCGATACATCGATTATTTTTAGCTTACTCGCCATCGCTATTAAGTGTGCTTAACTGCTCCACATATCTCTCCCCGCACTGCAGAGCAATCCGCGGATTCGAAAAAAATGTGCTATTCGCAGAAATCCGCTGCTGCTTGATGGGTGCAATTATGCGGCTTGCAAGAAAGAGAGAGAGAGAGAGAGAGAGAGAGAGAGAGAGAGAGAGAGAGAGAGAGAGAGAGAGAGAGAGAGAGAGAGAGAGAGAGAGAGAGAGAGAGAGAGAGAGAGAGAGAGAGAGAGAGAGAGACGCGTTGCAGTCTAACCAGAATAATGATAATTGTTTTATATTAGGTGTACAATTATATTTTTAACTAGTATGGTTTCTCCGTCTTTGCAACTAGAGAAAAAAGTAGGTAACTACCTACATGAATAATTGATAATTTTCCGAACGTAAGGTAATATTTTTTTCATACCATTCATTCTTTAGACCTAAATGAAAGAACGTGTAGAGCGATAAATCGACGAATAATAACCAACCACAAAAGCAATACGATATTCCAGTCACGAATGCTGCCGAACGCGTTATTATTTATTATGTCAAACGTGAAATAGGAACGCGATATCCGTTATATGGAATAACTTTTGCTTCCAAAATAGGAAGGTTTCTATTATTAGATCACTCGCTAGCTGGACGGCTGACCGATGAGTATAAAACGTCGGTACATAGAATATTTTGTCCTTTTAAGACATCGAGTTTTACAATTACTACGGGGACGATTGCAACAGCAACAGCAACAGCAACAGCCGACGTATTTTCACATACATCAAAGCTGATTTTGTGCTGCTGCAGGATGCAGTGTTGCTCAATTGTTTCAATAATTATTTACAGCTCGAATCGTTACGCCCATAACCAAGTAGTTACGTGGATTGATCTAACGATCGATTAATCACTGTACACACACGCAATAACATCGATTATATTATGCAGGATTCGCGAACGCCTAGAAAAATTTCGCACATCGCATCGGCGTTGCTGCTTTTACGAAGCTGAATTTTTTTTAAACAGATTCAGGGTATTCACAAAATTTTGATTTCCGAACTTCGCTACCTTGTCCGAACGAACATTAGAACGTTCCGGCTGTCTAACTTCAGCCTCGCGTTGCTTTTCTATACGCAACGTATCAACGTTACATCTCTAATATATATTAAAGAGAACATGTTGCTGCATTACACATGTATAACTAACATAAAGTGGGAGGACGCATGTACAGCCTAATTGGTTCCACGACGTTTCAGTCACGTGTGTTACATTGTACGTATAGAAACGACGCGTAAGCTCATGTAATCGAAATGCTCTTTCAAAAAACACCTGCAACAGCAGCACCACCACCAAATCCAGCGATTACAGAGACCGGGTGTAATTTGAAAGCAGTGAGATAACCATCTAATTAGAGAGATAAGTGCCGCGGCTTATTAATGACGAACGGTCCGCGTATGCATGCATATATAACGATACATAAAATTTGTACAAACTTCCGTGTGTACGTAGATTGATATTTCGTTTGTTCGGTCTATTATAACACGCAGCTGTAGTCTGTTATAACGCGTAATTTGTTAAATTCCTCAAAAATTTGCTAAATACCTCGACGAATATACCGAATAACGCATCGCACGAGTTTGAAGTTATAGTAACGTTACTGTAACGACGCATGTTTGTCAAATAAACAAAAAAAAAAAAAAATAAACAATCTTTATTCCGCAACTTTGTTTATTACGCAGGATTGCCATAAGATGAATAGCATCCCGTTCGGCTATGAATTAAAAAAAGAACAAAATAACATTTAAAAAAAATCATTCTAAAATTGCAAAATGGCGATAATCTTCTGTTTCGTTTATAAACACGTTTTAAACCTTACCAATATCAATTTCAACTTTGCACAGTTCACATACCTAAAACCGAAATTTACTTACCTATCGGTAAAGTACGAATAAACTAAAGATCGAAGTGAAGGAGGTGACTCTCGTCGCCAGACACAAGACAGCCAGAGAGAAAGAGAGAGAGAGAGCAGAGAGAGCAGAGCAGAGTCTGTCTCTCCCGACAGGAGGCAGGAATAAGAAGGAAGACTCGACGAGTCGGTTCGGTCAGCGTCAGCGTCAGCAGCAGCAGCAGCAGCGGCAAGCAACTCGGCTCATGCTGCGGCTGGCCTCGACAATTAGCTGGCGCCAGCAATGACACGCAGCGGCGCCGTCAGGAACCCCCCCCCACCACCCCACCCTCCGACCGCCGTCGGCGCCGGCCCCCCTTCAACCCCCTCGCCGACAACCTGACTCGCCGCCGAATATACGATTTATTTTTAGATTCATTTCCTTCTGCCTGTCGGTCCTCCCCCTCCCCCGCCCCTCGTTCGTCCACCGCCCATCGTAACTTTGATTGTGTGCAGCGGCTATTGGTAAGTGCCGCGTCCACCTCCCTTCACCGCCCGCTCTCTCGCTCTCTCTCTCTCTCTCTTTCACTTACTTTTCTCACTCGTGTGCGCGAAAAACAGCGGGTAAAAACATACGAAAAATGTACTATTCGTAGATTTTTACATCGTTTCTTTTTTTTTTTTTTTTATATATGTATGTTGGGGTGGTCGTTAATAGGGGTTGTTTTTGTATTTTTACACTCCCAGGGGATTAAACGCTTGCAAGTTGACAAGAAAGACGTTCACGGAAAATTTCGAGCTCTCTGTGTCAACTCTTGAGATAGTCCGCCTTGTGATCGAAGTATCTTACGCAGGAAGTAACATGGGGAAAACTTTTTTTGCTCTTTGAAATATTATAAGTCGTTGGCGAATATACCGACAATGATGAAAAAACAATTTCATATATTTTACGATAGAGTTGATTGTAGAGTTGCTGTACTTGAGGGAACCATAATTTTATATAAATTAAACTTTGAACGTTAATTAACGTACGAATGTTTTCATTTACAAATTTTATGCCTCAGAGCTTTTTTGCGGAGTGTTCAATTCCCTACAGAAATATGCATTCCCCATTGCTGTCGGTACATTCGCCAACGACTTATAAAATTTCAAAGACCAAAAAACTATTTCCCATATTATTTTCATAAGATACTTCGATCAAAACGCGGAGTACTTAGAGTTGATACAGAGAGCTGAAATATTCAAGGGATTTGTGTTCGTCAATCTGAAAGCTTTCAAACCCCCCAGGAGCACAAAAATTCAAAAACAACTCTAACAAGGATCACCCTAATATAAAATCGTGCGTAACATAGCATATTCTCTTACAATACAATGTCCCGCAGACGACGAATATTTTCTTCTACATACGAAGTACGGCTGTGCGGTTATTATTTATAAATATATTTTTCTTTGTCGCGACACACTTGGTGGCTGGCTTTAAAACGCGAGGTTCTTACGGCATCGTTTATCCACCTATACACGTCCCCTTGTTGTACCGTATCGCAATTCGCAACTCGCATTTCGTGATTCGCAGGCGCCAGGCGCCGAGTAGAATGTACGACGGTAAAATTGCCACACAAAGGACCGAGGCTACACAGATAGCGATGTATGCGGCACGCAGAGCGTGTGTCATCAGCGTTATCTGAAAATTGGTCGCCACGGCGCGACGACGACGCTTTTAAATCTCGGATAGTTGCGTGTAAGAGAAATTTCATCAACGCACAATCGTACGCTTCGTGGAACATGGTATACTTGCATACCTACATCGATTAATGGTCCACCCATGTGGGTTACGCGTCTTATAATACAATACCGAAATGAATAATTTGTTCGTTTCATTTCACTACTTTTTTACTTTTTTTTGGGGATTTTTTCCAAAGCGACAAATACAGTTGTGCAACGAGTATATTTTTTTATATCGGTCTCACAAATTTCACAAATAGGCAAAAAAATCACGCGACTGTAGCGAAGAAGCAGAGGTATTTAAATGAAATTTAAAAAATCAAATTTAGGATGATACTGAACACGTCTGTGCGTAATGCGACGACCGTCGCGTAATATCACAACGTGGCGTGGGCGCAACGTTACCTACTTAGATAGTCCCATGTAATACGAGTATACGTATAATTGCATGAATGTGTGTATATCCCATTATCGAGAATGGTAAGAACGCATCGTTACCGTACTCTACATTTGATTATACACTCGTAATGTGGATGTGAAAATATTTGAACAGTATATTATATTGAGGTATACGCGAAAATTAGCAGGAGGACGTTAAAAAGAGAACCTATCATCGCTACAAAGACACAATCAGCTGCTGCTGTTGTGTTGTTGTTGCTCCCTGCAACGTCCGGCCGATCGTTTCAACAACCGCGCGCATGAGAAGAGGAGGAAATTCGCGTTTCGTTCAAGATAACACGAACGGTCGGAGAGGTTTAGAACTGGACTCGTGTAGGATGAATCACACTCAATCACAATCAGATTCAAGAGTTGGCGGTAAACGTTAATGTAACGAAATATTGAAACTAGAAACAAGGTTGACGTTAGTGACGTTGTCGTGTAAACAAAACGTTGTCGAGAAAATCACTACTTTCTTATTGTTACTGTAATTTCGAAGGAACTAGGACTGCAAAATATGAGTACGTTTCAACATTGTCGGTTCATAGAATTTCAAACAGTTTGAAAATTGCGAAAATAACGATTATTTTCTCGGCGCGGGTCGTTACGATAACGTTACCAACTTATTACGATGACTAGAATCATTGTTTCAAACATTCAGAACGGCTTTGAAAGAGTTTAATTATCAATATTTCGAATACACGTTGCTTTTTAAAAATAGACAACTAAATTTAAGACGATTCCACAGTGTTCGAAATACTGATTTATCCTGAAGATCAATCCTTACATTAACGTTGCGAACTTCACTCTCTTCAATCACATCGAGTCGCTGTTTTAGAAATTTTAGAAACAATATCCAACAACGTTCATCGGTCATTCGTCCGGCGAGTGAAAAACGCTTCGTTCTCTCCATCGCTCGCAAAATCAATCGATTCGCAAAATGTGAAAATAATAATTATCTACAAACGGCGTCAACTCACCGGGTTTGCAGAGCCGACTCCAATGATAGGGATTGCAGCAAACGTAGACGGGATCCTCGTCGGAATGGCATACCGGAAGTCTCTTAAGTTCATCGCTGTCGGCGAGGTCGGGCCACCGCCAAATTTGGCAGCAGAGAAGGTGGGGTTCGACGCCGGTGTTGCGATCCGTCGACGCCGGCGTCGCACCGGCGGAATTTCGCGAACGATGAGACGACTGTCGATCGCCTCGACCGAACCTGCTGCACGTGCTGTTCGTCGTCGTCGTCGTCGTCGTCGTCGCGATCGCGGCGTCGGCGAGGGGAAGGGAGGTTGGGTTCCTCTCCTCCAGGGGAATCGCGTTCTCGTCGTTATCGTCCGATCGTCGTTCCCCTCGCGTCAGCCGCTGCTGCAGTCTTTGACTGTGCTGATTGTGATGATGATGATGACGAGCCGAGGATCGCTGCGTCTGCTGCTGGGTCTTTTTATCCTCCCTGCAGCCCATCGCGGTATTATTATCGTTGGTCGCGTTTTCGACGGTTCTCAGATCTCCGTCGGCGCGTCGTCGCCGCCTCGGTACGAGAACACAGCCGCTCAGATCGGCTCCGTAACTTTCTACCGCGGCCAAAAGCATCTCCAGCTGATTTTCCTTCAAACTTTTCAGCAGATCCTTGCACCTGGTTACACGTCCGTTGTTATCGTTTGACGTATCATCGATGCTCGCTGATGACGCATTGCCGTAACGCTGCTGCTGCTGCTGCTGCTGCTGATGATGATGACGATTACGACGATTATCCTCGCTACCGGTGAAACAACAACAATAACAACAGCAACAACAATTCGTCGTCGTCGTCGTCGTCGTCGTCGCCTTTCCCGCGCTACCGACGCCTAATGTCGTCGACGGACTGGCAGTGCCGCTGCCTGAGGGTGGATGATGCTTCGATGATGATTCGCTCGTCGAACCAATCGAGTACGGTATAATGTGATGATTATTCTCTTGAGTTTCACACTCGGTTTCATGCTCCCCACGGACTTTTGCCTTAAGGAGACGTTTAGTGAGCAGAGTCCGTTTGCTCCAGAACATGAACATGAAACAGGATTTCCCGGTTGTGCATTTGGGGGCCAGTACTTTTAACCGCGTTTCTCAAAGAGTTTGTCTATTTTTTCTATTTCACTTTTTTATCACGCGCACAGACACACACACGCACTGTGTTTGTTTGGTTTTTTTCTCCGTTTCTTATATTATTATCTTATCTATTTCCTTCTTTCCTTAATTTTCCTCAGTCAACAATTTTATTTTTTATCACTATCCCCTTTTCAACTCCACGAATCACTAGATTATCACCGTCGACGTGTCTCTCTTATTTCTCTCTAGGCAATCAGATATCTGTCTCACTGTTCGTTAATACGTTGTGTTATTACGTACACAAAGCACCTTCGCGAAGAAATGCAGATGCGAGCGAGAGAGCGGGAGATTGATTATATATACAGTACGCAGGGAATAGCGACGATAACGAAAGAAGGAAAAGTAGAATTTAAAAAAAAAAAAAAAAAAAAAACCAATTAAAAATAATCGTAGTAACGGTATAATACGCAGGAAGAGAGAAGGATTAAATATTTCTCTATTCTCCAGAATATCCACACAGACGCACGCTTCGCTACGTGGGGGGGATATTTCTTTAAATCTTCTTCTTCAGGCCTGTATATTCAGCGTTCTTCCCTCGCATGCGGGACAATAAGAGCGACGCCGGGTTTTCGATGCGACCGGCGGTACCAACGGTAGGCTGCAATAATGAGAAGTACGTAGCCTCGGAACGCAAAGTCGAAGAAGAATAGGAAGAACGGAGTTGCCGCTGCTCGCGGCGTCGCGGACGACGCGTGTGTGTCGTCGTTGCCTCTTCCTCTCCTTCTCCTTCTCCTCCACCCCCTCACCACCCGTCGCCCTCGCCGTCTCTTGGCCGACTTGTTGTGTCGGCGCGCCGCCGCCTTTGGCGCTGATACTACCGAGTGAAAGATCGGATGAGCAAAGCGGGACCACCACCGCCTTCGCGGCTAGAAGAGGGCTGATTGTTTTACGTCTGCGTTTTTTAACGAGAACAGCGAAGATCACGACGCGTCGTTGCAGCTGCCGCCTTCTTCTCTTCTCCCTCTGATCATCGACGAGGCTCGACGAATTCGACGACGACGATCTCGTATCGATATCCCGCCGGTTTTCCTCACCTCCGTCGGCCCAGCTCGGCAAAGACTTTACACGCGGCACCGGATCACCGGATTTCGCAATCGACGAACGGGATGCTTTCGTTAACGATGAAAACTGCACGACGGCCACGAGGACGATTCTGCTGCCGAAGATGATGACGACGATGACGATGCTCCTGGTATTGGCCACCACCGCTGTGGCCCCACATAACAACACTTTGATTACGATTCCGTTACGGACACCACTATTTATTAATAACTTGTTATCACCAATTAACATTTTACACTTCTCATCACTTGTTCTTGTTCACTCGGTTATTATTACTATTATTCCCCTCTTGGTTTGGATGTTTTTTTTTTTTCCCCCTAATATTTTTATTCGGTATACCAACACGCTGTACCGGCAGTAGTGGTATGTTGTACGTCACTGAGGCGCACGATTACGTGTACCTGGTAGGTTATTTTAAACAGGTTTGTTGATCACACGGTCTCTCAGCTTCTCCGCACACTCTCGTCGTCGTTGTTGTCACACCATTGTCACAGTTTGAAAACGTTGAGTAATTTTTAATAAAAATTTAACTCGTCAACGACCGGTGTTCTTTTATATTGTTACTGTAATTATTATCAATACAATAATCGTCTCATTTTTTTTAACGATAGAAATAGTGGGGAAAGTGAGAAAGAGAGCCTGAATATGAGACAAATATTGAGACGCGTGTAAACGCATACGGTATACGGTATATTACAACAATATACCCAAACGTTACACTTACGTTACATTCGGTCAAAGTGTGAATTTGCGTGCATAATATACAGCGTGTGTTACAGTGACACCACCCTGAACTCGGCTGCGGGTTGGTATATTAAACGAGTGCTTACGGGGACCGGACGGAGAAAAAATCCAAGTAAAATCGAAGGATATACACAGAATGAGAAACGATCCGGAGGTATGTTTTTTGAAAAATTGAAACACCAACGCGAGCTAGTCGATCGATCGACGATTCGAAAAGTTGGCGAACTTGTTGATCGTCCTCAAGTCGGTCGGCGGAACGCGTTTGCAATTTTGATACGCAGGCAAAAGAACACACACGCGCACACACACACACAAAGACACGCGCAATACCAGTACGTTATTAATATCCGTTGACAGGTATTTAAACTCTGTTATTTTCGCCGATTGTTATACCTTTACGGCTCGTACGCGTGTCGGATCTCTTGTTTTAACAATTAGTCGAGAGAACCGGTCGATTCGTTAGTACCCTTTGGTTCCCTCTCGTTCTACGCAACGTACGAACGTATGCGCGTATTCTCGTACTGTCGAGTCGGCTCGACTCAGCTCTCGGCTTAGCCTCGGCTCTGCTCTTTGCTCTCCGTGTAACACGCGAACACCCCGGCAGCACGACACTACGGACGAGGATTTACAGACAACGAGAGAGCGTTTCTTAGCCTCTGCTTCTTCCTCTTTATCTCTATCCTTATCTTTATCTTTTTCCTCCTCCTCCTCTTCCTCTTCAGCTTCTTCTGCTTCTTCTGCTTCGTCGTCGTCGTCGCACGAGGCCTCCGTCATGAACACATACTTCACTCCTTCTCGGCGAGCAACTCCTCCTCGTCTGCACCAGCGGCCTGAACGCGACGCACCACCGACTACGGCATACTAAACGCACAGGGCAGATTGTTAAACATGGCCGCGGTTCGCCTAGTTCCGCAACTCGACGCCGGGGGCGCCACCGGCGCGCAGGTAGCTCGGCTAACTCCCGCCTCACCGTACGTTCCAGCGATCGCCGCGCGATCCGAACGGCTTCGTTACGCAGTTTTTCGCATATTATCGGCATCGATTTCCACCGCCGATTATCATCGACGTCGTCCGCAATAAAACGCGGACTCCTCGACGCATCGACACCTCTCCGCTCTCCCCGGTCAGCTCCGCTCGTTTCGCTCGTTCTCCGCCCGGACGGTTCGGACCGCTCGTTGCGGAACGGCGGCGCCGTGGCAGGCCGACTTTGAGGTGGACTCGCCCGTCTACGGGGGCGGCCGCGGGCTAGACAGACGCCAGCGTCTCCTTACGAAGCGCCAGCGCCTGTCCCACCGGGGGTCAACATTCCAAGACGAATTTTCAGAGCCGCGATATACGGGCGTGCGGGCGTGCGACGGTGCCGGTGCTGGTGCGTACACCACATCAAAGGAACACCCACGACTCGTTTTAAATGACAAAGCGCTCCCGCCGGCCTCTCGAATAAAAACACAATTTATTCTATCGTTGCTTGCCACACTACGCACACGCCGCCGTTCTACATATCCCCTTCTAACCTGCACCTATACGCCTATTTATTCACCCATCTACGCACCGGACGCATCGGTCGTATCGATATTACACCCGCTACGTACCGTACGCACGCACGTACGTGGTGGATGCAGCCGAGAATTTCTTTCCCATGTCCTCCGCATGTACGCGTACTTGACGACGCTTTGCGCTTGTGTAAACTAGTTATAACGTGTATACGCCGTCACCTGTAGCTCGTCGAGAGATTCTACCACGGATTAATATCGGCCTCTTTTTACGGTGGATTCGGGATGTAGAATATTTTATACCCAACTATCTTTCTCACGGGATGCGGATCCGCGTCGAACTTTAGGACTGAAAGTTTTCACGTTACAGGCAAGACGCGTCGGAGGGAAACTAATCGCTGTTAATAAAATACCTACACGTTTATCATGAGTATATTTTCATTAACGATATCTGTACCACGTAACGTGTATACAGTATCCATATCGCAGAATATTCTCGTGAGATATTTATATATACGCATATACCTCTGTGCACGTACGTTTTATACGTACAGATTCAATAATAATGGGGAGATAATAATAATAACAATAATAATAATACCAATATGCAAGAACCTCGTTTGTCGAGGAGCAATATTTACAAGGAGTAAATTATTATATCAGAGAAGATAGTGTTGTACCATTGTATCAACTCTCTTGCGGTTTTTTTTCCCCGTGTCTTCTTTCAAACAAACGGTTCATCATTCTCTCGTTTACGCACAACGTAATAACAATTTATCTAGCCCCGTATAGTTTTCTCTCTCTCTTTCTCACTCTCTGTTTTCAAGATTCTGTTTCACGGAATTTTTACTCACGCACAGTCACATCTAACAATAAAACGATACACGAAATTCCTGTTCCCAGATACATCGTATCTCCGAATTCGAGCATAAAAAAAGAGAAGGGTGATTATTCCGGCGAAACTAATTAGTCCCACGCCGTATTCAATATGTGACCGAAAGATAGAGTGAAAGAAAAAAAAAGGCTCGAAGAGTTCGGACGACGTTAATTCTCTCGTACACGCTTGACCGACAATGGGAGGCAGTGATTATTTTCGGGTAAGGTGGTTGAAAGAATACTCGAGTGTATTCTTTTTCCCCCGAATAAGCAAATTCGAAAGTAAGTTACAATCGGTGAGATAACGTGGCACACATCTCTCCTACATTTCCATACACCGTAATACCGTGGTACCAAAAATTTGCCAGACGAACCCGATACGCTCGCTACGTAAATAGGCACCATACGTATAACGTATCTATACGGAATGCGAAAGCGTCGTACGGGTGATGAAAAATCGGCGTGGATTAATGGGAATTCCAGTGACCGAACGGCTCGGCGTCGGGCGAGATGCACGTACTCTGCACGTATTATACCTATCTGCATACATACGTGCGCGCGTGTGCGAAAGGGGAATCGCGGTGCATACACACGCGTGACATCGTTAGGCACACGACGTTGCACGTAAACGCGTTACGTATCGGTTTATGCATCGGCGTACACGGAGCGGCGGGGTGGGTAAGTATCTTCTCGTTCGTTTTTCCGCAAGTTCTCTCGCCGCGGAGTATAACGACGACGCACGGAACTCACCGTCAGTCGGATAGCCTGCAACGCGGCGGATTCTATTTTCGAAGACATAACGAAAATCGCTCGCATTCTTGCTACTTTTCATTGAACGGGGCGACGCGGCGCCACGCTAAAGATACACCGGCCGCCGGTTACCCGGGAGTATAAAGAAGGACGAGGAGGGTGGCGGTGAAGGAAAGGGAAGGAAAGGGAAGGGAAGGGAAGCCGTCCACCGACTCGGAGTCGGAGGTTACGACGGGGCGCCGGATTTCGACATAATTCGCGTCCGCCGTACGCGCTTCTTTTCCACCGGCGCAGGTGAGAAGCGGCCGAGCAGCCGGCGCATCGCGCCGCAGCTTGAGCTTTTTGCCTGGCCCGCGTGCAGCCGGTCGGAGAGCAGCTCGCCGAGCTCGTCCGGCGTCCTCGGAGCCGGTTTAGTCGGACTCGCGAGACTCGCGGCGATGCGACGGCGGGAAACGGGGACAGGTGCGGCCTGCGGTAACTTCCTGTGCGATATCGTCGTCGGTCGGTCGCTCTTGGCGCCAGCCAATTCAGCGCTGCAGGCGCCAGCGCCTCCCCCCTCCGTCTTCGCTACTCCGCTTCGCCGTCGCCCGTCTCACGGTCTTTTAACTTCGACGGGCGGCGGCGGCGACGGCGGGGGACGAGACGCTCTTTCCTTCAACCGTCCGCACACACGCGCGCACCTACACGCGTGTAACCGAATTCTATTCTATTATTCCCGACCGAAGGATACGAGGCTCGACCGCACCTTCGGCGAAATACCCGCCCGCAGACGACGCCCACGAAACCATCCCCCATTCTGACCGATGTCTGTACAGGCTTGTACTTGCAACAGCGCCGAATCACAGGGACGAAACAATTTTCTCTAATTTCGACCTTTGATACGTATATCCATATATGTATATTTACATATACATATATATATATATATATACACGTATGGACGAACATGCATTTTTGTCCCCGTGCATTATCGCGCGTTGTTGATGCGTCTTGCAACGCAGGGTCATTGCAAGATTGTACATCGGAGAATAAAATCGTCGTCGTTGTGGAAAAATAATTATTTGATAAATGCTTGTCATTTTTTATGGCCTCAGTTATATTCTTTTTACGCAAATCATTCTTCTTGTTTGTCTTTATTTCTCTTTTTTTTTTCTTTCTTTATTCTTTTTACCCCGTTCGTATTGTACACGTGCTCCACTTGTCTTTGTCATTTTTAACGAGACGCTTTAGCGGGAACTCCGCAATAAGAAGAAGTCGGCTGTATTTAATCCGCCTTTACATGCCTCGTGTATCGTTGTATTTTCGCGTACGCACGTACGTACTGCCCAAGGGAAAATTGTGTAGGTATTATATCTGTACGCGTATATACACATGTGCGCAGCGTGTAATACGCGGCTTAAATTGGAATTATGCACCAATTGACCCACTTACATCTCGCCCGGTGGTCGGTTACAACTCAAAGAATTATATATTGCTGCGTCATAATGGGATTCGGTGATGCCGGTTTCTTTTTTCCCCTCTTCTTTCAGATTACATACGCGAAACTTTGCGCGTATTATTTTTCACGCTCGTCATTCTTCTCGTATCATACATAATATTATACGCACAGTATCGCAGAATTACAGGCACGTATACGTTCCTCGTTTAACCGGACCGCGGTCCTTATTTATCCAAGAAAGTTATGGAATCAAAGATTCAACTGTAAATCGACGCGTGTTTCCAATATCTTTCCTGCTCTTCTGACTTCTTTATATATTAGTGTAGACATAAAAATAAATAAAAAATATTACAACAATCGGTAGCGAACTCTAAACATTTTTCCACCTACTCCAGATTTTGCGACAATTTTTTTCTCAGTATTTGTCGAAAATTGAACAATTAAGGTTCCTAGTACGTATTCTGCGTATTATACCTTACGACCCAGTGTACAAAGACGTACATTCAACTAGTTGCAACGTAGCGCACGAGACAATCGCGAGGCGTCTATTTATACAACGCGCAGACGCGACATGACTGAGATTTTCGGCGCGAATTACCCGCCGCGTCGCGCGTGAAATTCTTCTTCCCCACGGTATATTGTATATAGGTATATGTTTATAAAGCTATGAACGTTGTGAGAAAATACAGTTGAGATAAACAGTCTAGGCGGAAAAGAAAAAGGACGCGCGAGATGTGAATAAGAAAAAATAAGAAAACCACGAGTTGTAAATCAATCTATCGCGATGAAGAAAAAATAAGCCGCTCGTGCAGTTTCGGAACATTTTTAAGAAATTGACGAAAAACAATATAATGAGAATAAAGTATAAAACTGTGCACGTGTAGATAACAAAATGAATTTAAGTGTGTAAGAATAAAAGGAAAAATATGATGTAAACAACGCGGCGTATAAGCAATTTAACCAACCGTACATTACACTGTGGTTATTTAATCAAAGTTTGCGCATTTTACAAGTATTGTATAATATATGGTATGTATAAGGAATAACAGCTGAAGATTTGATTTGAAAAATAACTAATTTTAGACATAGTTATATAATGCGCGTATCATGTACAACATTATAAACACTGAGCAGGATCGTCGTAAAATTTCAATGAGATTAGAATTGAAATTCACATACGTGTCAATAACGGCGTTCGAATTTTCATGTTAGATTACCAGAATATGCCTTTATGTTGTTTTTTTATTTTTATAGAAAAGTACGAATTTTCTGAGACGGAGACATTTCAGGGATCGTCATGAAACCAAAAAAATTAGTTAAATAAATATAAAGCTTGGAAAAAAATTCAAAAAAAAAAAAAAAAAAGATGGGACGCTGAGCGCGATTCAAAGGGTTAAGATAGTTCTCGTGTAAAGTTACGTTAACGACTTACTATGAACATATTGTACTTTATCCTCTCCGCGGAAACTCGAGGTGTTACCTGCGAAATTACCTCGGCCGACGGAGACGCACGGAGCTTTTGCGTGTACTGGCCGCGTGGAGGAGTGCGCCCCTATTTGTAAGGGTGGCTGGTGCCGCGATTCGCGACAACCGGCGCGCCGGATTCCAGCCGGCGACGCGGATCTTGACGCCATTTATTGTATATCTCCGTGGCGTTAGCGGCACACACGGACCCGCGTGTAGAAAAGTGTGGAGGAAGCACGCACACTTTCTCGCTTACTATCCTACGGGCGCAAAGAGAAATCGCGGGGGATGTTTGGGGGTTAGCGAATGTCGCGCGAATCCCGCCGAAGAGATCGCGGCTGTGTTCGAGACTTTTGGCCAGACATTCCGAGTCGCGGAAATCGCCGAGGAGTTCGGCCCGCGGAAATCCTCCCTCCCTGTCTTCCCGTACCGCAAACACGCGAATCGGATCCTTGCACACAACTTCACTCGGCTCCTCCTCAAACTCTCGATCGTCTCCGGCCAGTCGGACAAATATTTTTAACAACCGCAGCTAGCGACGCGGAAGCGGCTTCGTAAATTTTCACTCCTGTCTTTAACCGGGGCAATCGTATCGCGCAAATTATGGATATAAAATGCGAGCGGAGTTTTCTTTTTTTTTTTTAAGCTTCCGGAAGTAATATTTTCTTGATGATACGGGAATAAGGAGGCGGTGGTTTTTGTCATTGGGGAAATCTAACACTGTTTCATTTATGTTATAAATATAGGTATGTAGGTATCCTGCAATCAATCGAATCCGTATCAGCAGCCTTTGTTACGCGTGTTTTATATATTATACGTGGCATCCGATACAGCGAATAGGTATAGTTTTTGGCAAAGCTACGAGATTTCACAAATTGCCACTGTAGATATATGTTACACCTATTTCAGTCGATGACGAACGTTTAAACAAAAATATAGGTATGTATATTTTCTTGAAAAACGAATCAATGGAAGAGAAGGATGAAGAAGAAAAAAAATTTGCCCTGCGGCGCATTTAAATTATTCCACAAGTGCACCTGGGGTAATTTAATAACGTATACATATAGAAAGAGTCGCGGTTTCCTTTTATCGAATGAAAAGATCGTTCGTTCGTAGGTAATATAAGAGGAATAAAATATACGAGGGTGAAAAGGCGAGGAAAGGGAAATAGAGGATTGAAGAGAGAAATAATAGAATTCGGTTTGCCGGCAATAAAGTTAATTCAACCGGCGTTATACACGCAGGGTGACTTGAGCTGACGTAGCATCGCAGAGATCGTTACATATCTCTTTTATACATCCACACACATATATATATATATATATATATGCATATGTATGCTATTTTTTTAGGGGTTCCGCAGTTATTATTACCCCCGCGAAAATCGCCCACCAATTCCAAACTATTCCCTCCCTGTACACACATATCAACCACGCAATGGCCACGCGTATAAAATACATGATTCACGATAATGAAGTTAAAAAGAAATCGTTTAAAAAATTGTCTGATTCAATTGATGCACGGTGCCGTATTTAACAGCCTAGATTGCGTATTGTGGCGCCACTATAAAACCTAGTTAATGCGTACAACGTTTGTAATCTCTGTTTTGTTTTTATATATTTTTACTGTGTCTTTTGTTGATTTTTATCGATTTTTTCTTCTCACTTAATTCACAGAGCGACGACGGTTTCTTAATCTTTATAGACAGCTTCGCAGCGAACTCGACGAGGATTAATTAAGCCGGGATCACCGAGATACCGCGCAGCGGTTTCTATCACTAGCTTGAAAGCCGATTTTTAACATACCTCGATCTTTTGACAAACCCGTTATACGTATGCGTTCAGGTAAGGAAAACCGGGATTTTCAATTTCTTCGGCTAACTTTTCATAACTACACGTGTTTCAAAAATAATATAATTGTTCCGACTTCGATCTTTCGATATTTATTGAAAATCAATTGACAGTCTCATTGCGTGTTAAGGATATAAAATTGTTTTCTTGTAGATGGCAAAATGTTCCGAAGAGGTGAACAAAGAGAATACATTTTTTCATCGAGTATTTGGAAAAAGGATTCGTTTGCGCAGGTCAATTGACAGTGTCCTTTCAACACTTTCAATCACAGAAGCCACTGTAGTGGCATCCTTTCCCTTTTTGTCGTTTGTTCTATATTCCATGCATTTTCAAGTAAAAACATGCTCAAACTTTGAAATGACTAGGATTTTTTGGGAATCCACAATTGTTTATAATTGTCGTAAATAAACGTGTGCAAAAAAAAACAATCGAATTGCGTAACTGAAAGGTTTAAACCATAATCTAGATGCCAGTGCACAGCCTCGTACACAGACTCGTAGTTCCGGAAATCCGAATTTGTCCGTCGAAAGGGAGCCGATGCCCGGGGTGCAGTTGTCGCGTGCCAATTACACGGATTGGTGTAACTTGCCGGGAAGAGAAGAAGAAGAAGAAGAAGAAGAAGAAGAAGAATCAGCGTTTGATGCCTCGCATCGTCGGAGGCGACGAGGATGGAAGGAGGATAGTGGGTACATTACAGTCATAGACACAGAGCGGAAGGGGAGGATCGGGGCGGTTGTCTAAGTCCTCTATCTTGTTGTTTATCAAGCACCCCTCGGCGGGTAACAAGCATCAAAACAGTTGGCGCCGATCCTCGGATCCCCTGCAAGTCCCGAGTCCGCTCGTCGCGCCGCCGAGCCAAGGGAAGCCAAGCCAAGCCGCGACGCGCCGCGACGCCCGGCGTCGAGGGAGAGGCTCCCGGCTCCGGCTGGGCGACGATGCCAGCAGAAGAAGTATCCTTGCATCGGGTCGTCGTCGCTTTCGTTGGCGTCGAACCGAGCGCCGGTGGAGTCGGCGGCGCCCGGCTGCCTCCGTCCCAACGTCCGTCGGCGTCCGTCGGCGTCCGTCGCCGCGACGACGGGACCCGCGTTATCATATTATTCGCCACCCCTTCCTCGTCCTCGTCCTCGACGCCGGCCAAGCCATCCCTCTCTCGAATCGAATGCATCCGCACCACAGCGTCGCCCGAATGTACACAACGCCACCCTCCACCCCCGACGCGAACTCTTTTGTAGGTATCTTTACTGACCGGGCGGTGCTAGTTTTTGCCCATTTAAGCGCGACTCTGCACGCCGCACTGCTTCTCACCCTTCTAGCCATCCGCGTCCCACGTTTCGCAAATCAACACCGAGAAGGATCTCGGAGCACCTCTGCAGTCATCGTCAGCGACTCTCGGAACTCAAGTTCGAGGTTTCGGTATCAGCAGAGATTTTAATGGTCTTTTTCTCCCGTACCGCCCAACCAGTCTTCGCCAAATTTTGTCATCATCTCTTTGTGTTCCATGTACAATTTCTAAAAACCGCCACCGAAGTTTCGGTTTCGCTCAGTTGTGGCCAAAAATTGTAGACTTAAAAATTGATATAAATTGTAGATTTACGAGTTTCTTTCTATAATAACCTTGTACCTATGTTACATTCAAAGAATAAAGTGATTTCCTAATTAATTGAAATGTTTTATTTAACCTAATCGAATAATCTTTTACACAGCTAGGAAAAAACAAAGTTTAGGTTTCGGTTGAAAATCATGTTTCGGTCGGACAGTGATTATTTAATTTACCCAAAAATGTATAGGCATGCAATGGAAATTTGTAATATAGGTATACGGTACTCCTTTACCATCGTTTAACGTTGGAAAGAACTGAACCGAAAGCTGCAACATCAGCCCACATTGGCTGTAATTCGACGAAGAAACGGTATCTTCGATGTTGGAAATTTTCCATTGGCGTTCTTTTTCTTAAAAAAATTTTTCTCACAACGATCGAGCAACGATTTTACACGCGGTTTCATATCTATATATTTGTGAACATACGATATTCTGATCGAAATTAGATAAATAGTTAAGTACCAGAATTCTGCTGGTTTCTTTTATCATGTTTTATTTCAGCGACATCCCTTCTTGCCGCGAAATTAATTTCTTAATTGGAAACGCGTGGCGAACGGTTTGGTTATATTCGTGAAACTCATTACGCATATCTGTGATTATACGACCATCGTAAAATTGAAATAATTTAATTGCTAGAATTTTTATGACCACGCGGTTTTTTCTTCGCTTATTTTACTTTTTTTTTTGCTACCTTTTATCGCCTCTTTTAAGACATTTTTACAATCGTATAACCGGGTGTACGTCAATTTGAGTTGACAAGTTACATCGGTGATTATATACAATTTGTACAATTTAATTGGAATGTTTTCTTACTTTTTACGGTTTACTCAAAAACCTGTTGCCACCGGTTCGATTCAACGAGTTTTACCACGTACTTGCGTGATTATACAGGAACAGAGGCATTCATTGATATTCTCGAATTCACTGTATTTAAGTACTATAATTTCTACCCTTCCAATCAGCCCTGCAATCCCGACTTGAAAAAACAATTCTCACATCTCGAATCTTTTCTGCTGTCCGGAAATAATAAATATACAATATTATACAATATTATAAATGTTTACCTATAACCGTTCTGACATGTACGCATATGCATATGTACTTGGGTCTTGAATTTTTTCTCTGTATCGATAGGTTTTTAAAATTATTCGAAACGAACGAATATCCACATACAACATGCATACGAATTTCCATGTGAAAAAAAATCAGAGTAATGCTTTGTATGTAATGTTTATACAAGAAAATTTCGGACTAAATATTTTCTCGATTAAGGTAAACGATACGTAGATAGTATACGTATGCATACACATGTAGACACAGGCACGTAGAAACATAACACATGCATTATTCATGCACCGAAGTTCAGTTTCACGCGTGTACGTACGTATAATATAATGTAATGCACAACACACACGCAGGGTATGTTTTCATCCAGGATTCCCTGTGTGTGTGTGTGTGTGTGTGTGTGTGTGTGTGCGAAGAGACACGGAGGCGGACAAACAGAGAGGCGGATAGGTATGTATATTTATTTTCCTGGCCCTCGCGGATCATTTCGTGCAATCATCTTGTCAGTGAAAAATGAATAAGACACACGCGCGCCCCTCGGGCTCCGGCTCCGCCGGTCTTTGCAGAGTCTCGGCACCCTTACTCCCGGCGTCGCCGCCGATCCCGCCGACGCCGACGCCTCCGTCGCCTCCACCCCCGATTACGAAGCAGGAGCATCGCCAAAGGCTAGACCTCGCGGCACCCTCCTCGGCGACGCCAACGGCGGCAACGACAGCGCAAACAGGGAGAGACCGAAAAGCCTGCATCCAGGAACGTACGTGACCCAACTCAACCCCGACCACCACCCAATGTAATCTCTCTCGCTATCCCTCTCTCTCTCTGTGCAAAGCTCGGTTATACGGATAACATCCCACGGGATATTCCTGATACACGGAAGTCCTGACTGTTTAAAATCATTGTGAATTTACTGCACACTTGCTGTACAAAAGAGTTCTCAATTTACGAAACCAGTAAATTACTATGTACTTCTCTTAAATTTACAGGAATGAAACACAAAGGAGTAACTTGAATTTAATAAATTGTGTGGTAAATTTATCGTATTCGTAAGTGAATGTATGGTGGAGACACTGTTCCGTACCAAAAATTTTTAACAGTTATGTAAGTACGTGGGATTAACGGCCTCGAATTTGTCCGCGGCGAAAACTCGAAACTTCCCGTCCTCCACACCCTTGTTATACACATTTAAAGGCATTTTTGCTCGTTTTTCTTTTAATTACCGAATAAATGATTCGCTCCGTTCCATGTACCGAAATTTAAATTCGTTACACCGCGACCGTTCGTATGGAAAATTTTTAACCGATCATTGTTCATTTTTACCTACGTTACGCCGTGGGTTTTCCTCATCCACGTCGACCTGGACGTCGGCCAATCCGCTGAGAGACATTCACACCTACGTACGTGTAATACCAACGTACCTACGTACCGAGATAATTTCGGTTTTTCTCGCATCGCGAATTTTCCATCGCCCGTGCAATTTTTACAAGCGCACGTATCACACCCATATCTATAGTATATTCGCACGACCATGCATACGGACTCTTGTAAGCCTAATCATTATTGCTGTGGGAATATAAAAATAACGTGTTAAACTCGTTGCCTTTAATTTTATTAATGCTCTCGAGGGCGGATTATTACTTTTTTCTTCTCCCCGATACATCTTTATAATCTCGTTATTATCGTACCGTTACACGCCATTCGGGCAATAATTTTTACGACCCACTCATCGCGCGTTGCGTACATGTGCACACATACATTCTCCGCTTATCTGGTCGTACCTACTTGATACCTGCGCTACGCGTTCCAGTGACGAAATGCCGGATTTTTTCTTATCTTTTCTTTATTTTCTCTTTTGGTTTTGCGTTTCGTTTTTGTAAAAATACGAGCGCGACGAAATCGAGAATGCGCGTAGATCCATAGACACCTTCCAGCTGCCTACATACCCACCCATGCACGCCACGTATCTGTATACCTCTACGTAATACATATGGGCATGTCTAGGCATGGGAGAAAAATTGAGTCAACGCAGAAAGAGACACCCGAATGGCGGCGATCATGTCTGAGCGGTGTTGCGAATATCGCCTGATCGGTCAAAATTAGCATACGAATTGAAAACAGGCCTTCGCATGATTTCTCTACACGCGTATATACGGCTTATTATTTATGCACGCACATGTACAAAGGTGCACACGTGTAACGGACACACTCGGACGGATATTATGATCGTACTACGGCGGAAATCTTCTTCGCATTTCCAACGTTACGTTACGACGACGGTGATCAACCTGATCGCCCGATTATCTTAATTAAAATTCTCTGGTTTGACTTGAACTGCGCTAAGATAATGATAATAATTATTACACAGGATGGCATTCGAATAATTCAGTAATTGATACGCGGTCGGGCGGTGTTAATTCTGCATTTCTTTTTCTCTTCTTCTCCTTCTCTCTCTCTCTCTCTTTTCTTCTCGATCGCAGAGAGACGCAAGAAAAAAGAACCAATCGACGATAAGCCGGATGATGCAATTTTACTCACAATAATTGCGTGCAATTACATGCGGTTTCTTACATCGATATTTTGTCTTTACTTTGCCGCGATTAATTTGGCAAGGAAAAATAAAGTAATTTTTTCAAGAAAATTGGCAAGAGAGATGAAAAATGTATATAAGATGCAGTACGCGGAAAATAGAAAGTATTTCACGACAGTTCAAAGAACCGCTAACGATCTTCATCATGCAGCTGTCGAGAGTATTCCACGTATGTTTCGCAAGTGGAATTTTCTACTTTTCATACATACGTCAAGGGTGAAATAACAACTAATCTGTACATAGTACTCCCGAAATCGCCGTATAAATATTGTTTGGCTGACGAAACGTCGTGCAGGGTGTAAACGACGCTGTAACTACTGGAAATGATCGTACAGCTAGAATAAAATAGCAAGTCTACGATTAACTACGTTCACGTCAATTTTGCGGGTGCACGCGTTTCCGATCTCTTTACTTTTCGTAATCGGATCGTTAGCTGGACTTCGGATCGCAACGGTGAAAAAAAAGTAATTTCCGTATATTCGACGATTCGTACACCCTGTCGAAATCAAAAACGTGCACCGTGTACTTGGGTCATAAAAATTACGGTTGGAGGCGAGCCGCCTAAAAGCAGGTATACGATATCTTTACAACAGCCCGCAGCAGACAGGCAATAGGACGAAGAATGGAGATTTTTCGGCACGTGTATACATAAATTTGTAGTAGATGTACAGACAGGCGGTATATCTCATATACGCGCGGTGAACGATACGTATCGCAAGAATGATGTAATAACTTAATAAGGTAGATGTCGCTGTGGTATAATGAGCAATACATATAATCTATTAACCATGCACGTATAATCGAGAACGTGTGTGTGTGTGTGTGTGTGCCTACATGTCCAGATAAGATTGGCGTGGGTAATTTTATTATTCGCTAATAGGTGGAGTTTGACGGGAGCGACGAAGACGGATAGACGGAGGGCAGTCGGAGATAACGAAGGATAGAGAAACTTCGGATAAACAGGGAGAAAAAGAGAGGGTTACGAAATCGCGCGACGTCCGTAGATACCGGCTAACAAGGAACGTCGACAATTTCTCGTCTTTGGATGCGACAGAGCGCGAAACAACGAAGGCGTAAGTCAGCGGCTCCGCGACCGCGATACCGAAACTCCAGCAGTGCGCGAGCGGTTCTTTTACAAGTTACAATTACTTACTACCAGCTTGCATCGTACGTACGTACGGGTGGGTTAAATTTCACCGTGACGGTGTTGCCGAGACACGGTCTAACCAGCGCCGACGGAGAGTGTCGGAGAGAGAGAAGGAGAAAGAGAAAGAGAGCCAACGAAGGACGCCGAAGCCGACGCCGACGCCGACGCCTCTCTCGCACCTGCAGACTACTACCTGCGCCGCGAAGAGAGGAAGAGAGGAGAGCCTCCTCTACGTCGGCAGAGCGAGACGCGCCTCCGGAGGCATCGAACATAAGTAAAACATCGCGCGACGCGCGGAGGAAAGCGGAAGTACGGAGATCACGCCCCCCTACCTCCCACCTCTCATCCTCCGCCGGCAAGGCTTCCGATCCTTCCATATTACACGAATTTATATTATATATTCCGATCGGCACAGACTCACCGCGAAAATGAGTGACGGAACCGCCGCGGAGACCGAGACGAAGGCCACCTACCTGGGCCTGGACCTCAGCACTCAGCAGGTAAGGCCCCGTCGTTATTATTTTACATTCACCGCTTATTCACTCATTACTACAATTACAATTTAATCATTTAAGCATATATCGTACACAGAGGGAACACGATAAATTATATTTTTACGACACACACGCGGTATTATTATACGTGCAAATAAACTACGACATTTTTCATGTTTCGTTCCTCCTCCTTCTCTCCCCCCCCCCCTGTTATTTTGTTACGAGTGTGTATAATATTATACAGGCACGAACCGCATCATTCCATCATCATCATCATCATCATCATCATCGGCACATTACGCTCACAGATAAAGGGGGCAGATCTCGGTGAACTCGGCAGGTTGTGGTGTGCGTACTTTGTAGATGATTTATTTATTTATTTTGTTTCTTTTTCCATCTCTCTCTCTCATTTTTCGTCGGCGAGGAATCCTTATCTCGGTTTTTAACACACCACTGGTCACATGCTGGGACGTGCCTCTCTATCCGTGGGCCGTGTTGCGCATGTGCAGGAACGCACTATCAGTAATTGTTGTTACTCCACGATTGTTTAATCTATGATGAAAGGAAGGTTGGCGGGCGGGAGGGAGGGAGGGGGAATCCGTTTTATCACCGACGATTCCCCAACCTCGGATCAACGGAGGAGGAGATGAAATGAAACGCCGGTTGACGACTCGTTAAATACGCTTTTCGGCATTACACCCGATCCTCAGGTGATCGCGCGAACGACGATGAGGACAGGTAAACGGCGGCGCTGCCTGTCGAAATCGAACGCGACACCTGTGCGCGCGGTTTTTTTTAAAATGGTTCCACCTGGGGACGCGGTTTCTACCTCGCTTCAGTCTTCTTCACTACTTGATTTCGTAGCTACTAATCGAGGCTCTGAGACTCGACGATGCACGGAGAATATGTACGATTATGCAGATACTCGGATTTCATAAGCAGCGGTGACGAATTACGCGATATATGTATACATGTATACATGCGTATACGTAGGATGCACAGGCAGTGAGATCACCGCGAATTTAAAAAGGTGCACGTTAGGCACTGTCTCTTTTCTCGACAATTTCCTGACATCTTGAAGCTAAGAATATCAGTATCAATTTACAAGATTAAAGTATCAATCATTGTCATTGTCTTACTTGCTAGGTACCTAATTGATGTAACAAGTGAGAGGTAAATGATATTGGAAAATATTTTGAATGAAACTATCAATTATCAAGAAATCTTTTTCACCATCAAGACTACGTACCGAAATTTACGTAATTTTGGTTTATTATGCGACGTTTCAAAACAATACGAAATGATCGGTTAATCGATTATTTTTAACTCAGCGGCCATCGCCACTTGAAACAGAAATACAAAAGGCTGTATTTCTACACTGCATATGAGATGATTAGAACTTTTAGTTACCCATCGATCGGGGATAACGGAATTCTTGCGATGTAAAAGGGAATGAAACGAAAATTAAGTTTTAAAAAAATCTCCCCAAGCTTTAATCTTCATTTCATTTTCTTTCAGTTGAAAGCTGTTGTGGTGGACGAGAACCTGAAGGTTCTTCACGAGACTAGCGTGCAGTTCGACAATGATTTACCGGAGTTTAGGTAATGAGTAATTTGAGATAAGCGGGGGGAAAATAAAGAGTATAAAAATATGCCCACTTACCGTGCGACCCTTGTACCCATATTGTTCAATAAATAACAGCCGAGGATCGGTGGCTTGATTATCTGAAATATATTCTTTGTAAAACTGACTCTTTTCAGAACCTACGGAGGAGTTGTTCAGAACAAAAGCGATCCCTTGCTCAGGGTGGCTCCCACCCTGATGTGGGTAAAAGCGCTGGACATGATTCTCGACAAATTGCGGGTCTGCGGTGTCGACTTTGCAAAAGTCGCCGCGATTTCCGGTAGCACGCAGGTGAGAAACTTTACGTTATTGCCGACACGGAGATACAAAAATCTCGGTCTCAATGAGACGACGTATCCTCCGATATGTCGGATCCTAATATTAATTAACGATTAATAGAATTTTTTCTCCCTTGGCGTGAAAAACGAAAACAGCAACACGGTACGGTTTACTGGGGAAAAGGAAGCGGCAATCAGTTGAAAAATTTGGATCCGGACAAGTTTTTGCACGAGCAACTGGCGACGTTTTTTTCGGTCGGTCTGTCGCCGGTTTGGATGGACTCTAGCACGTCGGAGCAATGTCGTATCCTCGAGGAGGCGGTGGGCGGTCCGCAAGTAATACATCAGACTAATCCTTACTCAAATTAAGATTTCATTCCGTGGTGACTCGGTGCGTACACAAGTATGCGTACACAATATACCATACATATAGTGCACCAATGCGTGTGTGACCGTGTTGTACACATGATGCGAAACGAGCTAACGAGCTAAACTACTTCCTCTAATATTTGCCGCCGTGCTGTGGTATGGCTCCTGAGACTCTTTATCGTGGCATACGTTGCGACGTGACTGATAGCACGTATGGCTAGAGAGCGCATGGGTATACGTCTATGTGTATTTACGTATCCTGCTACGTGAATGTCTCACATATGTAAATAAGAAGAATGACTAACGCTTCGACTATCTCCGTTTTCCAGAAACTGGCAGAAATAACAGGATCCAGAGCTTACGAAAGGTTCTCCGGTGCGCAAATAGCCAAAATAGCCCATTACAAGCCGGACGCTTATGCCAGCACCGAGGTACAACACTAGGTGTGACCTAATTATTGAAATTTTCAAATCGTATTATTTGCTCGGAAAAATTCAAATTTTTAATTGAAATGAATTAAAGTCAACTGATTTCTGGACTTGATTCAATACTTTGTGCCGTAACCAAGAGAACGTAAATGATGGTCACATATTTACTTGCGAAATTCATTTCCAGAGGATATCTCTCGTCAGCAGCTTCGCGGCTACTTTATTCCTCGGGGATTTCGCCCCAATTGATCTATCCGACGGGTCAGGAACTAACCTTCTGGATATCCGAACTAAGGACTGGTGTGATCAGCTTCTAGAGGTTCGTAGATATACAAAAAAGACCGGGACAGGGTGGCGAAAATTTTGATCAAATGAAACTAACTCCCTGTCTTATCCCGTCAAAAAATTCCGAAATCCCTGACGTTTTCCCACGAAACTTGGGTAATATTGGGCAGCTTTTACGACCAAAAGTTCCAGAAGTTGTGCACACATTGAATATACAAATTTGGATTTAAAATGCGCATAGTATTGCTTCCCTTCGCACGAATAATTAGAAATTGAACGATATACCATTTTCGAAAGTTAGCTTAACTGAATTTACGAAGCATGGCTGAAGTTTGAAAACGATATATAAAAAAAGTACGGTTCCCTGACTCTTTTCCAGTTTTTCCAACAATTGCTGAATTCTTTGTCTGCGTTTTACGGAAAATTGAGAACAATTCTCATACCTATTCTCTCTGAAATTCCCTCCGTCACGCAGTTTCTCATCCTCACAGGCTTGCGCTCCGGGACTGAGAGAGAGGCTCGGAAGTCCCGTGCCATCCTACACGAATTTGGGTCCGGTTTCGAAGTATCTCGTTGAGCGATTTGGGTTCGATGAAAAATGCCGAGTGATAGCGTTCACCGGGGACAATCCGGGCTCTCTGATTGGTGGGTAACGGGTCCTCGATTTAGCCTCTACGCAGCGTAGTATCAAATTTCAACTATGTTCGCAGGAATGAGACTCAAGGACGGAGATGTGGCTTGTAGTTTGGGCACTAGCGACACTCTCTTTTTATGGCTTGAAAAGGTGAAAACCGCGACGGAGGGGCACATCTTCTGCAACCCGCTAGAGGACGGGGCTTACATGGCTTTGCTTTGGTAAGATACTTTCCTAGAAAAGGTAAGAGAAGAGATTAATAAGATTTTGAACAAGAAAAATTCAGAGCGTGCAATGTTTTTAGCTTTAAAAATGGCTCTCTGACTCGCGAGAGAATCAGAGACAGCGCGGCCGGTGGATCCTGGCAAATTTTTAACGAATTATTGGAGAGCACGCCCCGAGGAAATTTCGGTAACATCGGACTTTACTACGACGCTCAGGAGATAATTCCGTTCCTTAACGGAGATCACAGATACAACAAAGCCAACGACGAAATCAGCCGATACAGTTCAAAGGAAGTCGAAGTCCGGGCGGTCATAGAGGGTCAATTTATCGCGCGAAGAGCCCACGCCGAAGACTTTGGCTTCACGATCGGTTAGCCATCCGAGTTATACTTAAATTTTCCTTCCCAGAATAAACTTTCGACGTCTCTATGCTCCACGCATTCGATTTTATCCCACGTTCTTTCCAGGCCCAAACACCCGCATTATAGCGACTGGGGGAGCTTCTAACAACAAAGCGATACTCCAAGTTCTCGCCGACGTTTTCAATTCCCCTGTTTACGTCTCGGTGAGTCGATGTCTCATTCGAAACTGCGGTATAATAATTCGAAATTACTAAATTAATACAATTTTAGGAATTAGCTAATTCGGCGATGTTGGGAGGGGCTTATCAGGCGAAGCACGGATTGCTGCGTGGAGAAAAAACTTTTCTGGAAATAACAGCATCGTTACCCGAACCTCGGCTATTGTGTCAGCCGTACAAAGACGCGGAGTCTGTAAGTGACGCAAAGTTGCAAATAATATTACTTGTGCAAATAATCTTACACGGAAAATTTGAGTATTTAGTACCGCTGTTTTGCAATCATTTTCAGATATACAAACCGATGATCGTTCGGTATAGAAAAATCGTCGCCGATCTGCTGAAGAAGGAATAGACTAAACCCAAACGAAATACCGAGAAATTTTTATGGACTTCTGCTGTTTAACATTCCGCCCTTTTATCGACAATACAAGTACCTCTGATTAGTTTTCTACTGCACTGACGATAGGGCTAGTTAATTAGAAGACTTTTATTTAATTTTAATTCGATGAATGACAATAGAAATTTTAGGCTCCTAAGCATTCTGGAAATGCTTTTGGTCTACTGCTTGTTTAAAAGTTTATTCCAATTTAATTAATCGATATCTCTTTATAGTCAATGGTTAGTGAAATTACATTTAAACGGCATCCAGGTGATATTTTATGTACGGATAATAATATAATTTACTCGAGGATAATTTTCATCTACTCGAATGGCAATAATGTCGCTGCATAATATAATTTAACTTAGCGCATTCCATTTCCACTATAATATACAATAGGCATATTATATAATTTATGGTGAAGTAAGTAGGCGAAATAACGACAAAAGTTTCATCAAGTAATCCGACTGCAAACTTGTAACAGCTATGCTTTGTTTAGGCAAATTTGAGTACTTGAAGGCACAAAAAGACCACCTGGCTAAGATACAATCAGGAGAAAATTCAGAAATTTCGCTCTAAGTTGTTGAAGAATGAGGAGAAAAAAAATTATTTAACTTACACACATGTGCCTAAATTCCATGTAAAGTACAAGTTTTAATAAAATATTGTTCCCATGATGATTATTTATTCGATAAGAGGTTGGATAATTTAATCGGTTTACCTTTTCCTTAGAAAGAAAAGAAGTCACTAATATACGTAGTTTTAAGTTTGTTGCATATCCAGCGTATAAGTGAAATTAAAAATTCTCTTAGGGTAGGTCGATTGACTGACATTTTTATAACCAATTGCCGTAATTACCTGAAAAACTTTTACTTCTTCCTGCCACCGCGCTCCTTTGGTAAAAGGTTTATCACGTTACCCGAGGCTAAATTATAATAACCGAGAGTGTTGTTGTCCTTGAAGAACATTCCCTGGAAAAAGAATGTTAAAGCACGATTTCAAAATGCGCACAAATGAATAAGGACAAGTGGTTTCCGGTATATGTATGATAAATCGCAATAATCACCTCGTATTGAAGCTTTTGTTTCCCAGGCGGCATTCCAGTCTGTTCGTGAATGCTTGCCTTCATTGTAGCAATGGTATCGCTCAATTGCAGCGTGATGTTCAGAGTTTGTCCGTTCAACTTCCACTCAGCTTTTTCGGTCATCATAGGAACGGCGATATTGACTTGCACCGGACCCTGCAGAGCGGATTACATTGTTAAAAATTATAGCTTGAACATGGGATTGTTGCTTGAATAATCCTGCGAAACGAGAAAGCAAAACAATTAATAACACTGACCTTATTTCTAGCCAAGAACTGTTGCTCCGGTATCAAGGAATCTTCGGTACGCAATTTCTTTGCTTGCGGTTCTTCTTCCATTGGCTCGCCAGGATGCTTTATACCAATCTACAATTTTTTGAACGGACAAGTAGATACGTAACAAAACAAAGTCGGGAATATCACAAAAAGAATAACGATTTTACAGCTGCTGTGCGTGAAATTTTAGTAAATTAAGAGTAAATCTTACCCCACTTGGTAACGGCGGCTGCATCGGGGGTGGCGTTGGCATGAACGGCGACATCGCTGGTGCTGCAATATTAGAAAACACAATAAAGCTGTACGTGATAAAAAAATTTTATTATTGCAGAAAGACGAAGTGAAACTTACTCATTAAGGGGGGCGGCCGAATCGGCGGCATGGGTGCCATCATCATCATAGGTGGTTGAGGCATTATGGGTTGCGGAATACCCATTGTCGACATTCCAATCGAAGGGGGTGGTGGTTGAGCAGGAACCGGTACGGGTTTGGGGGCGGGTGGCTTTGGAGGAGCTTTCAGGGTCGCCTGAGGCTTGGAAGCCGCAGCCGCCATGTGGGAGAGTTCAGCAGCTCGAGTGGCGGGTTTAGGCCCGATTTTCTCCTTTTCCTCATCAGGCAGAAGGCCTTTAACCTTATGGATTTGATGTATTTGCTCTTCAAGTGTAATATTAGCGCGAGCGGCGCGCGTAGCGGCCTCAACGCTCGACGTGTGACCGTCCCACGTAACCTTGTCGTCTTTCTTCTTGTCCTCTTCACCGATCTTCTTACCAATAGCTGTCTCCTCATCTCCCACACCGAAAATATCCGTACGCCGCTCGGCCAGCTGCTTCAAACTTGCTTCTATCGCCGTACCAGGAGCGAATACGGTCTCTTGGGCCAGTTTGTCCAGGTGCTTATCACGCTGCTCCACCCAGCGAGGATCCAGCAGACCAATTCGCATGTGTTCTTGCACTTTGCTTGCTGGGATTCTCTCCCCAGTTATAGGAGATATCAAATACTCATCTGGCGCAGTGGGGCGAGTATTCTTCACGGAAGCTAGATATTAATTCGTTGGATTAGATGGCGGTGTACGATGTTGTCGACGAATAACCTAAACTCGAGACACTTCATCAGCTTACCATGTTGTTTCGGATCGTACCCCTTCTTGACGACGACATTGCCCGGGGTTGGAGGTAGCGGCGGTGGTTGCATGGTATCGCGGTGTCTCTGGTCTTTGCCTCTGTTTGAATCTCCAGGAGGCGAAACGTCGTCGTCATCACTGGAATCTTCCTCCATATCTTGGACCTGGAAAAACTGGTGTTACAATGTCTGATACTGCTGACATGCGAAATTAGCGATTATCTCCTAATAATATAATGATAAGCACAAAAATAATTGCGAAATTCACATAAAATTCTCATGCATGGACAGAATTTTTTAATTCACAGTATTTCTTGACATTCACCTGGTTGTTATCTTTTGCTCTGTCTTTCTCACCCTCGCGAGAGTGGAGCTCTTCATCCCCGTCACTTTCAATCTGCATTTCTACCTCCTCTCCATCCTCAATGCGTTCCTGAAAGAAAAACTCACTCAGAACACGTCCTAATCCGGTGATACTAAATTAAAAACTTATTCAATCGTGTCGTGTGAAGATGAATAGCATTTGAACAGTTTACGACTGAAAATCCACGCACCTGCATCAAAACACGAGCTCCAACCTCGTCCGGAGTTGTGGGAGCGGGGAAATTCCCAACTTCAAACTGTTGGTAGTCAACCGTTTCAACGACAACAAAATCATGCCAATCAATTTGAGCATAAGCAACTCTTTCTCGCTCTAATTCCTCTTCCTCTTTACGCCTCTGTGCCTCTTGATACTTGAGCCACTCTGCGCGATATTTCACTTGTTCTAATATCTTGTCCATGTTCGCGGCTTCATCTCGCAGCCGAGGAAGTAAATCTTTCGGAGGAATCAGCACCTGTTGCACAAATAAATGAAATACCAATTTCTATTCTATATGCACTACTGTATTCGCACCGGGCTTACCTTTGTATACTGTTCAAGCAGCTTAGTGAAATATTGAAAGAGAGAGTGCTGAGGACGCAAAAAGTCAAATTGAAAATTCCTCTGCTCACGATTCATTAAATTGGTCAAAAATTGACGCCCATTACGAGCTACAAACTGAGCTGTCAGTTTGACAATGTCTCTGTAAAATAATTGACAGTTTAAAATGGACCGGATGCAATACAAAATAAATTCAGTAAGAGTAAAATAAAAGTAAGCCTACAAATCTAGAGCGGAAATAGACGGGGGATCAGCAATGAATTCAAAATCAACTGGCGGATCCTTGGGTACGAACGGCTGTTCGACTTGCTTCAAAATTTCTTGTTGTTTCTGGTGGGCTGTGAGATTCACACCTTTACCAACGCCCAGACCGATGACAGGCTCCTGTGCCTTTCCCTCCTTGAATTCCTTAACTTTGTGCTGATAATAAGCATGATACGGATCGCCAAAGTTGAGGAAATTGAACTTTGGGTTTCCAAGCTCGTTTTGACGGATCCTCGACTCAAACTCTGGGCCATTTCTAGCAACAAAACTAGCCGTCTTATCAACGATATCTGATCAGCTGTGTAAGGAAATTGATACCTGAAAGATATTTCCGTGATGATTTGTTATTTTTACAACATCGACTTACGATTCGCTCTCGTTTACCCACTGGCTCTTTCAAAAGCGGTTCGATTGATTACTATCCTCCACCTGAAAGGTGCGCGTTACGATCAGTTACAAAGTTCTTACACATTTTAAGCAAATTTAGAAGAGCGGGTGATGAGTGAAAAAATGAAAAAACGTTGCTCGAAAACTCAGTTTCGATAAAGGATACTCCTAACCTCCGGGGGAGGGTATATGATGCCGACGATCGGCTGCGAGGACGGCGCGGCATCCTCGACTTCCGCTGGTTGGGGAGTTACTATTTCTTGAGCCGGCATTCTTTCCGTAGCTCTATTCGCAACTCGTTGTAACAATTATTCACTCGTCATTTAGAAGGGCAAAAATTCAACTAAACTCCGCAGCGAGCGGAACGTAAAGGCACACAAGAATCCGAAATCAGGGCGATATTCAGACTTCAAGGAACTCAATGGAACTACCGTAGACTACTGAGAAACACCAAGAGGGTCCGGGTGTGCGAATGATTGAACAGTGAGCTAGCTGACATGATCTCTACTTGACTGTTGGTTGATCGTTACTCCACTAGGTTCGCATTGCGCCAACCCGTCAATGTATTCTTTGATATGCTGTCAGAGTTTCGTATCTACGGTTCCTTTTAAATACAGACTGCAGAGCGAATGTGCAGCAGCCGCATAACCTCAATATGAAATCATAAATTGATAATAATATAATTTATAAATACGTATGATCTGTGAACTAATCGTCACACATTTAAGCTGTAAATATAGAGTGAGTGTCATTTATAACATCACCTGTTACTCTTAGTGTTATGTCACGTGTTATTGGGAACAGAGTAGGGCTAGTCCTTCTGCTTATATGCTATGGCATATTACATAAAGAATTATTCATTTTCCAGATTAATGGCAATGCTACAATTTGGCGGAACCATGTGTAACGTGGTAACTAGGTTCGCCCCTCGTACGATATGGAGGATTAATTCGCAGCAGTTGTTAACACTCAGCAGTTCCGCAGCCCCTGTTCCTGACATTGCTTCTATTGTTGACAAGGTTTGCTATCCATTGACAAATTAATACACAAACTGGTAGCTTAGTTTTTCTTCCCTGCTTAACTTGCCTTCAGCTGTTTTTTCCTAATTTTATTACATTTATTTCTATTATCGCCTACTGCACAAGTGTTCCTAATCCTTCTAGATCACTTGTCATTTACTGTCTCTTGAAATTCAGCAGCCCAAGAAACCAGTCCAACAGCAAACCAGTACAAAGCAGAGTAAACCGAAACTAAAGTCCGAAAACAAACTAGTCGAAGCGGCATTTGCCGCAATACTGAATGACACGAAAACAGTGGCCGATAGGTCTTCAAAATCCTCCATTAGAAAAGATATTTCTGAGGCTAATACCATCGACAAGTTATTAAGCATAGCAGGAAATGAGAAAATATCTCAAAGAGATGGTCTCAACATTATGTCTATTCTCTCCGAGTGGATTAATGCAAAGACAATCACTCCGGCAGACTTTGAGAAAGATCCGAGGTTCTTGTCGCTTTGCAAACAGCTTGCAGGACAGGCTGAACAATCGACAATATCCAAACCCCACGAACATGGTGATTTAAAAACTGTGCTCAGCCTTGCGGGAGATGATGAGGCAGCAAAACTCATTTCTACCCTATCTCTCGCTCAGATGACCCAGGTCAGCCCTAATTCGGTAAGCATGCAAAGTTTTTTTCATTTCCTAATACATTCTGTTCTTAGGTACTTACCACCTTGGCTCACAAGCGGAGAAGATCCCTACCCATATTGAGATCTTTGTCGTACCATATCTCTCGCAGCACTGAGAAAATGAATGTAAAAGAATGTGCTGACATTCTATTTTCATTGGCTGTGCTGAACTTTCCAGATGAGGTATGAAAACGAAATATTTTTTTCTGCTTATCATTACTTAAGACGAAATATCAAAGATCAACACTTTTCTGGCATGTACAAATATTGGGAAAAATGTGTAGGTACTGATGGAGAAAGTTAGCTCAGAATTAATCATACGTATTCCTGAGAATAATGGTACCGCTGTAATAGGCTCAGTCGTAACATCCTTGGGCTTTCTCCGATATAAAAATACCGAACTGTTGGATGCGTTATGCGAATGGATCTTGGCAGAGCCACGATCACTGAAGCCACAGTACATCACATCCCTGTTGTTAACTTTAGCCACTGTTCTACACATACCGTTCAACATGACAGAATTGCAAAAGGTACCAAACTTACTTAAAATTGGTTTTCCTCTCTTTTCTTGTCTGCGAAGCTTTTTCAATTTTTATTACTGAATGGTCTAGGCATTCATAAAGCCATTAAAGGAGACTGATGTATCCGCTTCGGAAGTATGGCTTGATGTTGTCTGGGCAACTGTAATCCTAGGAATAGCAGATCCTGTCCAAGTTGCTTGCACCTTGGACTCAGTTTTTATCCAAAAATTGACAGGTATCTCAAAATATATTTCTGAATTGAAGTGAAACTGGGTCGTGAATACCATTGATCCTTATCACGATTCTGGTTAAATTTCACAGACTTACAATGTCTGACGATGCCAAGGAAGGTGAAGCTGCTCAACGTTAATGCTGCAGCCAAATTACTAATCCCAAATTATACGGGTAAGTTTGCAGTTGACTATGGGCCATCATTCTAAAATAATTGAAAATATATTTAATAAATGTATTTCGTTTATCGAGAGATCTGATTATGTGATTTAGGGCCATTTTTAAACGAAGACCTCAATTCGCATGAGACATTCATCAATAGACCCAAAGAGAAACAGCTCTATGTTACCTCCGTGCACGATACCCTTTCCAATCTATTCGCTTCATCAACTTGTCTGAAAATCAATGAGAACACCGGAATGGGCTTTATTATAGGTGAGCTATAATTAATTCGAATCATTGATAAGTTGATATAATTAGCTCATAACTTTTTTTTATGATTTATCATTCCGCAGATGCGGAATGCTATGTGGACGATAAATGCAATCCACTACCGATTGGTCAAGCGGCGAAACACAGTAATGCTACGAGGTAAGTGTGTAAAGTTTGTTAAGGAATGGGGTACCTATATACAAATGAATATGACGTTCGCTTATTATATCTTTGAAATCTATTTGTGAAAATTTTGAAAATTGCTGTTTTAGACTTGCGGTGATTAGCCTTTATTACAACGACTTTTGCCGAGGGGTCCAAGAGTGTGTGGGTTTATATTCGCTGATCATCCGACTACTACAAGCTAAGGGATACAAAGTAGTGCTTGTACCTTATACAGAATTTAATCCACAGGATAAATTAGTAACACGTGTTAAATACTTAAAGGAAAAAATACGGTTAACGGTTCAGTCAAGTAGTACCTAGGGTCAAATTTCATAATTTGTTACTATTAATCCGTGATTAAACAATTAACAAATTAATTGAAGGGGGGGGGGGGGGGGAAATATGCGAATGGCACACCATTGTGAACGACAATTGAGCAAGTTTAACTTGACCCATTTCTCAAAAGGTCGATCAATGTTATGCCATTATTTTTTTCCTTACGAAACACAAAATTCTAGACGTGAAAATCGAAGAACTACTTTCGTAACAAAAACATAAATCGACGACGGTGAACTCGCAGAAGGAAAAAGTGGTGTGCAAAAAAAAAAGAAAAAAAAAAAATACGGTCCAAAAGGCATAGGTATACAAAGAACATTCTCATTTGCAAATCACCAATACGACCTGATCCTGTTTGAGATTATGCGAAAAATTTGTGAAGTTCGCGACGTAGTAAAAATAAAGAATTTACATCATGTAATTTTAGTTTTACTTTCATACCTTAACGAGTAACCGAATATTTTACTTGCGTAGAAATGCCGCAGTCCCCTGCGTGTTCGACTATGTTTTAAAAATTGGAAGAATGATTAGAGATATCGCCTGCATCCCGTTAGAGATTCCTGATCAAATACCAACATCAAGCAAGTGGCGACGCCAATTTGGTTTGTTTCATTGACCAACCGCCACCAGATACACGCATGTGCGAGTTGTTGATCCGTGGACGTTACGTCGGGAGAAAATTAAATGTGCTCAAATCCTTAAAGGATCAAAGTATTAATCGATTAGCTGAATTGTGTTAGGAAAAGAACACGGAGAAAAATGTTTTCCGCGAGACGTTTGATTCCGTCGCTGAGCAGGGAGATCAGGCGTCATTTAAAAAAATCTCTAACCTCAAAACCAGCCGCGGCCGTAGAATTATGCGAGCCGACTAAAGGCGAGTAAAATACCTGAATCAATTCCATTTCCAATGTCACGTTTCGTTTGATGGAAAACGATTTTCATACGTCATACTTTCATCACGGATGAATATATTTCTTACAGAGAATAAAGACATACTCGTTGAGCGAATGGGCGAGATAACAAAGATCGGTATAAATTGTCCGGAGAAAAAGAACAGCCTCAACCGAATAGCGGCCCAAAATCTTTCCGACGCTATCGAAGAATTTGAGCAAGACGAATCCGCCCTTGTCGCCGTTATCCACGGTATTGGGGGAAATTTTTGCACCGGCTATGACCTCAAGGAAATATCCGAATACGACGGAGAGTCGGAAGACACTTTGCCACAGTTCGGGCCTCTGGTACGGCAGGAATTCCGTCATGCTTTTTACCCCAGTACTCCTTTCTAAATCTCACACCAAAAATCGGAGGAGAAGAGGAGGAAATGCCAGGTTTCCACCCCCGTTTTCAGTACCGGTCTAATTTTCAGGCAAACCGAATGACTCAGACGAAAAAACCGATGGTTGCTGCCCTCAGCGGTTACACGATCGGAGCCGGTCTCGAGTTGGCTCTTCTCTGCGATTTAAGGGTGGTCGAGGAGTCCGCAGTGATCGGTTTTTACAATCGGAGATTCGGCGTTCCGATCCTCGGCGGTGGTACCGTCCGTTTACCGGCTCTGATCGGCCACTCGAGAGCGATGGACATGATCCTGACGGGCCGAGGAATCACCGCCGCTGAAGCCTTCTCGTGGGGATTGGCGAACAGGCTCGTGGCGTGCGGCACGTGTAAGACGAAAGAGAAAAGAAACTGATTGTGATAATAAGAATAACGAGACAGGCCAGCCGGGAGTGCCTCTCCACTCATTCTTCTTTGCTTCCCCCAGCCCTAGGACAGGCCTTCAACCTGGCCCAGTGTCTGCTCAAGTTCCCCCAGCGTACGATGCTCGCCGATCGAGCCTCCGCTCACAACGCCTCATTCTCTTCGCGGAGCTTCGAGGAGGCGTTGCAGTACGAGAAGGATCACTCGACGCATCTTTTATTGGAAGAAGGCGCCGTCGGCGCTAAGAAATTTCGCGAGGGTATCGGGAGGCACGGAAAATTCTATCATTTGCGACCCATCGATAGAAGCAAGACCGACGAGATTAAAGACGATCTTTTGTAGTTGCGATAATTTAATATAATCCTACAGCGATTATACTTGTATTGTATATTGAATAAAAGCGTCTCTTTAATCTTGCTGTACAGCCGACGTTTTTTTCTTCGCAATATAAAAAAGTTGTCATACCTCCTGCACGCCTGGCTGACAATAATTTTGCGAGATTTAAAAAAAAAAGTTTCGAGACATCGCACTTCGAAAAATAATAAAAATTAAGCAACTCTGTCTCTCGAAGCCGGTTTGCTGACCCTCGATCGTCTTTCCGGATGTACACTTTTACCAGCGTTCTTGTCCTGCAGCGATGATTTACCCGCGACAGATGACGTCCGTTGCTTTCCTGCAGGCGGTTGTTGTATCTTTGACATTATATCGGCGGCAATTTTGCTTGCCTTATTGCCAACGGCGTTGATTACAGGAAGAACCCGTGAGATCCGTCCCTCGGTGTCTCCTTGAAGCAAGAAACACGATTGGAAAGAAAAAAAAAAACCATGAAACTATGTCGAAATTTGTAATCATATAGGTATACAGAATTAATCGTATACGCTATGCAAAGGATCGGTATAACCGGTTATTTAGGTAAACGTACGTACTTTCGACCTTGACGATGAAGTACACAGTCCCGGGTACCAAAATATCCGTCCCTCTAGCCCAGCAAGGATAATTAGTGACGTTCTTCATTTGACGCGTATCTTCTTCGCAGAGATCGATTTCCCCTGTTTTATTATCACAATATATTACTTGGAGTAAGAAAAAAGGCAGGAAATTAGGCAGCTGCGATTGGCTTCGCCGAAGGACGCTTCGCACACCTTCTTCGAGGCGAGCTGTTTTTCGTACATAGTCCATAATTAGTCCGATCGGACAGTCGATGTTCACCAATACTTCTCTGGTACCGTTCGAAGAATCAGCTTGGAGCTCTTGCGGATCGTCGCTCCCGTTCTTCCCTGCAAGTTTGAAAAGGAAAAGGAATTACATGAATTGAAATATGGATTGTCACGTACCGAGAAAGTACTTGACGCGGACCACGGTCATCGTCGGCATTTTTATTCCGTCACCCTGTCGGCCTGTCGAACACGTAGAGTGCGGATAAGTCGCTGCGTACAAATTGTGAAAGAAAAAGAGAATAAACCGTAACAAGGAGGAATGAAAACAAACTTCAAATGTCTCTCGCCAAGGCTACCAAGAAGCCGAATATCGATAGAACGATCGCTGTCCCAGTTTCCTTCGAGGTCCGAGACGCGAAGAATAAATGCCGCGTTTGTTCGTCTCGTCTCTCCTCTGTCACCTCGTAATTAGGGGGCTATTCAAGTAGGTATTAGCTAATTTCTTGCAAACTTTTGCATCCCACCCCGAGCGGCAACGATTGGTAACGTTTGCTTGTTTTGCCCACTACTGTTTTTTAACGTTACATAACGCTTCTTCAAAAGTTCATTAGCTGATCGATTTATTACCTGGAAATGGCTCAAGTGCCATTTATAGTCACATCTTGATCAATTCATCTCTACTGTATTGGATGTTAATTATTATTAATTGTCAATACACTCTGACATATTCAGTAAAACGTGAATTCATTATTCATCGAGTATTAAATACATCATATATTGTCTATCTTCTTAAATGCATGCAGTGAACCTTATATTTGCTAAGATACTATTACTGAGCAATTAATGCATTATTAACACCTCGTTTTAAAACAAATTTTTATTATTCTCAAACACGCCGTGTGTTGGCTGGCTTTGAGCACGCACTTTGAATCTCCCATGTCAGCTAACGCTTGCCTGGAATGTCTAATACTGTAGGGTGACATTTGATAATGTTTCTCCGAATGGCCTACCCGTGTTTAGCTAATACTTGAACGGCACCTGGGCACAAATATCAAATTCTGAAAATGGAGCGAGAGCACGGAAGTACACACGTGCGCACGATTGGAAATGCATTTAACAGAATTTTTTGAAAAATGAGAGTTTCACCTAACTACATCCGCGTTAAAAGGTCGGCTTTTGCTCGCAAGCCTAGGGCGGCGATTAGTCTCAATCCATCCCTGCGCGATATATGTTATATGTTGTATCATATCCACAGATAAAAATCAAGGATGCGCCCTCCAGCGTTGCGTCGTCATCATAAATAATACAACGAAGCGCTCGGCTGAAATGCAGCAATTCAGAAATTTTACATTACGCCCTATATGTATTTATTACATGTATACACATGTGTGCTGCATGATATACATAATATCCGTTCGTATTCGCGCTTGCGTTTGCAATTGCGCACGCATCGATGCTGATTGAGAATTCGAGATATGTGTTATATACTATAATACACAGGCATGCGTTCCTTCTCTTTTCTTACCGTTAAAACAACTGCACAAATTTAATTGGCGAAAGTAAGACAAGCGTTGCCCGATACACACCGACTCCGGAGGCGGGCTACACACACACACACACTTCTTTATACACTTATGCGGGCAAGAGCGAATTGCGACGTATAGTGTCGAAATGGGTGCAGGTGGCGGCGGCGGCGGCGGCGGCCGCACATTGTTGCGAAATATCTCTACGGCAAATACTTCGTCTTATACATATCTCTGTATACTCGTACGTGGATATCCGCATGTGTACATCAGGTACGCCGATCGATGCATGCCCGTGTGTAATCTGCACATGTACAAAGACCTTGGTGAAAATGATTTCGACGATTTTCTACAAATTTTTAACGAAACTTGGTCATTTCGTACAATCTCGTATCTCGTAAAAACAGAAAATTGTTTTCGTACGAAAATTGTAAATATGCAGAGTTTCTCATAAGAAATTGTATTTTTTGTTTTTTATTTGTTAGTAAAAAATCTACAAGCTACTACAATTATGCACATTTATAATTTTTGATGAACTAATGCGAAATGTTGCAATTTCTGCAAATATTCGGAGCAGTAAAAATTTTCACCAAGAGAGGAACGCGGGATATGATCCAAGCATGAGAAGAGAATTCAACGACCGACGGATTCGGGCGGTGTGAATCGGTAATGGTCAAAATGACTGAGCAGAGCGTATTTGCTCAACGTGCGTTAGTCAACTAGTCGTTACAACGGCCAACCAACCGCGTTATATACACCTTTACAATAGTTATTGCAGCACGATCTGGTCAACCATGCTGCGAGTTTCAGTCTAATACGTTGTGTGGGTATGGAATTTTCTAAAAATAGAGAAACAAATGTGAGTCAACGAAAGTAGAAAAGAAATAAAGGAAGGAAGGAGAAAAAAAGGAAAAAAAAAGAAAGAAAAAATCACACACACACACACGAACCGCAACACGCGCGCGAGTAAAATCTAGTTGTTTAACATAAATAAGGTGTTGCTTATCTTGTACAAACGATTACACTACGGCCTGTGCCTGTGTGGCGGAATAATTATCGCCGCAGACCTTAAGCCGTCTACCTACGGTTCAACCTGCGTACGTTTAGGTACAGGCTATAAGGCTTGTTTTCGTAACCGGATAGATGACAATTTATTACCGGTTACCGCAGCCTGCTACAGACAATCAGGGATACATTGGTCGGCACTCGAGGTGGAGAACTTCCAGCACGCGGTACCGGGACATCGCAAGGCGATCGACGAGATGGTCCCCGACGGCGGTGATCGAGACGCGGAATTCAGGGTCGTCGCCCTCTCCGCGAACCAAGAACCAACGACCAACGTCTCCTCCCGCAGACTTTACCGCACGCTTATCGAGCACCGATGGCGTTACTGTAAACGCGGCAGGCGAGTTCGCATCGTCGATTTATTTCCCCCGCACGCGATTTCACCGCGAGTCCTCCAACGATCAGCGATCGCCGCCTGACTCGGTGTAATAACGAATGACCGATTTTTCTTAAAAGATTTCGTTTTCTATGACGTGCTCGCGGTCAATTTTCGACGAGCCAATTATGTCACGCGAGATACGCATCTCACGGCTGTATGATACTATACGTAACACGGGTATACGATACGTTCACCTTTCCCGGGCTCCACTTTCGAAACGAATTTCACTTTCATTCACTTGCCAGAGAGTCATTTATACGCGTAATAAAAACAACAACAACAACAACAACGAAAACAATAATAATAATAATAATTTTATTAATAATAACAATGACTACCAACACCCGCCATACCGTACGATACAGGATACGTACAAGGAAGGGTACGGATTAGTCGTTAATCATTGTACGTCCGCAGCCGCATCTCGAGATGTTCAATCGAAACGTAAGGATGAGGATAAGGGTTGCGTTGTAGGCTTTTATACAGGGTGAAGAATAACACCTACGTGGAAATGGCGGGGGAGCGAAGGCCGAGATGGAAGGGAGGGAGAGGCAGGGCTCGGGGGTTGGTCGGTCGGTCGGAGCGTAATTGGTAATCAGCCGGTGTAACTGAAAATCGGTTATAATTATGTTGAAATTTACGAGCTACGGCTCGTCGCGAGCCCCGTAATTACAAGCATCTTCTCAGCTTTCCAAAGTTGTTACAAACGCGTTCGCCCTCGCCCTGCATACACACCCATCCCGTGTAACGTATAACTACTACGCTGAAACCCTCGGCACGTGTGCGATAGTTGAGGCTATTCAAGCGAGGGTCTAGGCGCGTATCTTACAGACGCAATTGACGAGGACGCGGTGCTAGGAAAAACGCAATAATATATACGCGTGTTTTACATCGGCGATCGGAGCGCGAGACAACGATACAAATGAGTTTTCTATCGAGGCCCTGAAACGGCTGAAACAAACCCGCGTCGCCCTGGGAGCGATTCGTTGCATCAGGTTACGCGCGTGCAAGTCACATTTCAATTCCCATTTCACGTGCATGCATATATTAGGCAGGCATTATAGGTCGGTCGTGTACCTACGATGCAGATTATCGCGCAATGTCCAACCGACGATCGTTATCTCGGTTAAAAAAACACGAAATCGCCGGTGTTGTAATTCTAGGGACCTTATATAATCCGAGTCCATTTTGACAAGTTGGGAAAAACGATTAGCGAATCGTTCGCCTCGTATAATCATCTCCCGAGATCCGACGTCGGGTCAATGATTGTCGGCAACTTGTTACATACACGCGTGTACGTAGGTTTGGTAGTACGGAAATCGAAGAAAATCGTTATCACGCGATTCAAGGAGTCGAGACGCAAATTAACACCACGTTATTCCGCGACTCGGTGTTCAAGGAACATCGATTCGCGCACGTTTCGCGGCTGCACAACGCGTGGCGGTTCACCGCCGAAAGAGCGTTAAACGCACCGATAGGAAGAATTACGCGAGAAGAGGAAGTCGTGATTGATAGAGTCGTAAATTACGGTAATTTCTTCATCGGCGTGAGTGCGAAGTCGCGGAGAGGGGGGGAGGGAGACGCGCGGTGCGCGGAATTTCGCGTTGCGGTGAATCGGGCTTAAGTACTGAAATCACAGAGCGGCCGCAGTAGAAAGGGTCGACGGCGATGCGGACTAGCTCTCGAGGTATTCAGGCCGCAGCAAGGCCGCCCCGCGTGCACCGAGTCGGGCGCTCGCTAAATGAAATGTAGGTTGTTACATGGCTCGAGGCGGCCCAACCTCGCGTCTCCCGATATATGCTGGATACACGCCGATACGCGATATTCCATATTCTCGGCTTGTGCCCCGTGAAAAGTTATTCTCCGTTCGCCGGTATCGAGTCGCCCGCGAATTTCCTTGTAATCCGAATCATAAGTTATTTTTGACGGATCGACTAGCGATCGTCGAGCGTGATATGCAATTATCGGTAAGCGTACCTAATAAGTAGTAAATGTTATTAAAAAAAAAATACATATACATAATATACATTCTTATTATCGATTAGTGTAAATGAATAAACAGAAAATTTTGAACAGATTAGCTACTTGACTTTCTTCAATTTGTAACGTAGCGTAATTTGCAGATCACGACGGCCGCGGTTACACCTGTAACCAGGTGATAACCAGCTTTGAAACGGTCCTGCACCACCCTTCACCAATAACGACATTCCGCTTCGCAATCAATAAATACATGTATTATCTATCCCGCACTTGTCGCGCAAGGTTGTAAATACGGACCGTTATAGATCTATAGACTTAACACTCTAACCGCGGCACGTTTGTCGCTTATCGGCTGTGACGCAGCTTCGGTTTGTTGTGGGAAAATTTTGACTCGGCTGACTTTGACCCCAGGGACTGGAACGAAGAGGTTGAGGAAGAGAGGAATTTATAGCATTCCCTGCACTAATTGTAAGCGCAACACCGCGCGTTCATTCAACACGCTCGTCGAATAAATGCGGCATTTGAGGAATGCTTGAAACTCGCTCATCGTCCCATTGCTATTCAATTGCTCAATCCGCGGTGATACCTTGTTCAGGGAGTTAAATACCGGCTAAACGAGGCAGTGACAGCGATCAAGTGCACCGAGCTCCTCGAGGAGTGTCGAGTCAACTTCTAGATAATCGGGAGTCGCTCTTACCTGGCGGATGATGCGTGCGATGGTCGAAAACAACGCGGGCAGGTGTTTCAATTAACGTTTCTTCTCGCCGGGAGCAGAAAAGTCCATGTCAGTATGTGACCAATTAAGCTTGAACGGTCTAAAGTCATACCTATTTTTAGGAGTTTGTTTTTAAGATGAAAACACTCGGAGCTATTTAAGTCTTGGGGCTTTATTATTTACAGTTTCAAAAGCATTTTAGAATTTTTTCATTTAAATTAATAACAAAACGGCGGAATGGCGCGTATAAGTAGCGAACGACCACGTTTTCAATCCGGTAGCGCAGTCTTCGGTCAATTTTGATCCGACTGATTTGAAATTTTGACAAAATATTTAAAACTTGAGATACCGTAGTTTTGATCTCAACAATTTTTTTTTTTTTTATTCCAACATCTGAGCTACGATCTCGAATCCGTAAAGGTGTTTTTACTAAAAAAGTTTTTTCTATTTGTTACAATTTCGCCAGTAACGTCAGTACCCTACTTATACGCGCCGTGCCGCCGTTTTGTTATTAATTTGGATAAGAAAAATTCAAAAGTCTTCTCAAAACTGCAAAGAATAAGGCCCTGAAATTCAGATTGCCTCAAGTGTTTTCGTTTCCTTTAAGAAATAAAAAAAAAATCTATCCAAGCCGTATACTCCCCCCTTAATCTCACTACGTACCTGACAACCTGCAGAAGGCAGATATTCCGAAGATGCAAAGCGCTCGAAGAGCCGAGGTTAATCTCTTATCGTCCTTCCAGCGTCTTCCTCTCTCTCTCTCTCTCTCTCTCTCTTTCCCTCTTTCCCTCTTTCTTCCTCGGCCCTCGGACTGGTTTCGCGGCTTATGTGGACCGTGCATGCAGGAATAGATATTTGCGGGGGTGATCGTCGGTTACCGGCGTACATACGTATAACTGGTGAAACCAGTTCTGATAAGTTTAGCCTGCTCCTATACCTGTACCAGGTATCCTGACCATGTCGGCGGTTAACCGGCAAGGGAAGGTGTAACTCTTACGGCCACCACCACCGTCATCGAGGAATTCTCGTCCAGAACCTTGCGAATTATACATCCGAGGACGACAGCGTCGCATCGAAAACAACTCTCCGGCATAATCGTTGGGAATTATTTCCCCTCTCGACTCTCCCCTTCTGTAGCCGATGTCCATCGGCAACATCCGCCTCTGCGGAGCTCGATCCTGAAAAACAGGTGCTGTGTAACGCTGGTATACGTAGATGAGGTATAAACTAGGCGGTTCACATTTTTATGGCATGGTAGATGGGACTATTTAGATGCAAACGAACGCCCCTTAGTCTCTCTTAACGAGCCGATTTTTCGGCGATTGCGGTCTGGCATCTGGATGATGTGCGCGATGTTATCCGCGCCGATCGGATTGCATAAAACACCGATCGGTGACTATTTTTATCAGCCGCGCGAAAACGAAACTCGCGCACACTGTGCCAATTGATTCGTACGGACGATCGTTAATCGGGCGAAAAGATAGAGGCTCTTAAATTTCAGATCGTTAGAAATTTTATTTGCAAGAATTTGCAATAACCGCGCGGCGCTGCGGGGTACCTGGTGGTATAAGTCATTCGTTTCGGATACGGGCCAGTGGAGAACTGGAGGCGTTTCCGACTACGCAACGAACTGCGAGATAAGCGGTACGAGCTAATATCGTCGTCCGTAATTCACCCTTCTAATTCCCGCGTGTCTGAATCTCTCTCTCTCTCTCTCTCTCTCTATTTCTCTCTCGGTACTCTTACATTTTCCAATATCCGTTTTCACTTCTCGCATAACTGATCAAAAACATCCAAATCTCTACAATTATCACCAGTATGTTCCGTTCTCCGGTGTAGAAAAATGTGGCATATAATCGTAATTTCGTATCATCACAATTTTCAGACGTGGCGCTGCATCTCATGCACACACGTATAAGCGATCGGCGAATGCGAGGTAATTTCCATGCGTGCACCGGGCTTCGAACCCATAAGAATCAATTTACAACGTGCAGTTTGCGCCGAGTCTGGCCATCGGTGTCTTTGCTATCGCGTTATAAGGCTTGTAACAAGTGGGTAGGCATCGTAGGCCTACATCCTGGATCACTGCACCATAATCGTTTTCCCTATCGCAGAAACGCACAACGAGAAGAAGAAGAAGCGCGGCTCGGGTTTACCGCCAAAGATCGTCGCGTCCATTCAGTCCGTGCAGCGAAACGCAAGAGAATCGATCTACTCGACGTAAGGCTTGAGGACTTTTCACTGCTGGAGTATAAGGCGATTATATTCCAGTGAATGTGAATCTCTTCGCGCGAGATGCCGCGCTGTCCTCGCGCCTCGCGTCAACTTATAATCTCAATCTTACCTAATAGGAGTAAAAGTTACACGTACGTGTGTAACGAACGTATGAATACCTGCGGGCCGATCGTGCGTCCTGCGTTACATCGCGAACTGCGACGTGGATCAACGTGGATCGTTGAAGACTTGGAAAAATGTTTTCCCTTAAAAGTTTACAACCCCTAACGGAGATCCGCAACAAAGAAGGAAAAGAGATTACGGTACAGTGTCGAAAGTCGGTAAAATTTCAAGACTTTGTTGCGTATTCCGTGAAAGTAACTCCGTCAATCTTACACCCTGTGGCAAATAAACTCTCGGCTAAGTATCGCGTATTATATTCAGTTCCATTCTATTTTTAAACGCGTGTACATGCGGATGGATTCAGGTGTACAAGTACGAGTGTACGAGGATGGAGTACCGGCTCGTGGGAATTAACTGACAATCGGTAGCCTCTTGGGTTTTTCTTATTCAGGCATGGCGTGTACCTCGTTAACTACGTATAATTGTAGGTCTAAAGTGCGAGCAAGAGCGAAAGCGTGAAAAAAGCCGAAATGGGGAAGACGCTTGGCCGATCTCGAGTAACACCTTTAAGCACATGCATCTGGATGTAAGGCACGATATCGCAACACATGTGCACGGTACGGAGAGTAAGTAATTCCTAAGATCGGAGAACAAAGAATAGGAGCTCGCGTTGTAACTATAGCGCTAGTTAAACTTTCGCCCGTAGCTGTTGAGCTGTAACACAACTTCTAAGAAATCTATCGCGCAACTTCGTCGCTGCAGCAATGGCTCTGCGATTCGCTCGGGTTCTCTATGTTTCATTTTTTATTTGCCTCTCTCTCTCTCTCTCTCTCTCTCTCTGCTTCTATTATATTCCACCGATTGTTCTTTTGAAATCGTTTTATTTAAATCCGTGCCAAAGAACGTTGCGAGTTTGCATTTACCTACGAACACTTGTACTTGTAACCATATTGACTGCTGGACGCTCGTGTTACGTATTTGTGCCATAACGGTATTTGCATAAAACATAACAACGATCCCTGACCACGAACAAACGGCAGACGGCCCGCAAGGACTCTAAAAGCTGCAAGCGAAAAATGATCCTGTATATATATATACAAATATATTTATTAGGGTGGTCCTTCATAGGGTTGTTGTTCAAATTTTATGTTCGCTGGGGGGTTTGACGCTTTCCAGTTGATAAAAAAAAAATTCCCTGAAACGAGATACTTCAATCACAAGGCGGAGTATCTCAAGAGTTGATACAGAGAGTTAAAATTTTCAGTGAATTTCTTTTTTATCAACCTAAAAGCGTTCAACCTGAAAAATACAAAAACAAACCTATTAACGACCACCCTAATATTTATAAATATACATATTTGTGTAAGGATACCGATAATCGGAGGAAAAAAGCGCGTCGGTTTCGCTGCGTGCTTGAGTTGCATTGCGAAAAGCAATTAGCCGCGAGAAATTAAAATATCATATGCAACGGCTAATTTCCATTAGCTAAGAAGAAAGGTTATTCGATCGTAATTCATGAATAATTCGTAGCGCATAAAGGTGTCATATCTGAACAATCTGCAGGTACGTACATACCTGTCGCCTCGTGCAGGAGTCCGTTTATATTATTCAAAGTAACGGTACGCGATATGAAAAACCTGAGTTGCACAGCTCGTGTGCATTACAGGTATCTTCTATACAAGTGTATAGCTACGCTTGTGTAAACAGCTTGCAGCTCGAACGTCTATATCAATAATCAGCGATCAATGCTGTGTTTTTTTCACGTTCTTCGCGACGAGAACAAATAAATTAAATACCGAATAACAAGTAGATAAAAAAAAACTCTCGTACACTGTACGCACGACGCTTGCGTTACACGTTTGCAACATATAAAATCTTGATGAATTATTTTCAACGGGAAAGGTTGAAAAGCGAAACGATTAAGGATATTTATTTCCACCGGGAAGTCGGACAGTGTTTAAAGGTAATTTATAAATACAATTAAACGCTATAAATTTTTATTTCTGTACAGTGTTTATTTGTTCGTTTTATGCCTCGATAAATCAAAGAGAAATTGAATACAAATTGAAGAAACGGTTAAAAAAATTAACATTCGTCTTGATCCGGCACCCGGTTAATTAATTATTCAGATTCGCATTATACTTTTTTACTTTGTTCAAGATACAGACGACGCAGCTACGTCTGCTTCTACTTTCGTTTGTTCAATATTGTTAAATCGTTATTACTACATGTATATTACGTGTTGTTATTATCGTGCAAGAGTAATGAATTATTCTTAACGTTGTTACATTATTACGAGTAACGTTAAATTTTATCGATCAGCTATATATGTCAACATTGTTATTAATAATACCGCTATCATCGCTATTACGATTGAATTATCGGCGTGTAATTGTGCAATAAATCGACGATAAAGAGACTGCACCTAATTGTACAAATTTCCTTGGTTACGCAACTGCGGGTCTATATTACTATAAAATGATTATTACCAAGTTTACATACTTGCGGTACGATTATACATGTATTTAATTATTTACGTAGACGAGACGCGCAAGATAAGGAATCGACAAATTTTACAATTTGAGTCTGCAGGATTTTTTTGACTCCGTTTTCGCGTCATCGACTTCGGTCATTGTTATGTCATGAGTGTATAACAGATAATATGATTATACTGCGGCATAAACTGATGCGGAAAATTTACGTAATGCGAGAAAAACAGTCCATTCAGCCGGTGTGTTCACTTGTGACAATTTATACGGCTGCGCCAAGCGTTACGTCGATTGATTAATAAACAATAAAAAAAAGTACGAAAAAAAAAAAACTATTATAAATTTGAAAGAAAAAAACGTTATAGTTGACGTCGCACGCACGCGTGCAGCCATCGTACGAACCGTGTAAATATTATACATCCGTGACTGTAGTTGTATTAATGTATGTCTGTATATTATTCGAATTTGTCGTAGTAACATTAGATTTAGTTTTTATTTGAAACGAATAATCCGAATCGCTGCGAAGCCGCAGGCGGATTTACGACGAGATGCATTTAAATATCCATATCGCATAGTTTTACAATTATACGTGCCAGTGAACTTTTACAGCTAAAAACAAGTGTTACGTGTACAATATCATAACATTGCGTAACAATGATATCGTCGAGAAATTGATTAAAGGCGAGAAGAAATATACAAAGAAAAGTATTCATTGCACAAATATGAAAATATGTACGTCGTATATCTGTATTTGTATAACGTATGATACTGAAACATTAATGTGATAGTATAACAGGCGATAAAATAACAAGCAACTATAGTCTCTTTAATCGCGAACATAACACATGCCTTATAATGATGGATTATTTGCGTTTGTTCTCCGTATATTTTGCATACGACGTCTCTCGCGTATTTTTGAGAGCGCGTAAATTAAAAATCGCGCATTATATCCGATGTCTTTGCCAGCTGACAGATAGTTACATAAATCGCAGTCATTGATAAGTTGGACCGCGTACCTCTGTCAAATTATGTATTGAAGTTTCTTTTTTCTTCCTCGTTTCTGTTATTTTTTTTTTTTTCACTTTTTTTTTGATTCTCTTTCTCTCATAATTATCGCACAGTCAATGAATCGTGAGCCGCACGATCGTTATTTCTCACACATGGGTACAATAATTATTTACCGACTGTAATTTTCATAATCACTACGTACATCGATATAGGTATGTAATACATACGTACATGTGGAAATATAGTGATTAGAGCGTTAGAGTCAAAACGGTGGGAGGGAGAAAGAGGGGGGGGGTACACGATTTTGACCAGTAAAACTAGACACGAGTCGTTTTTCTATATTTTCTTCGGCTGTACTATCAATTACCATGTATTATATATTATATTATATAATCATTAGGCATTATAACACATATAATATATATGATAATCATTAGCGTAGCTTTTCCTGTAGTAAAATATTATTATTAATATTATCATGATAATCATTCATCATTTATTATTTATCATTAAATGTTACTATAATTAATCTTAACCGTAACAAAGTACAATGTTAAATCGGACGCTGTAGTTATACTGCACGGCACAGAATGCAAAGACGCGACTTACCGGCCGACATCGCATTTTCGCAATATTTCACTTTATTTCAGTTATCAAGTTAAATGTAATTATTTATGGGTATATAGGTATACCTGTGCATGTTGCAGGTGTACGTACATACATACACACGTACGACGGATTAAAAGCTAGTCGATTAAAAGTATAGAAGGGGATCGAGGCAAGGAATCCAGCGGCGAGAATATGTACATGAAAAACGAAAAGGGAAAGAAAATGAGATTAAAAATAATAATTAAAAAAAAAAAAAGAAAACAGGCGTAACGAGGGAAGAAAAATAAAACCAGCGTCGATCGTTTTAAGTACGTACCTGCACCTTGTAAAAGGACAAAATTATAATACGTTGTGCTGTTGCAATTTGCAATTATAAAAGTACCTAACGCGAGAACCACAATTACTTTTACAGATCTTTTTTAATGTTCTGCCCAGTTGAATAATTTATATTTTATATAATATGCACGTCGGATCGGCGCTGCGGTGAAAATAAAAAAAAAAAGAAAATAAAAAAAGAAACGAAGTGAAGCGTACACAAAAGAAAGAAAATCATCCAACATGGTCGTTTCTAATAGGGTATATTTATATTATACCTCCTCCGCATTTTGCGTGCTGCAGTGTCGAGAATAGTTTAATATTATTACTGTGCTAACGTTATTATCATTATTATTATTATGACCACTATTATGTAACGAATTACACGCGATTTATGTATCTTTATATATACGTGTATAATATATGAGAATAAAAATATAATATATCCATATACATATATGTGTATAATATGTAATACGGGAAGGTAATAATAGTCATGTCATTATTCCTGAGACCATATAATAAAGCGCTAGAGCGCTTTGCGTCTTTGTAATATAACATATATGTACATACACATATAACGACGATGGTTATAATTTATATTTACACAGAACGCACACGCACGCGTGATATATGTATGTGTTTAGGCATTTGCGGAAACGCGTGCTTGGCAAAAAAAAATCTTCGTTAGCTTTTCGTTCCTTTTTCTTTTTCTTTTTTTTTTTTTTTTCCATCGACATTTCAATACTGCGCGTGCATACGTAGCGCGGTTATTTATTACACCGAGGATTGTGTGTGTTACACAGAAATTCGCGTAATTACTTGATACAGTCTGAGAGTGATGCTATGTGTAAAAAAATGAACAAAGTAAATTTGATAAAGGGAAAAAACGACTTCAACAGTTCTGTTAGTATTGTTTTCAATTTTTGATTCTTTTGGCTGTCAGTACTTATAGCTTACAATAAAAATTTGTTTTTAAAAACACCGAAAATTCACGAGGATAATAATAGTAAGGATAATTGGACGCGATGTAGTTTAAATAGAATAAAACGAAGCGCGAAAATCCAACGAAAAATATTAGATAGATGTTTAGATAAGTTCATGCTGACTTTTTATTTTTGCTTTTCTTTTTTTCTCCGCTACACATGGAACGCGTGAATACGTACACGTTCATCTATGTGTATACACTAATAATAATTCTACAATTAATCACTTTAAAGTAATTTTCTCGTCCGAAGTCGTATATATGTATATATATATGTAGTATCACCTAATTAAAGACGGATAAATATAAACAGGATGGATACGAACTATCACTTAATACATATATCATTGATTAAACCGTGTTCATTACTATTTCAGTTTACAACATTCTTCGTATTATTTTCAAATCCGCAAACAAGTCTCAAAAGAACAAGCAGCCTGAAAACCGGAGCGTCGCAATCGCGGGGCGATAGAGGGTGGAGAAGGAGAAGAAGGGAAGAAAGGCTTCGAAACGCGTCTGTTTTTTTGACACGATTCAAAATTCGATATCGCGTTAAAGTGAATCGGGAAAGTTGATTCGTAGAAGAGGAAGAAATAAAAACAAAAAAACAATCACTAATTTTTCGAATTTCATGTAAGTTGGGGGATGAAAATGCCTATCGCGTATCCACCTCGCATTTTGTACATATATATATATACACACACATACACGTACGTTCGTATGTCTGTATGTACGTATGTGTAATTATACGTGCCGCGCTGAATCTGAATAAACGAGCTTTATATAAACACACGGATGTGGCGATCGAGGGAATCGGCTTAGTTATAATACCTGTGAAACCAGTTTCCAGTATTTTTACTAGGTCTCACTTTCGCTCGTGCATGGCCGAAGGGAAGAGCGTCGTCGTCGTCGTTTTTGTCGAGCGAACGAATCGAGAACCTAACCGAACCGAATAGAACCAACTAACGAACGGGGTCACAGAGTAAGTCTCGATATCGAGGAGCCGAGATCCCCGGCTGCAGCAAATCCCGACTAAACAGCTCTAATCGTAAGTACGGAGACACAGCTTCGCTGCGGAGTACGACGTACGTGTATCGCTGCTGCTCCGTATAACGAAATCATGCCTCTGTGTTCCCAGATTTGCATGTGTTGCAAGTTTTTACGATACATCGAGCGCGCGCGCGCGTGTGTGTGTGTGAATTGAACGTAATTACGGTATGTTCTGATATGTATTAAAAGAAAGTTACGCAACAGCAACGGAACAGCGGTAAAGATTGTTGTGTGTAAAGGCGGATTGAAGGAGAAATAAAAAAAATAAAAAATAAAAAAAAGAAAACAAAGAGACTTTACAAACCTTTCCGTCTCCGCGCGACTTTTTCGTAGTATCTATTCAAATTTTCCTCACAATCGCAATAATGGAACAGCATTTTTTTTTCCAGTCATCCCGTGTGTTCGTATCCGTTTTTGCATAAATTATTTGCGAAAAGATAAGAAAAAGAAATTCAGTCGAGAGATTAAAAGATTCCCTTCGTATCTCTTTATTATACATGCCTACGTATGGTATTCAATAGCGCAGTGCCGTAAAATGCAGGTTTCATGCTATAGTCTCTCTCTTTCTCCCGCACACACAGCAAGTAAGTAACTAAGTAAGTTAGTAGATACATACATAGGTAAAACATGACGGTGATAATTATAACAATAATCAAGAATACGAATCGTTGATTCGTTTGAACGGGGCAACGGAACGAAGTTCAGGCTGCCTGCCGGTGTGCGTCATCGCCTCTATGTACGTGCACGCACCATACATACGCAAACATCTGGAAGAGTTGTGTTGCAGCGTCGGTTCCGTGTTTTATAAACCGTCGAGAATGTGTTTAAAGGTTGCACAACCGTATTAGCGTATCTATATCTATACATACCCGTATACGTATAGTATATATGTATGGTACATGAATACTGCATGCGTATCATTATCGTCATCGTCTTCCCCCCCCCACCTCTCTCTTTTTTTTTTTTTGTTTCGTTTGGAAATTTCATTTATTCAGCAATATAATTTTTTCATCATATTTATATATTTTTATTTATTTCTCTCTTTCTTACTTTTATTGTTAGATAAATTTCACTTCGCTTCATCAAATCACTTTTCATCTGTTCAAACTTACAACAATATTATCATAATAATATAAGTATGTATGTTATACGTATAATGTAACTTATAGGTTCAGTATCGTGGTATACACCGTACAGTAGTAGAGTATGCATGTAAATCTAAAATGAAATGTGTTCACAGCCACACATTAATATACACAACAATCTCGATGCTGCTGTTTTTATTTAGTTTTTTTTAGTTTTTTTTTTTTTTTTTTTTGTTTTCCAACTTTTTTTTTCAAATTTGTTTATTTGTTTTCAGTTGTTTCGTCTTTTTCTTCGGTTTTTGTATGATTTTTTTTTTTTACGCCGTTCGCCATTTTACAAGTCTTTTGTGATTTTTTTTTAATTCTCCGCATTTCTTTTTTTCTATCCAGCTCTCGAGCATGACGATCATTATTATTATTATTATTATAATCTAATACTATATACGTATTTTGTGTAAGTATGAAAGTGTTTGTGTGTGTATCATTTGCATCCCCATGCAATATTGCAAAGTAAACAACATCGTTTTTACGTCCCATTCGGGAATCATTTGAATTACTGAAATCGGAAAAAAAAAACAATAATACACCTCCCGTTATTTTACCAATAATTCTTATATTATCTCAAACTGCACGACTGTTTCCTTCCAAAATTTTTGGCCAAAATTTATACCGTACTTTTATATTACGCAACATGTCTTATATTTTTTCACTCTTTCAAACAAGTCATCCGAACATCTACCTGCAACGTTTTTTCTTACCAACTTTTTTAATTCGATCAAGTGTACTTCGCTACAGTCTTCATACGTATAATAGTATTAATTTTTCTCTTGTAATGTAACGTATAGTAATACAACATGTACTTTCAATTCACCGCGGATCATAAGAGGGGAAAAAAAATAAAAAATAAATAAACAACTCTCAATCACCGCGTATCTTTTTATGCAAGGAATATTTTTTTTTTTTTTCATTTATACTTACATTTCCGCGTTACCTATACTATGTACTCTTATCTTATCTCATGTTTCATCGGAATGACTTCGAAAATTATATCAATTTTGTCATTTTCGTATATCCTTTACCCCCCCTTTTTTTAATTTTTTTTTTAATCGCGCCTGTGCAACGTCTTCGAGCTGTGAGTCAAACGTGTGTGTCTTCTCTGTCTGTCTGACTGTCTCTCTCTCTCTCTCTCTCTCTCTCTCTCCTCGGTGTCTGTGTGTGTAATGAATATACATATATAATACACGTGGTGAAAGAAAATTCGAAATAAAGAAAAAAACAATTTACTCCGTATCGTTATACATAAAATGTAATATATTTGTACAGGTATAATATATATATATATATGTATATTAAGGGACCTGCACTAGTAATTCTCCTACTTATATACATATATCTATAATACACATATGCATATATATATATATATACACATATTACACATGCATACAGAGAGACACATACATATATAATATATATGTATGTATGTATAGATATATGGTTGACAACACTGAAATTATTTATGATATACGTTCAGTTTTTATAGGCACAGCACACTGTCTTTTAAAGAGTTCTCAACGATATGAATATTAGGATATTATTAGATTTATTATTCATTCGTGACTTGTTATCGTTATCCATATTAATATTGTTTGCGTAGGTTTTTTTTTTTTTTTTGTCCTTTACGTTCAATTTTCAATTCTCTTTCTTTAAATCTTCTTTGACGTTTGCTTTGTTCGCGTTTATTCTCTGCTTTCCTTATATTATGTGTATATACATGTACATATATATATATATATATATACATATATATATATATATTTATATATATATATATACATAAATGTTTATCCATAAGTGTAATTATTCATTTCATGTATTTTTTTCGTATTTAAAATGAAAACGAAGTCAAAAGATCGTGGAAAATTATTATCTGTACCTGCATACTCACTCTCCCTCTCACTCTCTGTCACTCTCTCTCTCTCTCTATCCCTCTCTCTTCATTATTAAATTTACCATATGTATGTGCCGCAAACGGTGCCCTCAGAAATTTTTTTTCCCTTTTGCTTTGCCTCTTATGTTCAAACAACGAGTGATTACACAATATAATACCGTATTACCGTACCTACGTTACATTAATATATTTCACGATCACTTTTCAACCCGGATACCCCCCTCCTCTGCCCTGATCAATCTTTTCAACATCTTACAAAACGTTAAATTAAAAAAAATCACATATCGCGCGAATCAACGACAGTTTCAATTCATTTGTCAATATTACGTGATACAACGTTCTTTTTTTCGCACTGATCTTCTTTCTTCTTCATTATTAACGTGATTTCTCAGGTTCTTTTTTTGTTTTCAATTATTTTTTTGGCAACTTGAACCGTTTCCCTGCACGTCTTCATCGCGTGATCGATCGATGCTCGTATATATTTATATAATTTATAATTTTCGACTCTATTTACGCGTATCGTACATATATATATATATATATATATATATATATATATACACATATGAGAATCAAGCGACTACGGGAGAAAAGAGATTTCGATTAGAAACGAAAGAGAGGTGAGAAGAAGAAGATAAAAATAAAGGTGGAGCAAGTGTTTTCGTTTTTTTCTTTTATTATTGTTCTTTAAATAAAATAAAAAATTGTAACAATAGATTTGTCGTCCACACTGTTAAATTTGTACCGTTATACGATTATCTTTACCATCTTCTTCTCATCGTCTTCTTATTCTTCGATATATATATATATATCGATATATATATATAATGTTTATAATATGTATATATGTATAGTCTCAGTTTAACACGTATATTGTCCTTACGATAACATACCACATGTATATGCAAACATATGTGTAAATGTGTTTTAAACAAGAGGAGGTGGTGTTGGTGGTGTTGGTGGTGAAAAAGAGAAAAGGAGAATGACCCGTGAAAAATAGAGAACGAAAAAGTTTACAAAACAAACAAAAAGAAAGGAATAAAGAAAGGAACGAAATGAAAAAAAAGAACAAAAATACACCGCACAGAATACGATTATTATATATCGTTGACGACGACGCGATTGCTATATTTACGGTATAATAACGAGGGTCGATGCACAACCAGCGACGTTGCTGGAAAATATAATAACGCAGCGGCGGCACGATGTACAGTATAATCGTCGACTGTAATCGTACCGTTATCAAGGGGTGTAAGAAAGTTTGGATTTTTCAAAGGATGATTACGACGATGACAAATCTGACACGTTCTTGCCGTTGCCGTTGCTGTTGCTTTTGCTGCTGTCGTCGTCGTCGTCGTCGTCGTCGTCGTTGCTGCTGCTGCTGCTGCTGCAACTGGAAATTTCAGCGTGGACGAGGCAGCGGCGTCGGCGGTATAATAATAATGATAATAAGCAGTCGTCGACGCGATCCGATCGTCGTTTCGAGGCCCTCCGTCGGCGATGTCGCATCACGAGGAGCACGCCATCCAGGAGTTGCAGGAGCAGGTGTAGCAGGCCGGTATAACGGGGGTGTAGTAATATCCGTTCGCGGCGTAAACGAAGGTGGCCGGCGGTCCGGGTGGGGGTGGTGGTTGATGCTGATTGATAAGCCGTTGCTGCTCCTCGCAGAATACCTGACACGCGAGATTTTTAATAAGCGCCAACGTCTGCCGCCGTTCGTGTCCCATAAGACATACGGTCGACTCCTCGACGACGTTGTAAAGCAGCATAAGGTACTCGTACTTGAGACCCTCTTCCTGAGGCCCGACGAAGTGATTCCAAAGGTAATTCTCGAGCTTCATCCTCTGCTGGGCAATGTCCGGAAAGTCTATGAAGAATCTCGAGCACATGTATCGCTCGAGGGTCTTTATGTAGTCCGGCTGCGAGGCCCGGTACAGTCTGACAAGCAGGTTGCAGTACTTTAGAAGACCACCGCCCCTTATCTCCTCCGGATGCCTCGTCGATATGAGTTTCTTGTGAAGGTGGTAAAGGGCCTCCTGAAAATCACCGTAAACAGACTCGCCTACGACGGTCGGATAAAAGTTTTCCCCGATCGGCAGTTCGCTGCACTCGTAGAACAACAGCAGCGAGTCCAAGACGATCTGAAAAGAGTCTACGGAGAACTCGAACTGCCGCCTCATGGTGTCGACGAATTTCAACTCGACGTTTCTGTGACCCCGGGAATTCCCCAGCGATATCAGCGACCACCTGTCACCGTCGTTGTTCACCTTCACCATCTTGCTCACGTAGGCCTCCTTCAGGCTGCACGTAGTTATGCGTTTTCGGCTCACACCCTCCGGCAGAAGGTCGAGCAGCGAGCTCAGCACCGCGGCCTTGACCTTGTCGTAATTCCTCCCGCTCGATAGCTCGACGGCGAATATCAGGTCCAGGTCGTTGTAGGGCTGGGACTCGGTGGCCAGGACGTGGGAGGCCGCGCCGCCGTTAAGCCTTATGTCCCTAACCCTCATTCCGGCGCCCCCGTTGCTCGGATCGGCCTCGAGTTTGCTGCGCACAACGGTAACCAGATCCCGTAGCTGAACCTCGAGAGTCGGGAAATTTCCTCTCCCGTGTATGCCGACGACCTCGTTCATCACGTCGTTCAATCGTCGAACCTGCTCGAAACTCAGGACGGCGAGTCGCTGCTGAGGGTCTTGACACTCCGGCGCGTTGTTCGTGGTCAAGTTCCTGTTGTTGCTGTTGCTGTTACTCTTGCCCTCGTTGCCGTTGTAGATGTTGTTGTTAACTTGGCAAAGGGACTCCATCATGGTCACCCGCTTCTGGCGTTCCTCGCCGATGTAAAGTGAGCCACACTGCAACAGGCAGAGCACAAAAAAATTTCGTCACTATTTATCTCTCGCAAATGTTCGATACAGTCTACGATCGCAAACACACCGAATATCGTATCAGGGCATCAAAATCAAAAACAAGCTTTGCATGGAAAGTTTTTTACAACATTATTCAACGGGTTATACACCGATATAACGATCAACGATCGTTCAAACTTTCGGGGGTAAGGTCGAATCCGTATGCAGGCCGCTGAATTTGTAACACAAAACAGTACGAACGTAGCGTACGGGATAACGTGACATCGCGATATGACGAAGAGAAGAGTCACCCGTAATGCAAGGTGCAAGTTTTACGCGATTTTAAAAACACGTCGAGATCACGAGAGTCTGCACAGGCTTCTCTGTTCGATCCGCAAGTACGATCCGTACCACTTGTTTGCGCAATCTGTAGGTAATATAGATATACGTAACGAATGTACCCAACTACGTGCAAAAACGTAAATAACTTTCACTTGAAGCGTTCACCCCCGTTGTACGAAGAAAACGAATAACAAGAGGAAAAAATAAATAAAAAGTTTATATTGCAAAAGTTTCAACCACGCGTCGCAAAACAATTTTTAAATACATTGCATACGTATTATAACACAGTACCTATATATCGTAACTTGTAAATTCCTCCGTATCACGGAAACCTTTTCTCAACTCGTTGTATATAACGTGTTGATGCAAACGTCCGGGAGGGAGGGGGGGATATAAATTTACAACGCACAAAATTGAATCGACGCAACACGTGATATGCAGTTGCGGTATACAAGTAACACTTGCGCGGGACGATAACTGCACGACTCGCACATCGGTGAACGATAATTTAGAAAAAACGATATCACCTGCATCTGTGCACCGTACACGTATACATATACATGTATACGTATATGTATATCAGAGAGAGCTGACTGACGTCTGCGTCGTTCGCGACAACAAGTCAAACGTCGATTGACTCACTGACTGACTGACTGACTGACCGACGACCGACTGCCAGAGAGTGAGACAAAGTGCAGCGGTAAACGTCAAACTACGATGCAGCGGAGTATTGGCAGAGGCAGCGGCAGGATCGAGTGAAAGGTGTCGGGTGTATAAGAGGTATACGCAGAGGCAACTGGTAACCGACTACCGTATCACCGCGGAGTCGAGAACAGCTGCGAACCTCCTCGAACGTGCCCGAAGCGGTAAGCGCGGCGACCTCTGGGCGAGACGCGAAAGTAGAATGGAGCGGATTCAGCTCGTGCCGAGTGGCAGCGAGGGGTGGAGAGGAGAGGAGAGGAGAGGAGAGGAGAGGAGAGGAGAGGAGAGGAGAGATGGATCAACGCACGCAAAGAGCCGCCTGCACGGCGCGCCGCTCAATCGACGCAACACCCGGCTACCGATGACGTCACACGACAAGGGAGAAGGAAAGCCGCGGGGGCGTATCGAAACTGCGTGACTGAGTTACTGGGTATAAAAAACCAGAGGAGGGAACGCGGGGGCGTCTCGGATGCTTCGCCGTGTGCGCGTGTCCGCGTGTCGCCCTTCCCGAGATGATGTACGTACAATTTACCCGAGGTGGGTGTACGGACCCCTAATTATAGACCTGTCTCTCTGTCTCTGTGTGCGTGCAAACGTACGTACGTACCACTTGGTCGTCAGAGTTTATACACGCCCACCTTCGATTACTCTCTCCTTTTCCTTCTTCTTCCTCCTTCGCTTCTTGGAGAGTTTGGACAGGGAGAAACGATGATGTGGTAAGGGAGAAGAAGAAAGAGGGGGACGGAGAGGGGTTGTATCGACCCGGGAACGAGCAGCTGGCTACGTTACTGTTACCTACATCCTGCACCAACGCCTGCGACGTACTACCCGGTACGTTATACACGTACATTATAAACTCGTCAATCGCCCGACGACTGCATTTAACGCAACTCGTAAAACGGTGTCAATATCCATTCATGCGCAATCGATGAATTACTAAAGTATTACGTCTATTTGCTCTATATATACACGCGAAACGGAACGGTGTTTTCGTCCATTTCACGTCCGGCTAGAACCTCCTTTATCACTATCTTGTTAATAGTCTCCCATAGTTTTTTAGGATTCTTCCCTCTCCGCGAGTCGAGTAGTTCAAGTTGTAAAAAAAGTGTGCTACAATTGCCATCGGGACTTTTTTTTTTTTTTTTTTTTTTAAATTGAAAAAAATTACCTGTTTTGGAATAGCATTTGGCGTTCATATTTAATCGTGGTATTAAATTTTTCCACGGATAAAGTGAACGGACCAAACTCACACATACGTCTTTCTATGAAATTGTAAGGGGATCGTCACGATTGCAAACGTCAAATCTAACACAACGAACGGGTTGGATACAAGTATGTATAATGTGAGGATCGCTCGCGAGCGAAATTCTACTTGCTTATACGTAACAAAGGTCATTCTTGAATGTATCCGTCGCGTGGAATTCTCACAGCCGTAGGTATACGTTATGCCTTCTGGCTGGAACTGTACGGCATGGGTGAATTATGGAGGCGGTTTGTCTTCTTCGATTATTCACGATAGATGGACTCGGAGAGTTGACTTATAGCTGCTCGTCGATAATGCTATACATAGTATAGTAACACGATACGTGCGAGAAACGATAATGCTCCGATAAGTTGAATTTTACCCCGTTGTCAAAATAGAACGAGACGATGTTCCGTTAATTAAAATCCCCTACAATACTACAATATTTTATATCGTACGTATGTGATAGTTGCGAAAACTCGTGCTTGAAGATACGTTCACTTGCAACACGTTTACTTACAATAAATGTTTGATAAAATGGGCAATTATTCTTAAAATCCGAAATATCGTACAAGTTTCTACAAAAACAGACGTTGTCCGATAAATCTGTTTTTTTCATTCATTAGTTACGTACAAAAGAAATCGTACTTTGACATGTAGAATCCAGACTCAAAATTCGTGTTGACCGGTGTAATCGACGCGTTTACCACACTTAGATTAAACGTGTACAGATACCATATAAATTATACTGTCGGCAAATTAGTTTCTTCAATTCGACGAGTATATCGTCGTGTTCCGTGATCGATTGAACTTCGTTACACACAGCGAACAATTAGCGACAATACTGCAAGGGCATCTGCATACATGAATAAATAAATAACAAATAAAACATACATGAAATGGCAGTTATAACCAAAGTCAGACGATAGTAGAACGACGCTCGGAACATGTGTGCAATCTATTATAAAATACATACACGCGTGTACGATGGAATACCGGCGCAAAGTTTCACTGCGATATTCGCGACGGACTCAATTATTAATTGCAAACTGTGTATACCAATGAATAACCGGTTCCCAGGTATTTACTCTTCCGTTGGAAGTAACATATTCAACTATACGTGAGACAAGTTTGACGACAAAAGTTACCGTGCAAAATAATGTATGGTTTGTTGAACCCACAAAAGCTGCCGCTAATACTTTCTTCCCACAGTTCAGCGGCGATCGGAGATATGATTGCCTTCTGGATGCGGTAATGTAAGAAATACGTGTAAGATGTAATATATCGGCCATTAACGTTACGTACAAATCGTACAATAACTGTCGATTGCAAAGTTGAAAAATTCGACAACTAACAACGAATGAGATCAAAGTAATTAGGTGTGAAGGGGTAAAGGAGGAAGTTTAAGAAGAGGCGATGAGTAGTAGCGCGTAACGTGTATAAAACACGTGTGTAGTATGTGGATGGTCTCAGGTGCAGGTTGCAGAGTGAAAACGAAACGTTGATTTGTTCTTTTGGATAAGCGCGTCGTGTACGGTATGTACAACAAGTGCGAGAAGGTTGAGGGAGAAGGAGAAGGAGGATAAGGAGGATAAGGGGGAGAAAGAAGATAAGGTATAGTGACACGCACGCGGTGTTAATCGTATAAAATATGCACATCGTAATACGAAAGGAGGTCACGTCCGCGGAATGCCGAAGGATGTCCCAGTTGTTCCCGGGTCGTCGTACTGCATTATAAATACATAAATGCAGACATACATGTGTACATAAGTAGTGCATGCGTCGTAAATTACAATTTCATACATTTTATAATATTAACGACACTACACCATGTACTGTATCAAAAACATAGCCAATTTTCTTTTTTCAAAATCCAAGTCGACAACATTGTTTAAAATGACGTAAGAAAGATGCTGTCCAAGTTTGAGCTCTTGATATTAATATTTACAGGTGCCTCGTCGCGATTTTATATTTCCCATTTAAATGACGTGGGAAACATTTGTTTTGAACTTTGGAATTTTACAACTAGTCAACGCATTAGTGTACCGATACGACCGGAACGTATTTTTGCGGGGAATTGAATGCTTTACAAAAAAACAGACTTTCATCGTTTTGTGATAAATCTCGTTTACAAAAGTTATTCAAAGTCAAATGATGTTTAAGGACTTTGAATAACTTTTCAAGGAGTCGATTTGTCACATAATGACAAGAATCTTTTTCCGTAGATCATTCAATTACCTAAAAAAATACGTTTTGGACTTTTCAGCGTTAGAATGTTTCCCAGCTGTTGCTCTTGTTACGCCTACGGGGGTCACGACTTCTGACCTCTCTTAACGCAAAATCGAGATACGTTTGCAGCGTTCTCGTGACGAAAATTAAACGAGAAAAAGTCTCTCCAAAGACTGCTGTCTTAAAATCTTGGGAGTGAAAAATCACCAAGCTGGAGTGAAAACTGCGCAACTTCAAATCGAATGAAATTCAGAGTGAATAAATATTATTGGTTCCAAGAGTTTGAAGCTGAAAAGTTCACTCTCAGAGAGTGACTATTCAGGCCCATCGTGTTCCATTTCACTTTGTAGTCGCGGGAACGTGTTTCTACCCTCTATATACGTATAAAAAATATTACACTGCAAGATTAATTAATCCCATGCAGTTGCTGCGTGATTTTCGTAAAGTATAAAAAGCAGGGGAGGGGACGAAGCGAGTCGCTGTTGGAGGTGTGAGAGAATAGTCGGAGAGGAGGAAAGGAAACCCTGCATATACCCCAGGAAGAGCTACGCGTTGTGACCTTCGCGAGGTTAGCCCTTGAGGGCTTCGCGCCGCGAGAACCATGTGAGAATTTTATTTGCTTCTTATTTTTGTCAACTTGACTTCCATTCCTCTGATCCTTTCACTTCCATTCGATTGTCAAACAAATCGTTTCCGCGTAATTGGAGGTGCGGGTGGGTTTTCAGTATTTTTACACAATATTGCAATATGTATAATTAACATCATATATATATATATATATGTATAGAGCTTCTTGCAACGTAGAGAAAACAAAAATACTATTTAACGTTATAATATTCCTGCACACAATTTATCACATATAACATACATACACACACGTCTACATCTACGTCGTGTACGTATGTCATTTATCGTCGCCATATTTATAACCTGCTAAAATAACACACAACACGTGTGTATGTATATTACAGAGATAGGTAGTCGGCGAGTGAAGGTAACGGAACGGCAGTGCAAAGATAACGAAAAAGCACAATCTCTCCATTTCTGAATTACAGTAGTCCTATCTCTGTAATTCTATGCGCCCGCACGTGCATGCGTAGGCGTATGTGTGATACGGTGATACGTGTATACCTGGTATAAAACGTCGAAGCATGCGAGGCTTTCATGTTCACAACCCGTGCGATTCGATTTGCGCACGCGGTTCTTCCTGTAAGGTGGCAAACAGGCATCGTCATTCATCGGGCAACGACGATTATCGCACAATTCGCACATCAGACGCCATTGGCGTCACAGTACCTGTGTTTGGTATAACGAACATACGGCAGGTTCGTACAGCGTCACAAACTGTGTATTTGCAAAGTCGATTGGTAAAGCAGAAGAGATTTGAAACAAGCAACGTTAACGTCACGAAGAAACATCGGGAGAGATATTCGTTACTTTTCGTGCAATTTTATAACGAGTTTCAGCGAGTTCGCTTTTTCAAAATATGACCATGTTTCGTCAGGTACGATTTATTTTACTTCGAGAGAATTCTAAGGCGGGCGCAACAAGTTAGGATTTTTCCGCAAATTCATATTCTTTCTGCGATCCCAAATTGAGCGTGAAAAATTCGAGCACCTGTTTGCCTACCTCTCCTTTTTCTCATCCTCACTCTTCTAACTTCATAATTATTGAGATATACTACGAGTAGACAGGATTTAGAAAAGACAAAATTTTCGACATTTTTTTATCGTGTGAATAAATAATTTCTCTTCTTTTTTTCGTCAAGTAAAATATACACATAATATAACATTTAGGCAATTGCGATGCGCGGAAGTAAATATAACTTGTATGCAAAATGTATACAACTTTCGTACATTAGGCATCGTATCATGACCTTAACGATAATCGATGCAGATAAGTCGGAAGGTTTGCACGCGGCTATATTATACGCCATACGTATTAATATAACACACGATACGTGTACATTATCAGATATATTCGTGTGACAGGTGAAGTTCTGCGCCACAGCTGTGTGTGACGTAACAATAATTAATACAGCCAAGTTTATTTGTTATAATCTACACGCGGAGTCTGATACACGTAGAAAGTGAAAACTGAGTTCCTCGTCGTCGCCTCTGAGTTGCTGCTTTATTCGTTTTGTACCGACCCGTTTCTACATTAATATTGCTATTATTATATACACGCACATAAAATTACTAACGACGTATCAGCGACGTGATACTTTAATTTAATTTTTTCTATTTCCTTTCTTTTTTAAACACATTTCGGCTTCTTGTGTAAATTTTTTCTCCGTCCAACATCAATTATTTATGCGATATTTTATTGCCGAAACGACGAGCGAAACGATGCCGATAACATCGTGTATCTTAATTTTGCCTTTGGTAATACCGAAATCTTAGATTCACAGCTGTAAAGCTGAAACTAGCAGCATAAGTTATAAACCAAACGTGCTTAAACGTTTTGGAAATAATAATAAAAAAAAAAATCCTTTTCTCAATCGTCTTCCTTTCAACAATAAATTCGTCCCCGAACCTCCTCAATTATTTGTAAGGCATAAATTCGTTACGCTTATACGTGTGTACGTACACATACTTTTCATACATCCTGGGAAATTAAGAAATTTGTATTATTTTAACGTATCGATATAAGAACACCGTGCAAACTTTGTGCATAAATAACACTTTATCAATCGGTTGACGAACACACTCGCACACATTTCCGTCCGTTATACAACGTCGAACTGATTATTTCACAGTTCTATCAACGAGACGTGATAAACGCGCGACGTCGTACATAGATACAAAAATTAATACATGAACAGAAATTTCTCAGTCGTTATTCAACCTTGCGCGTACAACAAATGTATCCCTGTAAAAAGGAGAGAAGGAGAGAGAGAGAGAGAGAGAGAGAGAGAGAGAAAATCACGGCCGCTATCTCGTGCGAGGCAGGCGGCCTTGCGCGATTTACTAAAACTGCAAACCGGAAGAGAATCGCTTTCTATCGCAAAAATTTCTCATCTCGCCCACGCAACCCCGCGTTATCCGTTACATCCATACCCACCTCCTCGCTCTCCTCTTTCACCCGGCCAACACCGTCGGCGTTGCCGCAACCTACCACCTACGCGTATTCCAACGCGTGGGCGACGATTTGGGTTCTCGGCGAAAGGTGGAGGGTGGAGGGTGGAGGGTGGTTTTCGGCGGGCTATGACGTCAGACGCGTTACAGGGGTTCACCATTCATCAGTTTGCAATTTGCTCCTTCGCCCACTTTTCGACGAACAACGGATCGGGATAATTGCAAACGGACCTGACATCGACTGATTGTTCGGTCTTGTTGTTCTTGTTGTTACTGATATTACCATTATCATTATTATTGATATACCTTGCGTTCGACGAAGAAATCTTCGTTACCGGTATTAGGTGTACGTATAACGGTGATAACCGTACAGCTGGAAACAGATATGATAGATTCAACGTCGAGTTTGCGGATGATGTAAAAATCAATATAGGAACATTCTTTTTTTCGATTGCAAATCGAATGAAACGTCGAGTTATTGTACGTATGAAAAACTGTGCATTGCATATCGATGACAGTGTTAATTTTCTATTTTTTCTAATCTTTTCTTCTTCCCCGAGTTTTCGTCAATTTCATTTTTCTGCTACGCGCATAAAGCTTGCTTTTTCTTCATCACACAACACATACCTCTGTATATACATATACTCGTACCTCAGTGGATCGATGATGGGTTATGTAACTTTGTCATGTACATAAATACATGTATAAAACTCCGACGCCACGGTATATCGTTATCATTATTATTACTATTATTATTATTGTTATCATGATAATCATCATCATCATCATCATCATCATCATCATCATCATCATCATCATCATCATCATCATCATTATTATTATTTGTGAACGTCACGCGAATCGGAAAATTTTCGACAGCGGAAAAGAGAAGATGTGGAGCTTGAGAGACTACTAACCTTGATAAAGTAGAGAGAAAAAAAAGCGACAATGAACTATGGAAGAAATTGAGATGTAAGGAAGTACGAGAGAAAATGTAACGAACATGTTTTACGAGCAAATAAAAAGAAAAAGAGACACAGAGAATCACCTTTAAATTCCTCGTTAAATCAACGTTCCAAACATTATAACTCGTTACAAAATGTAATGTAAGAGGACACATACACACAATATATATATATTTATATTACACAATGTAAAATGTTATACAAAGACCGAAGTTCAAGGCACCTGGCAAGACGAGTAACAGTGTACTTAGGTGGTTGACTCTTTCGAGAGAAAATAAAAGTCTGGTGCGGTTACGCCGCTGGGGAAGGGGGGGGGGGGGGGGGTGGTGATAAAACAACGTTCGCCAAACTACGAAAAATACATCACGGCAGGTAGATATCGATGATGGCGTGCGCGTAGGTGTCAATGACACGTTAAATCAAAAGAGCGTAGTTAACCGGTAATTTTTATTTCATAGCCAGCGTCCTTCAAAAATCGTCACACGATTAAACCGTTCCAAACTTTTTACTTTCCCCCTTTCTTTTCATTCGCGCGACGCGACGTCTTACATACTTAATAACAATTATCGATCATCTCGGGGGAAAGAGAGAAAGAGAGAACGAGAGTGAGGAGAGACAAAATTTTTTGTTTTATATACCGCGCGTCACATTATAATTATATAATCGTGTTACTCTCGTCGCGCGATAGAAGAAAAATATAATCTACACGTACATACATATATTTTCTCTACCAGCGGTTTAAATACGATTATGATAATGACAATAACGATAAATAATGATATTTGTTTTGAAACGGTTCGTACATGTTTTCAGGTAACGCGGATTCGCACGTTTAACACGACGACCTACATTAATTGTCGCTACCATACGTATGTTGTACAATAATTATAAATAATCATAACAACTCCAACGATGGCCAACATCCCTATATTTTTTAATTATTTCGGCGTTTTTTCTCTCTTCTTCTTCTTACTTTCCATTTTAATCTCTCGCACAAATACTCAACGGTCGTTGATCATCCGCGATGCTTCAAGTCACGAATTGTTAAATAAATCTGTATTATACGAATCGTGCGTAAGGTTGATAATAAATCTATTAACCGACACGAACTAGCAGCTCTCCTCGCTCGCCTGTATTATGAATTACAGACGCGTATTTAAATAACCGCATTACACACATCACGAGAGTACAGAGTCGCGCAATTCTTGCCTTATGGCATTTTGCTGTTACATCCGACAACGTCGTCGTGAAATCTGCGTACATCGAGCACATCGCGTAACATATTAACATGCGCGAGGAGCGTAGAGAATTCCGAGTCATTCAAGATCGCGACGTAAATTGATCGCGTTCCGATCGTACATGACGCGTGATACATAAATAAATATCATCGGCTGATATCAATCTGTAACGTACAGTGCAACGGATGTTCCATATATAATATCTATTTGACGGAAGAAAAGACGACGAATTTAAAAATTCACGCTCGGTAATAAGAGTTGTTTCTTTTTTTTTTTTTTATCCCACGGGTAATCATGTCGGCGTACAATAAACGCAAGTCGTAAGCAATAACATACCTTATAAATGCGTTCGCGTTATCCGTGTACAAATGTCGGAGAATGGCCTATTTGCGTGTGGTATATCGCATATTAAACCTTTCATTAAACAATAAAACTCCGTGCTCCGATAAACAAAATTTTTTGAAAAGAAATTCAATATTCATATTAAAAGAGACTCTCTCATTGACAGGGATCTTCGTTCCTCTTTTGTGATTAAAAAAAGCAACAACGACTCTGTTCTTTTCTCTTTGACATATACGTACGCATAGGTGACACGTGATTAACGATACGTATGCGCACATGTGTAACGTACATGTACATGCGTTGCATTGACGACGGTTCCTGGCTGCTGGCTGCTGCGTCATCTCCGTGCTCCGGGTACCGTAACAAAATGACGAACGACGGAATATTTCGCTCGTGTATTACGTAGAGTATGTACATGCATACATACGAACGAACAAACAAACAAACAAACACACATCATCGAGTCATGCGTCTTCTATTTATTTCTCTCTCCTCCCAACGTACAGGACGAATAAACCACGTGCAAAAATCTATCTTACACTCACATTACGCACAATCATTAAAACATTGAAATCCGTCAATCACGTTACAAACATAATACAAAGTGCGGACGACGACGAAATATTTCGCACGCCGATACCTGTCTGCACAGATATTTATTCGATCGAACGGATCCAATTTTTTGCGCTAATTGGTACACGCGCTGGGGTGTATAAAGTTGACGAACGCAAATTGACCGCTGCTGATTCGCGTGTTTGTCGCTGAGAAACGAGTAACGAGATACGACGCAGGCGTTGCTATTGTTGTTGTTATTATTTAATATCGAGGAGAGATTGTTCGTTACGCGTATACCTGTACAAATCAATTTCGCAAATCAACGTTATTACGTACACCTTGTACGTATTATACCTGCTATTATTACACAAGTGTAGAAATCTAGAACGTGTTGACGTGAGGTTGAGGGGTGAAATGAAAATCACCCTCGCCCTCGGCCGACAACAATTTGTACAGTGTAATTGGTATTTGTCGGGAAAATTGATCTAACGATCGCGAATTTTACCCCCGAGAGTTACCTCTGACGGTTGATTCAAACTACAAAATTAACGATCCGGTTTGGATAGGTCCGCAGAATTACGATGTAACGTGTCTCTCCGGATTCTCTTTTACCTACCGTACAACCAAAGTTTTTCTTTTCATCCCGCAAATAATTGCTTGGTATATAAATAAGTTGAATAGAGAGGAAAGAAAGAAAGAAGTTTTAACGATAGAAAAACACCCTTGCGTTATAATTTAATCTGACCGAGCCGAAACTTTGAGGTAATGAAAGTTTTACCTTCTCCGACTTGTAACGTCGAGTAGTTTGAAGAGAAAAATTATTCATTAGCAACAGTGCGGCAATAACGGCGACTGCGACGGCGGCGGATATAAATATTTTAACAACAAAGGTCGAGCGGCCAATTATCGCTAAGATCATAATTGCGAGTGTCGTGACTGTGAGTAAGACTCAAGGTTCGGCGCGTATCTTACACGAGGTATCGCAATTATTCTTACATACGGTATAATTAATCGGAGGAGGGTTGAAAACAAGAGGAAGTTATCACTTCGAATTATGTCGAAAGAATTGCGCGTACGCAGATATCGTCGGTATTATTGTGTGTACGATAAAAGAAAAAGAGTAACGAATAGAAAGTTGTTATCAAACGACAAAGGTGAATAAATAAATAAAACAAAGAAAAGAAAGCAAGCCAAGGTCGCGACAAAGACTTTCGTTGATCCTCGTAATTTGCTTGACAGACGGAGGTAAATTTATTATTTCAGCAAGGGCAAGGTCGCGAAAGATAGTACAGAGGCGATATTACATCACCTCGAAGTAGTTGGTAAACGTGTTATCGCAACGATTCATGCCGCGGAAAAATCGTTGTTACGCAATTTTCCAACTTTTTGAATTTCAATGAACCGTAACGAAACGAAATATATTCACACTTTGCAATCGTACTTCGTTGAAAATCGTTGTGAAAATAAGAAAACAACGATCGTTTTCTCAAAGTTTCGCGAGGATAACGTTACTAACTTCAATCCTCGTGATGTTACTCGTATAATTATACATATATAACACAATTATACCTTGTGTATAAATAGCAATGTATGTATAATATTTTGCAGATACTTGAAACGCTGAACGATGGTCGAACCCATCACCGGAAGTAAATATTTCCCGTCCACCGAGGTAGAAGGAAAAAAGAAAAGAAAGAAAATAGAAAAAGTAAACCGTACAAGTGTCGATTTATTATTCCAAGTATCAATTTTCAAACTTTTCGTTACGCCCGAGTATAATCTATCCGGAGTATGATTATTCTGGCAATATTTGAGTGAAACGTTGTGTAATTATCTATTGACTATTATATCTTCAAACACGTAACTACCATGATAAAGTGTATTTATTTGTGTTGCGTTACACATGCAATACGATATGTTGTATATGTATTACATACCCGCCATTAGAGTTCACAAATCGTACTTGACACGAATCCCTCGTTCAAACAACCTTAACATAACACGAGTAGGTAAACGATGCATAATCGGATCACAGAGCGTTGTATCTTATACACATGTGAAAGCTAGTTTGAATAAAAAAAAAAAAAAATAGATAAAAGTCTCGGCTACTCTCAAGAGATGTGTATATATGTATATATATCCAGATATCCGAGGGAGGGAGAAGGGAGATGATGACGAAAAAAACAACGCGAGTCAAGTCAAGTGCTTCTCTCTCACGCAGATAAAACGCCCCCACATTGTACATAGAAACGTATAATATTCGGTACATTCTCGTGCATGTATAATATATGAATGAAAATGAAACGAGGCGAAGCGAAGTAAGGAAAGAAGGAAGGAACGAAGGAAGGAAGGAAGGAAGGAGCGAGAGAATCGAGGAGGGAACGAGACGGACTGTTCGACGTGTTTTAAACCAGTTGCGAACGAAGTTGAAAGTTACCCCTCACTCTCCTCTCCCATATTCATGCCTGCAGGCCTCGCAAGAGTCCAAAGACCGCAAAGTTAACGAATGGCAACGAAGCCGATGGTGATAATTGCCAAACTAATTGTTAAGCGTACAGACACGCGTGAAGCGGTAAAAATAAAAATGAAGAAGAAAAAAATTCTTGAAAAATAAGTACATCGGATAAGTGCCTACACGCCTGTACCTACACAACGAGTATAAAACGTGTTGTTCTCGAATACGCGCCTACGTATAGTATTTTATTCTCTCGGGCTGTAAACAAGCTTCGCGTATTATTTTCAATTTTATTTACTTTCTTTTTCTCTCTTTCTTTCTTTCCCCTTATTTGAACGCTATGATGGTACGCCGAGAAAAAAAAAAAAAAAAAGAAAAAAAAACAAGAAATAGAAGAAGAAGGAAAAAAAGAGATAGAAGAAATGTATATATTAGATTCGCCCAACTGTAAATAGATTAATGTAGTGTTTCCGGTAGGTCGAAAATACAATTACATAAATTACACACGCGATGACGTCTTATGCATAGAATTGGCCTAAGGCGACACAGAGTTTGGCATGCGTACACCTACTACACGCTTAACATGATAAGTACTTGATATCTATGATAATTGAGTGAGAACAAAGTGAGGAAGAGAGAAAAAAAAAAAAGAAGTTATTGCGACGGTCAAGCATCGTCGACGTGTAGTTTTCTCTCTGCGTGAAACGTTGGCAAAGAATGAGATTTGGGCGTAGGCAAAAAAGCAAAGAAGGAAAGAAAAAAGAAAAGAAAACAAAGAGAGGAACAAAAACGAGTTCTATATATCTAATCTGCACCGTCACGCACGTACCACACACACACACACGCACACGCGTTGCAATAATACATGTGCATATGTGCGTTAAAATAAATGATGATGCACAATACATGCAAGCGAGCGTCGCGATTAAAAAGAAGTTATCAGATAACCGTGAAAAGACCGCTACATTGTGGTTTTAATTAGTTGAAGAGGAGAAAAGAGATAAACAAATAAAGAAGGAAAGAGGAGGATAAAAAAAAATAAAAAAAATAAAAAAAAAAAACAACAACACACTGTACACACATGCCCAACTACACGATGATAACTCGTAAAAGTGTGTAGTAACTCGGTTCAGCCGCGGTAATTTAATAAAATCGGATTGCAGCCCTATTTTTATGCGAGTCAAATCTCCCTCCGCGGCATTTTCAGCGGTTGGACGTACGGTTATTTTCAGATTTGTGAACTTGTTTGTGCCGACGTGTTTCGCTTATCGTACGTACACGCACGCGCACACTTGTTAACTAACGTTGCTCATTGTGGAACGCGTCTCGCCTGATGTGTAGTAATTACATATCGTAATTACGATACGTTACTGCGAGGTACATAATGTACGTACGTACAGCAGATCGCACCAAGCCGGTAAAACATATGTATTTATTATCATTCACGCGCTGCTCGGGCACAGAAATAAGGCGAGCACACGTTTTGTCCAAGTTCGAAATTGTTTGAGGGGACGCCCTTGGCCTCAGAATATCGACGTCGAGGTATTTCAAACGCGAAAAAGGACTCAACGGCCCCATTCTGTACGCAATTCTCAACGAAAACACTCTGATACCTTTTCATTTGACGCAGGGGTAAAGAAATGGTATAAATTTTACGAATTTACTATTACGGTTACGTAGAATTTGTACAATTTCCTTATTTCTGCGTCGAGTGAAAAGGTATTGGAGTGTTTTTGTTCAGGATTGTGCAAAGAATGAGGCTGTTTGGCCCTTTTTAGATTTTCTGAAAGGTGGACTTTGATATTTGAAGACATATATACATCGTTAACGAAAAAATATTATCCTTGTTGCGATTAACGGGTACGGAATTGAAAATTTACCTTATGCTTCCTTGATGTTTCCTTAATTTACTGGTGAAAGTAAATAGGAAGAAAAAAAAAATAAATAAATAATGGAGAAAACGAGATTAGAACATATTTTTACATACTCAGAATATCAGCATATCGTACACTACACGCGGGGACCAACACTAAGATGATGAATAAGATGAACGAAGTTTCGGCGAAAATATCAGCGGCACGATGCGAAAGGTTTCCTCCTCCGTCAAAATTTCAAGTAAGAAAATTAGAAATTGAGATATTTACAGACCAGTTGGATTAAAATCAGTAAAAAAATACGGGTTTGCGAGTTTCTCCAAGGGTGAAGTTAGCAACGTTAGCGTATGGAAACATTGGAAGCCATAAAATCACTATTTAACAATTTTCTAGTGACTTTGAAGTGGCCGAGTTTGAAAAATATAAATAACTTTTGCCGTATTACAATTTACGTTTCAAACATTCCTAAAATTACGAAATAATGGATTTTCCGAAACACGAATCGTTACGATAACGCTACTAACTTCAGCCTCGAGTTTTTCCTCAGCATGAATGATTACGATAACGTTGCCAACTTCAACATGACGACCCAAATCATACGAGCAGCGAGTATCTCAACCGTCGGATAAAGAACCGACGGTATAATAATATAGAGTGGAATTAAAGAAAGAAAGAGAGAAATCTGGATAGTCGGAAGAGGAAGGAAGAAGAAAGAAAAAAAAAAAAAAACGGCATCACTTCGCCGCTCTTACGCAGGGCGAGCGAAATACGACAACGAAACGAAACGAAACGAGATGAGGAACGGCGAATATTCGAGAGCGCGACGCGCGACGTCGCGACGCTCCGGGAGGTTCTAGAAGCCGGACAGAGGCAACGTGTACCGCGTTATAGACGTTGCGGGTGTTTTTCCGCCCGCGTTGTCCCTTCCGCTTCAATGAACGTGAAGACGAGGAGAGAGAACATGTTGATCGAAGTTGGTACAGCTACCTACTTTAACGACGCGTGTTCCCTGAAAATGGGTTACTTCGTTAACCCTTTAAAATTACCCGAAATTCGGCTGGTAAATCATAAACAAAGAAAATGCGTTTATATTTTGAAAAGGCAATTCGTTTGAAAATATTTCTCTAAAATTCTACAACGATTTATATTCCTCCGGGATGTTTCGTCGGGTTAAGGTTGCACGTCCCGACTTCAGTCTTGTCGTAATATTGACGTTCGACTCGCGGTGTATATCCTCAAAAACGTTCTTCCACCAATACGTACGATATTGTTAAACATGCACCGGTCCTCTGCATTATGTGTACATATAACAGGTCAATATATACTCACGTATCGTTATATCGCAGGCTTAGAAGAACTCGAAGTTTTCGGTCAGCGAAGGAAAACAAGGGGAGGACGAAGGGGATGAGATGTGGATAATTCGACGTGCCCCAAGATCCTCTCTCTCTCCTTCCTCGGGAAAGATGAATGGATGGATGGATGAACTGACTCGACTCTCTTCTCGGATAAACGTACCCCGAGAGTTAACGACGAGAAAATAAATCTCTCTCCCCAACTTTCCTCCTCCGAGATCGAAAAGTGACACTACCGACAACAATCAATCGAAGAATAGGTATCGATGTCCTCAACGCACCACGCGTCCCAAAGTCCGTATTCCCCGACACACGCGTATTATTTAATTACATATACCCGCGGACTGTTCCGTTCGAACCGATCGAAGTCGCGAACCAAAGAAATTCAAATAAAATAAAAATAAAAGAAAGTAAAAATTGATCGGTACTTCTACCGCATTCCCACCTCCCGCGATTGCTCGTCGATCGATCAAAACACTATTTTAACGTAACCCCGACATACGTATATATATATATATATAGATAGATGTACTAGGATCGCCTGGCTTTGCGTTTCGTTTCGTTGCTCGGCTGTCGAGTCGGCCACAACTACGGCGCGACGAAACGACGTTGCGACCGCGGCGTGCAAACTGACGACTGACAACGACGAGCGAACGGCCGACTCACGACTGAATACCACCGAGATCCTCGCTTCGCCCGACGGCTGCTCGTGAAACGCGACTCGCTGACGGACGCCCCCCCACCACCACCCCCACCCCCCCCCCTCGCGGAGCAATCCCGGAGATTTGACGTGTAGGTGAACGCGTCTCTACTTTCCACCGCGAGCTGAGCAGCCTGCCGCGATAATCTAGCCGACTGGCCGACGCTAGACGTAGAGAACAGCTGTTTCGTGATTCTCCAGCCAATTGTAAGCGGTTGACAGAGGCGGAGCGAGTTTTGGTTGAACCGACCGACGGCAACGCGTAACGCTTTGCGATTTTACTTGGCGTTGATTTTCTCACTGGTCTCGCGATTTGCGAATTTAGTACGGTGTCTTCTGCTCGTTATTCGCGTGTAAATAATATTACAACACTTTTCGGTATCGCGGTAATTAAATACGGGTTTGTTGAGACTTGAAAAAGAATCGAACGAGACTGGCAGAAATTAATAGATAGGGAAAAATGCGTTTGATTGCGATGTATAGACGCGTTTTCGTTTTCAAGTCTGAAGCAGGATTGTTTTTACAATAACGTTGGATGACGCGGCTGCAACCTTGTTCACTTCACGTAACGTACGGAGATATCTTTTGTCTATGATGACTGCTGGATAATTTTAAAGGAAAGGGTGAAACGGTCGATTTCACCCTCGGCAACAACATGTGCGTATATAACGTACGTAATAGGTACGTGATTGCAGATCGTAGCGTAGCGTTAGAGTGTAGGTATAATATCCTTATCCGGGCCGACTGCCAGTAAATTTCGATCTTTTTAAACTGGTAGCGATCCCCGGTGTCTCTTGTAATATAGGTGTACGGGATCGTTGCCAACTCGTGATCAAATTATAACAGGGTGAGAGGGGGGAGGGTATACATACTTACACATATATTATATACAACGTATACGAACAAACCACCCTATACAGAGTCAAAGTTCCCGGATATTTTTTTCCCGGTTTCAACGAGATTTTCTCATTCTTTCGAGCGCCGTTAACGCGCGCACACACACACACACACATATATAGGTATATATATGTATACATGTATACGTGCACGAAGTAAGAGGGATTTAATTGTTATCATTATGATTAATTGTTACGTCTCGTACACTCTCGATCGCAGACGATCAACGGCGATCAATCGGAGATTGTTATATCGCGGGAGAATAATTTAGGTAGATATATTAACCGTATGCGAGCCGCGTTCGCGACACGTGCGAATTACACGCTTGCACGTACATATTAATGTGTTAAACGGTAGAGACCGAGTATCGCCGGTCAAACGACACAGGGCACTTGCTGCCTTGACCTGAGCGACGTGCAGTTTAACGAACACGATCCGCGCCTACCGAATCGCCGATAAATAAATACGTCACTGGGACGATGTACTTTGTTGCTGCGGTTTTTTTTGTTTTTTTTGTTTTTTTCTATGCGCGAAAAATTACTGCATCAGAGATGTATAAAATCGTGGAAATTTCTAAGAAATCTATACTGTTTCGCGACACCTTCGTTACTTTTCGCCACATCTTATGCCGCGAGACCGCGTTTTAATCACTCCTCCCTCTCCCACCCCTCGAAGACCTTTCAGACAACACATCGCGCATAGGTAACGTTTAACGAAATTTCAACTCTGCATCGATGAATTAGTCGTTGGCGTTCCAGTATTTCTTACACTACGTACATAGGTATGTGTAACATATATTGCACCATATGGATATGTAAACATAACCGAACAAGATAACCTGATTACAATAGGAAGAATCGATTCTAATATTGGGCAAGAAGGCGAGCGAGCCGGCTGCCTTCGTACGATACATATATATATAGGTGTGTGTGTGTGTATATATATATATATACACACACACAGCATCTAGGTACGCACACATAAATGTGTGTTACGCGAACGGGTTATAATGCGGTTGAAACGAACTGGGCCAATTAAAATTGCCGTGATCCAAGAGGCGGGGGATGGGAGGGGTGGGGAATCGAAGGCGGGGGCGGAGGGGGAGGCTGCTGCACAGGATTCGCATACGGAACAAAAAGACTGGAAGTGAAGGTGGTGAACGATGACGTAACGAGACCAATCGACTGCAAGCAGAGGTAGAAAGATAGGCAAGCAGGCAGCAGGCAGGCAACGCAGACTAAACGAAGACAGACCGAATCGTATCGGCTGCTCCGTTCGCGGCGAACGTCCTTCAAGGCCGTTCGCGTACGAAGTTAACTCGAGTTGCTAAATACACGTATTTATTTATTAATTTACTCGCTCGCGTTGCGTACCTGCGTAAATGTACGTTGGGGTGGTTTTTTACTTTTTTTTTTTTTTTTATTTGCGGTATCCTTCGTAAAGTTGGTTTTTAGCCTGAGACGAAGCCGCGTGAACACCGGAACTCGATGGGAACATTCGAAAAGGTGACTCGTGTGGTTTGAATTTTTCAAAAGCTCTGTTGGTTAACCGAAATATCTTGATAACCGTACTAGTTGGGTAGCGCTTTGCGGTGTTTCATTTTGTAGACGATCAAATTTTCTTTAATAACAGTCGAGATTACCGTACGTGACGTTACTTGTAACAGCCTTGGATCACGGGTGGGATGGAAAATTTACAGAATAATGAGGATCTTCATTCATTCATTCGATGTACTCAAATTTTCACGTTCGCATGATATTATACTCTAGGTGCACGCGTGGTGGGCCTTTTTTCCCAACGAGTCCCAACGACGAGGTGTAAATTCACTCCCACGAATCGTACCTCATGTGCTGCGTAGTTTTTTTGTACAATCTGCACGTGACGGAGATCGCGATTCGACGCTTCGACTCGATCAGGTGTCGGGTACGATGTTTTATAATCAACGGGTCATTCGCTCCCGTTCTTCTGTGAGAAAAGTCTCACCTCCGGCGGTAAGGACCGAACTAAATACCCGTCGTGTAACCGTGTTCTGATTATAGAAGAAGAAAAAAATGTGAACGATATTATAATTGCCGAATTGATAGAAGTCAAATACATGCATAATTAAAAGAACTGCGGAACTTGATCATATTTCGCATGCCCTGAAATGGTACGAAAAAAATAAACCCCGATACTGCGTAACGAGGCAATCATGTAACATAACATCTCATTAATCAAATATATGTGCAAGGAAAGCGATAAAATTTTTAGAAAATATACGCAGATACCTTTGTATGTATGTTTTTCCCTTTCCCAAGCATTTCACACCCCGGAATTTCGCACATTTTGTATCAATTTATAACGTTCAAGTTTCCATGTACAATTGTGCTGTGTTTCATGTGATATACGTGTTGGTATAATTGTTTAGAGAAGAATCTTCTCTCTTTAATTTGTCCCTCGCATGTACGATTACAATCAGTCAAACTAAACTGATACAAGTGCGGATTGATTCGTGCATATTAGAAGAGAGAGAGAGAGAGGATTCTGAATTTATCTAAGTCAATGATAAATCAATCACTTACAATTTACGTTTAAAACACTACGATTTATACGTTTTTCTTTTCTTTCGACGCCTGGGTCGTGCAAGATCGAAGAAAGAGACGCTGAAGAACCACGATATTGCGCCTAGGGGGCCATCCGAGTATCAGCCAAGGCTAAGACAGGGGTAGGCCATTCGGAGAAACGTTGTCAAATGTCACCCTACAGTATTAGACATTCCAGGCAAGCGTTAGCTGACATGGGAGATTCAAAGTGCGTGCTCAAAGCCAGCCAACACACGGCGTGTTTGAGAATAATAAAAATTTGTTTTAAAACGAGGTGTTAATAATGCATTAATTGCTCAGTAATAGTATCTTAGCAAATATAAGGTTCACTGCATGCATTTAAGAAGATACACAATATATGATGTATTTAATACTCGATGAATAATAAATTCACGTTCTACTAAACATGTCAGAGTGTGTTGATAATTAATAACAATTAACATCCAATAAAGTAGGGACGAATTGATCAAGATGTGACTATAAATGGGTCTTGAGCCATTTCCAGGTAATAAATCTATCATCCAATAAACTTTTGAAACCGCGTTAGCTAACGTTAAGAACAAGCAGTGGGCAAAAGAAGCAAACGTTACCGATCGTTGTCGCCCGGGGTGGAATACAAAAATTTGCAAAAAACGCATCAAGCGATGTACTCGAATGCTCCCTGGGACAGAGTATCGTATGAAAAAATAATAAGCATACTATACTACGTAATTACGTATAAGGGAGAGTGAGCGTGCGTTATTTGTTCTTAATTTAAAACCCACGTTATGCGGTACATGCGAATGTGTGCGCGTATGTACTTACATGTATAATAGAGAGATAACGGGCATATTTCACAAGAAATCGACACCGCAGCGCACTCGCGTATAATGTGCCAACGTACTAACGACTCGAGATTTACGTTTTAGGTACAGGTATAGATATAAGTATGCACGCGGTTCGCAAGTGTATAAGTAGCGTACTCGTCTAGCAGGTAAGTAAGTAAGTAAGTAACTACTTTTACTCGGTTCGCCGCGCGTTAACCGTGGCGGGTTGCGGGTGTATCGTAACAAGGCCGGCAAGTTTTTAATCGAAGCCGCGAACAGACAGCTTCGTTCGTTCAAGTGTCACGTTTCGACGGACAGGACCTGCACCGTTGTTGCACGGGTTTATTACAAACGAGAGCTTACTCGGAACGATCTTTCACGATTTTCCCTCTTCGCGATCTCTTGCCTAATTCTTTTTTTTTCCCCCCCTTTCCTTTTCGTTCTCCCCAACATTTTGCACAATTAATCTTATAACGTTTAGATTTGTACATTAGGAAAAAAAAGGTTTCCGAGAATGAGTATAACATGTATTAATTGTAAAATAAAATGCACGTAGATCCGTACTTTCTAGGCTGGTTACACCGCGATTGTGTTCAACCCAAGTCTGGTGTGCGTATAATGGAGAATTATACGCCAGCGGTTTGCAGTCACGACGAGCCTGCGATCGGTAAGTCATTCAGTAATTCAGTGCAGTATTTCAGTCAGTGAACGACAAAGTGTCCCTGACCCCGTAACCCAAAACACGCGTTTCGATTCGAACAACGGTAGAATTACGCTGCGGTAATAAGAACGCTCTCACTTAACGCGTTGCAGGCCGCGTGCTTGTATGCCCGCAGAACTCGGTTTTTTTTAACTGGCCAGGGTATACGTAGAATCTTTAATCGTCGATTGTCATACGCGAAAAGCTGCGATGTTAACCCTAAAACGTTGAAAAAAAAACAACGAAAAAACACCCAGCGCGAGAGAAAAGCTCACGTTTTCGACACGAGACGCCGGACATGATTCGATTTCATTATCCGATATATAATTGTAATTTTCCATAACAAGTTCCGTCGCAGCGGACCGTTGCCACTATTGCTGATTAGCGGTTTAGCTGTGACATTATACGGGCAAAGGGGAAGCTTCGAGCTTGGGCAAAATAGATTGTTGATTTGAAAGCAGCAGCGCGAGCTAGGCCAGCTAGCCTCTTCCGGTCTAGAAAAAGAACGCCTCGCATGTATCACATATTCGTTATCTCAGTGAAGCTCTCCTACGAACGTATATTACATAAACAGACACGCAACGTTGTGATACATACGTGTCCGGGTGATGATAACTGAGCAAACCGCGGGGGAAAATAGTAAAACAAATTTGCTTATTCAATTGTTGACCCCGTTCCACTGTGCGGTCGGCGGTCGCGTCGCGGTTTAATATTATATTTATAATAAGTAACAAAAACACATCGCGTGTTTAATGGAAACGGATAGCGACGCCCGATAACAATAAGCTAAAAATAATCGAACACGACTCGATGGAATCGGTAAAAGTTAATCGATTCACCGATTATATCTAATTTTTTTTAAACGGTGCGCTTGAAACCGAAATTTCGTAAATTTTAGCACGTAGTCGTAATGGCGGAAAAGTTTTTTCACGATTCATAGAGTCATTCAAAATATTGTTCAATGTCAAGCGAAAATATTCGTTCATCTTCCCTTTCTTCTTTCGTTAATAATTGTACATGGAAAAGGGAAAAGTGATCGAAGCAAAAGGTTGTATAGTTGGAAATTTTATTTTTCTATGCAATTGCTATTAAAACTATACCTTAACGCATAGAAAAAAATCAAAAATCACCCAAATTTCAAGAACTTCGTAGAAAGAGAAAAAAAAAAATATTCGTAGATAAAAGTGAACGATGTGAGCACCGATATAAAAAAAAAAAACAACAAAGTTTCCCCCCTTTTTACCCGACAGTCGTAACATTCCGTGAAACGCAGAGATAAATTGAAAGACTCGAAAATTTGGAAAAAAGAAAAGAAAACCTTACCCAATAAAAGTAGAACGTTGTTAAATTCTATCGTTTACTTTAATCTGTACTCAAAGGTCGTATCTTACACCAGATAAACACGATCTTCCGTTATTTGATAATTATATACACACGAGCAAGGAAAAATGAAGACATTTTTTACAGCATTTCTATAAGCAATTACTTTCCTCCAAATTGGGGCTAAAGGTTCCTTATACACACGCGAGAACAAATCACCATTAGCTTTGCAATCAGTTAACATTAAATTTCAACGTTTCCGAGCGAATTTTCGTGTTTTTAGCCTGTGAAAAAAAAAAAAATAATAAAATTATACGATCTTACGGCGTTAAAAAAAGTAAAAGCCGTATAATGGCGGTTACGACCTTATACCGTTATAGACGCGGTATATTACAACCCGGTCGCAAATATTGCACGCTACAAGGTACGAATGTATAACCATACACCTGTGTGCTGTATGTGATTTATTAACCACTTCCGTTATTACTGAGAAAAGTTTGTTTGCCAGTGAATTTAGTATATAACGAGTTTAAACTGCATTGAAAACAACTAGCGAGCGAAATAACAGAATAAATGCTCTCAAGATTTCGCGGCCGAATTAGCCTGAAGCGCAATTATAGTCACGATGTGTACGTAATTGAAAAAACCGGAAAAGTGCAAGTAGAAATCGCGCCCTTTTTATTTATATTTTATGCGATATAACAACGAGTCAACTATTTTCGCACTTTTTCCTTCGCTTGGGCTGCGAGTTCTTGCTTCTCTCAAAACTTTACGATTCGAAGTGAACGAGAAGTAGTCTACAGGTTTTGATCAGTGAGTTTGGAAGAATAAAAATATGCGACATATATGGCCGCATCTTTTGATTGCGACGACATAGAAGCTTGAATTTTTCACACCTCCAAAAGACCGTAGACCTTATTATTTGTTATTAATTTTAACTTGATACCTCGATCCGTTCCTGAGAAAAAGGGTTCTTTTCGAAGTGATCCCGTAAGGGTTCCTTTTTTTTCCCTTTTTTTTTTTTTTTTTTCATTATTTCGAGGCACAGAATCCCAAAACCTAGCCGCAGTACTTTTGCAGATAAAAACGTTCAACTTTCCACTTTCCGTAATGTAATATTATTCGCGCGCGTGTAACAACTAGGCCAAAAAGAATATCAATAAATACTCGTACCGACAAGTTTGTCAGGAGGAAATTTACCGCAAGGATCAATCGTCGGTAAAAAATGCATGCACGTAGAACGGCGGCTCGAAGACCGATCTTTACCACACGCCTGATACACTTTGTACCTTTTACAGGCGTGTGTGGGTGCGTGTATATATGCACATAGGTGTATAGATATATACGCTAAGGTATGTATATGAACTGTTAAATCTTTCAATATTTACCGCTGTGACCTCCACGCGTCGATACATCGATCGATTGACAGCATCGTGACGGAACCAAGGAACAGACTTGATATCGCTGATTGTTATACATGTGTATGTACGTTGTACCCATATCGTATATTGATATTTCATCTGCTATGTATTTACTTATGGCCGTTACCTCTGTTCTTTTTCCTTACCACCCTCCACCCCCACATCTCATACATGTGTACACAGTGATTCAAATATTCGATCAATCCATCCATCCATCCATCCATCCATCCATCCATCCATCCATCGCGACAGTGTTGTCGGTACGGTATCGGTGTTTTGCACGACGACATTTTTCTTTAAAACTCATCCGATTCTACCTTCTATTCTTCGGAACTGAGCTGTTTCATAAACAGGCGACACATGCCACGTCGCGTCGAATTAGCATAAAAATGCGAGACGTTCTTGTTTGGTTTTATTTTTTTCTCTCTTTTGCTTTTTCTTCTTCTTCACATACGGATTATTTGTCGATAAATAAACTAATGTTTGTTAATACGTTCTTATCACAGATTATTCATCTCGGCCGAATATCCTACAATACTGGCATTATTATACATACAGGAAAGAACTTGTATTAAATGACATTGAATAATTGCACGATGATCACAACCTTTGAGGGATTTAACTGTGATTAGAAATTTTATACTTGTGAATGAGAATCCCGTCAGACTGATCTTCGAGTCTCAACGGAGCAAAATCCTCTCCCTGTCTCTCTCTCTGTCTGCCTATGGAAAAAAGATCGTTTGGCTCGTTGATTCAAAACGGGCAGTAAAGCGGACCAAAAACAGCGAACGCAATTTCCACGGTAGTCCGATTGGGAATTGTTTGTCATTTTTAACGCAAACTTCTTTGTTTTATCCTGCACTATGTGAATAACAGAACAACAGGAATACGGAAAGAGGGATAAAGAAGCTAGGATCAGGCTCAACGACCATAAGCGATAGAATGTAACTCGGTGTCATTGTATCTTCAGTTACATCCGCTGCGGTTTCGAAACAACAACCACAACAACGATAACGACAAACAAGAGTAATAAAAACGGCTAATCCCGAGACAAGAAAGCGAGGATTAGAGTATAGAAATAGATCTCTGCGGCTTTCGTGACACGTAAATATGATAATTGTACAATGTACAATATTATCGAGAAACGAGTTTATTTTTCGCCGGTGACCGATTCGTGCAAATTCCATATTTGTTGTCGGTCGGACTCGCGGCAAGAACGAACGACACCAGAGCACATTATAAGCCTATTTTTGTTATAAACAAAGCCGAGCTATCCGGCTCCCAAGGTTATCCGGCCGACACTCGTGTCACGGCTCTGAAACCGTATTATTTTTCACAACGAGCGATATGCCGGACGTTGAATTATTACGTCTGTCTACGTTCGATGCTCGGTAATCTACCGATATTACAGGTACCTACACTAGCCGGCGGCGTCGATCGCCGATTCGTTTGTAACTGCGCAACCACCGAACCGATTTTGATCGTTCTTTTTTCTGTCGATAGCTGCAACGTCTGGCGGGGTTTTAGGCAAGATTTCGTTGCAATCGGATCAATCGTTATGAAGATGTAACCATACTTGTACGCCAATTCGTCAGAGGCGAAAACCTAGTAAACTGTTATACTAAAAAATCTTCAAGGAGTCGACGAGCTCTACAGACTGAAAAAATTAATATATTATGCAATAGGCATTTGAAAATATTTGCGGGCAGAGTGGCGACCGGCTTCTAGTTACAACTATGATTGAAACTTGTTGTTTGATTGTTTTTTTTGTTTTTTTATTTGGGGGGGGGGGGGGGGGGGAGCAATCTCCAGAAAGATCCGGTCCGGAGAGTCGAACCGGTTCCGGGTGACTTCGGTATCCTTCGTACCTTGATATTGACATGTTTCGTGGACACTCCTCATCGATCTCCAATTACCCGGTAGATGTACTTCCGGCAGTTCACTTCCGGATCCTAAGAAGCTCCGGCTTTGGGGCATCGATGATAACGCCGGTGCATGCACGGCTTTCATCGTAGTCACACGGAGCAGGATTCTCGACGTTTCGTAACGACGATAATGAAAGTGATAGCGACGATGAATGGAAGATAACGTGAAATGAGTAATGAAAGGAAGACTCACGTTTGTACCGATCAATTGACGCCAGGTGGAGTACAAGTGAAATACAGTTATTACATGTAATTACAATGTGTACGTAATTTGAATGTTAATTACGTCGCTACAGCAATGTTATACATATACGGTCCTGACGAATCCTCCCGCGGTAACGACTAATCATAATCATAACAATACCCGCGCAACAAAAATAATACATTAAAATTTCTCAGGCCAGGAAAAACCGCAGATCTCGTGTTTTTCAAAAATATCTAAAATTCAGTTAAGCGTGATTGCAATTAAACACAGCGAATAAAATTAACCGCACGACGGCGAAGGAGAGCTTCCCCCCCGCCGACACGCAAGCTTTTGCACGTCGAATGGAAGGAATAAAATACAATCTTGAACAGCGACCGAGGAATGCATAGTTGACGTACACATGTATGCAGCGGGCATTAAATTCCGAGCGATAAAAGACGGATGCGTGCACGTTCGACGCGTGACGTACGAAGGTACGTTACACACGCGTTATGCAGCAAGTGCAAACTGTGTAAGTACGCACACGTGGACGGTCGGTGACGTAAGCGCGCGCAATCGTTTATGCTGCACACGTTGCACGCAACCTGCAGAGCGATTATAACGTCTGCAAAAAAATAACGATGATGAGAAAAAAAGTTTTGAATTTTTTGTAAAGATGGACATTTATTTATTTTTTTTTTTAATTTAAATGTCTATTGTATTTTTTTAGTATAGACAAATTTAGTTTTTTACCATATTAACTGATCGCATGATTCTTTAATGTAAACTTTCAATATGTTGTAAAAAAAATTTTTCAAGTAAAAATCTTTTTTCAAAAAATGTTTATTCTTTATAACAATTTTCGTTTCTGGGGTGTCAAGCGTCCCAGTCTGGCAAGCATGCGCAGAGGTGTAAGGCCCGTAGGGGTTAAAATTTGTACGCAAAATAAAAAAAGATATATTTCTCTGCAACTTTTTACTGCCCAGATTGGCGAATATTAATTTATTCGATACCTGTACGTTTGATCGTTAGGGGCTAGGTTCGCGATTCGGTTGGCTTGATCGTGCTGCTGCAAAAGCGTGACATTGCTTTTTTCTATTCAAATCCGGTGTTAAATTAAATCCTTAGTCATCGTGAATATTCTTTCCTAAGGTACTAATCAACAGGTATAGGTATACCTACATTCAATAATGTTGCAGCCAGGAGTAGCTGCATATTTATACTTGCAAAGCTTTGTTTAACTAAAAAAGTAGAGTAATCCTCGAAAACTGATTTTGCGTTGCAATTACCAAAAAAGGATCGACGATAGCGCAAAATGGTTACGCGTACCTCATTTTTCGTAACTCCAACGACATTCAAACAGTTTTTTTTAACGATACCTGTTATACCGAAGTTTTCTAGTTACCGTGACGAATGAAAGTTTTCTCAGCGTATGTATTATACATATACGGCAATGATCGATGAAAAGGCATTCCTGGTAAACAAATTTTCCATCACGATAGAGATATACCGATAAAGAGCTGACGATGAGTACAACAGTGATAAAGAACTTTATACGTACAAAAATATACTTATGACGTGTTTACGATTTTTATGATCACTTTAAATATTTGAGATATTTTATACATATTCAATCTTGCGTAAGATTTACAGGAGGGGGGAGAGAAATGGTTAAAAATCGTCTTACTTAATAAACGGACGGCTCTTTGTACATTGTTCGTACATGCATATTAGGGTGGCTCTTACTCGGATCATTTTTGAATTTCTCAGATCGTTTTTGAAAAATTTCCGACAACTCTAACGCGCCATTATTTTCTATACAACATGATTACTCTTTCGCGGGACAAGAGCGAAGAAATTTCGACATGATCGAAATAATAACCACCCTTCATTCGCATACATAAATACACACGTACGTACAAGCTTCCCGTGCATACACTGTACATGTATAATAAGGACGTGTGTTATCGCTTCGGAAGCTGAGAGAGCGATAACACTGCGCAAGATCAAACCTGATAACCCATTTCGCCCGATTACACTGCACTACGCGTACAGTGTTTCGCTTGCATAGATGCACGTAGATGGAATATGGTCAAGTGGCGATCCGCTGCCCGCATGAATGAAGAGAACCACGCGATGAAGCGAGAAGAAATCTTGTGTCCGCGCCACAAGCTGCGTGCGTTTGCGCGTGTGTGTGTGTGTGTAACACATCGCAGTTACGTTGTACACATACCCAGCAGTACCCAAGTGTAATCGACTTGTTGTGTTGCGTGTAGAATGGATGTGCACTCGAATGCACGTCAGTTCCTCTTTGACAAATGACAAACGTGGGTTGGTTCACGCGGGACTGATAACATCTTGACCATTGGGAATATTAATTGTTGTTCCAGCTTGTCCGTTCTACGGAGGTACCTGATTACGTACATCGTGTACAGGCGTGATTCAATAACAGCCCTGCACGCAACCGGGAAACTGATTCCAAGCTTTATTACACGCTCGAAGTCGGACTATCGTCGCACTGTCATCGCAAGTTCCGCTTGTTCACGGTCATCGGAAATCGAACGACAATCGTCGCGAGTTGATATCGTTCGGCTGTAAACGGCGATTGATGAATGAGCGTGTAAAGGAGTCAGGAAAAAAGCCGGTTGTGATAGGTCTGAATTCAAAGTATTCAGAGTATGGCTGCATTTTTGTGTACAGGAGTTATCTACCCTCGGGAATTCAAATCGGAAGCCATTTTTGAGCTGTATTAAGCCGACGTTTAGAGGAAACCGCAAAGCTCCAAGTTTTTTGCGTTTATTTCAAAAACCGCTGACGGTTTTAACATACCAGTTTTTCAGGTAAACGCAAACAACGTAAAATTTTCCTGTTTTCTCGAAACGCCGGCTAAGCAGCTCAAAAATACAAACATCCTGAGATACAGTGATTTGGAAAGTTGTGGGTATACCCTGGGATTAATTGAAGGTGGAAATTAATTCGATCAAGACTTTGAGATGCGTCGTCGCTGATAAACAGATTCGTAAATGAGCGATCGCTTTTTTCCCTGTCTTTAATCGATTCATCCTTTTCATCCTCTTCGTTTTCCTCGTATCGATTCTTGCAACGGGCGATGATTAATAAAAGCTTCGTTAATCTTGCAGCTCTCGAGGCTGGTGAATCGATCGCCAGAATGGGCGTAAATCGTGATTCATTGAGAATCGGGTGTCCGTATAAACGTTTCAATGTCAACGGTCAGAGACGACGAAGGAAACAATAATATTGATATCGACGAAGAAAAGGACGAACGAGGTTAAGAAATGACTCTGTAATTAATAAATAATATACCCGACGATTTCTTTATCATCGCACCGCACGGTGGCTTTATTAAGAATAATTGAATTCCAACAATCGCTACGCAGAAAAATATATACGCGAATTAATACGACCCAATCGGGCACTTGAAATACTGTAAAGAGTTCCCGCAGTGGCAAAAGACTGAAAAAACACCGCGCCGCTTGCAGGATTCATTGAAATTAATTCCCAGTATCGTTTACGACTGATAAATAAAAAAATTTATCATTCCTGGTATTTTGTAACGACCGTTTGTTGCTCAGGTGGAAGTAGTCGTACATTATCCATATAATTTTTTGACCGCGAGCGTAATAATTCAACGCCAAGAGTGCGTTGAATATTTGAAAATGGTCGATGATCGATATGGGTTCGTTTGAACATGATGTCGCAAAGAATAATCCAGAAGACTGGAACCTCGAAGAGGCCGCGGATCGATGTGAGACGTGCCTGACGGTACGAGGGTTAAATTATATTGTCCGATGTCCCACATGTTCGATACGAATGTCTACGAACGTCTTCGGTGCTTATAACCCACCTAGCACCTCGTTTTCCGCCAAGCTGAACACTTGGATGAAAGTACCGAGGTTGAACTTTCCATGAATGATGCATGCGGCGAATGTTGCACATACACACCCACACTAACATATATATATACATATAATTATATATAGGGTTAAAAGTTATTATTCATCGCTCGGGCAGGATCGCACAAACCCCGCATACAAACCTAGAAAAGCCTCGCAGGTATGGTCGACGAATAATGAATGCATGGGAAGAATTAAATTGGATCTATACGTCTGTATCGAGTGGTGCAACAGCGGAAGATGTACAACATGTGAGCAGCCGCGATAGAACCTGGACTCGTTCTCACGAACGTTGGATTTCTTATTAATATATAGACGTATATATTGTAATATGCACATCGCAGGGTTATAAATTATGTATACCGAAAGTGTTGTCTTTCACCAAGCATCTGAGAAGACAAAGTCCGCTTGGGAACGATCGAATTTAAGGGGAGGTGTACAGATTGGACGGTTTAAAGTCGTACCTATTTTCGGGAGGTTTTTTTTTTAAAGAAAATGAAAGCACTTGGAGCAATTTCAGCTTGAGGGATTTATTATTTATAGGCTCATGAATACTTTAGAATTTATTCATTGAAATTAACAACAAAATGGCGACATGGCGCGTATGAGTAGCGAACGACTCCGAACTCGAGGACTTTTGCGGTGGCGCGTCTACTGATGTCACTGTCCAATTTGTAAAATGTAAAAAAAAAACGTTCTTGTTCAAATATATACAATAATGAACAAGAAATTTCATTTTTCAAACCAAAAATTGTTGAAAAAATTTTCATAAAATAATATTGAGATTGAAATTCAATAATCTAGCCGCAAGCTCGAATCTATAAGAAAGTTTCAAAGATTTTCAAGAAAATTGACCAAGGTTCGCTACTTATACGCGCCATGCCGCCATTTTGTTATTAATTTTAATGAAAAAATCTGCAAATGTTCTTGAAACTATAAATAATAAAGACCTTAAACTCAAATTGCTCAAAGAGTTTTCATTTTCTTTGAAGAAACTTCTAAAAATAGGTATGATTTCAGACCGACCAGACTGTACACCACCCCCCTTAATTATACGACACTGTCGACTTTTCTAACAAATCTACCGATATTGTAATGTTCTTATTTTTATTCTCACCAAGGTGAAATTGATCATAGACGCATAACAATAATCTATACTACATACGTATAATAACCGAGATCAGTTTTAACTTCCGGAAACAGTACATCGGCAAAGGGGTCGAAGACCGTCGGTCCATTGTTGTATCCGTTGTTACGCGCCGTTCACGTCGATTATTATCATTTTTTTTCTCTTATTATTTTTGCAATACACCCATTGTGCGACGTATTCCTCTGTAAACTGAAAGAGCCGCGCGTAAAACGAAAGACGTTTTAGAGCATGCGTTGTGGCGTTAGAAGCATCATCATCTCGACTTTCACCGTGCAGCCGGTAAGGGTGTGCGATCGATGATCTCGGCGACGATCTCCTTTCTACACACTGCACGGAGTGATCAATTATTTTCTTCAAAAGAATAATACTACATTATTAATCGTTGTACCGGTAGCTAAATTATTGTTACATAATGCGCCGGTATTTTTGTCGCTTCAAATCATTCTCGTTGGGTTGAACGAAGAGAGAGAGAGAGAGAGAAAGAGAGAGAAAGTGGGAAAGCGAATGAAGAAAAAGTAGCAAAAATATCGCGAAAACTTGATTTCATTTGTTTCGCATCCGCGTTTTTCGCTCGTTGGTCAAATTGAGAGTAGAGACGAAAGCGACGCGACGCGTCGCGACGCCAGGCGAGCCGGCGACGCGAGGTTTGTTCCATGTTCAGTGAACCCGAGCACCCCCGCTTTCCCTGCCCAGCATCCCCTATCACGTGCACGCGTATAAAACCCGACAGAGACAGACCGCGGAATCGCGAAATTACTTTGAGAAAGTTCGGAGTTGGCAAAAATCCGACCGCCAGCTCTCCAAAAGCGTTTTACATTGCGCTCTAGCGGTGCATTATATGACTACCGAAGCGGGAATCCGACGCAATAATTAAGATGCGAAATTTCTTGTCGAGCTTAAACGCAAGTTTGCGATATTCCCCCCCGCCAATCGACGACTGACCTAGAAACCCGCAAACCCTTGAATCTTCGAATTGATTTCTTTTCTGACACGTTATAGTAGACTAAAAACTAAGCGAGGCGTATTATTTTTATCCGCCATTAAACACATTAAGAGGGTGAAACTACCCTCCGAAGTAAGATCGCAACCGTTCGCAAACTTTGGAAAATTATGCGGGATTTTGGATTGTGTTTGCTCGGACGATGAGAACAGTTGAGAAAATTTACGGGTGCGCTATAAGTTATAATATACTCGTGCAAGCGATTCTCATTTGCCTTGAGATCTTGGGATGCTGCTCTGTATAATAGAGCTAACCTTGTGCGTATGTTTTTTTTTTATTTTTCTTTTTTTTCCAAGCATCTTATCATAAGTTTTCCAAACTTTTCTGCAAGTTTAACCGGCAGGCAAGCGAGATCATAAACTCCATATAATTTACCAAAGTTTGAAACGATTTCAACCCTCGTGTAGGGGATGAAAAAGTTTAATCTCGGATCACACTCGAACGGAGAAATGGAATGAATTGCTGTTAACCATTCAACGATTCACATGTACATCAAGTAGAATGACAACAAAGCAGAATTTTTTCACTGTTTGAACACCAAGGGAACAAGCCGGTTTTCATTTCTTTCATCCTCGATCGATTCACAGACCAAAACTTGATTTTTAATTTCCGTTAATACCAAAACAAAAATCTACTTCTGTACTAACAAGGAGAGTGATCACGGATTCTTGTCTAGAGGTATTTTTTTTGAATCCGTGACATTAGGGTAGTTCATTTTCTAACTTTTTTTCTAAAGGTTGCCACACGAACAATTCGTGACAAATACTGAAAAAAAATGTCGTGAAGGCCTTGCCCAAGGAGGTAAAGCATATACTTAGATGTTGCTGCCAATTATTGTAATATTTTTCATTTATTCTTACGTGTACACGTTACGACTGTCTTTTTTTCAGTATTTGTCACAAATGTTTCGAGTGGCACCTTGAGACAAAATAAAAAAAAAAGTAAAAAAACAGACCACCCTACCGTAACGCGCGCTCTCTTCCCAAGTCCACGATATCGCGATACATCCCCTTAAGCCGAGGCACACACGACACACGTGTGACAACTTGACCACTCGGAGGTTGTCGACGTCACGCCGTCGTCGAGGGTTCAAAGGCGCGGGGGGTCGAAGGGGTTGCTCGAAACGTCGACGGGGGCCAAGAAGCCGAGCCGACCGGCGTCCCGACGCCGAGCACCGTCTGCAGACGCGGAGCGGAAGATCTGGGTCACCCGGTTGCTTGGCAACCGTTGGTAAACTCCCACGCGCTCGTGTCCTCCTCTACATCATGTATATTATGATCCACGTAGTTGTCGCACTGATTCCACACATTCAGGCATATTCGCACTCCCGGATGTTCTGTGCTATCCCTTTGATTCGTAGCCGTATAAGTATTTTTATCGCATATTTTATATCCGTGTTTTGTATATTCGGAGAACTTTGAAGAGATATTATTTTACGGTTTTTTCCTGTTTCTGATACCGTGCTAACAGCTGTTCGATACTCGAGTGTAATTATTGCGATATAACGTAAATTATTATCGTTAGAAACAGATTGGTTTAAAAAAATCGCGAAAATTTAAGGACGTATTTTCAAATTCGATCGAAGCCGTAGATCAAACTCTGGCCAACAGTTCTTGCGGTCGCTGATTACGAATCTGAAATCAGATTTTGTAAATTCGGTACAACGAATCCAATCAGCGACCCCAACAGGTCCTGCATAGAATTTTTTCACCGCATTCGTTGAAATTCGAAATTTCTGTCCGCCATATCGGATACGCCATTTAAAATTTTTTAAATCTGATTTTAGATTCGCAATCAGCGTCCCCAAAAACCGTGGAACAGTATCTTGTCACAAAAGTTGACTCAGCACAATCATGCGTGAGTCAAAGGGTTGTAAGACAAGATTTGAGAACCACTGAAAATGAGAGCCGTCCGTAAGCCGCACCGAAGATAATTCTTTTTCCTCGCCAAAAACGTCACCAGCCGTTGATTCTCAAAATTTTTTGGCTTTCCGACACGGCATTTAACATCTGTTTCCTTCATATGTAATTATGTACCGTACAAGGATATCCACGCACACGCGGTATACAGAGTCTTTCTCGTATAACGACAAGACGTTTCGTCGTCTGCTGAAATTTAACGCGCACGCGTCAAAATTCGCGAGCAACTGTTTGCCAGGTTTGCCAATCGTCATAAATTCATACGAACGTTCGCCAAGATTTGTTTAACCTAAAAAAATGTTCACGGTTGTCGGTGGCGTTTGTGCTCGATTGGAAAATGTACAAATTTTTGAGGTTAGAGACGATTGGCGCGTTAGAATTCAGCAGACGACGAATAGCCATGTGCAGTCGTTACTAACTCACTCTGTACATGAGACACACCGTAAAGTTACTTGCACATTTTTTCCCCCGGAAAAGAAAAAAATTCGAATTACGCTCGTGTAACTTCATTTATTTTATTTATTTATCCACATTTCCTTTATACCTATATTGTTACCCATTGCCCGAGCAGTGACCGCAGAGTCTGATTGTGAAATTCGAGCCATTTCACGAACCGACCTCTGACTTTTGAACGGACATTATATGTACGGAAATCAAAGAATCCGTTAACGCCAGAGGTCTACGTGACATGTAATTATTTATATACAAGTCAACATGTGTAACGTTCAATGTAACACCACGATTAAAAATCTCTTTTCCCGCATATTGTGGGAGCAATTAAATTTCATAACTGTTATAAATTTTCGGAATGCAAAAATCTGTATACGTAGCTCGGTTCATTTTACATACGTTTCTTTGATTCTTTCCCGTATCCAGACGTCATTAATCCCATAAGGAAACGTATGGGACAAGAGTCGCTTACTGGTCAATAAAGTTAAACGAGTTTAACACGTCGACGCGCCGTTTCTACTATTCTACAGCACACACGTGACGTGCACACCGATCAGTGCGACACGCACTCCTAGCCTCCATCATCCATCTCTGATTCATCCGGCTCTCTCTCCCTCTCTCTCTCTCTATCGTCCGTCTATCTATTCATCCATCCATCCATCCATCTCACGCATTTCGCTTTAGAGACAGCCGAGCAAGGGGCTCGCGATCACCGCGGAATCCAAGGCACGCGGTAAAGTCGCGGTGTCTATTTTTAGCCTCATCTCTTCTCAGATGTTTAAAGAGGCTGTGTTGCGTGCAGAGGAATCCGCGCGTGCATCTGATCCTCGTTTTGTTCTTTCACACATGCGCACATATATTTACACTGCAGATATCTGAACCGCGTATATACAACTTTTATTCGGTGTACAATAGCAGTAGAGTAGATACAGGCGGCGGAAAACCGTCGTTCCCTAAAATATCCACTTCCGTATGTGTCGTATTATATTTCGGTAACGTGTTAATCCCGCGATTACATAAACTACGTCAGATTCAGCCGCCTTTTTGTCTGTCACGGTGAAAAGCAAAGAAGACGAACAAAAAAATAAAATAGAGAGAGGTAACAATCGGACACTGCAAAAACCGAACAAATTTGAAAGATACACGCGCACACATATACTCGTGCATATATATATATATCTTACACATGTCTTATAGTTCTTTTATACATAGCCGCAGGGCAGGGATTTCGGCGAGTTTGAGAGTTTGGCGGGAAGGAACCGAGAGGCGGTTTCTTCTCGAGGAGCCATCACCGTCAGACGCAGTATTCGCGACGGCTGATTTATTAAATCGAATTGTCCGTTGCGACGACTTTGCGGCAAAAGTGAGTCACAGCTGCCGAGAGGCTATTACGTATACCGCTTGCGTTATACGTAAGTACGTCATAGTTGAGGAATTCGCGGTTCTCACTTTTTCCTTCAGCCACTCTCCCTCCTCCGTTCGAACAACCTGCTGCAGGGATTTTAAAGTTCAAGCCACCCGAGTGCGATGCCTTTTCGATTGTTTGCGAATGCAGGCGGCACGCGTGCGCGATGCGTATGAGACGTAATGAACGCGGTTGAGAAGATGAATGCATAAAAATGGCACCGAATAACCGGCCGTTGCACCTGATATTGACTCTCAACCTTCCCTTGGCGCATTTAAGGTATTATTCGACGGATATTCCCAACCGAAAGTGGGTCTCGGTGAGAATATTGACCACTTCGCGATGAGACGAAAGTCTGAAAAACATCAACCGTCACCAAGTTTATAAGATAATTCGTTTTTAGTAATAATAATAGTGCCAATAAGTTGTTGTGAATTGTTTTTTCGAATTTTCGAAGATTTTGAAAAACCCGTTTCAGAGAACGTTTTTCAAATTGTCGAAAAATGGATCAACGAGTCCTGAATTTTTGGACAAGTTTTCGTAAGTTCTTATACGATACGCTCGAGAAGTTTCAGAGGCATGGAACGAATAGTTTCATAAATACAGCGTTGCAAAACTTTGGAAAGCGGAATTATTCAAAATCGTCGAAAATTCCAGAAAAAATTCATAGATATTCAGAAAAATCAATGAATTCATTTTATATGAGGTAAAAAAAATTTCACTAGAGATTTGTTACACAAATTTTTGTTCAAACAATTTCTCCGCAACTCCTTGACATTTTTACTGTTGTTATTATTATTATTATTATTATTAAAAACTAATTATCTCATCATCGCGAAGTGTTCAATATCCTCACCGAGACTAACTTTCGACTGGGAATATCCGTGAAATAATAATACCTTAAAACTGCAATATCCGTGGTCGAAAATGGGATATTTCCCGAACAGGTTAAATTCACGCGACTCCGAAGAACACTCGAAACGAAGAAACTTGACAAGTTAATGGATTTATGGATAACTGTAGAGTATAAGGTCCGCCACACGCATTGCATTGAGCGCGACGGTGATAAAAAAGCTGGATCGTAAAAAGAATCCAGAGGCGAGTGGATGAGGAGGAAGAAGAAAAAGGAAAAAGAACGAACCACGCATCGCGCAAATGTGCCAAATATATACCCGGCCGACTCTGCGGTCGTTGGCTAAACAGCGACGATTAGAGCGAACCATTTAGAGATTAGTTGGATGTAATCCGGGACGTAAAAAATCTGACAATCCCGTGTATTATCGGATTATACGGTGATTACTCGCGGTCGCTACCGCGGAGCTCAACTATCGCCTAAAGGTCGTCGCCGAGTGCCGATATTTTTAAGATCGAGATCTCCGCCGCGTTGCATTATGGGCGTGTATAAGGCATGTAACAGCAATAACGCCTCGCGCACGCACGAATTACGCGAACAAATCTCCCCGTTACAATTACGGTGTAACCTTGCAACACCTTGCCTGGATCGCATTCCTTCAATTTCCACTGAAGTTGGTACGTGTAACGAAACGTCGAGAAAAAAAATAAAATAAATATAATAATAATTATCGCACAATTTTAAAATGACTTTTGAGCCGTCAGCTTTTCGAAATAAGACTATATTTTCTTTATCATGGTTCGCTGAAACTTCAGACATCCGGAATGATTGAAAGTGAGGATTTTTCCTTAAGCATGCAACGTTTACTGTAAACGTTGTTAGTTTTATCCTCGTGCGGTTTTGACGGTTTTCTCCACGGCACATTTTTAGTCTTGTATATATATGTATACCTATTCAAAGATTTAGAAAAAAAGATGCATTGGCTTCTCAAGCGAAAAGGTCTCGCATCGATAAATTAGACAGATAAGATGTAGTATGTATAATATATATAGAGATTCGGATTTCGGGCACGAGTCGAGAATCTGGTTCGCAGGGGGCGTTTCGGGTTTTTGGCCAAGCGCCGCGACGGCCAATTTTGGAGCGTTACGAATCGCGAAACGCAACGGGGCGCGATATAATTCTGCATCGTGACGAAGGGAGGAGAATAATAAACTCGAGAGTGTATAAACCGGCGGAAATCACGCGTCAAGTCCCTGTGCATCTGCATAATAATTAGAAACACATGCCTGGTACTATTGATTATTATTAGAATTAAAACACTTACGTACCTACGTCTGTCGTCTCACACAATTATACGTATATACGTATGAATGTATAACCTGTAACGCGGTTTGGACTTTCGACTTGTAATCTCTGATCGCAAGTTTATCATCGACTGTTTTAGCCGACGTTAGTTTTTTCTCATAATCTTCTCATCCGCGTTATACTTGATCATCGTACCGGATGTCCGAGCGTGGAAAAAACACGGAAAGAATATCGATAATTATATATATATATATATATACACACACACACACAATATGCGTACATATTTATCAGTTTTCAACTTGGCTGGATTAAAACAATTACAAAAAATATCTGAGAACACGGTTATATGTATAACGAATGACAAATGAATATAGTTGCGATAAGAAAAACGTTAGCGGGAGATTCAAACGCGTCCAATCCGTGTTGTTTTATACCGACGTATAGATCCTAAAAATGATCTAACGGTGAGCAATGAAGAATATAGTCGGTTATTGCATATGAAAAGTCGAGATAAGTAGTCGATTATTTTTCAATTTCTCGATGAAACAAAGCGTTCAATTTTATCTTCCGCTGATGAAGTCGTGCAATATAGCGGAGTATCAGCATATCATATATTTATAGATCATGTGTAGCTCGCATCGCTTAACATGTGCTTCGGTCTTTGCTGGATAAAAAAAAAAACGAACAAAAATTGTAAAAAAAAAAACCATAAAAACGGGAAACAAGAGGGTCCAAGTTATTTGCCACGCTCGCGTTTATCTAGTCCATGGCTCAGTGCAATCGGCAGTGCGGCGATAAGATACATAGAGTGTGTTATAATAAGGTATCGAGCCTCGGTAAAGCTTCAGCCGTGAATACATTAGTATGTGTAAAATGTACGAAAAGGAATCTGGCATTAATATAGTCCAGCCGAATAGACGACGAAGTGGTGGAAATTATTTCGTTGTTTTATTACGTTTCGCAAAATTGAGGAAAAATAGAATTCACCTATGGAAGCTCGATTCAATTGATGACCAATTGCAGAAATTTTTAGAGTGAACTGTAGGTACTCCTTAAACGTCTTCAAGTATCTGCAGACATGCGATTCAGCCGCTGCACATTTGTATTTGGAATATAGGAGTGAAAAAGAGAAAGAAGAAAACGAAGACGAAGGAAAAGAAGAAGGAAAAACTAAAGCATAGTTGGACCGCTCTGTTATAGATCATGTAAGGGAACTCGACGAGTTTATTTCACGCGTATGCACGAGTATTAATTATGTCTGGTATAACACAGGCGTTGTCAGACTTGATTCAGAATCGATGCGTGCATGATCGGTATAAAAGGAGATTTTTAATCGTGGCCGTGAAAAGTTCGCTCTTTAGTCTCGAAACCGTGCGAAGAGTTTGCAACGTTTTGACATCAACCCTCGCAATCAAAAAGGCCCGAACAAGAAATTAAAAAAGAAATTTATTACAGCAGCTTTTCCGATTTCTCCTGAAAAAACACATCCTTGCGACAGATATCACGTAATGTGATAGAAAACAAGTAAAGAAAATAAAAGATACCTCGAACACGTATAAGGCATACATGTTTATAATTTTATGGATACGCACACACAAACACACAAGCGTATTTCACGCATATGTTGCATAAATAATAATTATTAAGCGTACGTGTACATACATTACATTGTATCTTTATGTACAAGAAACGTACAAGTTGAGTCGTTTATTTGAGCAATTTGCAATTCAGAGAAAATAGACGTACGGAAAATGCGTATGCGAGTACATTATATAATGAGGCGACGATGCGGGGCGATGGTAAAAAGAATAATAAACAAAAAAGAAAAAAACATTTACAACGTCACAACGTTTCCGCAAAGATTAGCGGACGGTAGCATGGTGGTCTATATCTATACGGTACCGTGATAAACACGCAAAAGTGCGGATATGCGTGTGTGTGTGTGTGTGTGGTTGCCTGTATGATATACGGGAGGTGCGTGTGTATCTATATATATATATATTTATATAATAAATAAATCGGTGATCGCCGTAACGCGCGAATTGTAATAAAGAAAGAAAGATGAGAAATAAACGACGAATAAATAAGAGTAAATAAAAGATATACGTGACTGTTTGGGTAAATGATTGAATTACGCGCGTAACCTGCGCGACACGTATAAATGTTCAAACATTATGATAAACCTGTTATTATCGAGATCTTACATTACATGTTTAATTTCGAATATACGATTATTTTATTTTTCTTCGATTAACGGTAAACGGTGATAATAATCGAATTAATAATAATGGCTCGATTCGATTGCATTGGTAAAAAACAAACTGCGGTTTAACATTGTTATAACTATACATATATGTGTATTATACCTGTTGAACTCGATGTGTTTATCACGATTTTACTTACGTATAAATATACTCGTACAATGTACGCGTATTATAGATCGCGTGTAGGTATATCAGTTTTATTATACTGCTTTGACGCGCAAAACGAGCTGCGGGGAGTTTAAAAAATATTGTTTTCTCATCCGGGACATCTAGTTGCGGCGTTGGAATTGAATTTAAAAAAAAATGGATCATGTTTGTTATTTTCATTCAATTTGAAACACTTTCTTCCGCACGCGTGCATGCCGCGTTATTGATGAAGAATTCGTAAAAATATATATAATATATTATATAAACAGCATTAGTTTTAAGCAATACTTAAGAGACTAGATAAATGAAAAAGGCTTATTTATGACATGTGTTTCTACTTTCTTCTAAATGTACTAAAAAAAAAAAAAAAAAAAATCATCGTAAACAACAACTAGTGAGGGTAGATGAATATTTAAATATCAACACTACCGTTAACACATCGCATATTTGACAGAGAGATTAGAAGTTAACTTTGGCAGTACTAAGAAACCAGAAGAAACAATTTCTCAGAAAATTTAAGTGTTGGAATTTTTTTTCACACTTTCGTACCTGACAGCTAACGAATTTTTGTAACTGTTTACCGGCCTTTGTAATTTTACTCTCGCGGTTAAAATTATTAATAACAATAATAAGTAGAACGTAGGTGTAATATGAAACATGATCGAACACCTCCGGTAGGTTTGCTTTGCGTTATCTCCTCCGATCGTTGTTATTCCGTGCTATAATTACATGCGTCTGATAAGGACGTGTGTATTACAACAATAGCAATCATATTGATGAAATCACTCGGTGGTCGGTTAGCTGTAATATTGTAAAATCGTTGTTACTTAAATGTGTGTAACGTTGATAAATTGTTATCTGCTCCGCAGCGACGCTTCGTGCATGCGGGATATTTAATTTATAACAATTATTATTGCAGACGGCTAATCGGTCGCGATTAAATTCGCGGATATAACGTATACATTCGATGAAAGCGTGAAATCGCGCGAACGATGATTACATTTCGTAAATGCAACGAGCAACGGTCACTCCATCTTTTTAAAATCAAATGACGATTGTTTGTAAAGAAAAAGAAAAAACAAAAAACCTCAGCCATATTCGTATCGGTAAACAAATCCATCTACATGAGAAGGCTTATTCGATCAAAATACTAAACATAGTACGCGTACGTGTGCATATTATAACAGGTATTTTCAACCAATCGTTCGAATTGATTATTTATTACATTTTTTACTCACCCGAGTAACGGCCGCATTAATTGCATCGAATTTTTTTTCCTCTTTCATCTCTTAGCGGTGAATAAAAAAAGGGGCAAATTTTTCATCGCGAGACGTTATTTCAGTTGTTCACATTTATTTTTCTCCTTCTTCTTATCATTATTACACTTTTCGATGCACGCACGTTACGTACACAGCGTTATAACTTTGTAATTCGTTATACATTTATTTTCATCCAAGGCAAGATAAGATAAGAAAATTTCGTAACTGTATAATTTATGTACACAACCACATGTGAAAATATGTGTGAAAGCAAAAGGTTGTTTCACGTTGCGAAAGAATAGCGCAAGTCAGTCTCCGCAGGCTAACTTGATCGACGATCGGATCAATATCGATCTCGTATGATATTATTAAATCATACTATATGCAACAATAACACACCGTCGTACGTTTAATGTCTTAAACCGAAGATTGAAGAAGAAATGTCGCGATTGCCAAGGAGAATGAAAAGAGTTCAATCGAGGCGGATCGAATTTTCTTCTCCGTTGGGTCGGCACGGATCCTACCGTCGAACATATTTATCATTGATCGGCTAAACGTAGATCTTGGGTGAAAATGAAAATTGTGTATCGAATCTTTCAGCCGCGACAAAGAAAGAAGGAAAGGCTGTCCTCTCGCATGTTTGTTCCGTGGTTGGAAATGTGGGGTGAAAAATAAATTTTGCAAAATTTTCGACAGGTTTTTTGCCCGCCTTTCTCTTGTTTATCAAAGTCCAAGCGTTTCTATTCCGATCCGAACACTCCGAAACGGCAATTCTCCCGTGATCGGTTCGGTTTGGGTTCGGTTGCAGGCTAGTTGGGCGAGTGTTGGCCTTGCCGGTTTAACGATCATTGGCCATTGGTTTTCCCCCGTGTGCGCAGCAGGACAGACTGCATATCCTACACGGTATACCGATACAGAGAGGACCCATACACGTTTAAAAGTGTCAGCAGAGGTGTTCTTGTTACACGCACGAAATATCAAGGCCTTTCCTTTCTACGGCTCTCTTGTAAACCTGCGCTGACAATGAGTAAATATACGAGTTACACGAGAGGCGGGAGCTGCTACGTTAGCCGAGAAATGGAGATGATCGGAAGGAAGATTGAAAAAATAAGAAGAAACAAGAGAGAAAGATGTCGATGATCTACGATTGCTAACAAAGCAGAAAAGAAGATGAATAGAGTAGCTATCTTGGAGAATACTTCGAATCGGCACAAGTGTATGAATATCGCAATGAAAAGGTACAAAATAAAGATTTACAATAAAGCGAGGGCGATAAAGAAAGAGAGAGAGAGAGAGAGTTAAATAAAGCAAAAATGAGAATCGAGACGGATTTGGATTGGAAATAATGATAAACTTTGTAGAGATGACCGCTGCGGCAGAGATCGTTGCATCGGGCACGTGACATGTTTATATACATATATGTATATACATATAATCATTGCGTGAGTAATTAACGCAAAAAGGGGTTATCTTCGAATTGAGCCGCAAGCGCAAGATGCAGATAGGATGGTATCCGAGAACTGACCGCACCGTGCACAAATTTTTTCGATTATTTTTACATGTTTATTGGTACGACGATTGTTCGGATAAATAATGAACGAAGCAAAAAATAAAAAAAAAAATAAAAATAAAAATATCAAACTGACCCGCGGATTCCAATTCTCCCTGCACCGTTGAAAACGAAAAAGAATACAGCAAATCTGCGATATTATGTATAAACGGTATAAATTAACCGTTCCTTATTCGGTTTCTCGTAATAAAGCGGGTTTAATCGTGCGTATAATATTGTAATACTTGCGCAATCGATAAAGATATCTGTATATCTTAAAATGCGAACGATCGATTGATCGTATAATACGTGTGTGTAGGGTAATTTTCGTACATTTTTTCCACACTTTCACGTGTAAGAATTAAGGAAGAAGACCAAAAAAAAAAAAAAACAAAAACAAAGACAAAAACGATAAAGAAAAAAGATACTCGCAGAAAGCAAAAGTCGCGGATTGGTTTACCGTTGGTTTTATTCACAATCAGCTGTAACCACACGTAAGCAGTTTGTCTATAATGCAACTTTGCAAAGTCACGAAGGTTGTCAAGTCACGTAGCTTCGCACGTTGTACAGGTGGTTCAATTTTGATTTACTATCTGCCACGTCTAATTAGAAGATCGAGCGATCGATCGTCCAAGCGTGTAAAACGATGAAAATTATATATTAGAATATTGTACACTGCGTAATATACGCGTATTTATTGTTTTTTTTTTGTCGAAACTCTTATTCAACGTCTGAATTTTTGTCTCACACTTCTCTGCTGTACAATTATTCGGTGCGGCGCAGCGTTAAAATGACAATTATTGTCATTATAAAGTCATTCGCAATCCGTATCAACACTGCGGGCACGCTCCGATGATATTCACGATCCGGTTTTTTCTCACATCGTTTAACCGAATAAGAAAAAAGAATGGCCGAGGAATTGTTGTTCTTTTACATTTTCTTTTTCTTTTATTCCATTTTTCAGGAGTTGCTCAAACTCCGTGACGTTCTATCGGTTGTAAATTATTTTCCTCCCAGGCACAGCTTCTCGACCTTGTCGACAAAAAATTCGTTCGTTATTTATACGTAATATAGTATATAATATAATAGCTGAAGAATAAAAATTTCAACGCACTCTTGCCTCTCTCTCTCTCTCTTTCTCACAGCTTTCAACGTTACACATAAATTTATCTACAAGCATAACGCAATCAAGTATATTATTATACATGTAGACCTCGCGCATATCAAACACGTACCGAAGGCTTGATCAAGTAGGTATATAATCACAAATCGTGAAAATCGTAAAGAACTTACGTAACGTTTGGCCGTTCCAACATATCAGAGTTTAAGAAAAATAAAAAAAATCATCTTATCTCATTTACAATCAGCGTGATGGATTATAGATATTTATTGATCAAATAATTACTTGTCATTTAATGCGTTGAATATCCCAAAGTATTATGTCAGCGATCAAGGAAGGAGAAAAAAAGAAAAAGGAATGAACGAATGAATGAAAAAAACGATGCAGTGCCGATAATTTGTTGAAAAACGATTAAAAACCGGTGACAAAGAGGATAAAAAAAAAAAAAAAAAAAAAAAAAAACAAGAACAGCGCACAGGCGAACAGTTTAAACAAGGAATGCGTCGTCGATTTTAATCCAGTCGCGTCCCTGACCAATCTAGTGCCCCACGCCTCGGGGGCCCAAAAATTTCACCGACCCATTAATCCGCAGATTATCTTGGTACAAGTTGTTGCGAAATTTATCTATTAAGTACAGGCGCATGGAAATGACAAAGCGCAATATGCGTGGGTAGCTAACAATTTTATCTAACTAAGAAATTTCCAAGAATGAAATATTAGACCCGTAATTATCTAATGTAAAATATGAGCACAAGTCGACGTTATTATTTTATTTTTCATTACGTTCAGCGAATTATTAGATCGTTAACCGAACCTCGTGGAATGTGTGATATAATATAATAAAAAGTATATTGTGTGGGTGTGTGTATGAAGTAGCGTCGGCTATAATTAACCGAGTTAAAATTCATTTAATCAACTTATCTCCAGCTTGACCCATCGACAAACTCCGAGCAAATAAATACTTCAAATACGATATGTTTCGCTTTACATCATCCACTCCACGTCGCGGTTTGACGATATTGTCTTAGGTAGAGGCATATTTAACGTTTTTTTACTCTTTATAATATATTAAGAGGCATAAAAAAAATATACGAAAAGAATAATTATTCGTGTAAAAATAAATCGAAATTCACTGCAAAGGAATTTGAAGTTTTAATGATTTAGATTTTAAACGTCGTGCGGTAATAATCGATCCACGCTCACGAAAAGTTATGCAACTGTATTGAGGAAATAGACAAGAAAATTCTTGTAAAAAATACTAAATATCGTTATCGTTCTTCTATAAATTCTCGCGATGTATAAAATCGTTGAATAAATTATGTCTAGTGTTGAAAGCCAACGTTCTCTGGTTATTTATTAGTTTGTTTTTCTATCATTCATTCATTTAACGTTAAACAAATAATTGCAGGCAGATATACTTGTTCAAAGGCTATTAGCACCCACGATATTGTATCTCTGGTCTCTGTCTTACAATTTTTTCTTCGCGTTACCTTTTTTCTTTTTCTTTTTCAATTTGCTTAGGTATAACGGACGTATGCAATCTATACAGCGAATTCTCGCACGCAGCATTGGGAAGACATGACCGCGGATGATGAAAATCGCGCGCTTCCGCGTGACCTTTTCCTCGATTAATATTAGATTAGCATCGGCTTGACGATGTAATGCGTCACTGTCGCACAAATTCCTGCATACCTATACACGACTACATACGTGATACGTAACGTCGCTGATATATATATATATTTTATATATATTATATATGTATACATGTGCCCACCATACGCAGTAATAATTTCGGCTAGTTTCATTGCGTCATCGCGCTGCGCGCGGAAAGATGTGTGAACAGATAACTCGCAAGGTTTGTGCGAAAACGAAAGGAAAGGCGGAGGAGAGAATAAAAAAAAATTTCGCACGCAAGATAGAGAGAAAGGGAAAGAAGTAAAAAATTGGTGTGGATTGAAACGAGCAAAATAAAAAAAAAAAAAGGTAAAAACTACGTTACACCCTTTTCAATGGTTTTTTTTTTTTTTGTTTTTGCAACACAAAGAACAGGAAGAATCAAATTGGGTTCCGCTTGTTACAACGATGATAAAATTAAACGAGTACGGAAACTGTTTCCTCTTCCTGAAACGTAAACAAGTGCGAATAATTTTAATACACTTTATTCCACGGCGTGTATTAATATCGTCGAAAAAATATTATAGCCATGTTATCGAGTATGTACTGTACGTTTATTTTCATACCTCACAATTACGTATATACGGAAAAAATTGTTGTCCATTTGTCATGTTTCCCAATCGCGCAGCCTTTCAGCGTCTAATAAAGACGTTTTCCACGGCAGCTGCCTGCGGAGATAGGACGGAGGGATTGAAGGGGAAAAACGTTTCGCGACACCATATCGAGGGTAATTAGTTCAAACCCGCGTGGAATGTGGAGGATTCTTTTTTTTTCTCCACCTCTTTTCTCTTTTCTCGTGGATTTTCTTCTCGTCGTATCAAAGAGGACAGATGCAAACACGCGCGCGCACATATGGGGCATTCCGCGTCAAATCAACGGATCGTTCGGCCTGACCCCCTTGAGATTCTGATTTCCAGTGGATTTTTTTGATCGTTTCGGACAAAAACGATACCTCCGAGTTTTCGAATTTTTTACACCATTTTTTAGAAGTGTGGCTACCTCGCGAAGATGAACATTTTTTTTAAATCGACGAAACGTTTTTTTATCAAATCATAGACCAGAAAATACATTTTTTTGTCACGATTTAAAATCGGGATGAGAATGATACATTTTTTTTTTCTTTTTTTTTACTCAAATTCATGTTAAACGGTGATTTCTTGTAGCAAAAAATTAAGCGAAAAGAAACTTCGTCTTGATGAAAATCGATTTTCCTTTTCGTTCAAAAGTAAAACGAAGAAAACGACGCTCAATTCGAAGAAATCTGTTATTTAGTTTCTATTATTTTGTTTCGAACCAAGTATCGTGACCTTCGTTCTACTCGTGAAACAAAAAGAAAGTCGAACTTTATTCTATTTTTCACTCCGAGGAATCATCATTAAAAACGAAGTCTAAGAAACAATGTGGGATGCGTGTGGAAGTAAAGTTTTTCAAATTGAAAAATACCGCAGCCATGTAATACAGTTGGCGAATCCAGAAGCGATGATCAGAGTAGAGAGAAGAGAAAGTGCGATTTGGTGAAAATTAGAGAGAAACGAATGAAAGACGTATTTCGATCTGACGATGTATCGCAAACGATCCGTTGCCGGAAAATCAAAATCCAACTACGAACAAAGAAAGCGGAAAAGTAATACCGAAAGTGGGTCAAAAAATGTCGGTACAATAAAGTCTGGAATGCGTTTTGGCGATGATTTTAACAGCTTTCCAGGATTTTTCAAAGGTCTGCTTTAGGCGCACTCGATTCGTATCCCGGATTTTAGGTGGATTGGTGTAAAATATAATATCAAATGAGACTCGAGTGATTACAGAAGCCTGCGGCCGATAATTATCCTACGATAACGAAGCGTGATGTACGTCAGATGAAATTCTTTTAATTTACACATTCTATTCATCGTCTGTGGTATAAACTTATTTCAAGGAATTCCATGCGCAAGTGACGCCGTTTTTGCAATAATTGCGATCGGGTTTTCGTCCTCTGTTATTGAACTGGCTTTTATAATTAGCTTCTTAAATTTGTTCATGATTTTTCGCCTTGAGAAGTGCGGCAGGGATAAAACGGTGAAACAAAGTATATTTAAGTATTCAGGTGAAAATAATTTATCCGTGAAACTTGGAACACGTTGGGTTGTTCAAATATTTGACAAAATCTTCAACACATATGACGAAGCTGCTGCCGGTGCTGATGGCCTTGAAAGGAAAGAAGTGAGAGGGAAAGAGAGAGAGAGAGAGAGACAAAGAGAAAGAGAGAGAGAGAGAGAGAGAAAAAAGAACGAGGTGCGGAGACGATGTCGTTCGGATTCCAAATTTAACCGACGCGACGTTCACCACGAAGAATTGAGACCAAAAATAAATGCGAGTTAACAAATGATATATGACAAAGATAGCGGTTTGGTAACAGCTGCTGTACTGGAATTATTTAATTATTGAAATTTTAATCCCCTACGTATAATTATCGGATTATTTTTATTTTTTTTTTGTCATCTATTTATTTATTCTTATTTCCGCAGCTGCGTTTCTCGCACCGATTCAAAAGAAAGCAGCTGTACGTAATTTGCCTTGAACTTTGCACAGGATAATTCGGTAACGCGTACGTGTGTAACAATGATAGCGCAACAGGTGGCTAGTGACAAAATGATAGAATAGAAAAGGCGTTCGAAGAGCGACTCAATTATTTTGAGAATCTATACTTAGGCTGCTCGGCTGCATTCCGTCGCCATTGTCAAAGCGCGGAGCTAAAAACGAGGAGGAGGTTTAGCGCGATTCATTCTACGAGTGCCGAGTAAACGGTCCAAATTTAAATACCGAATCAAAGCAGAGTGCAGACAGAGAGGGAGAGCCGTGACCTAGAGTCCAAAACTATCCGACACCGTGCGTATATCATAGAAATAAATCGTCGCATATCTGCGTCGATCAAGCGAAACGCGGGTAACCCGACACCTGTTAAAAATTGTATATTTTTTTTCTTTTTTTTTTTTTCTTTTAAACATTCGGCCCGCCGAATTAGCGACAGCTGCTGTTAATAATGCGCGTACGGTACGCGAAGTGTAAATTATATTACAGGTACATACGTCCTGTTGCGAGATACGTCGACGTTTAAAGATGGCTAATATTTACCGAGAACAATAATTATCGCATGTATTTATCTCACGTCCAAGTACATCCGAAACTCCACGTGCCGTATATTATCGTTCCTGCAGCATGACGGGAATTCTAGAAGAGTGGGCGAGGGAAATAATGGGGAGAATTTTTAATTGTAGCGAGCTTTTGTTGCTCTAGATCAATTTTTTTTCCATTTCTTTTTACCTTTCTTTTTTTTTTTCTTTTTTTTATTTTGTAGGGTACGCAACATTTTATACTCGTTGGCAACGCGGCTCGCTGGAGGACGCTAAAAGGTTCGGACACCCTCGCTATCACCGGGTACCGGTAGGTACGTTAATGATTCGCGTCGCTGCAGAACCAACTGGAGTGGATGTAATCGGGAGTAGTCGGTGTCCGATGGGCTGACCTGACGAAAAGAGACGGGGGCAACCTTCGGGATCAAGGTAACAACGTGAAACCGGATAATTCGGAGGTTCATTTTTGCTCCTTTCTCCTATTCTCTTTCCCTTTGAACGATCGCGAGTGTTGAAGTGACTTTGAGGAATAGGCAAGACAGAATCGCCCATTAAATCTCCGTCGCGAAATTCCCCGCACTTTTCCAGGTTTCCCAGAGAAAAATCTTACAATTTTGACTGACCAAGTCGAATAGATTGGTTACAGCAAATTGAAAAAAATATACACATTTTCCATATCATTTTTATTTTTTTTTTTTGCTGTGAAAGTACGAACCGTCACCTGGGACAGAAACCGTCCCATCTAGCCGATGCGCAACGATCGTTTGTGAGGTGATATTTAGGAATATTCAATGTTTGAGAAATAAAAAATATGGTAAACGATTCCCTGACTATTCAAAAATTTCAGAATTCTGTGAAACTTTCTGGGTTTCCAGAATTCCCTGCCCAGTCGAATCGAGGCTGCGAGGCGTGACGTATTTCCTACATCTTAAATCCGACACACCCCGAGAGACACGCGTGACGAGGAGAGGCTATCTATTTGTGCGTGTCGAAGAGGCTAATTTTAGTAGGTATGAGAAGCTAGTTATGTACGGACTGTTGACCACCGATGCGAGAGGAAGCAAGAAGTCATCGCGGCCTGACCTCGTACGGATATCAACTTTCGGCTTGCTTGGATACAACGACGAAAACAAACCGAGTGCGAAGGTTGGACTCTGCAGGGAAGAAAGGTGAAAAAGCACCGAAAGGAGAATTTGAAAAAAATTGTATCTTCGTTCTTACAGGCACGCTTGTAGGTGAAAACACCGGTACCGTACAACACAATATACCCGAGTAAAAACAAAAAAATCGTCGTTATATGTATACCGCTGACAGTGATATTTTCAAGTGTCGAGAAAAGATGGTGTAAGTACGAGGTCTCGATTGCCAGACTTGAACCGCAAAACGCAAACGTCCATCACTTTTCAGTACCGGAAATAATGACGATATAAATACAAACTCAACCGAAACGAAGTAGCAAGCATGGCAATGGTGGCCGTGTCGTTTCCTCGGTCGAAATCGCCAAACAATGACTCATTCCGAAAGCTCTCGCGCCAAGCGTCAGAAACCCGCAGGAACCGCTTTGGCAACATCTCGAGCGAACTTCGAGGGGTTAATCACTCCCGAAATCCGGTGTACACCTTTTCGCGAGCCTTGCGAAGTCTCTTGAAATCTTCGAAACCTATGAGATCTCTCGAAATTTGCTGAAATTTACCGAATCATTCAGATCCTTTGAAATTCTCGAAACCCTTGCGATCTTGAAATCGCGTCTACGTTAAATCCGCGAGTGCAATTTCGTCAAGCCATCAGTTCGAAACGTCGTACAACCGGGGGCAAGTGAATCGCTCGCGGTTGATAAGGGCGTGGGTGTGCACCACTTCCATATTGCGTCGATACAGCTCGTGGCGAACCTCCTTTCCATCTAGCTCGGAGAAGGATCGAAGCGCATGTGCACGTGTTACGTGCGAAGTTGGTTCGGCGAGAACCACGCGGCGGAACGCCGGGTTACATAACCTTACCTGCATCAGCGGCAGGGTCTCGGAGATGAAGAGGTCGGTCTTCCCGGACGACGTTCTCGGTTCCTCTTCGACAAGGTCCTCCTCCACCTTGGCGTGCTGCTCCCGCAGCTTCTCCTTGGAGTTTTTCTGACCGTTCCTCACCCTTCCCCGCCCTGTTCCAGCGGCACCATCTCGATCGTCGTCACGAAGCGTCGCCTTCTCACTTATCGCGCTTATCGTACCTGTCATTATCGTACTGCCGCCGGTCGCAACTGACGAGTACGACTCTGCCATTATGTCAAAATTTTCCCAAACCCCCTTTTTCGCAACGCTCCGGTTACTTTCGACGTCTCGATTTTACCCAAACTCCGTATATTTCCTCTCTCTCTCTCTCTCTTTGTCTGTCTCTCCCTATTTTACAAAGCCTCGATTTTTAATAATCAACACTCTCCGCACGTACCGAAACGACGTTTGAAAACGATATTATAAATAAAAGTTTTAAAAATAATAAATGAAAATAAGAAGGACTGTTTTTAAAACGACACGATTGTATAATATAAAATTACGAATTGAATCCGCGACTGCGGTCGGATGTAACGTACAACGCGGCTGCGGGGCTTTTAAAATGATGCGTCACGGCACTCTCGAGTTCTGCGACTAAGGGTGGCGGCGGGTGGATAATCGGGCAATGGAAATACAGGTGATTCGGTTTGTTCGTCAGCACCGGCACACGCCACACGCACAAGACAGAAGTGGAGCCGCACTGGGACGAGATCAGCACGGAGAGCAGAACCGAAGCCGGGCTAGAAACTCGCGACGTCGCCGATTCGACCGCCAGGCGGCCAGCGTCGCGTCGTCGCTGGGATTCCCTCCCCCTCGCCCCCGGCGACGTCGACTTAACGCCCGACGCTACGGAGGCGTCGCGACGCCTTCTTCTTCTTCGGACTTCCGAATGCTGAGGACCCGCGTTTAATCTCGGCGGAAATCGACCCCCTTTCGCGCGGAGTCGTCTTATGTGTCGTTATTAGGGTGTTCGAGGGGAGATAATTGACGATTTTTTACCGTTACACCGACGATATAAGGGAGTTCGTTTAGGTCAAAGGAAAGGCTCCGTCGATAGACGAGCGTTCTACGTTGTGCCGATGATCGCGGTTGGTTGAGTTTTTACTTTTATACAGTTTTTTTTTATACTGAGACAAATTTCAGTTGTTACGGTAGCTGGAAAAATTCAGTATAACCGGTATCGTTGAAAAAATTGTTTGAATATTGTTGGAATTACGAAAAACGAGGTACGCCTAACAATTTTGCGCTATTTTCGATCCGTTTTTGGTAATTGCAACGAAAAATCAGTTTCTGAGGTTTACTCTACTTTTTTGGTTAAACAAGGCTTTGACGTCGATTTATCGCTGCACAAGCGTTAAATTTTCGCAAGGGTTGCAATAAAATGTAGTAAGAGTGATCGTAATGAGAAAGAATAGTAACGGATACCAGACTTTCCGGCAACAGCTAGAAAACTAAATTTCATTGTGTACCTAGAACTACATTTTTCGATTGTGGTAAAAAATGAAAATAGTTAAGGAACGAGCTGTAACCTGAACTAAAAATTTCAAATCAATCGGAATATCACTTTACGTCACGAAGAAGACACACAGTTGTAATATTCTGTCTCAGGTTGATGTTTGAGACGTGGATCTGACGGTCTTTTTCATCGTTGATTCAATATAACAGTATAGTTATAATTTAATATGAGCTTTTAATTTAGTAGATTAAGATTCCTGGTTGATGCATCGTTGCGTCATGGATCGTGATATTTGGATCGAATATAAATGTCAGGAAAGAAATAATAATCAAATTGCTACAGTGTTTCTTGAATAATTCAAAAAAATGTGAAAAAATAGTGAACAATTAAATAAGCGCCATATTCCACATAACGTAGAACGCTCCTTTTTTTACACAATATTTCTTTCGATCGAAGCAAACTGTTCAGGGGTTGTCACCAATTATTTTCTTCCGAAACCCCCTGGTCGTTATAGACGATTTTTCGAAATCTGATCGGTGATCGAGAATGCCAAGCGGTGAACATTTGCAAAGATCAGAAACGTGTAAGGATCGTGATAATGTCGAATACTCAAACACGCGAAAGATTCCTCTCACAGAATTTGACTATTTGCAAATACGAAAACTCAGAGAACTCGCAACGTGGAATAATCCGATTTATCTACAAAAATATATTTTTACGGCGTGGATTTTCGTGTTTCTGAAATTTTCCATGTTCCGATTTCTACGTTTTTATTCGACAATCAGCGCGAATTCCTTCCAACGACAAGCGTCACGTCTATCAACTGCCAGATTTCGAAACAAGTATGCAAATGAAATTTTGTTAGCCCTGTAGTTGTACGTACAGGTATCGATCGATTGTTACGGAGTTACGTGCTCATTCGTCGACGCCTCGTCTCGTGCATGTCTAACGAAAAAACAAACGTACGTAAACAGTTACAGAGGTTGTCGAACTGCCCCACGATCGCCTAATATTTTCTTTAATATCTTCCATTTTCTGTTATTTCTCCGTGTTTCTTCTGTCTCTTCTTATCACTCTCATAATAGCTCGAGCACCGTGTATAAATATTTTAAATAAACGCGTATGCGTGATACCCTGCATAACGAGGGTAACATACAGATTCAGCCGAGAACTATTTGATCGTTATTTAATGAATAAGGTCCTGCACTTAACGTACCATAATGCGTGTATAATTCGTGGAATTTCTTATTGGTATTTAATTCACACATTGCAGTCTACCTGTTACATTATACCCAGACAGGCGTGCTTGGCTTCTTCTTTCCGTAATTCAATTGACAATTGCGAATGAGACGGAGAAGCAAGACAGCGAAAATTGCAGTTCAAGTTACGGATCGAACGTTTCGCGAATCTAATTCATCTAGTTAACGCTGTCAATTTTAAACCAATACCCGCATCTGCGCTATGCTTAGGTATGTTTGCGTGGAAAGAGTCGCGGTACGAGTTAAACACCGCGAGTGCAGCTGTATTCTCATAGTCAGCTGTACAAACCGTGCGGGATGCGCTTCTCACGGAGTATTTTGCTCTCCTCGTGTTCGTAGGTGTAATAGCAGCGGAACGATCTCACAGACGCATATTACAAGTATAAACGCCTTTCGCAATATCCACAATGCAGCCGTGCATCATAAGTGGCGTGTAAATATTTAAATAAAAAATATGTGGAAAGAAAAAGAGAAAAAGAAGGAGAAAGAGTAAGATTTTTCTTTTTCATCTCTACTGTTTTTCTTCTCGATAGATAACAAAACTTTCATATTCCATTTCGATAGCGTTCCATGGCTGCGGGCGTGGTACAGAAAATTCCTAAATTACGGCACAGCGTGAATATTATTTATTCCTCGCGTGTATAAAGTAGTTATACGGCTGTGCAAATCGCACGTTACGAATAGCGTAGTACAGACTGGCTAGATATATGCAAAGAGCGATAATCTACGAACTTGGGCAATACCGCGCCTGCTCCGCTTTCCGAATAAAAAAAAAATTCGATATTACGATAATCTCGTTGAGCGATAAAACTCGCGTATCGTGTGATTCCGTTTAAGTCTCCGCGCCGCGCCTGTGTCACATTTTACAAAAGCACAGAGATTTTCCGGTCCGTTGAATGGTCGTTGCGGTTCAACGACTAATGGAATTTTAAAAGAACCAAAATTACTTACAGAGAACTGCACACGCGGCGATTGGCTCCGCCTTTGACGGGCCGATACAGACTAATTACTGGCCCGTCAAACTTTTCATCAACCGACGCAGGCCGCCCTCGACTGGGAACCTTGAACTTTGAGCCTCGCGCCTCGCCTCCTCCTCGTCCTCCTCTTTTATTTCATCGATAAATATTTTCACGACCTTTCAGCTCCGCCGAGGGTACCGCGTAAATTAGCCTTTCGGAGTAAAGGGTGAGCGTGTACAGGTGGAAGAAACGGGTAACGCAATCATGTCAGCTGAAAGAATAAGGAAAACGCTGATAATGTAAACTGAGGAGAGAAGAGAGAGAGAGAGAGAGAGAATTTTTTTAACCCTCTGGTTACTTGTATTCGGAGAAAAAGGGGAGCTGTTGTAAATACTCTGAAAATGAGAAGAAATAAGAGCTTTTTGAGAGAATTTTTTCTTTGACCAATGTATCTTGAGAACAAGATAATGGATTTCGGTTCGAATCGACGCGGTTCTTCCTAGCTTAGAACTGACTAGGTTTTTAGTAAAGTCAGCTGACTTGCATCGGTAGTTTGCGAGATTTGTCATTGCATTCTAATTCGCAAGTTTCGAATGGTCGGAAATCCAATGGCTCAACGTTTCGAAAATTCAAGTTTCGATAGAGCAAGCTTCCTGAAAATAATGTTTCGATAGAGTATAATTTCGAAAGTTAAAATATACTCACAGAGCGTAATTTACTCAACTCGTGGGTATAAAAAAAATCAGAAAAACCGAAAATCAGGATGACCAGGATTCCGAACGTAAAGATATCGAAAATCCGAAACAAAGAAAGATCAAAGTGGTGAAATTTCACCACGCCAGAAATTCACAGAACTGAAAACAGATTTTTAAACTTTCTCATTTTCGCGTTTTCGGAACTTTGACTCGACGGAGCTACGCTCCTTCGGAATTTCCCCCTTTCGGAACTTTGAGCGTTGGATTTCGGACTATTCGAACCGTTTGATACGTTTCGTCAAAGTTTTATTTCTTTTCTTCAAGTTCCCCCGCCGAGGCATTCGGAATTCGGCGCTTCCGGAACTTTTCAAATTCCGAATTCAACCCCGCTCCGCCTTCCCGCAGGCTCGCAATCAGCATCGGCAGTGGAACAAGCCGGGCATGGTCGGCCACCGCGACGGGTCAACTCCGTCTGGTCGTATACGGTATCACGTAAGTGGTACACAGAGTCGTTAAATGTCACTGAATCTGGGTTATATATTACATGTATCAAGCGTTACATGTTACATCGGCTAACGCCCGTGGCCTACAGGTTGCTACAAATTTTCCATCGACATTTCTGCCCTCATAATTTAAAATACCCCAACTCAATTTTACAGCTTCTCCGATTTGTCATGAAAAAAATACACCTTTTTCCCGTAAAGCTCTGTTATTTCGAGTTACGATCGTTTGAATTGCAAGCCCAGACTTCACTTGTTGCGCATGACAAACAGCGGAAAGATTTATTAAATTTGCCGAATATGGCCAAATAGATGTTTTTTTTTTCAGTTAAAAGTAATGCGACTTGATCCGGCAAAAAAGTGGTCAAAACAATAATTCTTGATATCGAGTAAAACAAAATTTATTTCAATTGAAAGAACATTTCTTTCACCGTATTTGTTGAATTCATCAATTTTTTTTTTCGCGCTATCGGTAAAAATTCCGAAACCCGCGCGCATCGAATCGCAGACGAGCTTTAATTATTAAAAACGATTCGTCGTCCTGTAAGGGAAATGGCTTTTGCACTTACGGGTCGGGAGATCGATAACTCCGAAACGCGATGGCGGTTCGCTTTTCGTTTTGCCTTTGTTATTGTTGAAAATACCTGGAATTGCGCGGCGGTGACTGGCTTGACATTATTAGAAGTTTGCAGATTGATAAGGTGCCGAGGAGCGATAACGACCAGATTGTACAACGTAGCGCAAGCTCAAACCGACGACACCTGCCTCGATAATCGGTGCAGATAACGGATTCGCGGAGGGCAAAACATCGGACGCAACTCGAATTTCCGTTTTCGGTAATTAACGGCAATTAATCGATCTCCGAACAAGACGATGAAATACCGAAACAGGGTGGCCACAAATTTTTGGAAAAAAATTCCACATTTCCAGGTTTGACGGGACTTGAAAGCCAGTTTTTCCCGACATTTTCCCAGTTCTAGCAACAAGTTACTAAAACTCTGTATTCGGTTGAAATTCAATTCGAATTGAAGAAAAATATAATGTAGCAAAAAGTTAATTTAAGCCAATTTGTTTTCTCGACGAAAAAAAGTAAACTTGTTACATAAAAAAATCAGGTCTAATTCGAATAAAAAATTCCTTGACATTTCCAGGTTTTCCGGGTTTGTGGCGATCCTGTTTTAAAGAATTACAGCTAAATTGAAAGCAGATCGATCGATCGAATTTGAGGGAAACTGTACCGAGGGCGAAGCCTGCGTACGAGAAATAAGAGCAGCACGTGCGTGCGTAAGGCGTCGGTCTCACAGACGGGGGCGAAAGGTGCGACAACCGCGTTTTCGGTGAGAAATCGGGGATCGCATACGTCCCGGAGGCGGTTTAAGGTGCGCGGGGTTACGAACGCAACCAAGTTGCACTTTCTACCGGTTAAATACCGAGGTTCCGAGTCAAGTGCAGCCGCGGGGAAGAGGAGGGAGGACCTCGTCCAAGGGCGCAGAGGGTCCGAAATTTGGGGGACGGTTCGGTGCACCGGATGCAGAAATCGGGCGGTGTCAAAAATTCGGTGAAAGTGCGGAGCGGCGCGTCCGCCTTGGACATATGGCAGCGGCAGCGGCTGGCAAAGCCCGTTACTATTTGCGAAAAAATCGTCTAATAAACACGAACCGGTCGACCTTCGATATAGGTAGAGCTTGGCTCAACGCCACGGAGACTGGCTCCTTGCCTCTGGGGAGAGTATACAGGCGTATTTACAGCGGAGCTCCTGCTCGGCGCACTGTTGCCAACTTTCACGCGACGGTATCATAATACGCAGAGAAAGAATGTGGTTTCCCTTTCAAATTACAAAATACGCGCATATCTGTTCAGGCTAAGCGCGCACGCACACACGGACACAGATTTTACGCTGCAGGCCTGGCTCAACTCCGCGGCAGCGAACTTCCTACACCTTTACTTTGCTTTGCTTTGCTTCGCTCTGCTCACCGCAGCGTTCGCCATTTTTACATCATGCATCCGAAGTCCCCGCGTTTCTTTGTGCCTGTGCGCAATACCCGCGTCGTCTGGCGTAATGCATGTGCACTCGTACCTGATCGACCCATATGCGAAACCGATTTTTACTCAATTGCCCCGCCCGCTTATCGGTCGACTACGATTATGCCGCCTTTATCCATATGTCATGCCTATTTGCCAACTTGACATTTTTCAGCCCAGTTCCAGCCTTTACCAGTCATGATCCGATTTCGTATCGCGGTGCATGCCCGGGGTTCGTACGGTTATTGGAATATCAAATTTCCCGACTTTTTCAGGTATTCGAGCCTGAAAATATCATTTTTCCACTAACGTGTCGAAAAATATACCGACGAATATAGACAATTTCTTTTACACGTTACTACCTAGTAAATATCTTACTATCTGACTATCAATTTACAAAGAACGGCCTGCGATTTTCGGTAAGAAAAAAACGAAACAAGGTTTGGTATCAAGTAACATACGTAGAACGTACGAAGTGCGGCGAAACAAAATACTAAGTACAATTTTTTTTCTTCTCAAGATCGATATTACTCCGTGTAAGAACGAGTTTATTTTTTTCGAGACGGACTAAAAATTCCAGTCCTATTTTGGAAATTTCTTGACTTCTCTCGGTTTTCCCTGTGCGTACGAACCCTGAATCCGTGTCCGACATCTATTCGAATGGGAGGCAGACTGGGATATAACGTACGTGCGTTACATATATCAGTCTACTATTAACCATTTCGGCATGGTCTTATAATAAATATACGTGTTTTCCCAAGCGCCGCGGTTTTATGAGTAAATTAATTATCGATTGTTATACGTCGCGTAGATCGTTAACCTTCCCTTTGGGACTCGGAGAGAAAATTCTCCCAACAGTCACACGACGAACGTAGAAAATCCTAGGTGACTTAAAACAATCGCGTCTCCTTCTTCGACAGGCACAAGGAATGCCCTCATTTACCCAAAACGCGAAAGGAAATGACCCCGTGAAAATGCGGGAAAGCAAAATCGCCGGTTCGAACGCTTCTCGCCTCCAGGGGCAAGAGACTCGTTATTACACACCTATTTTTAATGAATTCTCGACTCCGGTCGTCGCGGATACTGCATCGAAGTTCGCGGACTCCGAGAACGGGTTCCTCATCAGCATCTGTGTGTGCGCATCGGGTACAGCTGGTTAAGGTATATATGCTTAATGCCTACATTCAGCGACGTTCTATCCGGGACGTCTTTTAAAGTTCACGTCCTTCGGAAGTCAGACGGATCAGCTTTCCTCATCGTTAGAATATAGGTATGTACACTGTATATTTTGCAGGTATTACGTACGTACATGTATGATGTGTTACATGCCGATAAAGTGCAAGGAAATCACGCTTGCTTTTTCAATATCGTCAATTTTAATCGGTGCAATTTGACAGTAGACGATGTTGCAAAGGAACGTATCAAACGCACAAATCTCGAAATCAGTTCGCAGCTCGCCGATTGATTATCTAATCCTCAGGTAATAATCGGTACACTGTAAAAAACATGCGGTGTCGACTTTGACGGAATGTTTTTTGGTATCAATTTAAAGTTATCTGACGTTCAAATTCTAAAATGATGACAAAAATTTTTCCATAGTAGTCCACATCGGCGCTATTGGTCGATTTTAACTGCCAATTTTTTACAAGGTAATTGTTGGGTTATTCTCAATACATCAACATTGATTGTATGAATTCGACACCCCCCGCAGTAGAATTGTTATACGGTACGCACAGGGGGAATTTTTCTTATACAAAAGAGCGGAGTAACCGGACGGAAAGTTCTACTACTACGATCTTTCACGGAAATTGAAACATTTCGTATTATTTCTCACAAACTTGTAAATACGCATAGTTTTTCGCGAAGAATTGTTAAACTTCCTTGAAAATTGTAGTAGCTTGTAGATTTTTTTTCCGAGAGAAAAAACAAATTTGACGAAAATCTATGTAAATTTTTGCACAAAATTCTACGTAATGTACGAATTTCGTTAAAAATTCGTACAAAATCGTAGAAATTATTTTCACCAGGGGGTATTATTGTACATTTACGCGCGGACGATGCCGACTTTACGGATTCAGGCACGACTTCCTTGATACGTCAAGAGGGCTTTTAAGGATCAGCAGCCTGATCGTCGGAGATCGCGTACACAAGTCGTTAATTTTGACAGGCGGTAATTCAGGCCGGCTGATCGACGGAATTGGGCCATGGTCAGTAGGTAGCCCCGTAAGAGTCGGTGAATTACACGTCCACACCTGGTCGCGAGTCTCGCTCGGTCTGCGTGCATACGTGTACGTACACAATACAGCCAGTGTATGTATTCTGTATCCGGAGCAATGGTGCGATGAGGTTTTTGCCGCTTCGGGGCGTTTCGTTGCGAAACCGCATATTTTCGCGTATTATATATATACCCGATGTCTATGCAGTCTATGCCTCGGCGCTGGTTCTGCGTATAGTACATCAGCGCCTTGTTGCAACAAATTGTCGCGATTCGTTGATGCCGATTTTTGCTGTATCCGGGAGAAAAGAATCGCGTTACTACAGGGTTCGTGACATGACTTTGCGTCGAATCGACTCGAGTATTTTTGCACCGTCGGCGCTGATTTGATTACCCTTCGCAATCGAATGACCGATTGTACGAAGCGTTATTTTTTGTTTACCCATACCCTGGGTGTAAAATCGCGATCGGCTACTTATCGAGCGCACTGATTTATATCGACCGTGAAAAGATCGAATATCTCCGAAGATTAGATCGTCGTTTTAGATTCTCGGTTAGCCAAAAGCTGGCGAGCAACTCCCGCACGCTTGTTTTCCCCACTTTTGTCACCGCGTCGTGTTATTCGATTTCTACTACTGTTCTTATCGTTATATTATCCTATGTCATGCGGGATCGGAGACGTGAAATGGAAAGAAAATTACGGGAATAAATTACGGTTCTAGAGTTGACGTACATATAAGGTATACACGTTACGTACAATATTTTTATTATCCTGAATCGTTCCATTGAATTAAACTTGATTTTCTCATTTTCAGATCCCTTGTTATATTGGGAACAGAAATCACGTACACCGCAGACTTTCAGGCTGTATGATAATGCCTGTGTACAAACCGACGTGCAGTTATAGATCATGCAGCAGCGCCCGAGCGGCAAGGACGTCCTTTCGAATCATTGACTTTTGTCGCCGACTGCCTACACACGTACACATTTCTACCTAAATCCATGTATGTACCCGGCGGGAGTAATTAAGAAAAACCGGATCGCGCCACGTCTCGATGTCCGTGTACTTTCGAAAATTTTCATCCCCCTTACCACACGATTCAAGGTTTCACCCGCACAAGTTACGGGATAATAAAAGTATTTCCCTGTCGGGGAGAGCGCACGAGAGCTCTTTGCAGCTTAGAATTTTCAAGATATTATATTATAACGTACATGCGAGATAGGTGAAAGTAAAAAAAAAAGAAAAACAAAAAAATTGTACATTAAAGTATAGCCCTTGTTTCGCGTTGCGTGTAATGAAGGATTTCTTCTTCCACTTCCACGTCCTTTGAAAGAGGATCGGTCGGGTGCGACGATTTGGCGTCCTGGAATCGAGGATTATCAGTAGTTGACGATGTTCTTGACGGCGTCGAAGCACCGCCATTTGTCGGGGAGATAAAAGGGCTCGAAAATGTGTGGAAACGGCGTGTCCCATCCTGTGACTCGCTGGATCGGCGCCTCCAGGCTCAGGAAACACGATTCCTGTGCATCGCGTTATTTTTACTCAAAAGTTACAAGGTGTGCGTATAAATTGTTACTTTATCGATGATGGGAATTACTGTCGTAATCTGTGCGAAAATGCGAGCATTCGTTTATCTTCGTTGAAAAAAAGGAGGCTATGAGTAGAATCTACCGGCTTTTTTGCTGATGCGATTGTCGTTTTATATTTACAAATATTTATTTGTTACCGTCGCAACGCTTTACGGCATTACGCGGTTTACTTCCTCGATACGTGACTCATATTGACGTAAGAAGACAATGTAATACGACTAAAACGTCATCGAATTATTGCCGTTATAGCACAAAAGGCCTTGCGTTAATCGGAATCAAATTTTTATACGGTTGTAAAAGAAAACACCTCGAGCATCCGCATCTGCACGCGATGCTTCCACTTATTGTTATATCCTTTCGCCCGGTAATATTTAATCCACGCGTCAATTCCTCTTCGATTACGATCTCGCAACTTCATTTTCGAGACAAAAGCTTCGCCGAGTCACCGAGCAATCAGGAAATGAAAGTTTTAGAAGGTGCATTCGCTCTTCCCGACCGATCGTCCGTGTATATCACGTCCTTTTTTTATGATATGATTAGCATTGCGTCCAACAAGAATATCGAAAGTTTCATTATAACGAGCATGCGCTGAAGAAAAATTTAACGGTTCAACGATTAGCTGCGATCGGAATGCGTTAAAAATTTCACAAAAGAAAAAAATCTTTAATTCACACTAAAAAAGTGAAGCCCTCCCTCCATTATACCCTCGATATTGAATCTCGCGTGAGTAATCGGATGTTTCTGGATTGATGAAATGACGAACACAATGTAAAATGTTTGTTGGACGGTAGGTTAAAGTTTACCTGAATAGTAGCTGCTATTTCGCTTCCAAAACCGCAGGTGAGCGGTGCCTCGTGGGCGATGATCAATCGACCGGTTTTTTTCACCGACTGAAAAGCAGTTAACGTTAAATGAGTTGATTATTTTGATCATTTGATGAAACCGCAGTCTATAACGATGACTTCGACAAATTGAGGAAAAATTTATATTCATGGGCTATGCGCACGTCTCGACCCTCGACGATTCGAAACGGGGATTAAAATCACCTGAGAAACGGCATCCACGTCCCACGGGAGGATTGTAACGAGGTCAATCACCTCGCAGGAAACTCCGAGCTTCTCCTCGACGAGATTCGCAACTTCGATCAGAACGTGAACCTGAGTTCCCCAGCCGACGAGAGTTACGTCGGTGCCTGAAGAACGGAGAACATTGATAAAGAAAGAAGAATGTGCGCGCGTGCGTGCGTAAGTTTGACTTTTTTTTTTTTTTTGTCGTCATTAGTATCGCAGGGAAACTTCACGAAGATGGTTAAATCGAAATCAGAGATGCGGGGAAAGCGGCTGACCTTTCCTGACGATTTCCGCCTTGCCGATTTCCGTAACGTATCTGCCGATCGGAACCTCCTCAACCGCGGCACGGTAAAGAATTTTTGGCTCAAATATTATGCAGGGATCAGGCTCGGCCACGCAACTCATCAGCAAACCCTTGGCTTTTATCGGTCCACGAGGCACCACGACCTGGGGACAATTTGCAAAATTTTAGAAAGAAGTACACGTTGCGAAGGATTGCGTGCTTTTCTCCCTTTGTTTTAATTTCAAGTCACGTCTCGTTATTATTATTATCATAATTATTATTATCATTATTACTAAAACACTCCAGAGCCGCGCGATGCTTCAAAAAACAAGAAACTTGAGTTTTTAATCTGCGAAAGTGCGGGTGCGAAATTCAGATGAGTCAAGGGGAAGGATAAGGGACAGTTTTCGGTCACCACTTGTACGATCGACCCTTTGAATATTTTCGAATGAAAATCGATTTTTCTTTCTAACGAGGATACGACGTGAACTGACCTTGAGGCCTGGAGTGTGAGCGAAATAAGCTTCGGGTGATTGGGAATGGTAGAGACCGCCGTGACCGACCGCTCCGCATGGTGCCCTGACGGTCAATTTTCCGCAATCGTAGTCTCCGCCGCTGCGGTACCGCATTTTGGCAGCCTCGTTGACGAGCTTGAAGTGAAAATGATTTTCATTTCTTTTAATTTTTGTTCCTGTAAATTTTCTTCAACCTTAGAATCGCCGGAGATCGCGGCAAGTTTTTCCTTACCTGATCGAAGGCGGGGAAAATATAGTCGGCGAATTGTATTTCCGCAATTGCGGTCGATCCCATGTTCGCGATGCCGATGCCGAAACCGACGATTCCCTGCTCGCAAAGCGGCGTATTGAATACCCGATCTTTACCAAAGCGTTCCTGAAGACCCATCGAACACCTGAAGACACCGCCGAAGGCCACGTCTTCCCCGAAGAATACTGTTATAAGCGTGGATATAAGGTATGCAGTGCGTCAACTTCCATTTGCTATTGTAATCCATTTCTCATTCGTAAAAGTAATTTATACGTCATTATCGCGACGGTAGAAGAGAGAGATTTATTAAAAAATGATTAAAAAAAAAAAAAGAAAAACTAAAACGTAAATTTGGAAATTCGTATATACCTGCTATACCTACAGTATTATAAAAGTGACGATAAGATAAGAATTATTGTTTGTAGTAAAGTTGGAACGACTTTTGCGTGTGTACCGGTCGTAGATTATACGAATTTGGGCAAAAATAGAAAAAATGAAAGGAAAGTGTTTACAGCTTCTCAGTTATGATTTCTGGTAGAATGTTAATGCAAATTCGTAGATCTTATTGCCCGATATACACGGTTCGCGAAATCTGCTTGTTGGATAATGACAAGATAAATTTCACGTACTTTGTAGATAAGTAAATGGTTACGTTTACTTTACGTACAAATCATCGAATCTTAGCAAGGTAGTATGTGTGAAAATGGTATATTACCTGCCGATTCGTCCGCTTCCATGCTGAGTGCAAGGCCGTTGTTTATTGCTTTGAACATGTTCATCTCTTGCGTATCACCTGTGTACACGTGCACGTACATATACATACAGGTATGCAGTCGTATAAACGGTCAAGAATTTCTCAACGATGCGAGGTGATTCCTCTCGCAGATAGAAAGAGAAATTGGTAACAGAATCTCTACAATCAATTCACGGGTATGGTAAAAATATCGCAATAATTTACGACCATGTGATAAGTTGACGTTTGAGCGTGTGAGAACGAGCATTATATCATTATTATTATCGTGTTCTTTTTTTTTTCGTTCAACGTGCCGACAAGCGTTAATTGCGAATCGGTGAATAAGTATAACGTACATATCCTTCGCGAATCTGGTATATAATGAAAGACCTTAAGTAAAATCCTGTATATCGAGTAGCCCCGCGGATAGCCAACGACCTCGTTCAACTTCTCGTATGAGAGACGAAAACAAAAAGAAAAAGAAAAAGAAAGAGGGGGGGCGGGGAGGGGGGGAGCGGAGAAGTAAAATGACGAGGAAACCACGAACTGGTGCAAGAGCATGATCCGCATGTTGTAACACACATCACCCGATCGACGCTGCCGTTTCTTTTTCTTTAATTTTTATTATTTTCATTTTCTTTCGAATCAATTCAAAGTAATGAAAAAAACGAAACAAAAAAAAAAGAATGAAAAAAAAAACAAGGAGTCTTCAGACTTCTTTTCATATTCGTAGATTACCGGAATTCGTTGGCGGGGATTCCGGTGCGTAGGTGAAATGCGTTCTTCCGATTCCTGCATGCCGGATTGTTGACGAAGCGACGGCGGGGAAAATGCTGCCTGAATTTGTTATTGACAATCTTGTAACGTTGCGGAGACGCGAACAGAACTTGCTGGTAGCCATGCTCGTCAAATACTGTGTTTCGTAGTGACGCGCGGGCCCCGTTATCGCTAACACACGCAATATATATTGTATTAACACACAAAGCGTTATCTCGACCTGGGGTTTACGCAGGGTCGTGACCTTCACCGTATTTCGTAACGCGCGCAACATATTCGTATCTATATCACGTACATTACATGTATGTACATAGATACGTAACATTTGGCAATCTTATATACCGCAGTCCGGACTTTTTGATAACCGTACGAATTATTAATTAACATACCACTCACACGGTTTCGTCTTTTATCTATATCGGCATTTTATTTTCGCAGATACCGATTGCCCGCGAACTGCGCTACACGTCGTCTCGTATCTTTGAAATATGTTGAAGAATTTTCCTCGGAAATTTCAACTTTCACTTTTCCTCTGTTATGAGAGAAAAAAATTATCATTTTTTCACATTTCCTCGCAGGCTTTCTATAGATATAGAAATACTTGGGTACCTTGAAGGTTCATGTGCGTGTATTCGTCTTGATCCGCCTTACAAATTATGTACTGTTTTCGGCTAATTTCAAACGTGTGTAATAAATATCGGTGTCTTGCTTCGTCGATTCGTTACTTATCCTTAAGACTAGATAAAATAAAGAAAGAGAACACACACATGATCGTCGATGACAAGTCCAGGTTCATGTTCATCCTCGACTAGTTAATTAAACATACTCTCAGTTGTCCGGAGTTGGCGGCGATACGTAGCACTCTGGTATGGTTTCCAAGGATTGTTTAGCCTCGAGCATTTGGATCTGAAAGACACAGTATTTACGCTTTGTTTTACCCACTGTTCAATTTTTCCAACGCACCTTCTGCCGCAATGATTTTTCGTTAATAGCAGCCCTGGTCAGTAGCTGTTTAACTTTGTCAAGCAGTTCCGATTTGTGCGCCAGTTGCTGCCTTAAAACGCCAATCTCTCCCGCGTTGTCCTCTTCCTTCCGCGAATTCTCAAGCATCGCTATTCTTTGTTCGGCTAATTGGAGGTCGGTTTCTAGGGCAACAACGCGCTGCTGCGCTCTTTCGTATTGCCCGTGAAGGGACGAAGTGCTTCCGCCGCTGTTTGGCCTTGTCTGAATAATAAAAGGAAGAAATATTTTACTGCCGGTTGACTATCACCCTGATCGAGGTATTGCTCAGGGATATCTCGCGAGCTAATTATTATTTTATTACCATTGATTGCGGGTGGGGATTCTTTTTCGCGATTACTTTTAAACGCTTGTTCTCCGCTTGGAGCTTCTCGATTACCCGCTTCAAAGTAAACACGGTTTTCTCGAGTTCAACGGTTGATTTGTTTCCATGCTCGTGAGATTCCTTTGCAAATAAACGCGGCGATGATTCGGTAGATTTTTCTACTTTCAGTAGTTCCACGTATCTGGCGATCAGAGATAATATTGCAACTTATGCGTGCACTGTTCATTCACGACAACAACTCGGACGGAGAGACTTACTTTTCTAAATGCTCAACCTTCTCCCTCAATCTCGGGGTATCTAGAACAATACGTTCGATTTCAAGCCGCAGCTCCAAGTTCTCGCTTTCTAACTTTAGATTGTTCTTCTCCAGGACGTCTTTTGTCGCCTCGAGTCTCTCCAATTGGTCGACGACATACTCGTTTCCCTGATAGATTGAAATAAAGAGTGAACAGGTGAACAAAATGAATATACAGATGTAAAATAAATACCTTGGTCACGGTTTCCAGAGATGAAATCTGTCGTCGTTGTGCCTCGATCTGTAAAATTAGCTGTGACGTGTCTGCACTCTCGAGACGATCGGTTAGTTCCCGGACTCTGCTTCTCAGCGTGTGGCATTCGTGCTGAAGATCTTCCAGGATATCCGTGTGGTTCAACGTTCTAGGTCTAGCGGACAAGCTACCAATGAGGCAGCCATTTTCGCACCTCAACTTACTTCGTAGGTACCATTTTTCACGCTCCATGCAGGACACTACTGCTCTGAGCTTCTCGTGATTCGCTTGCAGCTTGTTGTACTCCTCTGTCTTATCCTTCAATTTTTCCTTGAACTTCTCAGCCGTTTGTTGCCATCGTTTTTGCTTGTCCCACAGTGCTAGTTCCTCTGCTGTCTGTTGGCATATGAAACGAATGGAAATATTAAATTACATGAAAGCTCTAACTATCTGAACGTAAAGCTTGAACATAAATTATGATTTAACGATTATGAGCACGCTCTCGGGACCGGAAACCCATAACGCGTACAAATACCGGATTTTGATGATTATTTACAGTATTTCTAAATGCAAATTTATTTGTCGCGTAATGGTTTCCCGTCGCTTAAATTGTGCAGCATTTAACTCGAGTGAAGTATACTTTGAGTTTCTTATTTTCGTGCGTGAATTTTTCTCTTTCCAGTTGTAGTTTGAGCGTATGCAACTCTTCCTCTAATCCCCTCGCTTTTCTTTCAAGTTGTATTTCACGCTGAGAGTTTCTTTGTTCATGGGTTTTAGCTGCCATGTACCTGGAGATTTAGTCAATGAGACAGTGTAGTAATATTGGTACAAACGGTTTACAAAAGGCTAACACGAGTATGGCTAAGGGGAAATTTTTAACCCTACAGTGAATTATCTTCGCACCTCCGACTCAGCTGCTGTTTGAGATCGACGATCTGACTTTTGTAATTCTTCTCTTTTTCCGCCAGTGCCTGTAGTTGCTTACGGGCAAGATCCAACTGAGATTGCAACTGGTTGGACTGAGCTCTCCCAATACTGTTAGTGATCTCCTGCATCTTAGAATCATGAGCTACCGTCTGTCGCGAAACTGTGTTTCTCTCAGCGAGTTCCATCTCGTTCTTTAAAAATCAGACATGTTTGTACACGTTGCTATCATTCACTAAACGATTAAAAAACGTCGTGTGTTACCTGCAGCTCCTGATAAGCTATGTCAAGCTCATGAATTCGATTATCCCTTTCTTGCAACTCTTTGGATAACAAACTGTTTCCCTTAGCAAGCTGCACTCTGTTGTCAGATAATTGTTGCCTCAGTGTATCAGCCTCGAGCTGCCACTTGTCGCGCTCCATTCTGTAGCTCTCTAGCTCATTTTTGTGCTGTTCGTCTAATCTGTATCAAACAAATTGGATACTGCGTGTAAGGGTCGCGGGGGGAGCCCGCTTTCAACTACATTGGGAATTGATGAAAAAATACGATACCTTCCTCTCATGTGGTCCATGTGCTTCAGTCTCTCTTCAGCAAGTCGATGCCATCGTTCTCCCAACTCCTTAGCTATACTCAAATCAGCCTCTAGTGTAGAAACACGTTCGTTCAATTTCTCAGCCTCTTCTTCCAGGTCGATATTCTTGTTTCTATCTTTATGCACTTTTTCTCTGACTGGCAAAGCCTCGGGCAAATGAATGTAGTCGTTTACTCTGACAGGAGTGCAAATTAAGTATTAACAAAAGAAAAATCAACTCTCCATTTCATTGTTATAAAACTACTGCGTCATACTTTTGATTCACCTGTTGCTGCATTCCAGCTACTCGAGCCTGAAGACTCTTGATTTCCTCCTGTAAGCGAGCAGCTGCTTTGCTGTGTTCATCTCTGTCTTCTTTCAACAAATTTTGGTACCTGAGAATGGTTTCTTCCTTTTGAGTAATAATTTTTTGCAAACTGTTGACCGTCGATCTCAGGACTATTTTATCGGAGGTCTCAATGTCTGCAACACTTGGATTGAACTTTACAGGTTCTTCAGTTTTTTCGGTTACTGTACTGAGCAGAGAATTTTTTTCGGCAAGTTGCTCATTCAGAGTGGCTATTTTATCTCGGTACTCTGCAATTTCCAACTCGTACTTTACAAGCAAAGCAGATCGCTCTGAGGCCAGGGATAACGCTTGATTCAGTCTCTCGTTCAGACCGATTTGAGAAGTGTAATCAGTTTGCCCATCTCCGTTTGACTCATTCCTGACACTGGTAATTGGAACCGCTTCCTGATCGCGGTGGACTTGCGTCTCGACGGAACGGCTCTCTATGTGCGTTTGCACAGCGATCGAAGCCGTTTCTACATCTACAACATCTACGTCTACATCGATGATGTTTATCTCTGGATTTTGATTGCTACTTCCGTCATTGTTATTAGACGATCTACTCCAGATTTTTTGTATAAAAATCATTTCCGATTCCATAGCGTTTATTAAAGTCTCCTGAGATGCAATTCTGCTATTGACTATTTGCAGTTCATTTTCAAGCTGGTTTATTTGCCGTTTATATCTTAGCTCCTGAAAACATCGCAAAGATAAATGTAAAGAAGATTTATTTTAGATCGAAAAAGACAAGGCCTGATACTGCGGTATCTGCTTACCCCAAGCTTCGACTGTGAGCTCTCTGAAAAGCGGTGTATTATATCCTGCACGTCTGGGTTTCCAATTTGCTCTTCTAATATGTTTTTAAGTTGTTCAACAACCTGCAAGCGCCCAGCAAGGACATCCTGTTGTGCCCGAATATTGTCAGCGTTCTTCGTAGCCTCTTTCAGTAACTCATCAATAGCCAGCCGGTCCACTTTCGATTTTTTTAAAATTGACTCAAATCGCTCCAACGCAGTTAACGACGTCGAGCCAGCGTACTGACGTTGTAAAAATTCTATTACGTCTAAGTAGCTCCTGGGAAGAAAAATTTGTATGGAAGAAATTATTTGCAATTAGCTACTTATTTTTTATTCACTTAATCAATTTACCTGCAACGGGCGTCACACTGCTTTTGGCAATCCCTGACATTCGCAAGAGAGTCTTCAGTCTTTTGCTTCAATTTAACATTCACATCTTGAAGATGCGAAATTTCATTCTGGAGTAAGATATTTCGCTTGCTTGTCTCAGCCTCGAGAATTTTACAATTTGTCAATTCGAAGCCAAGCCTGGCGATAATTTCCTTGTCTTCACTGACTGACTGAAGGTCAAGTAGTTGATGTCTCATACTATCCATCTCAAAAGTTTTTAGAAAATTCTGAGCCGCATGCATCTGCGCTTCTTGATCTGCAATTTTTGCTCTCCTTTCAGCGTTTTCATTCTGAATTTTTAGAGACGTAACTTTTTCCTCCAATTCACATATCTTTGTCTCGTCTGGTTGACGAACACCTTGAACGTACTTTGACAATTGTTTATGCAGCCCAACTATTTCCTCTTGTAGCTCAAAATTCAGCTTCGAAAATTGCGCAACTTCAGCTTTGTATTTTGCTAATTGATTTTGTGCATTTTCGTGTAATTTGGTAACATGACTAGTTTGTGGACCATGGTCAGGTTGTTTTTCCAGATTTACGTCGCTCTCATTACCAGTATATTCACCCTCCGAGATTCTGACGGGGTCCTCACTTTCTCCTAGTTGGGATTTCGCTTCACTATGGAGTGCTGAATCTTCCTCTGCATAGACTCCTCTCTCCTCAAGCACCATTCTCAATCGGATACACGCTTCGTTGTGTTTTTCTTTTAGCTCGTTGAACTCCACTGAGCTAACAGAATTAGACAAGTTACTCTGAAGCGTACTGATTCGCGCGTCAAGAATCTTATTAGACTTTTCTAGATTTGCAAGTCTTTTTCTCAGCTCATTTTCGCTAGCAATGTACTCCTTCTGCCTGTTGTAATATTTGGTCGACTCTCTACTGAGCAACTCTTCGAGAATTTTACATTTCCGATTTATAACAATTGTCTGTACAGCGTGTTCAGCACTTTCTTTACACATTTTCACAAAGGCTTTTTTAATCTCCTCTTCACCTGATTCCAAAACTTGCCAGTTCTTTTCGTACTCCTCTAAGTGAACTTCCAACCTCATGATCGTATCTTCCAGCTCATTTTTCTCTTCATAGAGTGCGGTCCTCTCTATTTGCCATTCAGACTTTTCATTTTCGCACGAATCCTGCGCATCGATAGGTCCCAAGGAATGACGGGGCTTCACCTCACCAGTCTCAGAGACTGAGTCTGATGTCGTTTTTTTTAGCGAATCATTAAGAGCGATCTGTCTTAAAATTTCATCTTTTTTTTGCAGCTCTGACCTGTAATTGAAACACATTATCAAAGTAGAGACGCATTTTGTTATTCCATTTTTTTGATTCCCACCTAATTTGTCTTAGCTGCGCTCGAAGTTCGCTATTGCTACCTTCTATTGTGTTCAGACGACTCTGCAATCTCATTGCCGGATGGTACCAACCAGCTAAATGCCTCACATCGAGTGCTTCCAAAAGTTGTTCCAAGGTTTCAGACTGAATTTCGACGGCGCAAGAGCCTGGTTTTGGATTAAGATTTTGTTACGTAGGGCAACAGTTGGTTCGTGAAATTATCAGCTACTAAGATAATGTGAAAGCTGTATAAATTACCGTCTTGTTTATGCACGCTGTCCAGTATTTCGTGCATCCCCTTTCTCAGAGCTTCATTTTCCTCAACAACTATCCGGACATTGCTTTTGATCTCCTCAATCTCATTCATATGCCGTTGTGCAATTGCCTCCCTTTCCACAAGCCAGTTGTAGTTTCCCTTTGACATTTTCATTGGGGTAGTTACTACGAGATCAGATTGGGTCTCCACAGTATCTACATGTGGAACAATTGTCTTCTCTGCTAAAGCTTTCAGTCTGTATTTCAATGCTCTTACCTGTTAGAACGATTAAAAAAGAATAGATTATTAATGAGTAAAAATTGGGAATGCCGAATGATTCACGGGAATAAATACACAAAAAGGTGAACTCACATCAGACTTGAGCTCAATGTTTTCTTTTTTCAAAAATTCATTTTCTAATTTTATATTTTCTGCCTTTCGCAACTCCTCTGTATGTTTTGATACAATTCCATCTACAGGAATTGTCTCATCAGGTGGTAGTTCCAATTTTTCACTGTAAAATTTGACTTGCAAGAACAAAACTATACAATATGTCATCACTGGCAAATTGATGCTGCTTACCACAAAGCAACTATCTTCATTTCTTGTTGAGAACTCAGCTCTTCCATTTTGTTTATAATGTGAATAAGGTCCTCAATATGGTCCTCTTTTTGTTGCAGTTGGGATTTTAGATTCCTTAATTCATTGGTCGCTTCAGCTAGACCGTATTCACTATTCTCATAACGCTTCAACATTATCAACGCCTCACACAGCTGAACAAAGAAATTGCAGATGAAGAAATTGTTCTATGGAAAGTCAAATGGTTTCTTACCTCCTTACTCTTTATTTCGGCATCGCTTTCTGTTTGCGCTAAAACGTTTTGTAGATTTATTATTTTTTCGTTGGATTCTTGAATTTTTTTCAGCAGGTTTCGCTGCTCCTTCCGTCTGCTGCTCTTTTCAAACCTAGACGAATTGAAAATTAGTACAAGGTTTAGATGAAATGTGATGCAAATGAGTCTAGCTATTTATTCACATACGCACCTCTGTGCGTCTGCTTTCAACTTTTCTATAAGAATGGTGCTTTCGTTCATCTCCGTTACAGCCTCACTGAGTTTATTCTGCAATTCTTCTATCGCCTGGTCTCGTTGTTTGATAATTTCATTCAAGTGAACAACTTGTGATTTATTCTCATCCCTGATGGATGTTAATGAATGGATCATCGACTGTGAGAGATTTTCTCTCAGCGCAGTTATTTCAGCATCTTTTTCATCGAGTATTAGCTGAAATTTAAATTCCTGATTCATAACGATATTCAGTAAACTGAAACCAGAAATGCAAAGATTTTTACCTTCCACTCAGTTACCCGAGCATCGATAGCTGTACTAAATTCGTCTATAACATTATCTCTATCTAATTGCTGTGCGGTTATAGCCTTGATTTGACTCAGCAGAGCTTTGTTTTCTCTGTCACGTTCTGCTAATTTTTCTATACATAAAGAATAAAGGTATGAATGTTGATTGTCCATAACAGCTGGTCAATCGTAGTAATCGAACCATTGTAATGAATGGTAGACTTCATTCAAAACTGTTGTACCTTTGTACAGTGTATTCTGTCCTTTCAGAGAGCTCAGCTTTTCAGTCATCTGGTTCATTTGTACCGTTGAATCCTCCATTTCTTCTTTGATTAATCGCAACTTTTCCTTCAGTGTGAAATTTTCAGTTTCTATGGTCTGTACAGTGAATAAATTGAACGTATATTAGCAAATAGGATGACTAAGAATTTACACAAGGATTGAAAATGTGGAAAAAGAATGAGACACCTCAAGTTCAGACATGAGAGTAGCAATCTTCTGATTTCTGTCCCTGGCAAGGCCGCTTCCAGAGGACACAGCGCTATCTTCATCGTCGTTTACCAAGTCTGAGGCAAGACCTGCATATCAAAATGAAATCGTTAATTAGCCGATGCTGGATTATACATGCAGCTAAATTCTGAACGATCCTTTCTTTCCCTCACTTTTTTTTCTCTTCGACGCCGACCCGGTCTTGGAACTCATCGCTGAAATCTTTCCTTTCAATTCGTCGCATTCTAGCAGCAAAGACTCGACCTGTTGTAATCGATTGCATGTAACGAAGGCGTGGCGATTTTTAAAAGGTTGACCAAGTAATAATTACCTGATTGTCTTTGTGCTGCAGCATTTCTTGAGATAGTTTCATCAAGGCTTTTAGGTTACTAATATTCTCGACGTTATCAATATCGCAGCTTACCACCATGGGAAATAAATCCTCAATCTCTTCGTCCGTCAAGGCTGCCGGCTTGACGGACAATACTCGTTCCCAATTTATTCGAACCATGCTCTACGGAGAGTAAAACATGTTGACGCTCCGGATAACCCTTCGAAACATCGATTTGGTGAGATTCCGCGTTTGATGTTTGCACGCGCTATTCCCGTTTCCATGGAGACGGGTAACACGATATTCGAATTGTGCTGCTGTCTGACGGAATATATGGAAGATTCAAACGTGAACGCTGGTAATTTTGATAGATATATTCGGTTTGCCGATAAAAAAAGAACGACTACATCTGAATTTTACAACGATGTATAAAGTTGAATAAAATTTTTCAATGGAAATCTGCAACATTAACCTAAGCAATTTTGAAAAATGATATCACTCTGATTCTTTTTATGCGTCAATGCCTATGCTACAGCTGCTACAGGGATAAATCGGGGTATGTATTTCGATTTTCTCTCTCTTTCTATCCGCACGACCTTACCACTTGCACTAACCTCTGCATCTTGCCCACTCTGTGCGTTTCTATCTCTATGGCGGGAGCGCCGTAAGCCGATTGGCTATCAGAAATTGTTTACGTTACAGAATTGGCGATTCAAATATTCTGGAGGTTAAATACATACAAATTATAGCCGATACGTCTCGTTCGGAATTCCAATAACGAGCACGAATTACAGGGTAATTCTGTATAATGGTGCGATATGCGGCTCTGAAGGGGCTCTACGACGTCGATAAGACGATCGGCTGTGGTGGATTCGCCAAAGTTAAACTCGGCACGCACGTAGCAACAGGTGAAAAAGTTGCCATCAAAATTATGGAAAAAAACGCCCTGGGTGTAAGATCATTACTCAACATTATTCGCTCTGCTTTGTTCAAGTTTCACCCAAAACTATGCTTCTTATCCTCGCATCTTCTTGAACAAAAATCCTTATTCCTGGCGTCGCGCTACGTTTAATATAAAGTTCAATATTCATTTGTAGGATGATTTACCTAGGGTTAAGATGGAGGTGGAAGCTCTGAAGACGCTGGCCCACCAACACGTCTGTAAGCTGTACCAAGTGATCGAAACTGATTCTCACTACTTTATGATAATCGAGTACTGCTCTGGTGGAGAGTTGTTCGATCACATAGGTTGGATATCAATAATTTTCTCGTTTTAATTACTTGTTGTTGATAGATCAATTATTGTTTTAAACCACCGATTCATTCCTCACTTTAGTCGAGAAGAACCGCCTCACCGAAACAGAGTCACGGAAATTCTTTCGCCAAATTGTTTCCGCAGTTGCCTACCTACACAGCTTGGGATATGCTCACAGAGATCTGAAACCAGTAAGTTAACAAATAATTTGGAAACTATATTTTTAATAAGAAATAATATAATACGTGTACCTACGCAAGTAACTTCAGTTGTTAAAAATTCGTGTATTTTTGCAATAATCAGGAAAACGTTTTATTGGACAAACAGCAGAACTTGAAACTGATAGATTTCGGTCTGTGTGCAAAACCGAAAGGTGGGATGCAGGCACATTTGTACACATCTTGTGGTTCTCCAACTTACGCAGCTCCTGAGCTTGTTTTAGGTGCTAAATATTTAGGTAAGTAATCAATAATTTTGATATTTATCCGCTGGTAAATATGACTGACTAGATGCAACTTGGGATTAGAAATAAACTATCTGTCTGTTTTATTGGTAGACAAATTCTAATTAATATAAGTCATGCTTTTGTCCAGGTTCAGAAGTAGATATTTGGAGCATGGGCGTGCTTCTTTATGCCTTACTGTGCGGGTTTCTACCGTTCGACGACAGCAGTATTGAAAATTTGTATAGAAAAATTCTCGTAAGTATTCACGAAATCAAATTATCATTTTCCTGTTTGATATTCCATATTGTATATCTCATTTCAGAGTGGGAAGTATGACGAACCAAGCTGGCTCTCGTGCAGTAGTAAGAGACTTATACGATCTATGCTACAGACAGATCCAAAGAAGCGTATAACCATTCAAGAACTGTGCAATCATCCCTGGATAACTGCGGGATTTTTAAACCCCGTTTCATTCAAAAAGAATACCAATGTTAGTGGATTAAAATTTATCACCATTAATATAAACTTTCATGTTTCCGAAATTATCAACCATTCTATTTGACTTTGAACCTTTTATTTGCAGTTTGAAAAGGACAAAGAAGTGCTGGTCACTATGTCAGCAATATGTCACGAAGACCGAGAACACATATGGCAAAAATTGATGGAAGGCAGTAGAACTGATTATCGAACTGCAACTTATTTACTTTTACTCGATAGGAAATTACGTGGACTTCCTTTGAGGTTATCCTCTGCATCTAGGACCCATTTCAGAGGCAAACTAGTAAGGCACTTGCATTTAATTCAAGGAAGAAATTCACACCACCAAGAAAACACAAAAGCAACAATCCCGATTATAACAATCTCCTGGTTGATTTTAGAGTGTTGAAAGTACACCAAAGGCAGATCGAAATATGTCAAATTTCATAACAAAATTGGATCAATCGCCGGGAAATAGGATGCTCTGTAAATCCCCGGTCATTGACACGACTTACACCATGTTACAAAAGCCTTTGGAAACCGGTGGGTGATCGGCATCAGTTGAATCTTTGTTACGTCTTGTAATTTGTCCAAGTTGTAAGCTGTAATGCAGCTTTCGATTTTTCACGCAGATAAGAATACCGAAAATGACTTTACCGAGCCGAATATTCCCGTTCGCAAGAGATTAAGAAGTAAGGATGAAGACGAAGCAGCATCGCCGAGTGAGTGTTGCGCTAATTGAAATTTCTACCCCCGAATTTTTTAACAGAATTGCTAAAACATAGAAATACTTGTTGATATTTGCGTGTGCGAGTCCGAATTTAAATTGGTCTGAAAGTTTTGGCGAAGGGTTGAAGTTCAGTTTGTAGGCACAGGTGATAAAGTTTAGCGCGGAAAGTTTCTACAAGTTCGTACCAAGAGTTTAAAATATTACTTGGTCACAGTTGCCGGATCGCAGGGGACTTTGGTCGGATAATTACCACAGCAGTGCCCAAACTTCCAAACAAACACAATTTAAAGTAAAGAATCTCCGTTTCCGCAGAACCTCTTTCTTCCCTCCCTAACCAACTACCCCTTACCCCAAGATGAACAGTCCATACGTTAACATTAATTCGTCCTCACAGTCGTCCTGGCGCTTTGTGCCGTCCTTCCCGATTAGGAGAAGGATAACGGTTAACGGATTATTATCAACAGCGCATAGTTTATCGAGTTACAATTATATTTTTCGTTCGTTTTAAGTACCTACGAAAAAATCTACCGATCAGGAAAAAAATCCCGCAACGCCAAAGACGCCGCAGGGAACAGATTTTAAAGGTAATCTATCCTCGACACCCGGTAGTGCGAGAAAAGTCATGCTCGGTTTTGAACGAGGCCTGAACCGCGTCAGGCACGTGCTCACGCCGAAACGTCGAGCGAAGAACGAAAACACGGATCCTGATCAGCCGGTGCTACTCTCTGGAAAGGTGGTTTTTCCTTCGTTCAAAATGTCGATAAAACCTAAATTGCGTGTCTTTACTTTCTACTGACACAAAGAGCGGTCTTATTCTAGGGGCTGTGCAACATTTCCTCAACGTCTAGCGACTGTCCGAAGCAGGTTCTGGCCCAGCTGCGACGAGCGCTTCATCGCAAGGGTATTTCGTGCAGGCAGAAAGGGTGAGCGGCCGATTTTCGAGGTCTAGAAACCCGTGATTGACGTTTTTTAACGCTGCTCTTGGCTTTTCCAGGTTCGTCCTGCTCGGAGAAACCGAATCGATAAGCTGTAAGCCTGAACCCAAGACCGGAAAGGACAACGCGCGTCCGTTCTCGGCGCGAAGCGCCTGTTCCTTCGAGCTCGAAGTTTGCCTGGTCGACGGGCTTTCGGATGCGAAACCGCTCGTCGGCATCAGACGTAAAAGGTTGAAGGGCGACGCTTGGGTTTACAAACGCGTATGCGAGGAAGTCCTCGCTCTCGCATCCGACGGTGACGAAACAGCGCAGCTATCAGCGTCAAACACAGAATCAAACTGTCTCATCTAGTTACCGACTGTACAACGTATACGAACTATTTATCTCGAAGAATTCCCATTAAGCAATATGGCTGTAATTAAGAAACGGAAAATGATATCGGTAGTTTCGTATATGAGGATTAGGCGCGATTTCGAAATATTTACCTATTATACATTCCGTGCAAGACAATTGAAGACAAAATTTCTCCACTTTTCACGTCGGTTTAAAAATATTTTAAATTACTAAAATCGTTTAAAAATATATTCGTTTTTAATTCGGCAATTTTTTTCTTTTTTTTTTTGTATTCTTTTCACGATTATCGTTACGTGCGTATGTATGCCCGAAAACGTATCTGAAATTGTTATCGCTTTTCAAACGAAGAGAAATAGAAAGAGAAAAACAGAGAAAAAAACTCCAAGTGGCCAGAGTACTGTGATTTATCATCTTATTCAAAGAAACATGAACGATCACAATTGTCTCTCTATTAGTTAGCAATATAAAAACAAAATAATTTTATAGTCTGTGTATAGTATAAGAATAGAATAATTGTCGTTCTACTAGGGTGAGGAGATGATATTACTATTTTTTAAACATTACCTTGTATTTTGTATTTTTTTTTTAAATATAATTCTGTATATGCAATATAATATATAAATACAGTATAAAATAATTATGTGCACGAGATAACCGATTCAATACACTATACCTATCTACAATACTCTGCCTTATGATTATTTCTACCCCGTATCTGGTTTTTTTCTATACAGAAATAATGAGCCCGGCTAATATAACTTGTGATAAAGTACTAAGATAATTCGTCTAGGACGTGGCGCCATCTCAACAATCATTTCGCGGACTACTTTTACCGCAACGAAACGGATTGTCATTGGGCTGTTAATGTACCACTGAAGAATGATTGTCTCTGTGTGGCGTCACTTGCATAATTGATTTGAAATCGTCGACGAAGAAAAAAAAATGCATACAAACTTATGCGATACTTCTGGCGAATTCTTATCGGAAGTTATAAAATTTTGCATAATGTACGAGCTTCCTTTCGTAGACGTTCAACTACGTAACCGGTCGTTGAAATTTCTCGCTTTTAAAAAGGATGGCAAAGATTTCGTCCATAGTTATTATACTGCAGCGAATACTGTGTATATATATATATATACATATATATATATAATGTATTATGCTTAACATTTTTTTTTTCGCTTTAATTAATAAAATTCTTTAAACCGACGGTGGTTTTACCCGCCTCACTCCTACAAACCCAACTCCTTGTGTCTCGACTTTCGAGGAGGAGAAGGAGAAGGAGGAGGAGGATGATGATGATATAATTATTCATAACGGAAGTACAATTAAGGAGCGGCGGCTGGCGAGCGATGCTTCCTTTCCTAATTACACTTCCGGATGAGTGGTCATTATAGTTATATGTAGTTAAATAGGGACGTTTCTCCGCCTCCCGACTATCGGCCTCTCGATCAAAAAGATTTTCGGGCACGATCAACGCTTCTTCGAATTTGAAATCGTATCATTATAGCCGTACCGATCAGATTGCTTCGAGATCACATTCTCTCGGAACGTTTTATTAAAATTTCTCACCCGAGGCCGAAGGCAAAAAAGGATGCGATCTCATTAATGGTCAATTTTTTTTTACCTCCAGTTAGAATTTTATTACGAAGCTCAGCGTCTTATTTTCCCCAATCAACAAGTATTGACTTTTAAATTGAATCGGAAGTTTGAGGTTTCATGCTGTAAAATATTTTTATCCAAATATTGAGAACCATGTACGATGTCGGTACTTATGCATTGAACGCCGGAGATTATTGAAACTGAAACATTTTTTGAACATTTATACTTCAGAGGAGGGGAACAGTGATTATTAAGGTGGCCATCCATCTGAGGTGGTCAAAATTCCAAAAGATTTCCTATCGCTCGTACAGAGGAAGTGAATCAACACTTAAGAACGAGTTTTTTCACCGCCGTATAATTTATCCGTACAGCGTAGAGAGTTCAGAGTTTGATTTTACTTTTACCTGAAATAGTTGTACGTGCCCATTAATGTATACACGAAATACATCCTAAATTTTTGTAAAAAATTTCTTTGTTACATTCTTAGCGCGTAAAAAAAAGAACTCGTTTTTACACACTTCGAATTGACACGTAAACCAATTCTCTGACATAATGTTAATCGTGTAACACGTGTACATTTTTTAACACGTTAAACTCTACGCTATGGTTGAGCAAAATTTTTGCTCGTCGGTCCTTTCGAGGGGGAGTTTAAAAAAAAACAAAGAAACAATAATAAAAAAAGGCAACAAAATGGGTAATTTGAGGAATTCCGCTCCACAGTATGTAGCGAAAGGAATCTAAAACTGGCTGGCCGGGCCTCTTTTGCTCTTTTTTTCCTCTTTCTTGTCAGGGGTTATATTCCTTCTTGTGGGTAACTGCTCAATTATCGGTTAGCGAATTGCCTAGCCCTCGAGTATCGAACCGTCATCGAGAGCGTCTCGATGCCGATGGAAGGATGAAGCGCAGTCCGGCGCAGCGCAGCGCAGCACATCGGAACGGGGCATAAACCGAGAAAGTCGTTGGAGGTTTTACGTTGATCGATTTGTGGTGATTTTATGCCCTTGCCTGTCTATACCTGAAACACGGCTCGCGGTGTTCCGGAGTTCAAACAAGCCGCGATATTTTATATCTCCTGTAAATCCGACACGCCGTTTCACATATATTCCGTCGCGTTACTCCCGCTGCTGAAAATTTCACGCAACACTTGACTCCTTTGTTGAGGAGTCTCTGTTTCTCTCTTTCTCTATTTTCTTTTTTTTCTTTTACTCTCTATTTACGACCCCCGTAACTCGGACTATAGCCTGGATTTATCAGCGATCGCCTTTCTGCAAGCGATCGCTCATCCTCGGAAATTCTAATATTTAGCGAATCGGTTATCCGATGTCACTTCGAATTTGCACTTCGTGCTTTTGCGCACCGGTCATGATTTCTTTTTAGCAAAAGCCTATCTGTCGAGTCAACTGGTGTTGCCGCTTGGTGAAATTTGTCGTGAATATATAAGTATCCGAGAGGGGTGTAGAAACAATCCCTACATATACGTTTCAACATCGTAGACGATCCACCTAATGATCCGGGGTATATTTTTCTAACCGAAAACAACTTAATCCGTCGCATGTCTTTTAACTTGAAAAATATTCTCCCTCTGCGTTTTCGGGCGAGTCAAATTTAGTTCCTCCGGATTAAGAGAGCATCCGGAAATCCTAGACGAAATCATACTCTGATGCCTCGAAAAATACTGTATGAAATTTCTATACACCAGAGAATTGCCTCGATTCTGGAATACGCGTAACGACTCGGCCGTTCCTTGCTCGCGAATTACTCATACCCAGGTATGTACCTAGGTTGCTTATACTTACACATAAGTTAGTTACGTTACTTAGTTCTCGGCACGCGCACGTCGAGTCTATCGCTTCCGGGCATCAGCGTGCTCGCGGGCCGCAGCTAATTGCGCTTTAATGCGCAAGCGGCGTTTCTATATTCTCCTCTCCTCTCCGCTCTTCTTCCATCCCGTCCTCTATATTCTATCATCTCTCTTTCCCCCCTCTCCATAATTCCTCCAGCCCCCTGCAACTCCCATCGGATATAATACGTCTTCTTTTCCCCGTCGCGTTGCGGGCTGTCGGCGCAATCTGGAGCATCTAGAAATAATGGAAGACCAAACTGGTCGCGGTATATACGGTAATCGGAAATCACCTACGCAGCCTCTGATTGCCGGAATTTGACCATCGGAACAAGGCACGCCGGGGCTTTCAGGTCCGATATGGCGGAAATCGCTGCTCCTAGTCGGTCCTATTTAATGATAAAAGACTTTTTTCACTGATTTTGACAAGTTAGGGGTGTCGGAAAGCTCGCAGGAACTTTTCCGCACCTTCAAATTTGGGTAATTAATCTTACGCGATCTGTCGATTATTGTTTCTCCGACGCCATATTGCTCAGCCTGTAGGGATCATCATTTTGCAATGCGTCACATGGTGAAAAAAGATTAAACTAACGCAACCAGGCTAACAACTGACGATTGACAGTCTTTTTTCGCGTGTGGATAGTTGAACAGGTATAATATCGATTACGTCTAGTTAATTTACGTGAGGCGAGTAATTTGAAATCCAACGAATTACGATTTGCTTCTTTTAAAATTGAACACTTAGCTTATGTGGCGATAAAATGGCGCCGCCAGCAACCGGGCTCTCTGACGTCATGAGGACATTTTCCAATTGCCGAAAACGAAGATTATATTGCAACATAATTTCTTCGTGAATGCAGTGCATGTGGAGAGAGAAACTCCAGGGTAGGGAAGTTGCACACGGTTCGAGAGCGGGGATCCGTTTTATTCCGATATTCCATAAGTTTGTTAGTTTCTGGCTCGTTAGGTTGGTCAGTAATGACGCGGGGCCGCAATTTCGAGTAATTTGCGGCTCTCGTTAATTTTGTGGATAAAAATGGTGAAAAAAACGGTATCGCAACAAATGAAATAAAATGAAACGCGGGTGCAGGGGCGCCGAGGCGGAACCTCACTCGAATTGTAAAACCTCATACATATGCACACGCCGGCGGTACTCGGACTCCCTCGTTACTTCTACCTACGCATATACGTATACACCGTACGCGCATGTCACACACTCATGCAAATCCACCGTCCGCCGTAAGAACCAACCGGAAAAATGAATATGCAACCCCTGGACCAAGGCCATGCCATGCAGGGTAGCTTCTGCCGCCGTGCAGATGACGGAAATATTATTATTTAGAACGTGTACTAGGGGACGATGGAGAACCAGCAGAAAATCCTGTTTATCGAGGGGTTATACATAGTCGGGATTTTTTAAAAATTGTTTTTTTTCAAGTTCATTTTCGTAATGTACATATATTCAAGTATGTGCACAGAAAATTTCATGTCGATCCGACAAATGCTCTCAAAGTTACGCGCACGTTTGCAAATACGTCCCGAAGCGTTTGAAAACGCTTTTGAAACTTTGAAACGCATTTTTATCAAACTGTGTTTTCAAAGATGGGTGGCAAGATTTCTTGGAAACAGCCGAACCGATCAGTCTTAAATTTTTACACGAGCTTTGTGAATATATTTTTCAGTCCTTGATCGAAGGTTTTTTCTCGCCGATAAATATTTTTCATTTTATAAACAAATCAAGGCGAAAATTTTTATGGAAAATCGAACTTTGTTTTTTTTGATTAACCGCCGTTTTGGTAAAACTCAATATTTTGCTGATTGAAAAGACCAGCTAATACTGTATATTAAGTAAATATTTATTAGTTTTTCATTTCGGATAATCCAGTCCAGAGATATATTGCTCACCGCAAGCCGCCTTTTTTTAGAGGCGCTTCCGGAGATCGGTTATAGCTGTTTTAAAAATCATTGTTTTTACATTTAAAAAATATCGGAACGAAGTTCAATGTCACCCCAATACGTATATACATTTGTATATCAATAAATTGAAATGTCTCTTCGTGAAAAGTCCTCGAAAAATAGATTTACATAACCCAGGATTCGTCACCCCGTTTCGATATTTTGCACCCGAAACAAATTCTCAGTCTAGAAGTTATCCGGGCGATAAATCCGAGGGAATGATAAAAACGTCGCAGTATAATACGAGTGATAAGGACGAAAAAAATGCAACTCTTTCACCTTTCTAAATCCGTTTATCGTGGGATCGGTAGCCAAGGACTGAACCGGAGAGCGGAGGGCGTTTGAAACGTGCAGGTTATAAGTAGAAGCAGCGCTTATACGGTGCATTTAGGTGTATAATTTCGGGTTGTCCCTCCCGTACGTCGGCGGACGTAGGCCGGCGTGTATTACGTATACATCCAGGTTTTATATACGCGTCTCTACTTTTCTAGAATCGTAGCCAGTAGTCCCTGCACATAAACAGCCGGTAACGCATGGGCCGCATATATCTGGAGGAAACGAAACATTAAATCGAGTCTGGGGGGCTCGGACGAGTCGGCGGGTGTTTCGGTGGGTGCGTCTGAGATTTCCTGTCCGGTGTGGCCGACGCCTATCCTCGCATGCTCGCGAACGATGTCGCCGGCCATTCCCGATCGCAAGTAAAATCCTCCCCTGTACGAACCGAAGGTGCATGAAAAAACGTTCCCACTCTTTCAGGGTGGCGACAGACCCGGAAAACTGGGAATAGTCAGGGAATTTCGTCTATCGGGAAAAGTTGGGCAAAGGTCAGGGAGTTACGACGAATAAGTCGTCTTCACACTTCAGCCATGCTTCGTAAGTTCGGTTAAGCTAACTTTGGGAAATGGTACATTGTTCAGTTTGTAATTATTTGTGCGAAACGAAGCAATGCGAGGGTGTTTTTTACAATCAAATTTAGAGCTTTTGGTCATAAAAGTTGTCCAACATCCAATGCCAACCGCTTGATTCTCTCCTTTTGGATCGGAACGCAAACCGATAACCGGGGGTTTAAAGACTAAGGACGACGCGTAATAGCAGGATGTTACAAAGCCCGTGTCCGGTGGACGGGCCCAGGCAGGCGGTTACATTATTATGTCTGCAAGTTTCATAAATGAAAGTGTCTTCATTCATAGACGAATAGGTAGAGGTATAGGTGCAGCCGCTGCGGAACAGCGTGCGGGCGCGATGGCTATATTTCCATACAATTGTCCGGGGCCATATTGGCTTATGCCTTACGATATCGACATTCCCTCGCATCATATTATACATATATTTAAACCTGCATACGTACATAGCACCATTATATACAAATTTCACATTATGCGGACCTTCGCTGCTGCATGCTGATAATACAGTTGTTTAGATATTGCGACATTAAGTCGTACTCCCGGAGTAGGTATACGTATGTATACGGTATTCATATCCGCATGCAGAAGTGCTGGCGGTCCTTCGCCCAGTCGGAATATCTCTCTTACTTTTACGCTCCATTCTTATATAAGGACGGCGATAAACTGGAGCGAATGGAACGGTTCGAGATTTCGGTTTGAAACTGGTTGGCGAACGGGATCGAGAAGGATCTACTTTGCCTGGTTTCCGACGACATGGTTTTGGAATTTTCCAAAAGTATATTACGGATCTGCCCCCGGTACCAGAGAACCACGACGGCAAAGAGGCCGAGGAAAACCCCGAATAAGACTACGAATGTTCAACCCCTCCGAGGGAAGGATGGACGGAAGGCCTTCGGAGGCACTCACTGTGACGACCCGTATCCGGTCAGGTGTTCCCCCTTGCCCCGAAGAGCCGCAACGCGGCCACCTCCTCGCTTATGGCCATTCCGCAACGGCCGAGAGATTTCTCCCCCTCGTCAAATATCGAGCAAGGATTTTATCATCCTGGTATTCGACGCTGGATACGACAGAAATGACTTGCTCGAGTGGCCAAAGTTTGACGGAATCGATGAGAATAAGCTCGAAGTAAAATCGCAGCCCGAGTACAAAGTACGCACGACAAGGCGTGATGTGTCACGGTGCTATAAATAGGAAATTCGTTTCAAACTACGAGTCCGCGAGTGACATCCGGGATTATGACGAGTGGGTTGCGATTATGGTTGCCCAACTCTCGGTCCGTGTCCGAGTTCCGTGGGTTGTTATCGGCGGTGCAATTAAGTTTCGCTACACCTGGAAGCGACCGGACGGCGAGTAATATTCTTCGAGACAATGGCGCGGCGGAGGGGGAGAGGAAAGCAGAGCTTTCGCAACGATTATCCGTTAAAAATCTCTCGTCTCCGGGGCAGCTTCCTGCCTCGGTGGACAGTGGACAATGACCAGACTCCGCTCCCGGCGGTATCGCCGACGATCTGACTCGCGGAAGTCGCCCTTACCCTCGGCGAGGCGATATGCACGCGCGATGTGTGCCGCGCGATAGGTGGAATCTACCTGTGCCTCGTTTCCATGCGTTCAGCGAATACGTGCGTGAGTGCGTGTTTCGTACGGATAGAGCGGCGCGCGGGCGGCCCGCTGAGGATATGATGGCTCGTGGCGTTATGCTCCGCGAACTGTTATGCTCCGCGGGCACCAGCCGACCATAAGCTAGGCTACTTCGTTTCGCTCGATGCCGGGCCGCTTCTCATTATCAACACATCGGCGTCGCACTCCGCGAAACCCGCAAACTTAAAAAACCATCGTCCACACCTGCTTACGCCGTGCCGAACGACTCCCGAACCACTCGTTTCATCGGCTTCGTAAGCAGCACCTCCAACAAGTAGTCGTGAGCACCTCGGGACGCTCGTCGCAGCCTCACGATACTCGACCTCGACCGTTTCTGCCGTTTGTCATCGACCGAGTCCTTCGAGCCCATCCTCGATATTCCTGGACTTTGACGATGCTCGTCTGGTTTCGCAGGTTTCTCTTCTTGTCTTATTGTTCCGCCACCTGTGAAAATAATACTGTCACAAAGACCATGCAGCATGGTCTTTTGCAAGCTCTCTTATCCTAGTAGGTATTACACGTCGGTATGCGAGAGGGAACCCTGAGCTTTGGATTGCCGGGATGAGGAGGAACCTGGACTTTCGAATCAAGATGAAGAGGCCCGGATCGGTCAGGGATGAAAAGCGGCTACGCCACTGAATCTGGGCACGAGCCACGGCGTCCTCGTACGTTGTCTTGGCCGTCTCCGGGCGTCGTACGCTCGTCTCCGTCGTGTTCGCTCCACGTATTCATGGCCCGAAGGCTCTGACCCGCAGTTCCTCTCCGCAAGAAGAGGAGCCGACGAGGTAAGGAAGGCGGACGGGAGGAAGACGGAGGCGGAGATTGAGGGACAAGAAGAGGAGGAGACGGAGAAGAAGAAGAAGAAGAAGAAGAAGAAGAAGAAGGAGAGGTGTCTTCCGGGGAACCAAACGATCCGGGACTCGGGTCCGCGTGCCACGCGCACCGCCCACGCCGTCGTAAACACAGGAACGAGAGGAGACACACGCGCACCGTCGTCACACTCCGTTCCCAGCTGGTACCTACCGCTGTTCGTCGTGCGATAATTTCACTCGTTAATTTACCACTACAACAAGACCCGACACGCCAGATATCTCAGACACGCGCCGAAGGCCTCTTTCGGACCAGAATCTTGCGAATTAATTACGGTATCGGGATGTCGGGCACTCCGGAATGACAGAGGCCGCTTTCCAGTTATTACTGGACGTCGTTTTCAGCTTGTCGTTGAATCCTTATCCGTAATCAGGATATCCACCAAGAGTTTCAAATTCTTTGTTCTTTGACTCTCAGTAATGAACAACAAATGCGAAGCTGTACCATGGTGACCAGTGGTCCTGGGAGTCCTTGAGGTGCTGGAAATGTTATATTCTTAAGGTTTACCACGAATGATATATTTATTTGTGTTCACTGAGTAACCCTTATATAAAAAAGAAATTCTCGGCTAGAATCGCGTTTTCCGTTTTTCCCTACCAACAGGTTGTATAGTAGAAATAATTTATATCTCGTACGTCGCGCCGACTATGTACAGTACCCGCTGACCTCTGCATTCGCGTATTTTTATTTTTCCCGAATATCCTTGAACAGCCTGAAAATGTCCTGGAAATGTCCGTGAATTTGTTACGGACTGTTCAGTGAACACCGTGTATACGAGTTGGTGCTCCAGGATGGTTTTAGAAAAGTAAACTTTTACGAATGACTCGAAGGTGCGTAAGAAAACCGTACCTTCTCGGTACCTGATCATATCAGTTCGATGAATCTACCCAATTATTTCAATATTCCGAACAATTTATCGAGCGCGATTAGATTAATCAGCGCCGATTATGAAGCCAAAGGATCGTGGAATTCCCCGACCGTACGGCGGAGGATTCCCACAAGCAGAATCGTGGCGGCTGCAGAAAGTGGCGTGGTACAAGGCAGGTGGCTCGAGTCCTCGGCATCCAGATCATCCGGATCATCGCTGGTTTCCCGGCGTCCTCTCGCCTGTGTACCTCTGCCGAGCCAGTACACGCAGCTCGAGTGCTGCCTCGCAAACTTGATGGAAAAGTTCTCCGGCAGGCTGGCTGCGGCTTCCGCATGATAATTAATTATCGCTCCGCGTGACAAGGTCCCAAGAAGCCTCGAGGTTCAACAGACGCCGACATCGCGGCGAGAATTTTTACAGGTATCTGCACTACACGCACCCGATGGGGATCCTGATTATCTCTACGGCCTCCGAGTCGCCGGTCTCGAGTCTCAACCAAGATCTCACGCATGCGAATTTGTCGACTGTTTATTCTCAGTTCCGGATCCCGTCGGGTTCCAAAAATGGAAATTCTCGACGTATGTATTTGTTGGGAAGGGATTTCCACTCCCGAACCTTCGGACATCGCCAATTTATATCGCCTCGGGACGGATAAAGGATGCAGGAGCGTTCGAGGAGGAAGGGTGTGGTTGAATCTAGGCTTCTAGGACGTCGTCGTCCGGCGGCCGCACACGTGGCGTCGTGACCCGTCTTCGAGGCTCGTGCTCGGAGGATCCGTGTTTGAGTTATGCCCTCGGAATGCCGCTCCAACCCCTTCCACGTCCGAGCTCGAGCCTCGATGGTCGCGATCCCGTCTCTCGCCGAGCTCCGGTGTCAATTTGTCCTTTTTCGATTATCGAGTTCTCCAGTTTTCGTCGGCGAGCAGCCAACTCTCGACGATTAACGGATACCGGCAGCCACGATACGATAGGGAAAAAATCTTCCGTCCCGGCTGCCTTGGCCTCGCGGATCGGGAAGGCGTAAAAGCCAAAAACAGCAAATAGGATATCTACCGTGCGGCTTAATCTCTCGAGGTGGTAGTTTAAGTCGCGGCGTCTGCCTGCCTGCCTGCCGACCTGGGGGACAATGCGGCATTGTTTTCTTCGAGGGAGGCAGCGATGCTAGCCGGCTTGCAAGTTGCAGGCAACGGTAGCGGAGATGCGGTAGCCGTGCTCGATAGCCACCCATGTTTATTGTACGTGTATAGCGAACAAACAAAAGCAAAATACACGCCGGATGCCGTGCGGCACTGGTATAGGATATGTCCGTACACCGGGGGCAGGGGTCCTGGACCCCGGCATCAACCTTTGCATTTACCAGAACGCGAATTCTTCATTTTCTGCAAAATCGATATTGCCTCTTTCATCCGATCAATCCTGTACTCGAACTGGTGATAAATCTAAGGAAACCCCGTCGGAAAACACAGGAAATGAAAATTGATTACGGTTTTCTTCGCTTCGGAGCCACGAGATATTCCTGTAGTCGTTTCAACGATTGTTCCTACAATCATCTAATGAATGGTTTAATTCAATTATTTGATTATTTTAAACCGCAGTGTTTTTCTTTTGTTTTATGGTACGAAGCGTGTATAACTATAATAAGAAGATAAAAAAATTTTAATTGCGGGTAGAAGGACGTTTCTATTTATCCGAAAGATATATAATACGAGTATACACGTACATAATACTAGCGCGACGATTTAGAAATCAGCTGAGCTGCTACTCTAACAATGGTAATAACCATGGTTAAAATCTCGCGGCAAGATCGAACGTTGAATAAAAAAGCGCCAAACTGTGACAAGGACATAGTTGTTGTTATAGTTATTAGCATGGGCAAAGTTTTCACTAAATACCGCAGTGATTTAACTATTATATAAATAAATTGAAAAAAAAATTTTTTTAAATAAAAATCGGCAAACAAAGTCGGTATAATATTGGATTAATCGTGTCACGATGGCGAGTATACGTAGCTGTATAGCGTATACATATAATACACGTTAGGTTATAAGTATAAAATATAAATTACGAAGGTAACATTATACGTAGGTATAATAATAAAGAACAGCAGCTGGTACATACATTAATTATATTAGCATATTAAAAATAAATTTGGCAATTTCCACAACAATGGTAGATTCCGGTATTTTAAATGCAAATTTGAGAGAGTCGCGTACGCGGGCGGCAAGGAGGGGAAAACGGGCAAAAGGAAAACGAACACGGGGAGAAGGGAAAAGGGGGAGACAAAACCGAACGAAACGACACAAAGCAAAACAAAGCAGGGAGAAGCAAAAAAGAAGAGAGCGAGAGAGAGAAAAATTAGAAGAACACACCGTAAGGGCATTACAATTTATATTACTACATGTGGCAGCGGTACTTCCGGCGCGAGCATAGGCGCAGTTCCGGTCACTCCGGGAGGAGATTCTCCATCCTACATCGCTAGATTATCAACTCCCGCACGTCGCTGCTGCTCACCGTATACGCGTGTATAAATTATACATGTACGCGGAGCAAAGTAATTTACACTTTCGGACATCCAGATATTGTATGACCGCCGGATTCAAATCTCGGAATAAAAACTGAGACTCGTGCGCAAATACCTGTCCGTAATTTAGCGCGTAGGTCGAACAGATAGGCGTAATCATTTTTAAATAATCGTATTGTTTTCTACAGATATGAAAAATTAGGAACAAAATACAAATACGTTATAATTTATTATTACGTATCTGAAATTTTGGAGGATTTCGTGATCTTCATTCTTTATATGAAATTCCAGGGTGAAGTCGAAGAATTTTTAACGAATCTTCGTCTACATCGAACGATTCATCAACGTATCGATTTCATTATCAACTTATTTATTATCAACTTGTTCGATTGGGTGAGAAATAATCGCGAGACAAACTTGATGTAAATAAAAATACAAAATCGATAAATTAAACTGGGTGTAAGAACTTCGAGAAGTTTGCAATTCATTTATCAAGTATAATTTGACAAAAAATTGTGAATCAATTTCACAGCCACCAAAACGCGATGGTGAAGTTTCATCGCAATTAAGACGCTCAGAACCTACGCGTAGGAATTCTAATCTACGCATACAAATTCATACGTCGTAGAATTTCTCACCTATCGAAGAAGAGGTGAGAAAAAGTATCTAATAATCGAACCGGCGCTCGTTTCCTCGATCGGCGGGCCGATCAATACCGCGGATCCCAAAGTCGCCACTCTTGGCGAACTGGACGATCCTATCAACGGTGTCTTGGAACCTGGCGAATAGCTGCTGTGCCTCCGGAGCCGTCGTAGATTGAAATATGGCCGCAGCGTAGGCGGCGGTAACCTGGGACACAGCTTCCTGTGCAAGACTGGCGGCCGCCTCGATTCCGTCCGACGGATGACCGTCAGCCTGAGCGGCGACGACGCGTCGCACGTATTCCTGTATAAGTTCGACGAGACGATCGTCACTGAGGGGCAGTTTTCCGCCGGAAATGGCCGCGAGGGCGGCTCGGATGGCGGCGTCTGCGTAAAACCGGGTTAAAAAAATTTTGCAAGGTAAAATGTAAGATCCTCTCCTCTTCGCTCACCTCTCAAGACCCCGCGCGCTTGGGCGTCGGTCCGCAGGATCAGGACGGCCGTCAGGAGCGCGAGGATGCCGAGGTTGCAGCGAAGCCCTCGAGGAGTCTGCATCCTTGCGACAAATGTTCGTTACAAACTGCGCGAATCAGCCGATCAACGCTCTCCTTTTATAGCCGACATTGTACGCGCATATGTGCGCGGATGCAGTTCAGAGGCGGGAGAGACTCGTTATGCGTTGCGCAAATAGAATCGCTGCGACGATATATTTATTTTTTTTATTATATCACAGCGCTGGTTGCCGTACCTTCAGCGTAATCACCTCCGTGATGCAGACGGCCGATCCCGTGCGTTTTCGGAGGAACGCGACGGCCGAGTTCTCCGATCCGTGACCAACCGCCCGCACTTCCGGTTCACCGAATCGTCCGCCCCCCCCCCCCCCCCCCCCCCGCATTGCCACGAGCTCGAAATTCAGGCCTCCGGACACTCGAGGATCGTCTTTCGACCAACGTTCCGTTGCACGTCACACCTTCCATTTCCTCCGACGAAGTCGAAAGACGTTGGATCAAGCCCTCGACGAGGGAACGAAACGGCGCGAGGAAAACTAGGAAAATACGGCCGCGGTTCCGCTGATGGAAAGCGCAACGTGCATGCGTCGTGGTAGGCTGGACGATAAGCGGGGGAGGCGGCTTCTTCCGGCTAGAGTTGCAGGCCAGTGTATGTAATGACAGTCCGGTAATGTGTATCATTCCAACATCCTGGGGACGACCGACGTCCTTTCTTCGAAACGCTGCCAATCCGCCTTTCCCCCACGTGCCACGGAACGCCGCGGCTTTCTACAACGCCGCGGTGAATCGTACCTGAGGACACTTTGCGTCACGTTTGTAGAACGGAGCAAAGGCGTCGATGATGTCTCAAATCGAGGCGCGAGTATCAAACGGCTCCGGGCCTCACCGCGGACGTAATCGGGGTTCTCGATCTCGGAGACATGCTGGATAAGTCGCGATGTTGAGCAGCTCTTCGGCATTCGCGGGGTGCCCCGCGAACAAGAGGATCCATCCGTCTTGACGTCGGGGGTCGCCGGCATTGTGCGTTTGTCTTTTGGCTCCGATAGGAGAAGAATGAGATGCAGGGACAACGCGGGCTGCGCGCGCCCTCCGTCACTCCCTGCGGGCCCAGGGATTCCGACGACTCTCATTGTCCGCCGGGCCCGCACTCACACCTAGTACAGTCCGATTCACAAGTCGACCCGGTGCCCCCGAGGTCCCCCGGAGTTGATCCAAGATCTTATCGAGTCCGTGCACCGACGTGCCTAGACCATCGAGTCTACCATTATCGCCTCGTCACCCGTATCCTAGCCTCTAGCCTCCACGCCTCGGTTATCGAACCAAATGATCCATCGCCCGACCCCGCGATCGATCGGTACCTCGACGATTTTCCAAAGCGTCAAACTCGTCCCATCGACGTTCAATTCGCACCACTTTCGAGTTTCGTGGCTTGTCTCCGAACGATACTGTAACGGCAACGGAGTTTCGGCGTGTCGTGGTCCGATCACTCGACTCCTCGACCAAACTTCATCCCAAGCGGGTTGCTCTCGAGCTCTCGATTTTCGGCTGAGAATCCTCGTGATTTCGCCGATTCGGGAAAGTCGCGTCGCAGTTGGACGTCGCAGGCGACTGGCGAGGATCGGAGCTTGAGGACGTGGCCTGGTACCGCATCGGGGCAGGAAGCCGTGATTCGGTACGGCTCGATGCAGGGGGTTCCGCCTGAACAAGCTACGTCACCGCCGGCCGCCGGTTATGGAGTGATTCGAGTGGCGAGGAGAGGCTCGACTCATCCCCGAGAGAGCCGGGCCACCCCCTTCGAAAAATAAGGGAACCCGTGAAATTAATAAATTTATATTACCAGCATGCCCACCTAGGTTGCGGAGAACCTCGCTCCCGATCGCCTTTTGTTAGGCTTAGATGGGACCGCATGTACGGATGATATTACACCCAGAAGCAAGCGGCTGTAACGCGGATACACCGAAACGAGCCCTCATTTCACATTTGACACACAACGGGACTCGCGCTGCCGCCGGGAAATGGGAATCGGATTCACAGTTGGCTCTGAATTAACCTCCCGACCCGGTATTCTTTCCTCGAAGATTATTATTCCTCAAAATTACCATGCTTCGCGCAAGAACTCCATTCGCCTATAAAAAAAGTCCAGGACCGCAATCGCTCGTAGCGCGGTCGGAACGATTCTTGCCTTCGCTGCGCGTCTTCGCGTTTTAATGAGCGGAAGAAAACGTGACGGATTATTCCACTCAATTTTCATAATTCAATCAAGCTACTTGCAACATTGCCCAACGTTCTTACGAGTCACCAGTCGCTGATTACTGAGTCGATTTCGCGAATAGAAATAGTATAATCAATTACCTCGTTGTACTTTATTGTGAAATGATCGAACGTTCGGTATAGAATCAACCATAACGACAGTCCAATTAATTGGGCGGATTTGAATGAAATGAATATCGTAATTTCTTTGTGCACTTTCGCTGATTTTCAAGAATCACCTTCCCAACCGCAGGTACGATGCAGTTTCAGGTTTTACAGTTCTGCGACGAGACTGACGACGAGCCGAGGACAGTTTGCGAGGGTGATGGTAGACGTACCACGTGTCTCTGACAAGTAACGACCTCACGGGGATTCGCCTTCCGATAAAATTCGATGTAAACTCGGTCGTGATCGAGATCCCTGGGTCATCGGAGACGGGTAGAAGAGGCGCCCGTTGTCGGAGAGACTGGGATTACGGGCAGAGGTGGAAGTAGCTCTTCTACCTATATAAGACAAGTCAAACAAGTGTAACACGAACAAGGCCGGGTACAAAAAGCGAAACCATTGTTACTCCGAGCACAATGCAGTCACTCTTCCTTTGACGGGATGAAAAATAATCCTACGCTTTGTCTATGATACTGGCGTGCAGAGGCCTTACCCGCACAATGGTTCGCCATTCGCTCGGTTCAGAGTTAAACTCGAGTAGGTGCCTCGACAGGGCGGAATTACACGTTGCTCGTCCACTGGTTTTCAAAATCAAGCGTGCTTTCGATCCGTTTTCACCCGAGTCCAAACTTAGAGTCTACTGAGCTCCTACGTACGGTTTCAAGATAGTGAAGCATGTTCTATTTCAATGCAATATCAGAAGCTACTTTGACGCTAAAAATGTCCAAAATTTCCCAATTTCCCAAGCTTACGCTGAAACTAGAGGCCGTTTAGAACCTCCTTCAACCCTCCAGAGATGGGGTTAAACCTGCTTGTTTGAAACCCTCCTTTAACGCTCAAAATCTTGACCCGCTGATAAAGGTCCATCGATTCGGATTGGTCATGATTGAAGTACAAAAAACCCGACTAAACCGTATAAAATTAAATTAAAATCCCAACGCATAGGAATTGGTTTACACATGCGTTTAATCGTATTTTCTGTATATTCAATCAGTTGAAAGGGTTTTTATTTTCTCAAGAATGTTGATTAAATACGGTTGAAAAGCAATTGGATCATTCATCCAATACCATCAAAATAGGTTCAATCGTCTACTGAGAGCGTCAAAGTAGGGTTTGGTACTTCAAGTTTTAGGAGTTGGAGGGTCAATGTAGGATTTCTAAGTTTCGTTTCCTTCAAAGTAGGTTCACGCGAACCTTGGAGGGTCAAACGCAGTCGCTAAATTTCGACTCGCGCAAGTGCCAAAAGTCTCTTTCTGCACCTTGCTCAATTATACGACTACGCAGTCTGACGGCAAAGAGTCGTTCAGCCGCTGCATATTCGATCGAACCGCCTGTTGCACCGGCAAAAACGAAGCCGTATCTAGTGGCTCAATGCCGCGAAGAGAAATCGAACGACAAATTGAAGGTATAGGTATAGGTATGGTTATAAGTACGGCATAAGGAAACCTCGCGGCGGAAGTGAGGCGAAAAAATTCTTAGCCCCATTGTGTGCCACCTGATTTTTCCTGCATTTACAATCCGCATGGTCTGAGGTCTGCCTATCCTCTGTTTCTCGTTTCTTGCTCACTGCTTACCGTTAACTCGTTATTTAAACCGAACGAACGCAAGCTCGTTCTCCAGATTGCTCCGCGGCCATTTTGAATCGAAAAATAAAGTTTACCGCGATCTTCTTTCTTGTAAAAAACAAATATCAATCGCAGGTTCTTCGAAAATACCGAATACCGCCTACACTGTCGGAAACGCCGAGGTGACTTTGTTCCGAGAACCTCGATCAGTCAGTTGACTAAATCTGCGGGTGAAAAAATAATCGGCAAACAAACAATGAGCGGATGTTTCAGACAATTTCATAGCAGTTGGTATTTCCCTAAAAAACTTGAGTGACGGTCTTTCTATACGTAACCTTCACTTCATCGTCACCGTGGTGCGTGTCGCTAATTATCACCAAATTAAAAAAATTCTAACTGTCGCTGTCCGATTTAAGGATAGGTACAACTTGACGAACTACGTTGGAAATCGATGAAAACCGAGCGAAGCTCGATCGATGTCGTTAACCCCTGTGCGGCGTTATTATCATCGATCACGAGCGAATCCCCCACGCCGACGGCGATAAGTCTGTACTGCTGTCGCCGTTCCAGCGGCGCAACGTTTCGCATAGATGACCCAATTCTGCAATTTGTCACGCCTCTTATTCCACACCTAGCTTTCACTCGGACTTCTATCGTAGTAGACAGACAACGCGGTTCTACTCCACGTACGATTCCACCAGCCGGATCGACTCGTTTGCATCGGTGTGGGTGACCAGCTATGACTGCTGTTCCACGGAGGGCGGACTTGGACTTGCACCGAGTGAGCTATCACGCTCCTGCAGTCACCCGGACAACCCGCGACACAAGCCAACAATACCTTCGCACAACCTCGAAGCCTCCTGGTCCAGTATCGCTTGAATCAGGCCGCAGAGATTCGTCCCCTGACCCTCGATGCTTGGCGAAAAATTTCGGGCCGTAGACCGTGAAAATTTTCTCACGGGAGTTTGTGATTTTTCTCAGACACGTGCAAAATATTTTCGTGTCGCGGTTCGATTTAAATTTTTTTATTCAAACTTGACTGGGAAACTGAGGACATTCTTTGCGGGATGTAAAACTTGAAGACTTGGTGAGAAGAGACGAGAATTTTGAATTCTTTTGGTGAAAGAGTCGAGAGAACGCTAATCTCGTGGAATATTCAATCTGCATGCCAAGTAGGGCTCTCTAGCACTGATAGAGACGATAGTTCAGCTCTGATTCACGAATTACGTGCACGCGGCTCTTCTCGACGCTCTCGTTTCGCACACAGGCGTAATGTCGTGGCTCTGGCTTTGATGCGTACTTTCTTCGAAATGACCAAAGGAAGCAACCGGAAAAAGTCGAGCAGTCGGTTGTAATTTGAATAACAATTTTCGTCCATCGTTCTTCGGGACGCGACGTTTTCGGTCGCGTCTGCGTTATCCTGATATCTAAAATTCGAAATTCAAAGGTAAATGGTGCAAAACGTCAGCAGTGCCTGTACTCGGCACCAGACTTATAGTTACCCGATAAACTCGATGCAAGCTTGAGACTCGGGGGATCCTGGAGATTCGGAATGCGCGTAAGAAAGTGTTCAGACCTCGAGATTGCCGAGATCAGACTGCAGGAAGGCGTTCAGCCGCGTTGCTACGTGGGCCGCCTTTCCATCGGCTAAAAACTTGACTCGTTCAACGTTCGCTACTGTTGCACTCGGGATCTTGAACGGGCGAATTTTCGATCGGCGTCGTTAGTCCCGCAGCCAAAAAAGTTCCAAAATCGAAAGATAGCGCGTCGTGGATTTGTCGCTGCGACGGGAGGTTGGATCAAAAACCGGTTTAAATCACCCAGGGGTCATTTTTCGAAACGAATTCAAGTCCGCCGTGTCGTTGGGTCAAACCATCTCGATCGCACTTAGTCTTTAGTTGTCTTTATGCGGCATGTTTCCGGTCCCACTGAGGTCGCACGTGACTCCGATCCTCTTGACTTCACCTCGCAGGAGTCTTTCACAATTTAATCCATCTCTGGAGCGATCCCATGCCAGGCCCCAGTTATCGTTTACATGTGTGAATGAACGCCGTTCGCTGGGTATGGGTGAACCGCGAGCTTTACCCACAGCCAGAGATCCGGACGAAAGACGGTGGCCACAGACGATCGGCCGCAGGCCGCGATCGGAAGCCCCGCCTCATTATTTTTTCGAAACCGCAAATCTCGCGGTGCGCGTGTGCGTCGGACAATATAATCCTCCGAAACTGCCGCTCCGAGTGTCGGTCTTTGCCCGAAAACGCGCCTCAGTCCATCCACACCGTCCGCAGGTGTGGGTATAGGAAATCGGTATCGACAGCCACCGTTCGGCAGCTGATCAATGTAATAAGGTCTGATGATCGCGGTCGAAAAATTCACACGTCAAACAGCCCGGCTGGGTTCTCCCTTTTTTTTCCTTTGCTGGAATGGGTTTATTACATTGTGCAGCGCGTAATATTCGTGTTCAATATCACCCTGGACCTTTAATACAGATATTTATTTATTCTCAGATCCTCCGTCGGCACCACCGACTCTAAATGACCACTGCCAAACATGTTCGGTGTGTATCGAAGGTAATTGTTTCTTCCAGTCATCTCGTTCAGGATTTTCCATTCCCGTATTGATCACATCACTTTTCCAATATCGATAATCATTCGCTACCTCAGTCAGTATCGGAAACTTGCTAATTATTATTGCACAACGAATGAAAAGATCTCTTTGGATCGTGATACTGCAGAGTCTGAAACTCGACAGTGAGACTTTCAGCGGGGCGGCGAAAAAGGGGTTGCAGGAAAGTTCGTGGATATTGAAATACGGAGCTAGGAGCTAAGTGAAACCGAAATCGAGAAGAGAGGCTGGAGTACCGGGTGTTTTGGGCTACCGGAGTTACGTCCTGAACCGGTTTACCTAGCGGCCGAATCGATGAATGAACCCAAACACCTAAAAAAGTAGACCAACGGAGCTCAAGCTCGACGCCGTAGCGCCGAAACTCGAAGTCAATCGGACGGCCAGTGACTTTTCCGAAAAACGGATCAGTCTGCTTGAGGGGATCGATTTTCCGCGTGCGGAAATTGATTAATCGAGCGGTTAACGGCAACCGCGTGATCTACGAGGCACCCGCTGCCCGTCACGCGAGGTCCGCAGCCTCCGGCTCGCTGCACGGATAGCCTTGCATCCTTGTCGCGAATTGTGTCTCGGAGGCTAAACATTAGCATAAGCTCGTCCCGGCGCGGCTGCGGTGCCGTTATTCCCACTGCCTTGCCCCCGGCAGGCAGACCGGTAAACAACGCGGCCGATTTTTTTGCCCTCATTTTTTCCGCTCTTGTGCAAAATGCGTTTCACCCATTTTGCTCTCGTTATTTTCTTCCTCGGTGTCGGGCTCCGAACAGATATTGGTCGTAATGGTTCTCGACTCGAGATCGTAATTTTACCCAAGTCAAGTGAATTCGTGCTCCCCGCTTCGGGGGATTCAGAAAATGCAGGTATACACCGTCAGTTTCGTAACTGAACGTGAAGAAGAGCCTCAACTTTTTATTTCTAACCTGGTGCCAGTTTTTGCCCTGCCATTACACTGCCCCGCGGACTATTCTGTTACGAATCGCTTCCGGCTGTTGAATCGACGCTTAAAAGCCGGTCCACGGGCGATTAGGTGCTCAAATACAGATACCTACCGTAACTGCCCCCTAGAAAGTCATGGAATCGTGAAAATAATACATTACTCCAGTCATAAACAGTATTCATCTTATTCGAGGACGTTTTCAGCGACGTAGAGATCAAGAACGAGAAGAATAGAAAGAAAAAATCTTTCGGTCTGATCAATTCGCGTCAAGCTCCAGAACGAATCACCATGTGATCGTTGGATGATTGTTGGTTTTGCGCGGCTGCGAGGCAAAAGAAGACCGTGCGTTACGTTTCTCAGGCAAAAACACGCTTCTGACACAGTGTCCCAAGCATTGGAGACATCGAGTTGCGGATAGCTCTGTTCCCTCCCTGAATCCTGCGAGAAGAACATTCGTCAGTGGTGTTCATCGGGATGACAATGTCGACGGTTGATCAGAGTCTCGTGTAGAGGCGACAAGAAAAGCGTAACGGCCATTCGGCGGGATGAGCCAAGACTCTCGGCGTTCTCCGCTGCAGGCCGTATCTGTCGTTGCAGCGTCTCTTCGACTCTTGGCTGTGTGTCGTTTACCTGGAAGTGGAGTGCCGCGTCATGGTTGAGCGACCTGGCAGCGACGGCGGCTCGAGCTGACTGCCAGAGTCGAAGAGACAGGTGCATCCAGGTGTTCTCCAACGCCCCCGGACCGACTGCTCCTCGAGTACTCGCGTAATTATATCCACGACGCGTATGAACGATGTTCAGTCTTCGAGCAAGCAACTTGGTTCCTCCTCTTCGATCGCAGCTGTGCCAGCTTATCGGCGACCATTGACTCTCTGCACTCGAGGCAGTTTCCGCAGGCGACGCTTTTCTCACGGCTGTGGACGTTCGCTGTCTTTCGATGAGAAATTGTGAGAATTATCGGACGGCCGGTCTAAACCGTAATCCGAATAGTCTATCACGACAGCGAATGGCCAATGGACCATAGACCGTTGCTGCGCAAATCTGTAATTGAGACAAGCCGCTAATAGCTCTCCGTCAATATCCCATTTGTATCACCACCTGCGGATAATCACTGTTTACCTCGAGGATTGTGGTCACTGGCCAGTGATCACTGACCAATACTGCAGTGTCCAGTGCGTATTTAGCCTATTTCTGGTCGGATTCAGGTCCAGCCGTGCTCACTGAGGGGCGAAAATCGGTTGATTCGAAATTTAAAAACCCGTTTATATTAGGCATATCCTACTAGGTTTATCAATTCGGTTTCAACCCACCGAGCCCAGTCATACCGGGATGATGAAAAAAGTACTTTACCCTGCAACAGCTGTCGAGGTTTAGTATAGATTTTTCTCTTTTCTTCGTTTTACTTTTGCCTTTGTCTCTTATTTTCTTGTATTTGCTTCTTTATTTTCCGTTGAGAAATTGGTGAAAATAGTTTCGCAATCTGCGGGAGTAACTCCGCGCGGGTGAGTCATTGACACTTTACGTAACTATCGAGGTTTCCCTAATAAGAGAAGTATGTATATATATAAATATCGTCGGGTTTGCGGCCGCAATAATTCGGTCCTTCGAATCCCAACATTGCATACATTCACGTTATGCACACAGACAGTTGCGGCTTGTTCAACTGTTTGATACGTAGGTACGATGATATTGAGAAACTCCCACCCACCTTACGAATGAAGGATTATGTAAATGATCGAGCTGTAACACACCAATCGCCTGTCACCGAACCTCCACCATTCTTAATTCTGAAACCAATCGCTTCTCCTGATATATGTATATGTTGAATGGGTGAGGCTGTGTTCGTTAATTTGACAGTTGAACGTGTACCCATACAGATATTGATATTAATTCTTTGCAGAGGAATAAAAAATTAATGTGTCGTGATCGTTTACAATATTTTGATTACTCGCAGGTGTTTTTTTAGCACTAATGTGATTGGATATATTTGAAATACAAAGAAAAGCGAAAAGCTCTGATATCGACTGGATCATTCGAGTGCCAAATATGAAATGAACGTGTATGTTCGGAAAAAAGATAAATCTCGAACAGACGATTCGAATCGCGATTGAATTTGGTTGGGTTGACCATCCGGCCGGTATAAAAAGGTGATGTATTCAAGTCCAACTGGCTTTGATACCCAAAATTGTGAGTATTGGCTTATGCTGTGGGCACAATGATCGATAATGCGCACGGATACTAAGAGTACTAGATGGAAAGAGAGAGAGAAAGATTAATAAAAAATGTTAGCTACATCTAAACCGAAAAACGAACAATCGGCATCGATCATGGGAACGTCCTCAACCCAATTTTATGGTTGATTCAACCTCAAAAATATGGTTTACCTATTCTTTATTAATTTTATGGTCTAGATGTGTTTGCACTGTCGGATTGTCGTACAGTGAGTAAATCAAGGTTGACGAGAGGGTCTTTTCCTCGTTGTTAAAAGCAAAGATCGAAGAAGGAAAGAAAGCAATCAAACAAGGATCCTTGCTGCATCCCCGAATGGCGCAAACTTCGTTCGTAAAGTCCGCGGGGGTTGAAGAAGCCGGGGTTAATCGGCCCGAGGAGAGATCGGCGGCCCCCCGTGAGTGTGACGGACGTTGGGCCCGCGGCCGCGGGGCCTCGGGTTTCTTTGCCTTGGCTTGTCTCTCGTTGCCTCACCTTGTCTCTCCTCGCCTCTCCTTGCTCGCCTCGCCTCACCTCGCCTCACCTCGCCTCCTCGCAGCCCAGGAGGATAGCCAATGGGAAGTCGGTGGGCGACGCGCCTGGGAGGAGACTGTTCCGCGCCGACAGGCGACGTAATCACCCGGCTCTGGCTGCTAGATGCTACTCTCTGCTGCCCTCTCGCCCTCTCTGCCCTCTCTCGGCTCAGGCCAACGGCGGCCCGCCGGCCGGGCCCAAACCTCACGACCCCGAGAAACTGCCACGCGCCACAAAGCCTATACTGCGGGAGATCCTTGGCTCACCAATCCTCTCCACGCGACCAGCTTCTCATCCTAATTCCAGTGCGTCGGATTTTTATACCGTCGTCAATGGTCGCCTGTGCCGCGACGCGTTTCTGGGGGATGTCCGTGGTCGTCGACTTTGACGCTTATGCTCTTGAAATTCAATTTTTCAAGTGATCGGAAAAACAGACGTTGACTAAAGGAGTGAAATACCGAACGGATTTCATTCATCGCTGATTCTGGGACGGTCTTCATCTTCCCGATATTCGGTCTCACGGTCCGTGGGATTTAAAATTAACCACCGACTGACCAGCGGGCCCTTTTCCAATTTCAATCGTTCGGCTTGCCATCTCCGGATCATGATTTTGTTGGGGTATCCGATACTGAATTGAGTGGTGTGATTTCCTGACTTGGTGGAAAACGAAGACCTGCACTGGTATTTTACATCGAAGACGCGACATAAGCCTTGGTGGTGGTTTTTCTACACCCAAGGTAGGTACAGGCCGGTCCTGACGAGCAACAGGCATCGAACATGCGTCGAGTCAAGCGGTAGACAGCCACGCTCTGGCGGGGTGTGTAATCTCCTATTATTTTCTCATTACTTTCAGGGAGAAAGATAGAGAATATATACAGCCGGGGCAGGCGAGCCGCCTCTGGGCAGATCGGGGGACGCACCGTGGAGTGCAGGTTGAGTCGTTTTAACGCGCCGTGGCCTTTACGAACCGAGTTGCCGACGCCGGCAGGGCCGATGAAGGCGTCCAAACAATAACCAGCCAAGGGTCCACCTCGGGCGCCGCATCGACCGATGATCTACCTCCTACGACGTCCTCGTCGAAAGGGTTTACCCTAGGCCTGTTTCCATACTTTTTTACACTCCTCTCCGACGAAGAAGAAAAAGCAGAAGAAGTCGAAGATGAAGACGAAGAAGCAGCGATTAAAGTCGGTGTAGCTGTTGCAGCTATACAACAAAATAAATGAGTCAGCAAGACGGTCAAGTTTCTGCCGCGTGAGAGATGTCTTCGCGAAAGGTTCGTTTGGAACCGCGGTAGCGCCCTGCGTGCATATCCGAGTACGCGCGCATGGTCGTGGAGCGCGAGGAATCGGGTATACCGGAGGCTAGTGCAAGACTCGGCGTTGCTGCAGCCTTGCCGGAGGCTAGGACACCGGGTGCCGCCTCGTCTGTCTCGATTAGCGAACGCGCGCCGCGACGTTTTCGCCGTCACGACGTGGCCCCGCAGGATCCGCTCTGTTCCCCTACCGCGTCGCGGCTAATCGCGAGGTAAACGACGCCCGTTGCTCCGGGCGCTTAGCTCGCCACGCTCCGCGCCTCGGCTCCCTGCCTCCTGGACCACACTCGGCGGTCGAACGAACGCCCGAGGCTTCGCTGAAGCGAAGAACACCTCGGGGAACCAAAGCGCGTCGCCCCCGCCCCACGGGGACACTGGAAACGCAATCGAGAGCCGAGCTCGTCACTCCGATACCGGCTAATCGTTGCCCCGCGGTCACCGCGAACCACTTTGTACTTAAACGACGCGGCTTCGAGTTGACTTTGCCGTAATGGATATCGGCTCCGTTGCCTTCGGTCTTCGACTTCCACAAACGTACCGCTCGCCGCTCCTGGCCCTGCAATTAAAACGTAACGACCGTTATTAGCGCGCGGAAGAAGCTCTGGAAGAAGAGTTCATCACCGCGAAATACCCCGACGGTATGGATATCGACATCTCTAATGTTCGACAGGAAGCTGGGCGAATCGGATTTGGTATCGGCTTTCGAATTCGGACAAAGTGCCGGTACCGGCTGGTGGCTGTCTTCGTCTACCGGTTCATTCCCTGGTCCGTCTTCTGCGACATATAGAATCATGAACGATGTGAGATTGATTCGTCCTCCTCCGAGTTGAGCCAAAAAGAGAGTCAAATTTGAAAGACACATTGCACATGGTATCTGCAATGTTCGGCAAAGGTCGTAAAAAGCACATAAGTAAGTAAGTCCTCACCAGACAGACTCGAGGGGAAGAAGGAGGACGCGGATGGCGTCAGGTGCCAAAGCCGTTGACTCCTGGTGTCCGTTGGTATCACCCATTAGGCGAACCCTCCACTCACGAAGCGCGTGCGTGTCTTGGAAAAACGGCTGATCGTCCCCTCGTCCTCGAGTCTTCGGAAGTCGAAGAACTAGCCCTGGAGTTTAAGGGCCATGTGCTAGCCGAGGGGAACCGGCGGGGCCCTCGATCCAACGGCGAGTTTCTTTCCCGCCAACGAAGACCAGCTGATGGCATCAGACACGCGGTGTTTCCCGCACTTTTCAATCCACCGATGAAATTGGCTGTCGGAATGATAAGGCGATGGCCATACTTTACACTTTTTGGAACACCTCGTCAATTCACTACGTGAAATCCTAGTGAATATAGTCCATGGAATCCATATGGTTCGTTTCGATTCCCGATGGGACTCTATAAGAATCTGGCAGATCTATAGGAATTGGGAATGGATTCTATGGACTTACTGTAGAAATTTTGAGTACTCAATATAACGGTAGCTTCGAAAATTTCAATCTTGAGGTTCAAACCCTGTTTCGTGAGCGTTTCCTTGTCAGGAAAGACTCGTGACTGTAAAATCTGCGAGCATTCCCTTCCATCGAAGGTTCCTCTCCCTCGTTTCCTGGTTTTCAGAGACGCGTGGCTCGAGCCGTTGGACTCGGCTACCGGTCAACGGCTCGAGGAGGGCGCGACGCCTTCTCGTTTCGTTTCAGTTAAATAGCCCCGCGTTTGGCGCTGCCCATGTGTCTGCTGATATTCGAATGCAACCGATGCACTTGTTGTACAGCTGTAGCACCTGTTTCCCACTCGGCCTGTCAGCAGTCGTCGTCGTTCCTCGCCCCTCGAGTAAAGTGCGAGGTAGGAACAACCGCCCCTCGACATCCGTTCGCCTCGTTCGTTGTCCCCGCAGTTCTGCCTACGTGGTAATCGCTCTTCGTCAAGGATTAATGACTGGCCAGCCCATGCAACAAGGGTGGCCAACCCCCGCTAGGATTTAATAAAGTAATCAGCCACCATCGAATCTCTGCATTTAAGATTAAAGAACCATTGAAGCACCAATGCTCCGATATTTTGTCTTACATTAGTTTAACGTCGCGTTCGTATGTAAAGTTTCATGCGGTCATCAAGCTTCTTCGATTCTTGCAACTGATGAGCACGCCAAAAATTAAACCAAGTAACGAGGAAGAAGAAAAGAGACGTTTGTTTGCTTAAAACGATATGACCGGGCGTAACGTCAGCTCTCGGCGTTGCGACATGTCCGCTCGTTCTACATGTAGACATTTTCATGTATCCACGTCAGGCGTTTTTCGTGGTGACAACTTTCTGCCGCATGTGGCGAAACTGCGTTTTGTTATCTCGTGACCACGAGTCGTGGTGACGCATAGAAAGTTTGGCGTTTGTGTATAACGAATACTGCTCCTTCGAGGTTGTAAATTCACCTCACAATATTTTGCATAACTTTGTGTCACTTGCAGAATTACAAGATTGCGGATGGAATGGGAATCGAATTTCCGCATCGAAATCGGCGAGAGACAGTTTTGTTGCAACTCAAAAATCGTGAACATATTCGGTAAAACGGAAAAACGGTATTGTGTCTGAGAGCTTGAAAAGCTCAGCACGGGACCAACTGAGCGTGGGAAATGAATGGATAAGGATATAAAATTGTCGGTAATAAGCAAACAAACGGTATAACAGTGTCACGGTATTCGAGCCGGAGCGATGAATTAATTAGTAGATAATCGTCGACCGCGGACGAGGCAACGATGGAACAATTTCAATTTCGAAAAGCTGAACGATAAAAGTGCGATTCGAGTCCCCGAACTAAAGCTCACCGGAACGATAAAAGTTGGCGGAACGATCGAGCTTTGTGCACACCCATAAAGTTTATGCAAAGAGTCGAATTTAAATGACGTCGATTACGTCGGGGGGAGAGAAGCGGACCATCGCACCGCCATAACGTGACGGCGTACAGGCGGTAGGGGAAAAGCCACGGGGTGTTTCTTGATCAAGAACCGTGCTTCCGCTCGTCGTTCCACCTGTAACGGTATTGGCGCGAACGTTTAAGCGGTTCACAAGGGATTTGTGAACGACTAATGACTGCCGATTCGTTATTTCTCACTTCGCTCTTCGTTCCCCTCACCGCCTCCGATATAGTTTCCAGATCCATTCTCTACACCCACCCGTCGTAACACCTCTTGTGGAAAATTGTACTTCATTTCAATTCGTTCCCTTTTTTTTCGGGTACCTGGTTCTATTTGTTGTTCGACTGTTTTTTTCTTTTTTTTTTCTTTCTTTCCTCTCGCCGGTTTCTTTTATTTCCTCAACGCGGCAAGGAAACTCGCTTCCGAAACTCGTGTACACACAGCGATTAGAAACGTTTCACGACCGATCATTCTATCATCATATTCTCCATACTCATCGTCAGTATCTTCCCTCCAAAAATGAAGTTGACTCTTCGTCCACGGTGACGTTTCAAAATCGACAAATAGGATAAAATAAATCGGCACACAAACGGGCATCGACGGCAAATCGGCAGCTCCTAAGCCCCGTTCATAACATCAGGGACTCTCTAAATCCGAGGTCATCGACCCTCGGAGGCTGGTCTCGAAGAAAAAGCCGATTTGTCCCCCGTGAAAGGGTCGGGCACCTGTCCCTCCGGGGTTGTAGACAGCTCGGATGATCGGGACTCCGATCTCGATTCGGTGTTAGCTCGTTCGTTCCGGTCGCGGGGGCGGAAGGAGTAGCCGACCGGACGGACGAAGAGGGGGAGGGGGGCCGGGGACCCATTCCCCCCTCCCGCCCCCACCGCGCCGATCTATCCCTCTCCCCCCCCCCTCCCCCCCGTTGCCACAGCCCCTCACCCCTCATTCCTGGGGCCCAGGAGCGCGAAGCGCGAGCAGCAAAGACAGCTCTGGGACGAAGGTACAAGCGTCAGGAACCTGAGGAGGGGGACCGAGGCGAGACCGAGCACTCCCTCCGCGGGCCCCAACGTCCGCCGTCCGCCGACTAGTCCAGTCCAGGACAGCACGCCTCCCGCTGCACGCTTCAAGAGGTACGCAAGCCTAGGTGATACTCTCACGGACTCTCGCCGACTACGGTCTCGTTACGCTACGCGTTTTACTACGCCCGCGTTTCGTTGCGTTGCTACGTCGCACCGCGATCTACAGCCGACAGATCGATTCCTTTCGTTCGATTTTTACCTCGTCCTTCGGGAGGCTGCGACGAAAGTGCGCGAAAGATAGAAGAGGAAGAGGAAGAGAGAGAGAGAGAGGGAGGGAGAAAGAGAGGGAGGATCTGACTCTTCGACTGTGACACACATCCAACTGAGGGAAAACTCCAGTGATCATCGATCCGGAAGGATTCACTCGGTGATCAACGACCGGTTCGGAACACACGCGCACCTCGCTTCCTTACTCACCCCCTTGTTGCGGAGAAGTGACGTCGCGGTGAAGTTTTACAGGTGGTTATTTTCCCGCTAACTTTCGAGTATTCCGTTCTCAGTTTCGTTACCGATCGTTCGCCGATCGGCGGATGAAACCACGGACCGGCGTATTTAAGTGGAAAAAATGTATCCTACCGCGGATATGGGGAATAATTAGTGCGCGAGAATTACAAGCGGATCAGTGTGAACTTCGGTAGAATTCGGACAAGCCCGGTCACCGCCAGTGAACAAAACGTAAACCTCCCGAAGCAAACGGATATGAGATAACGGTGTTTGAGAAGTGTCGAGGAATACGCGACAGCGCGGGAGTGCCGATCGCGGGGGAGGATCGATCGATCGATCCGTCGATCCGTCGGTCCGGGCGGCCTGCAGCGATCCCTGGAGATTTGAACGCTTGGGAAACCTGGGCCGCGACGCTTCCAGCGGAAGTTGGACCTCCGGGGAATTGCGGATCTCGACTCGGGCGTCCGCGCGACGGTGAATCGCCGGGCACACATCCTAGGTAAGTAACCGCGGTTTTGCATGCCTGAGTATTGCGACGATCGCGTGTCTCGCGTTGCCGCCTCTCTCAGCCCTGCCTACCCGTCTATCTCTCTATACCCGCTGCATATACCTCCGCCTGAACCCGGGCCAGCCTGGCTCGCCGATTATATGGGTTAGGCGCACTAGGTGCATGGTTACAGGTGGGTTACACAGCTCGGATACCCGGGCACGGGGCCCGCACGCCACTACTGTGTTTACATTCGCCAATTACAGCCGCGATGCAGTAACGCTCCGTAAATATATCTCCCTTGCGATCGCGTTCCTCGGTGTGTGCACGTATCAACTCTATCCGGAAAATAATGAACGGGCAAATATCGACTTCGAGCCGTCCGCGTGTATGTGTGCGTGCGCGTGTGTGTGCGAGCGTCTCGTAGGCACACCTATGCCCATGTTTCTTCTAGCCTGCATCGCCTCTCTGCGTGCAGCCTGCCTGATTCTACATTATACTGCAACTCTGCATCGCCTTCTCTCCACTCCCCCCGTCCCTCGATCACTACTCGGTCGAGAATTGATTATTATTCCCCATTTTTTTTTCTGTTCTTCCTCGTTAGAAATATATTCTGACAACGTCTTTTTGCACTTTGTTAAAACATTCTTTCACAATTATTTTACACGATGACTGATATTTTACCCACGATTTTTCACACTCTGTTTTATCGCCCAAAGAGTGACGAGAATATCAACGTTATTGACACCAAGAATTCAATGGGCAGTACCGATCATCGATTTGGAACGATTGCATGGATCGATTTGCACGCTGCCGATTTATGTCCTGAGAATTATTATTATTAACAGTCTTCTCGCGGTTGTTAAAATTTGAGATTTGTTTCATTCACGATTGCATTATTTACAATACTTCAAGATCGGACATAATTACTCACGTCCCGATAGACACGGTTAGAGATATGCATATTGGATTACCTACGGTACGTTACAGTTACTGCAGGCGAATCGATCTGCGAAGAAGAAATTAAAATCGACGAACACCGTTAAATAGGGTATGATCTACACGTAGCTTAAGCGATGACAGAGGGAAAAAGGCCAGAGAACAACAATTAACTGAATCCGACTGAAAGACCGTTACTTACGTTCTCGAATCTCTAAAAATCCGTCTCTCAAAGCGCAGTAATCCGCTGATATTCTCCGCGTCCCTTTGTAAGCTGTCATTTATTGCTCTTTTGAGATTCGAACTTTTTCGCAATTCTGCGAGTTCTGGCATTGAAAAATACGAAAAATAGCAAAGAATTGTGAAAACGGGGAAAGGAACAAAGTATCTTCCCTTCCGGCGTCGCGGCCGATGGGGGTAGTCGGCGTCGAGCCCCCAAAAGAAGTTCGTTCGTTTCTCCTAATAGTCGAACGTTACACGGTAGCATCTGCCCTTGGCGGGTGCCGCGAGGCGAAGGGCGAGTCACCCTTTTCGAAACGGGACGTGCAACGCAACTACGCGTTTAAGACAACTGCTACTTCCGAGGCAGTTGCTTGAGCGTCAGGTGGTAGTCGGCCCTAGAGAAATTTCAGCAGGCCTGCGTCGGCCCTGCGAGTGTATCCTCCGAGTGTATTCAACCGACGATTATTGAGCCAAGATAAAACCGCGATGCCCCTGCGATTGTACGTAGGCACAAGCGAAGATAACGAACTCCAAATTGGACGGGTTCATGGTACGAAAGCGGATTGGACCCCAAGAAAGAACCCCGCAGAATCCTTATGGAAACTGGCTTCCCTTCGAATTGGCTGGATCTACAGTATGTTACAAAACATATCCTCTCGATCAAAAGTTTTCATGGACACAAGTCCCGCAAACTAGTTGTTTCCGAGATATAGACTTCGGAAGGGGGGTCGATGGATTTTTTAATATATATGGATGACGCGATTTTTATGAATTACAAAGCTTCAAGGGGGACACGAAATCAAATATAACACTCAAAGACAGCAAAGCCGATTTACAGAGACTCCGCAGACGTGTGGAAAACAGGACAAGTCCATTATTGAAAGAGTCATAGAGTCTCGTTCTCCAGGCAAAATCTGACGTCGCACCTCCTTCCGGTAAACCAGCGAGTTCATGAATGGAATCAATCACAGCTCTCCGCCTATCTTCGAGAATCGACTGCACAGTTATTTGAGTGATTTATCTGATTTCAAATCCCTCTAAAGTTTCCATGAGGGTTCTGCGGGGTCCTTTCGAAAAAGAGTTGGAAAAAGACGCGAGGCGCGGGTGCGGTCGTCCCGTTTAGTTTGTTGGTATCCAGAGCGGAGACTGCGGAGCTCGTTCGACGGTTAATTGCATAGTGGCATTGCACCGAGTTATACAGTTAGACGTGCGGACGCGCGAACCGGCCGCGTGCACTCGGCTGCATGGACCCGAAGATTAGCGCTAGAGCCGTGCTCCCGGATTCTATTTATAGGACGCGTTATCCTGACACATTAGCTCCTGCGCAGCTGCGCAACTTTCCCGCTCAAATTTTAATCCCGTCGCGGGAATTTTTGCGCGCGAATTAGCAGCGCAGCGCCCGGCAGGACTGCGTCGACACGTTTTCTGCATGCGAAGTGAAAGAACTCGTTTCGCCTGAGCGTATCAATCAGGACTCCGTCTTCCGGATTCGAATAACAGATGTGCGCAATCAGTGCAAAGGAATTCTTGAACGCGTATTTCCCTTCAGTAGTGTCGTCGATAAATACGTTAGAATATCGTTTTTATTTGTGTACATAATTTCTGGGCTTTGGTTACCTGTGGAAAAACGGATTGTTGAAACTGACGCGAATGCAACCGTAAGAGCGTTGCTACGTTGAAGTAGCGACGAATACATACCGCATATTTACGACTGGCACAATATTCACGTGGGTGGGGATAACGGCCGTGGGTTTCGTCCGTGAGTATTAATTGAAAATTATTCGCGATACCCGGGGGCTCCGGAGTGATCGCAGCTCGAGTGAGGCCTGAGTCAGTTGATCGGGATAGTTGTTAGGCCATTAAAGCCCATTGTAATTACTCGGCGCAGTGGCAGCTCGGTTGGAAATTTTCACTAAGTCATAAATCGAGTTATAGTCCGCTTATAAGTCGTAAACTTAGCTATTAGTATGTATATAGATCTAGGATATATAGATATTGTACGTAATAAAGTCAAAGTGCGTGGAACAGGTGCAACCGTCGACTATGCATGAGGATTCCTCCTCTGCCCACTCTCGGGCAAGGTGAAGGCAAAGCCAACCGATAAGAGCGCACGAACTTGAGCTCGAGAAACCGGCCAGAATATCGTTACCTCGGAGTTTATTATTATTCCTCCTCCTCCCAACAACTTGTGCTCGTTGTGAATCGACAATTTTCGTCGAATCGAAGGACGAGGGTAACTCGAGTAGTCCGAATCCAAGCTCCCATTGACGCAGTTTATCGAAGCTCAGTTATCAGCTGCGCGAATAACCGCTTACAGAGCGAGCGATTTATTCCTGGCGAGGAATCTTCGACGTTTTCATTAAAATGCCAAGGAACGAGGGAATCAAATTATCGACCAATAAACCTGGGATGCTTCTGAAACAGTTCGCCTGGCATCGAGAGCACCTCACGCCTCCTCCGCGAAGCCAGACGCGGATAAGTGCAGCATGGCAGTTGCCGCCCGCTCGCCCGGAGTTGATGGTGATTTTGCAATAATTGAACGACGGTAAATCGGCGATTGCTCGTACAGGTGCGTTTATAATTTCATTGCACACGGAGGCTGGATGAAGCGCGGCAACGAGCCGCAGCCGCGTTCATCTTCTCATCTCCGGGATTGAAGCGCGGTTCGCTTCGGAATCGGAGGCAGATACCGACCGATTGCTGACGCACACCCTGCAGACCCGATTCGTGTCTAATCTCTGTACATATACCGCAATTACACGGCAGAGGCGTAGGATGCGCCGCATCGCCTTCCCTCTCGCCGTATCAAACCTAACTAATTGGAATTGCAGGTTGTAATAATGCGAGCAACTAATAGCCGCACCGCACCGCGTTGCTCCCACCGCACCGGCCCGGCTTCGGCTTGCTGCTGGGCATTACGAAGAAGAGCAACACCCGTCCGCCTCTTCGTGACTGGCAGGATTTCAACGAGAGATCCCTGCCGATGGTCCTACGCAAGGCGAATTGACCGCGTGTGTGCATTAATCGAGTTTCTTTGTTACCGCGAATGCAGCCAAGGATTTCGCGCTTTTTCACAATATTTACCATGCCCTTTTCTTCTGAAATCCAATATATTCAGATGCGGATATACAAAAAGCCGTCATCCATCCAGCATCTCGGATATATGTCTGAGGTAAGTGTATCGGTTCTTGACCCTGTCCCAATTATTTACCATTTTTGGCTGTATCTGTTTGATCCTTAGTTCTGAAATTACCAAAAAATAAATCGGTAGTGTGTATAACCCTCTAGCAATTGGTTTTGGTCATCGAGAAATTCACAATTTGTGTTGTCAATTTATAATTTTGAAAAATAAGATGGTTAATAATTGGGTCTAAACGTGTCGATAACTGGTACGCTTACCTTACCTACGATACTTGTTGCGTATCGAGAATGTTTTTTGCCAGTTTTCGACTATTCTTCGCTTCTGCGGATACACCGTGGCCAGGAATTTTAGCGATTTTGACAGAAGGTTGGGGACTCGGTGGGATTTGATAGTTTGAAAACCAGAGTAGATACCCATAACGTGAGGTTTTGAAACATAAATTTCGGCAACGATTTCGCTGAAAGAGACGCACAATTTGGTATTATTTCACGGTGGCAGTCTTGCAGGTAACGAAACGGAAAAATGTTTCGTATTAAAATTTGCACGTTCATAAAATTGAATTGAGCAAGAGAAGTGAAAAAATGTAGAAAAGATGGTAAGACGTTATCTGGCGTCCTTGGGGTGGTCGAGCTGCGGCCTCGTAAAACGGGCTTCGCGGGTGTGTAATAAATAGTTAAGACAAGGCGGATTCTCTCGGACGTTGGTGAGTTGAAAAGTTCGTTTCGCTTGTCGCGCCTCGACTTTAACGAGGTGAGACCGGGCGTTGTTTAGCACGCACGATCGGTCCCCTTGTTTAACAATCATTATTTGCGAGCTTCGGGTGATATCGGTAGATCGAATCGAATCGAATCGAATCAGATCGAATCTTCAGCGTCGAGTCAGGAAGGCGAGCGGGCGCATTGTGAGCGTAACACGTTCTCCATACCGCATTTTACACGTTCGCTCATATTTACAACGGAAACCGGCCACAAAACAGAGCCACCGTACAGTTTGTCGTCGAGGTATAAGTCGCTGAGTGCCGGAGAGGGTCCGATTACGGGTAATTGCAGTCGCTTCGAGCCTGATCGAGGACCCTGGGAGACCCTAAGTTTCGAGACTCGAATCGTCCCTCAGTTTTACGTCTTCGATTATTCGCAGTCCGGTATCGCACGGAAAGTCCTGCATGTGCTACAGAGAAACAGCCTAATTTTCTTTCGAACAAAACGGCAACCGCGACAACGGAAACGAGTCAAATGGAATAGAGAGAGAGAGAGAGAGCGAGAGACGGAGAGTGAGAGCGAGAGCTAGAATAAAAGAAATAGTAAAAAACGGAGGTATAAAAACCTGAAAGGAATTTGACGTCCGCTGGGAGCATCCGGCCTGAGGGGAACCCGCAGCTCCGCGTATATCTGTTCAAGTGTACAAACCATGCCTACCAGGCACCTAAACGCGTTAGACAAACGCTCGAGTTTGGCGAGAGTGAAACTATGACTCTCATCGTGTCTTTCGCAATATTACGCTGACGTTACTATATTATTTCGGTTCTTTTTTTTTTTTGAGAAAATGTTTCTTTGGTCCCGAATATTTTCCAAAATCATCGAATGTTGTTCGCAGAAGATCGATGTATTTTGTATTTAATGCAACCATTTATCATACCCCAATGGTCAATTTCCATCGCTTGTCTTTCAATTCCTGCCACTGTACAAGAGATGAGTCTCAAGAACTGCAAGGACCTGAAGTTAGACCGTTATTTTATCGCGTTTCTATGGCCATAACTTTTATTTCTAGTTACCGATATTACAATTAGATCGCAACAACCGCGGTTACTAACTCCAGTTGGGCATAATTGTGGTTCTCGACTCGTTTCAATCCCTGAAAATTGACGACAAGACTGACCAGACTGATACCGATTCTCATTCTTACTAGACAGTATTTTTTTCACGTATACCGCGAAACAATCGTAGCAAAGGTAACGCGTAAAGCAGTTCGTCCGAACGAGTAGGCCTAAGCAGTTGGGTTGAAAAGCGTGGTAACGGAGTAGTCAGCCGCGATAAAAACCTTGTCGACTTCCCGTACCACCCACCATCGGCCAAGGTCATCACCGTTACGTGCCGAAGCACAGGGCAACTTTATTCCGTCGTCCGGCATGGCACCTGGTATCTCTGCCGAGCGCGTAGCCGTCAACCTGCCCGTCAAGGTTATCAACGAAAACGTGGGTGAACTTGGATATGAGGAACAAAATTGGCGCATTGGCATTAAGTGCCGTTTGCTCCAGTTCGCCGCCGCCAGGCGGGCAACACCGATTCAATGAATGAGGCAGTTTTGGTTCGGCAGTCTTATTTCGTCGGAGAAAGATACCGAGATGAAGAATGGAGAGAGTGAGACAGAGAGAACTCGCGGCCCTTGGTTTAGAGTCACCGGCAAAAAGTCTCACTCGACTTTCCCATAGATGCGGGGCAGGATGTTCCAGGACCAATCAATTGAACACGCCGGTCCTTCTCTGTCTCTCTGTTCCTGATCCGTTCCTCCCTCGCCTCCCGTCTTCCTCCTCCCTTTCCCCAGTCTCGCTATCTCGTCTTTCGATTCTTTCCACTTTGCTACCTGGCCTGGCTCTCCCCGATTGATTGCTTGACCAGTGACCGAGCCACGCGTCGGTCGCAAGACTGCGACCGTGTCGAATATTAACCTCATGTAAGACTCTTCCCTCTTCCCTCTTAACTCCGGTGTCGAGCGTCTCGACTTGGGGGTGAGAAAGGGGATCGTTGACTGCCGTTCGCTTGGAAAATTTTCGTCGCAACACTCTTCGTAAGCATTGTAAGCCAGGTGGTAATTTTCTCTTGACGCGTTCTTGATCGGCAGCGTGCCTCGGTCCTGGTACTACATGCACTGGGTGGGTACGGAGTAAAAGAAATTCTTGTTCGTCGTTGGGCATCGAGTGTGTTACGGTGTTACACCAATACCGAGGAAACGTCGATTATACACCTGATCGTGCCCGATCAAGCCGCATTGTTATCGTTGCCGCGAGTCGGGAGGCTTTGTAAATCGAATGATAAAAAGCTCGCCGCGAGACGAGAGTTGGCTAGCTCGCATCATCGGACAGATTTATCAACGACCATTCCGAGGCGGTGCACACTCATACTCGTACCTGTACCGTTACAATATTATGTATAACCCATGAAAGAGAATATAGTCGAAAAATTTGGAATGCGAGCAAAGTGTGTCACTACTCCAGATTTATTGTTTAGGTATCACAATAATATGCCAAGCGGTAACCTGCAGGCGTATAAATCGATCCATATTTTCGATCGAGCCAGTCGGACTTTCCCCTCTTCCGCATTTTCGACGTTCTTATTCACGATCCTCACTTGCCAGATCACGTCGCGAACGGCTCGTGATTGCCGACACAGGCGCGCATAATCATCATCGTCGTCGTCATCGTCTCTATATATTTACCTGTACATCGCATCTAGGTTGATGCTACCAGCTTCCAGCTTAAAGAGGGGCATCGTCGTCACGATGTAGAGAACAAAACTCGATCACCCGTTGATCGATCGAGCCGTACGAAAAACGTCTCGTTCCACCCGTAATCGGTCCGACAGCCGCGTTCCGATAGCCGAGCCAAGAATATACGGCACAGCTACCGCGATCCTCGAACCGGGCCAAGGTTGGAAAATGTGGCACCTAGGTCCTATTTCGAGTTCATTCAGGATCGCGTTGGATCGAATCCTACGTACAGCGTCAGGCGATGGAAATCCGTGCCGTGGCTTCGTCGAATCAATTTATTATACGGGTAGGCACTGTCACCGAAGAATATTTCGAGAATCACGTCGATTCCCTGAGTGTGGGTATTGTAAGCGCGTAACTGTACTTGTTGATGATGCTACACGCTCGGGTCCGATTGATCACAGCACCGAATCAATCCGACCTACCGTTAGCCGGAATAATTTAATCCGTGGAAGCTGAATCGAGTGGCTGCAGAAGCGCAATATTCCCTCAACTTCTGGGACGATCCGTTCGGCCGATCCATGGCCGATCGTATCAACAATCCTAGAGCCGATCTTCCGGTTCGGGTAAAATCTGCGCAGTGCCGTTCCGTGTGAATAATTGTTTTTTGCAACATGGCTGCTCCGCAGTCGTAATTCATCGGGTATATACACGTTACAGGTATACCTCTGCATCTGGAGCATAATATCCGTGGCGTCTAGACGACCATGCCGATCGTTTGTTCCGATCCTCACACCACTTTAATGGCCAGTTGAGACTGCCCTGTGCCGATTACGAGCACAGAATGAACAGCGCAAATCACTAGAACCTCTTTCTTTTACCTCTCCTTCCAAACAGTTGCAAAAAAGAGTCTCTATAACAGCTGTTAATCACATAGGACGATCTGAATAAAGCGCGTTTTCGAAAACTCTCACGGTCTTAGGCACGAATTAAGCTGTAAAAGTTAGGAAGAAAAACTTTCAACTGCGATTTGTCTTTATCGCACCGAATGGATGCGAATTCAAGCAGAGTCCGTGCAATCGCCAATCATACCTACGTACCCGTCTCGCACATGCGAAGCTGTCACTCGGCTCGCGGACCTCGTGCATGGTTCAACGTACGTGTTCTACCGACGAGGGCTGCGGGAAGCGAACGTCTTTCGGTCCCGGTGAAGAATTTTAGCCATGATTAGCCAGCGAGATGTGTTTGATACCGTGCAACGAAAATGGGCGAACGAGAGACGAGAAGTGGATGCAGAAATACTGCCGGATTGACAGGTAGAAAGCCCGACAAGTCGCAGAGCCATGCGTGCGGTACCTTGAGAGTCGAGACTTGGGATCGTACGTAGGCCGCGTCGTCCTGTCCCGTCGCCATGCTCTACTAGGTACCGTGCGGATTTTTCTTCATTAATCCATAGATTATACCGGGGCCGGTATCATACGCACATTGAATACGTAACGCGTGTGTCACGCGTTTGAGTAATAGCGCGGTTTCGCCTTCCCGTGCAGATATCATACCTACCTTGCACCGTGACACATGCGTCCACCACTCCGTGTTCACCACGCCGACAACGAAGGCTGGGATATTCGTTTGCGCCTGGCTCAGGACGCGATCCAGTACCAGTCTGAAAAAGAACGTACAAACATTGTGTAATTAAGTGGCACGGTAAGTGGATAAGTGCGCAAGCAGCGAATAAGAATGAAGGGAGAGAGGAGGGTATCGTGTTGCCATGAAAAATAATTGTTCCGCGGGATGCGGAGAATCGATGAATAAAAAATGGGCGGATAATAAGACGCGGAAATGAAAATGGGAAAATTTCGCAAACAACGAACGCACCAGCCAGCCGGCAACACTCGAGTCCGTTGCGCAAATTGCTAATTGCCGCTGCGTTCCTTTTCTCGCGGCATTGAGTAGATCGGCAGATAGCCGCGCGTGGAATTAGCGAGGTGCGTGTCAACGGACGAGACGAGCATGGAGTCTGCCCGAAGAAGAAAAGTAACGAAGTATAAAACCGCGAACAAAGAAGCCTCGGCGTCGAACCGCGAAATATACGAACGAATTACGTGTTGCTGTGCAGTTTCACAGGTTCCTGCGTAAGGATCAGGAGGCAAGAGGTGCAGGAAGCGAGGAATAGGTTAATAGCCAAGTGTAAATATACATGTATACCACTCCTCTTCCTTTTTCCTCGGGGGTAATTGGGGAGGGGGTGGGTGCCGTTCGAATGCTTCTTCGAATTCCTCGCATAGGTCTTCGTTTACGAACCAAGAAGTTGCATAATGTATGGCAGAACCTGCCATCCTCGCCCTGAACCTGCTATTGCAGCCTCTTCCGTGTTACGCTTCTACTTCCATCTCCGGCTGTTCCGTCAATTTGAATATATTGTCACGCATTGTTGAACCCCTCCTCGAACCATTGCATTAAAGGTACAATTCCGTTGTACAAATCCCACGGATCATCCGCCACCATTACTCTGCTCGACTTCTCTGAATCCCAACGTCTACTTCTCCCCGTGAACGTTTGCGATTTTCGACTCCGAAGAGCCGAAGGTGCAGCTCTCGCCTTTGATCGTTGCCACTGCGACGAGGAGCCGGATGAGGATATGTTTTCTGCACGACGGACACTGAGCATGTCGCGAATCATTCAAACCATCCAGGCGTCGAACTGACAAGATGCTGCCTGAGTGTCTCATCTCTGAACCACAACCCGAGTCGAAATTTAGCGCCCACTTCAAACCCTGCGTAGGGTTAAAGATGGAAAGTAGGTTCTATTTTAATGCAATATCAGACCCTACTTCGAGGCTAAAAATGTCCGAAATTTACCGATTTACCAAGTTTACGCTCAAAGTAGGGTCTGATATTGCACTGAAATAGAACCCACTTTTCCATCTTTAACCCTACGCAGGGTTTAAAGTAAGCGCTAAATTTCGTCTCAGGTAGACGTCCGTCGAATAAAGAGGCCTCCTTTTGGCGGAGTATCTTCTTCTAGTGTCGAGTGGCCGTAGAAAGACGAAGGTCGCGAAGGGTGGGTGACGAGGTAGGCAGGAGGAGAAGAAGAAGGTAGTTAGCGAAGTACAAAGTGGTTGACGGCCCGTAAACAACGGTTAAGCGATGCCTGGCACCCCGGTGCAAACAAACTCCCACGGCAATCTTTCGCTCGCTTGGTCGAGTTAGACGGCAAGGGCCGAGGCAGGTACATCGGTCGGAGGTAATACCTTCGCGTAATACGTGCAATGTTCGACGCACGCGGGGTTATGACGCGAGTAGGCACGGAACATCGGCGGGTGCGGGACTGCTCGAACTTTGCTTAAAACTTACGAGCCAATCTCTCCGGCGTTTACGCAGCGCCGGTCTGCGTTGCGCGTTGCGTTCTCCACCCGGCCGAGGTCCATTAGGATACGGAGCCGTCGTATAAACCCAGAATTGCCGAGTCTGCTGCTAGACTCCGCTGATCTACACTCCTACTTCACTCGCCAAGGCGCTCTGAGTGAAATTCCAGCGAGAGTAGGCGCATCTACGCCGGTTACGACCCACTCAATACTATAGCCAATTTTCTAAACAATTCCCGGCCCATTTTGCTCTTTGCTTATGATCCTCGGACTAGCGCAAATTGAATATTTTGAACGGGCTCGATTCGTGGTATAAGAGAGAGAGAGAGAGAGAGAGAGAGGAGTGAAATGAAAATACGGGAACGCAGGCGGGTTTCGCTAGTCGCGTGTAATTGGCCCCGGTCTCTTACCAGGAAATAAAAGTTGTGTAAAAGATACCCTGGACGCAAGATGGACTTGCAGGTAGTGGGTACGGCAGAAGAAAGAGCAGAAGAAAGGCAACGCAGGAATTTACCAGCGAAATATAGCACTTTGACTGGATCTATTATACTCGTAGGCTGCACGTATAGGTACTCGTACTAGATTACCGCGCGCGGAATATAATGGCGTTGAAACTAGGCGGGGGCGACGACGGCGGGCTAGCCCAAAGAAAAAGTGAAACAGTTACTTTCCACCTGATTTATATAGCCGCTCCGTCCGTCCGCTTGAGACCTCTCGTTTCTTTGTTATTATCACCGTCTCTCTCCCCCCGTCGATTTCCCTCTCTCTCTCTCTTACTCTCTGCGGCTCTCAGGCCCGAGATGAAAATATCAACTCCGTACCAATATCGTCCGGTTTTACCCTCTCCCGGACAAGAAGAAAACGTCTCGAAAATAATTCCATCGTCCCTCTCTCCTCTCGTTCGACGAAGAACGAGACGTGTACAAGAGAAGGAAGGTGAAAAAGAAGAGGAGAGCATCGAGCCGACACCAGAAGCCTAGGCCTTTCATTCGTTGGGCCGCAGGTCTCTGGTACCTACCAAGCTCGACTTTTCTTGCATGTACTTCCAACACCGCACACGCTACACCGGGTGCGATCCGGCGGGATGGGACGGCGGCCCTGCAGCACGGTAGGAACGCAATTACACTTCATTCATCCGTTCATTCATCGGCGGTAGCCGGAGGAGCCGAAGGCGGAATATGAGGTGGTACGGCAGTGAAAAAGGAAAATAAAAACAAAGAAAAAAACAAAAAAAAAATAAATAAAAAACCGGTAGGTCGAAGGAAGAGAAGAAGCAAGAAGAGTGGGGAAGAAAAAAGAAACGGTGAGCCTGCACGGTAAACCATTACGTAGAAAGGGGCTAAGAAATCATCTACTTTTGACCACAAAAAGCGTAGCACAGGCAATTCCGGAACGTGGACCACCAGGTTTTATTTTTAGAGCTCCGAGCGGGGTTTGGCCATGCCATCGCATCCACCGCACCACACTGGGTCGTTCGAAATGTGTTGGTAACAACGATGCCCAGTCGCTCCGTGCACACTCTATCAGCGTAAGAAGACGTGACCACCGCCGCGGGACGGCGAGGGACACGAGAACCAATTCTTAAAACCCGGAGCAACTCCTCGATCCTTCGTTCATCTCCCCCCGCCGCCGCCACCTCACACGCTCCACTTTTTATTATGCTTTTATTCTAGTCACTCGATGTGGCTATCCATTCCTCAACTACACCAAAACCCGCGCGTGTGTAGATCCGATCTCGATCTGCGTAGGTACTGCACACGTGCACTGGCAGACAGCCTTGTTTGGACTCTCTCTCTCTCTCTATCCTCATAACATCCTCGATACTGACAGATAAGGTAATTGACTCGCAGGTTCTTCAACTCGATACATACGGGCACGCAGTTTCGTGATCGGATTGTGGAATGTTATAACGATCGCCGTGCCGGGTGGGGCAGAAATTCATTCATTCCGTTGCAAATTAGCCGCTACGGATACCGTCTTTATTAGCATCGAATCACGTTACATTCCTCGAAAGATCGCTCTCGAGCAAGTTTTAACCTTCGTTGCTCCTTCGCCGGATCGTATTGGCCTCCCGAATCTCTAGAAGTCGTCAAGATCTCCCGATTTCCCAAAACCCAGCACCCATCTAATTTCGTGATTTCAGGATCCGTTGCGCGTCGGCTTTGGATCGGAGCCTCGGAGGCAGAGGAAGGACGAAGCGGTACCAGGACCTCGGTGCACGGCTATGATCAGCATGGAGCTGCCCTCGCACGCGACGCAGCACGGGGGGCTCCACCTTGGGGACTCGGCGCTGGCGTCGATTCACCCGCACCCTCAGGACTCCCTGGGAATGCACCACCACCATGCCTCAGGCAATGCAACACCCGGAGGTATGAATGAGGACTCCGAGAAAAAACGTATGTTTCTTCTTTCGAATCCATTCTTTTTTTCTAAAAATCACACCGGCTCGCGGTGTAAATGTCTCACGGGTGTGACAAAGTCGGGTGTTGAGATAGGATGCCAATCTCTCAGTCGTGTGCCGGAGCGCCTCTTTTCGCGGTAATTGCTCGCCGAACGCTTCTTGCCAGCATTATTCGCGCGTTTGCGACGGGAGCTGGCATTCCGGTGTAAAAAGACACGAGGCGTCGGAACGCGGCTTTTTCACCGTCGATTAAACCGCCATACACGCCGATACATCGCGCCGATCATCTCGTAATTCAACCGCAGTATTATATACACCCGCCCGTAACCTTATACGATCCATACACGACCAGAAACCGACGATTACCCGGCTACGCTGTAACGCGTTCGTATCGGTACAACCGATTAGCCCGAAGGAGACAGGAAAAGTCGGCAAGACGTGGGCGTAGAAAAATCGAAGGAAACGGGGAGATGAATTCGAAACGGCGCGGGTGAAGCGAAAGCGTTTTACGATGCGGTATTAATTACCGCTTGTCGCTGCTATCGGAGTTTCTCTAATGATCAGCGCGGAGCATGACTGTCCGAGATGCAGGGAGGAGCTGGCGGGAAGATTTCTTTGAACAGAGACACTGCCGTGGTACCGCTGTGGTTCCGATCGCGTTTGTACTATCGAGCGATCGAGTTCGAGCAGGTATATTTTCGATCGGCAGTAACCGACGCTGTTTTCTTGCACTGTACACAAACACTCACGTAATACGGTTCGGGAACAAACGGGCAGCTGTTTCGGCCCGTAGGTGAGCCTCGACTGCCGGGGGCTGATGCGGACGGCGTATTAAGCAAATAACCCAGTAGGTAAGTAAGCGGTAAGTAGGTACGGGGCGAACGAGATGAAAGGAGCCGCGGGGGCCGGGAGCCAGTGACACTGCACGAGTCTGGGTCGTTAAACCTAATGATATCAAGTATTTGACAAAGCGCGTCAGACGGACGATGGACCGGGAAGAGACCGGGGGAATCGAGAGGGTCGAGAGGATCTAGAGGAAGAAGCGTGCGGACCACGCACGAAACGCGCTCCGCCGATCGCCGATGACTCCGGGCCCTGACTTTGCTGTTCCCTCGTTAATACGCTCAATATGTAACTGCCTCCCGGTATCACTGACCCGGGATGAGATGCCGCGCTATCCCGATCGCTCGGACTCGATAAACCTGGCATACAAATGGGACTGTCTCTCCGTAGGATCAATTCGAATGCCTCTATATCACGCCGAATTAACCAGGAGGGTTTTAAGATCGAGGGGCGAGGGGGCGTCGCGTCCTCTTCGTCCTTGTCACGATCGGCTGACGGGAGCGCCGTTTTTCCCCGAACGACAAACCGTCCCATCATCGACGCGTCGGGTTCCACGCGCGATATTTGAATCGTCGAAGCTGCAGGATCGGAGGAATCGTCGGGTGCCGGGAACTCAAACTGGTGCTGGAAAAAATCGAAACTGGAAATATTAGCATACGCGCGGCTGTCAGGGACGTAAACTTAGTTAGGAGGCACGTGCATCGAGGTAAATGATCCGGGTGTTCAGGCTGCGCCGAAGCCGACCGGCAAGATCGCGTGGTAGTGCATGAGTTGATTAATGGCGATGATTGTGGCTCGGGGTACGCTCTGTGTTGTTATTCCCTCTGTTGTGGGTAATTTTTTGACCGGGTGACGTCGCTTAATCCGGCTAATTAAACGGGTTTTAAGACATTTTTTACAACCACGGTTACTTAATCGACTTCCGATCCCAGCTGTACTTTGATCGCGGTGTTATACCTGCGTAAAACCGATTCGTCCTGCTCGACGCTGCGCGGCTAGCGGCGCTTTTTACGTCGTTCAACAGTTTCTAAGCACCTTTTACACACGACTCGGAGTCTCGACAAACGCTCCAAAGTCACTCCGCGCTCAGACTTGAGCCGAAGAATTGTAATAATCGCTCGCTGACTGCAGTGAATCACTCGGTACTCGCGATCGGTTGGCCCACACTGATAGAGGCCAGCCCGGGACGCGAAAACCGCTATTTTACCTTGGATGCTCTTTTTGCACGACTTTTACCCCGCGATATTTTGCGCAACCGTCGCGGCAGGGTTTCGGACATTTTGGTCACGCGATCGGGCGCGTATAATGATCAACTTGTATCAATTTTTCCTACCTCGAGATTGATTTTTTGTTCCCTCCACCCGCGGTGAGACGTCGTGCGCGTGGACGCCGGCGAGTGCGGGGCAACGTTTCACATTCCGACGTGTATATTTTCACCGTGTATTTATATGCGAAGGCACTTCAAGATAGCCTTGCAATTTATGGGGTTAAATAAAGGAAGACTCACGATGCGGCGATAGCAGCTCGCGGTACAAATAGGCTCGGCCGTTCGTGCCTACGGTACACAACCCTGGCAAATAAAGGTATTATCCTGTCCAGCGTCACAATGCACGACGTTGCACCGATTGCGTCGGCCAACCCAGATTCTAATGTACCTCTTTTTTGCTTTACCACAGATGACGGGAGCCACGGGATGAACCAGGACGGTGAGTAAAGCTCGCATCGTTTTTTATTCATATTCTTTCTCCCCAATGTCCAAAAAACTGACCAATCCAGTACCGGGATTTGGACGGACGACGTCCCTCGGACTTGTTGCGACCTCGTATCAGTATAGTGATTTTTTCCGACCCGCCCGAGGCGAGGAGGGAAGACAGTCGACTTAACAAGTGAGGGGTCAAACGATCTCGATCTCTGAAAGTCGGGCGCAGCAGTTCGGACGGTGAAGCGTAATTACCCGGGTTGAAGGGGTGAAGAAGGTGCGGCAGCCCGGGGGGGAGAGCGACGTGGTGCGAGAATGAGCCTCTTTAGAGAGCGAAGGTATCTCGAGCCGGGGTATTTACATTCGGAAATTGTTTACGTCAGGGTCAGAGATGAGAAGTGTCAGGAGCTCGTTCTTCGGTGGTGCGTGCGTGGAGCATCTCCGAAGCGTTATCCTCCCTTGATAATTCTCTGCTGCACGTGGGCCCAGCGTCTGTACGTTTATAAATAAACAGTCAGCCGCGCTGTAAACTGGTTTAACGACAACCCCGGCGATACCGCGCCTCCGGCATCCTCATTTCCGTGATAACTGTCGCGCGTTATCACCGAGATTATCGTTAGCGGACCTGCGTCCTCGTCCTCGTGGTTTTCCCACCCCGGGAAATTCAGCCGCGGATACCAATCGCGATTCGCCCTTCAGGCCCCGATATACCGTTCGCAAAAGGACGCCCGTGACGCCGTACGGATCCGGCGGTACCGCAGGTCCGTTGTGTGGGTGCGGAGTGCGCGCGGACCTACATACTTCCAGTATCGCGCCTCTCCTCGAGGGCATCTCCTATATCCCTGTTCCAATACCTTCCGAACGCCTGATCGTTCGGTAACTGACTCTGGTTCGTCACCCGTTGACCGTCTAGATGATAAAAAATTCACCTCCTCTCCAAGAGTCAACAAGATCGTTGATTTTATTAAAGACATATACCATAATCCGTTAAGATGAAAAACAATCATTTTGTCACAATTTACTCTACTGATCCATGATTCGGTTCACGAAACTTTACTTTCAAATTTAACCATCGCCATAACCAATCATTGAAAATGAATTTATTTTGCGCAGTGCTTTTGATACGTAAAAAAAAACATCCAAAAAAACGGTTCGTTTGACTTTGAGCTTTTCGAGGTCAGTGATATAATTGATCGGGCCGATTTAGCGACTAGGAAACGCGGTCTCAGCTCGCAGGCTGGACTGCACGAGAACAAATTGAACAAGTAAACTACCCATGGAGCCGGAGCAGGTATAGCTGTTATAGGATATGTACAGAGTATAAGTAGCAATATAGTGAGAACACGTATAACTACGCGCATCTGTACGAACGGTTAGGTGTTGGCGTACCAGGTACCTGGGTCCGCTCTTCGCGCTGTCCCAGGGGTGTGGCTCTCTCCTTTGCAACGGTATCATCAACGAACATCGCCTCATGCCTATGTGGATCTAATGCAGAACCGACGCTTTCTGCACGCGGCTGCATCGCAGTCTTTGCACGACTCCCCAGTCTCTGGGCGAAAAGCAAATATCTTCAAATTTGCTCCTCGTACAATACGTCTGTGACGGTTGAAGACGTGTCCGTTGCTTTTTTCCACTCTGGGTCGCAGCGGTTTTTGTCGCTTAAACGCGATGGCGATTAGTCGGAGAAAAGCAGAGACAGGGTACCCCGTTTGCAACTGCCGATTGGCGCTGAGCTGGCGCGTGGGCGTGATTGACGATCGGGTTACGACCGAGCGCCGGTTGTGCCGCGTTATAACATCGGGGAGCGTTAGTTGCCCCACATGGTTCGAGAGAGCCTGTTCTCGAAGCTCGAGGAAAAATGATTCTCGCAAAGCGGGGAAAAATCGACGCTGCGAAAGAACGGAAACCTGATCAGGAGGTGAAAATGACTGAAGGCCGTTGGACGTCGCGAGCGCGTTGACTGGATGTATAGCGGTAAGGTATGCGGGATGACGATAGTAGGTAATACGTGATCATCTACATCGGTATTAACGCGGGATGTCTACCTACCTGTAAAATAATACGCTCGAGTTCTGGTACAACGCACAATTATTATCATACATATTACCGAGAGATGCTTCTTGCGCTCCTCTACCGCAGTTATTCCAGTTATTTCAATTTATTATTTTAATAGATCTCCCGGCTCGCGCCCGTCTCTCAAGATGATCGCATAACGCGCCTTCCTCGGCTTAGATCATCTACACGCGCACGCGGCCTTTGCGGATTAGCAACGATCGAACGCTATTGGCGTTCAAATTGGGCAACAGCCGATTTTCGTCCTTTCGGATCTCGTGGTTCGATCGCCGTCTCGAACATCGCGTCAAAAATAAGCCCATCCATCACTTTCATTCGTTCTTTCTTATTTCAATTTCTTCCCGATGAATCGATTCGGTGGATGATGAGAGAAAAATTTATCACACCTTAATTGCGATCCCTCGCTAACGCCGTCAAATTGAATTTCCACATCGTGCACCGCATGCTCGTATAATGCAGTGAGAGATTGCCGAGGACAGCGTGTATAATCGGTATCCTGTTACGTGTGTATCGTGTACGTGCATGTACGACGGGCGATGGGGGCACGTAAAAAATACCAAAGACTGATAGCAGATCGTAGACAGATAATAATGCAGAGCGGAGCTACTCTAGATGCCGTAGAGAAAGTAGCGGGCAACGAACAGTCGGTGGATGCATAGCAGTGGCCGAGCCAAGGTGCTCGGAACACTGGCGCACAGGACGCGCGCCGTTTGCAGTGCTCGTATTATTCGCCAGGTAAATCGCGAAGCGTCGAGATTGCGGAGAGAAAAGTTGGTTGAAAATCCAGTAACGACCGTCCATCGGTCAACTCAAGCTCTACGGTCATTCGGACGGAGGAGTTTTTAAACTGGACGACCGCTCTACCGCTAGACCGAATAACTGAACAAATTTCTACCGATGGATGAAAATGCGGTTTTTCAGCATCGCGACTCCTTCGATGTAGCGTACAACCAACGACCATAAGTTAATTCCCCGATTGGACACGGTTTCCACTGGCTGACCGGTGCTTGGCCTCCAAGACGACACCTGTTGACAAGGTGTTAATTAAACGGAATCGAACGGCTGCCGAATGGTTAAAATCCTTCATTACAAGGTGGAGGCTTAACGGTCGTTCTTTAGAAACGAAGAATGGGGAAAGGCGGGTGTCGGTAGCTACGCTCCTCGACACGCGCGGCAATTAGCTCGTGAGTAGTGGTTATGGGGACGGCGGCTCGCCGGTCGGCGGGACCGACCCTTGCCCCATAGATTTACCCACCTACGAACTGTAAACCGGCCCACCTCGCCATCTGGAAGCGCGTTCGGAACAGCAGGTTGCGGGACGAATTCCGTTCTCGTGTTCACCTTTTTACACTTCGTCGCGTCATCGTGCAGGGGGGAAAACAAACGTCGGGATGGATGATTTCGAAGATGGCGATAGTCGCGACGCGGGAACTACAAGAAGTCAACGGAGCATGATGTTGAACCCTGTAACAGTGCAGGGATTTCGGAGGGGGGGGGGGGTTTGTTTGCAGTGCAGCCACGTCGACCGAAACAGCAACGGTGCATGACGCCGTTACCGTAACGAGGCTACAAGTTGTAGACCATTCTGCCCCGCAGTGTTCAACCCTTGCACTATGTCGCCATGCATTAAACTGAGCTCAAACGATCGCAGCTACGACCATTCCGTATGCGGTTCCAACGTTACACGCGTTTACGTGGATTAGCCATTCGTGATGTTCGGTTACACTCGAAGATGAAGAGAAATATATTGCAACTTTGGCTATTTGAGTTTTCATGCTCCGTGCAAAGTCATGGTGTCCGGTAAAAAATTGGTAACAAATTCAAGGACATTAAAAATAGAACATTTCCAGGAGACGAGAAAAATTCAAGGACATCTCCAGGACACCGTGAAAGTGCTTTTTCGTTGACTGCAGCTTCGAACATTCTTCGCTGAGTCGTACTTCTCGAACGTATCGCTTCCGATTGAGACAGATATCGGTTTGATGAGAGTTGGGAGAAAGACGAGATGAACGGGAAGAGAGCCCGAGGCAGAAGAGCGGGAGGCGGTCAGAGGGATCAGCTGGGAATAGAAAAAAGGGAAGACCCCCCGGCAGGGGCAAACATAAATTAAGATGGAGGACTGATTACGAGGCGAGGGCAGGCTATCATTACTTATCCAGGGTATCGTGACCGGTCGACCCTGCGCCGGTCCGCAGCAGGCTGCACGGCTTGACGTACGCTGACTCGTGCCCGCGATAATACGATGGTGGGGAAACCGCGAATTACAATTCATCTTCCCTTATTCCTCCACGTATGCATCCGTCGATTCACCCGGCACGATACGCGATCGGCAACGTAACATTGTATCTGGTCGGAAGATCCTTCCGCTAATCTCCAGCCAGACGGGGCAGAAGATCCGATTCTATTCCTGATTTCTTCCCAGTTTTTCTTTCTCCTCGGTACGTGCAATTAGGCGCAATTACGTTCGCCGTTTATAGTGGATATTGCAAACGATATCGTATATTAGATATTATACGTGTGTGTAGGTATGTAACGTGCAACAATCGATCGGCCTGTAACGGCAGGCGGGCGGACGGAGACCATTGCGAAATGAAAGTTGTTGGTTAGTTGGTATCGGTAGCCAGACTGACCTTTTGACCTTCCCTTGCCCGCTCGCAGGGGCGGGATAGGAACCGAGATACAGGCGGGTATTATGCGCCGGTACAATATATGCCTGTATACCCAACCGTAAAGCGGCGATTTAATAACTCGATTTCGAACAATCATATGCCTCGACAATTATTTCAGATCTTATCTGCCATCCACCTGGCCTGCGGGTGAAAGATATAGAAAGGGGAAAAGAGATAGAGCGATGGCATGAGATCTGGCGAAGCGATGAACCTTTCAAATTTTCCTCGAAAAAATATCAAGGGGTCACTAAGGTAAGTGTCCTATTGGCACAGGGTCAATAACTGGGACACTCGACTTACCGGCACTGGTTCCAATGGTTCCAACTGGATCGGTAACGCTCGGTGTACATTCCGCCTACCCTTCGGGGTTGATAGTGTAATGTAATACGCAGTCTTTGGCCCTATTTGCATAACTGCTTTGACTTTTAACGGGGATGACAGCTCGAGTCTGATAGTACGATGTTAGGACTGGTTGTAATCCGGTGCTTCCGCGGTCTGCATGCACGAACCCCGTGCTCATGTACGTCGCTGTTGCACATGCGAGAACTGCGATACGCCCACGCCCTGGATGCTGCGAACTCGAAGACCCCGGACTCGCAGAATCGAGAATCCAGTCCTGCAGCTGTCTCGCTTCTTCGCTACAGAGCGTCATCGTCAAGACCGACGCAAGACACGAACGCCTAATTAACACGTCAAGATGGCGATAGATAACTCGACGATCCGATGGCGAGTCTCTTCTCCCGCTTTAGGGAAAGATTTTTCGATTTCACCTGTTCGCACCGTCGCAAACATTTCGGAACATTTGTAGCTGAGCAGATAAGGAACCGTAGATACAACGCAATATGCGATCACCTTCCTTGATGATGTTGGTACTTCTGGATGACCAGACGATGTCATCCGACGCTTTCCAGTCATTCTAATTTTGCGAAGCTGGCATCTTTCCTCGTCGCAATCCCCATCGCTGATCGTGGTCTGACCAAAAGGGACTCGAGTTCTCTTGTGAGATGAAATATCGACCGATGCATAAAAAAAAAAAAAAAAAAAAACGAAGAAAATCTCAACCAGGCATCGGTTTGAGAGTGTGTACGAAGTCGACAAGGATCGACGGTGGTCATTGTCCTCCTGTGTTTCATGGGTTGGTTAACGGGTTGTATTATAAGCAGAGCTGCCAGTCGCGAGAATTGCCCACCGTCAGACTAGCTGCCTATAAATAATTATAAATAAATTATTATCAAGCTCATGGTGATCAGGAAGTGTAGCCTGCCATCTGAGAGACAACGCGGGCTCGTTGGCTCACTCAAACAAATTACGAAGTAGGCAGTCCTGTGTCGGCCTGGAAGGTGTATGGTGTATGCCCACGTACCTGTATACCTACATAGGTTCAATCCGAGGGCTGCACACGAGTCCGCGCAACTCGGTATGAGACGGTTGTTACTCACTGTAGCACATTATAGTGCAGAGTGTGTATAATATGGTGCGCCAGCGAGGCTCCTGCAGAAATAAAGGAAGGATGAGGATAGCGTAAAAAGGCTGAAGTAAACCGAAGCAATGGAACAAAATGAAGAAGAAGAAGAAGGAGAAGAAGAAGAAGAACAAAAATGACCCAACGAGTCGGAAAAGTTCGAGCACATATGAACACCGGGCAGTGATTGGATCGTGGTGCATTAGTAACCTGTTTGTTGCTCGGCAAAACACCGATCGTTTTATCGTTTTAAGATTTATTCGATTTATAGACCGGTCATAGACGCCTTGCAGCGCTGACTACGCGCTGCACGCCTTTCCACCCAACACCACCTCGTAGAGTGCATTCTCTACAGGGTGTGTCCGGCGAAATTGACTTACCAGGGGATGAGCCGGAGAAAGGAGAAGTGGAACTTTTCGTGAAAAATAAGAATCAGCAGCCACCTGGCAGAACGACCTCGATCGGTAAAGGTCGATCGAGTCCAAAGGGAAACTTCCTGCACTCGGCAAAAAACTCACCAGATACTCATCTTCTCACTCTGGGCGTCAACGTCGGCTCTCGGGTCACTCACACAGACGCCAAAGCGTAGCCGCGGCGTCTTTCCGGGGGGTTCTGGACTCGGGCAGAACACCGGAGCTCATTGTCCACGTTCTACCGGGCCGTTGTTGTCTCCGCACATGCATGGCATGCCGTGCACCTCTACCTGCCGGTAACAATGACGCGTTAGGACCGCCGGCCATTGTCCGGTTGACGTGTTAATCCACGCCCAGTGCCCGGCTAATGCGACCTCCAGCAAAGCCTCGGTTCTACGGCGTAACAGGTGCTCGTCGTGATGAATCGGCCGGGTCAACGATCCTTCAGCCAAATTTTCACCTTCGGCTTGCGTCGATTCACACTGTGGAAAAATTATCGGTACCTGTATTGTTTGTTTCATTATGTACATCGCAGATGAGTTATACGGAACATGCGATCGCATTTTCGTTACAAGGCGCTGACAGATATCATTAGGAACTGCAAATAACGGTCAGCGAACTTCCGGTGATGGACAATTTGAAGGTGATTACGTCAGTCTTGGAAGAAGGAACGAAACCGGTGGAAATATAAAACCTGAGGGACGGAGGTGGGGAATTCTTAGAGCAAAAAAGAAAACCAGATGAAACTAGTAAAGAGTTTGCAAAATAAAACAAAATCTCACTTCCGCCGCAAAATTCCTTCGCGTACGGGGCTTTGTCTTTGCCGTGGATCACGATTTGTTGCAGTGCGGATAGATGATTGTTGCTGTTTGGCAGTGGCTTGAAAATATAATAATTTTATCAAGCGTCGCGTGATCCAGTCGCTTCATACTTGCGGATATAAAGATCATTCGGCATCGCCTGGTGAAAAAATCGAACTCTCGTTAAGAAGCTGAGCGTGCACTGTTTGAAATTAAGGTGGCGGGAAACGAGGGCTAAAGTTGGTACAATGTCTGGATCCGCGGACCTAGGGAGAGGAGAGGAGCCGGTGTGGAGGATCGAAAAGCGATTGACCGGACGTGGATAATGACTGCGGTCTGGTCGCACCGCGGCCGCAACCGCGCTCGCAGTCTGGTGTTCGACGTATGCTGTACAGGTAGCGAACGGCATCGGCATCGGCATCAGCATCAGCATCAGCTACACGTCGCCGACGCCGCTCTCTGCGGGCTGAAATGCCGTTAATACAATACAACCCTGGCGGTGTGCGGTTTTAGGATAACAGGTTGTCACGCAGCAGGCCCCGCAAATAGTTTTCGGAGATAGGTGACAGAGGCTCGAGATGATGCGCAGACTTTGAAATCGCCGTGAAATTTTTAATTTTTTTGGGGTGGGAATTTCAAAAACGGGACGAACGAAACGATTCATATTTGTCTTATATGTGAACTCAAAACTTGGGCATTCGGATTATCGGCGTGATATGAATATAGGCTTAAAAATTTACCTGATTCGTATGAAACTTGGTATCTACTTCGACGTTTTTGAGAACGACGAGATTTTGTATGAAGTCAAAGTTAAAAAAAAAAAAAAATTAAAGCGTCACTGATTCCGAAATTATGAATTCTTACCTCAGATTCGTAGAGAACCAACGATCTCGAACCTCGTGATTTTCAAAGTTGCAGTGAATCGGAATCAGCAAGGAAAAACACATGCTCGAAATGGGTAAATAACTAGCTTCCTTGCGTCAATACGCGCGCTAGAGAAGTTTCACTTTCTTGCACTTTACGATCCAGTGTCACGGTGTTCCTGTTGGTTTTATTTATATCCATGTTCTATCCATTTCAGTCTCTGTATACGTCGTCACATTGATAGGTTTACTTATACCTGCAAATGTTAATTTTTATTTTTATTTCACTTTATCTTCTAGTTTTCAATTTCAGCCTACTCGTACCTTGTTTCTTGAGACAACGGCATGATAAATGAAATTCCATCTGTCGATCCTCGTTTTACGCGCAGCACCTCTGTGCCATTGAGGAAGCTTTCCCGCTTTCCAGCCCAACAAAATTCGTTCCATCCAATCACCGAAATTATAATAAGAACCATCTAATGTCTGATCATCTTTGACGAACCACGCGTTTTTTGCATCGATTATCATTCCGCGACCGCATCACCGCGCTAATTGCAGCACGTATTACGGTATTCCGCGGGCCGGTAGGAAGTGCACAAAGCGGCTCGTGTCGGTCGTCCTGACCGACGGTTAAACGGTTAAAATTGTTCAATTATTATTTAGCTTGAAATAATGATATTACCTGAACCTGCGAGCGGTAGGTAGATACCTGCCCGTGTAAGAGGCGGCATAGCAGCTTGATGCGAACTACTCCCGCCATGCTTCGTTGCGTCCACGCGAACGCTACATTCACAACTTGGAGCTCCCTGAACGCCCGACTGCTACAGTGCAGTTATCTATCCACTCGATTGTCATTATACATTAGCATTACAGGTTATTATCGCCCTTCTTATATACCCCGGTAATAATTCAGATCCAAGGCGTGAAGATTGTAATTGAAACTTGTCGCGCTAAATTTTCACGGATCATTTGCCGATTCTCACCTTATTCTTACAACCAATTGGGGTAAGTTTTTATTTTCGAGTATCGTAGAAAGCCTCGATTTAATCTAACATTCGTAAACCCATCGACTAGCCACCCTGTGAATTATTTATCCTGCAGTTTTAGGCTTATACAAATCTACCTCGAATAGGTTTTCAATTTTTTTCAGCTATTGTCCCGTACTTTAATCGATGAAAATATCAATCCTGCGCAGAAAGATTGTAAACTTCACAGGCAATGTTTGACAAGTACTTGAATGAAATTTTCGGAATTTGTTCATTTTATATGACAATTCCAATGCCGAAAATCTATCCATAGGAATAATTTCGTAAACTGTGTACATTTGACGCATGAAATTGTACGTCTACCGGTTTCAACTAACATCGTCACGACGATGACCGAGGCATACGCGTCTTCCGGTGTCTCGGGATACGACAGACAGCCGAATAGATCGAGAACGTTGTTATTTAGCCGCGTTATAAGCTTATAATTGTTTAGCGAGAAAAGTGACGCCGCTCTGTCCTTGGAGCTCGTACGTTATGTGTAGGTATAGCGGCGTCCGATTTCAAGGTTTGACTTTAGAAAGATCTCAAGGATCGATAACAAGAAACAATGGAAGCTGCGTAGGTATTACACAGCGGCATCGGGCGCTTCAACCGAAGCCCAACATTTATTTACAAACTGGTAGAGAGCTGCGCAGATCCCGCGGTAAACACCCGTAATTACAGCCCTCCTTGTTTCGACTCGTTTCGACGACGACGTTACTCCTATTACTACTCGGAAGAACTCTGCTCGCGGAATTCAGTACCAAATGTAATGTAGAATGTAATAAATAAGCGAATAATCACAGGCACGGAAAAGCTGTATGTTATAGTCGTATATTGCATTCTTCTTGTAGGAATGCTACATTTATTTTTTCATTATTTTCGAGGGAACTGAAAAGAGAGTTGCAATTTTGGTAACAGTACATTATGTAACAAGGGGGTAATCTACTTTTATTTCTGTATGGTTTGTAAAAGATTTTATTTCCGACTCAACTCTGGCCACATTATTCAAGAACATTTTGGAATTTTTTCATTGAAATTAATAAGAAAATAGCCGCGTGGCGCATATCCTGACATCACGGTTCAAAAAATTTCGAGTTATAAACACCTTTTCGAATTGGAGGTCGTATTCCGTGGGGCTGAACTTCAAAAATCTAGCCACATAGATAAACAAGTTTTAAAGACTGTGTCAAAATGTCAAATCAAACGGATAAAAATTGATTTAATTTCGATGAAAAAATTCTAAAGTGTTCTTCAAACTATAAATAATATATCCCTCAAATTCAAATTGCTCCGAGTGTTTTCATTTGATTAAAAAAACAAAAAGTCTTAAAAATAGGTACGATTTTGGACCCTCCAAGCTGTACATACCCCTCCGTCTTAACATCACGGTTGAGCCGGGAATAAAAATTATACCCGATACGTTCATCGTGGTTGAAAGTAGCGACGGGGCGGTGGCAAAAGCTGCCGTAGGCAATGCCGACGGGTAAAAAGGTGGGTGAAGATACCGCAAGGTGAAAAGTGCAGGAAGAAGCTGAACGAGCCGAGATAAGCCGACGACAGTTTTGCTTCCTACACTTAGGCGGGCAGGCGGGAATAATCCGGAGGCGGAGGCGGAGGATCTTGAGATGCGCAAAGGATAGCGGTCCGTATCGAAAATCGAGATCGGTAAAAGTGGTCCGGCGAGGCCGACGCGATTTCTATCTCGGGCTCTCGGTGCCGGTCCGGTCCGGGTCCCGGAGGATGATTCCCGATCGTCCGTATCCCGGTAATCATTTTACAACCTCCGGTGTAATCTTCCCCCCTCGCCCCGCGTCTAATAAGGAGGCCAACTCGAGTCCTACAGGTATATTCACGACTCCTCGCCTATTCACCATCGGCACACGGACGCCTCGACGGACTCCCGATCCTCCTCGGGAATATCAATGCTATTTTACTGCCGGTACTACGGCTTGCTCCTCGGGCAAACGGGCCCAAGTGAATAGCCCATCTTATGCCCCATCGATCCTCGTCTCATGCTAACAGGTGGTCAGCCCCACGCCGGCGAGATCCTCGGAAAAACGTTCCTTGCTAATCAAACAACGGATTCGTTTCTCAATTTTTCTTTTAATTTTCGTACATTCTTTTCACTTGCTTTCGGTTCGCTGAATTTTCTCGAGCGACATTTTTTAATCGAGGTGAAAGTAACGCGCAACGGAGCTTGTTCTTCGCGATTTATAATTCGTAACAACACGGTCGAGTTTTAAATAAATTATTGTACGAAATGTTGAAAAATTATTAGTTGAATATAAGAATTATGTGGTCAGCAGGTACGGGCCGAACGGGTGTTTATTATCAAGACGTTTTCACTGATTTACGTGTTTTATTTTTGACTGATCGGTGAAGCGAATTGTGAAACAAAATTTGCAATACTATTTATCCCATCCCATCGTCATCGTTTATACATTTTTCTGTACTTCAAACTTGTTTCGATTTCCTAAAACTTAAAATCCCACGATTCGTCAATGAATCGAAGTAGGCAAACTGCACAACCATCTGCAAGATGACTCGTAGGCATAAACCGCGTCAGATAGGTAAGGTCAACGTCTTTCGGCGAAAGGGGCGGCCGATCGAAGGCGGTAATTGCGACGCGGAGAACGAGGTGAAAACTGAATGGGAATATTATAACAGCCGTGCTGTACAAACTGCGGAGTGAGTGATTACTGTCAGGCTCGCCTCGGGGCCGCTGTCTTCACTCGTTTAGCGCAAGGGCGATGATCACCCGTCGAAAAAGATCTCACGCTGCGTCGCGACGCCCACAATGAGACGATCATTGCCCCCCCTTCGTACCCCTCGTCTTATTCTTCTTCTACTAGAGCAATCGACCAAGTCCCTGCCCGGTTCTGCGGTTACAGTCTATTGCCTCGTCGTCGCGACCATGGGAACTCCTTCGCGGAACACTTCCGTGTTGATTAGCTGCCCGATATCCTCCTCCTCCTCCTCCTCTTCCTCGTCCTCCTCCTTCTCATCTCGACTCATCTTCGCTCCTCTTCCCTTCTCCTCCCTTCTCTTCCCGCTCCCCCTGGGAGCCGGCATATCCATCCCGCAGGCGGTGGTACTTCGAGCTGTGGTTACGAGTCGACGGAAAAAGTGCGTATTCGATTCCGTGGGACTCTTCCTTCTCGTTCGAAGGCACGGACCGACCTCGGTCCAAGTTTTTGTCGCAAGCTGAAGGGACTAGAACTTTTCAGAAAGAAGATATACTCGCTGGGTGGGTCGAGCGTTATTCCAATTTTTTATAACTCGAGAGTTGACCTTACAGGTTTTTCGAAAATACATTTGTCCGCGGATCTTGACCTTCCGAGATTGTATTCGCATCACAATTATTCCCTCGGTATAGTGTTGGACTAAAAAGTAAATAGAAAAAAAGTGAATTTTTCCACTACCAATTTTTACAATCAGGTAAATAAAACGCAGGCGATATTCCAACCCTCCAAATTTTTAAGACGAAAACTTGTCAAAGGAGAAACGAAGAGGATCAAGATATACGACAAATCGTTTAGTCCGATCTGACGTAGAATTGCAGTGAAAATAATGAAACGATTGCGGGGTATAAGGACTACGACGATCGCTCGGCCATCGTCGTTGGGTTTATAATTTTCCGTTTTGTAAACAATAATTTATCCATAAAATTAGCATAAACGGTCCGCTTAGCACCTTCGACGATGCGAGCAAGCGGAAAGATTTCTTTCGCGGTTGACTGGCTCCGGTTGGATAAATTAACTCGGCGTCCGTCGAGTCCGAGCAGCAGCCCTGATCCTGCAAGTCCCGGTCTTGTCTTCCGCAGCGTCTCGATCTCGTCCTATTCGATCCGTCAGTCAGTCGGTTAGTCGACCGCCAATCCGCACGCTGCGAATTACCGATCTCGACTCGCGATTATATTCTGGGTGTAATCGCACCTTCGGCTGTCGAAAGGTATGAAAGTTCCCGTTGAAAGGGAAAAATCCGGAATCGATTCGGGCGGCCTTCTTGTTCCGCGAAGGATGCATTCCGGGCGCTACTCAGGGCCGAGGATATCATCGGCGTCCTTGCCCCGGGGTAAACGGGGGAACCCGGGAGGACCATTGACCTCCGCAAGCCACTCGGTCGGAGCTCGCCGAGAAAGGTTCCAGCTCTTCTTCCTGGGCGATCGAGCGGCCAACGCCCGCGACAGGTGTCCACGACCGGCGCCACGAACCGCGCTTCGCTCCTCTTCGGGTCTTGACCCAGGTCAGGCGGACGCTTGATCCTTCTCGGCTTTCCCTTTTCAGGAAGGACTTTATATATTTTTTTTCGCTTTTTCCTCACCCCTGGTACAATTTTTGAAGAGTGATTTGGTTTAGGATATGGTCGCGGTACCTAGACATTAGGTTTCAGATTAAATGGTAGATGTTGAAATTATAGGAAAAGCTATACCTGCCTATGCTTGAAAAGTCATGGGAATAACAATCGTTGACTAAAAGTTTGTGGGATGCAGTAATCACGAATTGCCTGCACCGACTTTCGACGGGGGGAAAAAAAGGAGCAGTTAAAACTTCCAACAGCAATGTTTTCACAACCGACTTGGGGAATCAAATTAGATACCGCGGTCACTTATGGAAGCGATATAATAGTATATAATACATTAGCGAGGAGAAAATCCGTAAAGTGAGAAGGACGAAAGAATAAAAGGAAAAAAAAAGAAAAAAATGAAGCGATAGCCTTCGACGGAGAATAATTGCGATGTGTAAGACGCCGCGTTAAACGTTGCACGTATAATACTCGGAGACAAATAGCGTCGGGGAAATCGATTAACGTGCTGGTGATTAGCTGTAGAAACGGTAGGATCTGTGACAAGAAACATCGGCAGGCCGCGGAATAGTGTCCTCGAGGAATGGCGATTAGCAATGAAATACACGCGCGAATATATAGGCGAGATAACCGTAACGCGGTTAGATAGACGATAGAGGAGATCGTGAGGCGGAAAAACAGTAAAACCTTAATGACGGTGTATTCGGTCGGATCTCCAGGCTGCATTGAGTCACTCGCACAAACGCGCTTATTGTGTCTACCGCGATGGTGGGCAGTATTATTATTAGCGATATCGCCCGCGGCGAGTCGAGCTTGCAACGGGAATCGGCCGAACGAAACAAGCCGTGGTTCTGGATCCCCTGCAGTAGATACGCCCGCCCCTGATCCGCCCGGCTAACCTCACGCCGGATCACTTCACTCCGCATCCCTGCGTTCGGTTTGTCCAATCGCACTTCTTCCTTTTACATATAACCTGTTTTTTCAAGGTGTTGCTCGAAAAATTTGTGACAAATGTTGAAAAAAAGATTGTCGCAAAATCTGGATGAGGTAGGAAAATATTCAGAGGTCTCTACCAATTAATGTTACATTTTTTTATTATATTTGTGCGTACACCTTACGGACTTGTATGTATATATAAGTTTATTTTTCTCGCATCGTGGTCCAAGGAGTATCGCATCACCTTAATATGTCCCTGTTTTGTTTTTAGTACTGATTTTTATGAACAATCATTAATTGGATCGCAAATAAGTCCGTACAGTGTAGACATAGAAATAAATGAATAATATTTCAAATTAAAATTGGTAGCGACATTTAAATATTTTCCTATCTCACCCATGTTTTACGACAGTTATTCCTTTCAGTATTTGTCACAAGTTTGTGAAGTGGCACCTTAAAACAAACGAGTTAAAAATGAACTACCCTACGGGACATGCAAATCCGTGAAGATCGAGCTTTTTCTGCCTGAATCTGTTTGTTTTATACACGCCGATCCTTTCGAGCGATTGAAACGCGGCGATAAAAAGCTAAACGATTCGTATAGGAAAGGATTGACAAGTCTTCGCGATAGCTTTTATAAATTCGCAGATCCATCCGATCGCCGTGCAGGATTCCCGGCGCGATTGCTAATGACTTTATATGCATCCGACAGAGAAGATGGATTGCGCAGTAATTTTCCGCCTTATTCCTCGCTCGTTTATATTCGAAGGTAGATAACCGCGACGGCGCGAATGAATTCAGCTGGTTAGCCGAAGACGGCGTTTAGCATGTTTTGTGCGGTCGTAACTCGCGGAAGCTTGACTAGAACGAAGAGGAGGGAATCCAGGATCCCGACTCGTCTCGAAATCGCGAGTCTTTCCCGTCGTCCTCCTTCCGGATGAACTCGAATCGCACTTTTCCGGCACAAGCCAACGTCGTTCGAAAGTTCCGCAGGCAATTATTCAAGGGGTTCGGACTCCGGAGTATACTCAACAAAAAATAGGCGCGCGCAGCCGCGGCTGGAGAAATGAAACGCAACGTCGCGTCGTTCGGTACCGTAAAACGGCATGAAACGTATGTAGATATGTAGCCCGAGTTCTAACAAGCCACCGGACCGCCGCTGCGGCTCCAGGACCGTTGCTCGTTGCGATCCCCTTCCTTCCTCTCGGAATCCGGTGCCTCGCGTTCGCCGTATACTTACCCAGGTAATACCTACACTGCGCCCGTGCACGCGACCCACATTTTACACCCGTATCTCCATGTTACACACGCGGTCGTTCCGTCATTGTGTGTCCGTCCACATAATATTATAAGCCTTCAAGCGCGAGTCGGACTCGCGGTCCGAACAGCGATGCGGAATTCGTAGGATATCCGAAATTAGTCTTCGAATTTGTCTTTTCCTCGATGCCTGTTTGAAAAATTGAAAAAAAAGAAAAAACCCCGCGAACGCTGCACCAAGTTTTCCTTTTTCTAACGATCAAACTGGGGGGAATATATTTGCATGGCGTATCCTTTTAAGGATCGCGGTAATCACGCGCCGCGAAACCGCGCCGCGTGTCGACATGTCGGCTAACGCGAGTGAAACGCAGGCGGTTTTCGAACGGCCGAGGATTTCGTTGGTCTGCGACGATAATGTGCGAGAACCCGAGGCAGGCCTGTCTCGCACGTAGGAACCTCCTGTGCTCTCGCGCACTGCACCACCGGAAGTGTGATCACCCAGTGGAACCTGGAATTCATCCGGCGCAGGGGAAAACGAAACGCGGGCCACTCTTCTGGGCGAGTGCAATTTTTTTTTCCCAAGTATAGAACGTTTTGGTTACACTTACGACCAGAGTTGTGGAAAGTTAATCCTGCTTGGATCATTGAATTATAGCCCGAGTCGAGATTTAGACCCTCGTGTAGACCTGCAAGTCCTACGTTTGGTTGAACCTAGTACGACCTGTGGAAGACTAACTTTGTATCGAAAAGAGAATCCATTGTAGACCCAAGCTTGGCTGATATTTCCATTTGTTCCACATTTAGGTTTAGAGTAGAATATCTTTAAAAGCTCTACAGGTCATCTCTAGACTCAGGACTTCTACGGGTCCTCTGTATCCTCTATATCCTCATGGCCTCTACGAGAGATGAAAAGCGACTAAACGGCGAGTTTTCTAGTTCGAATCGACGGTATAAGCTTCTCCTCGGCTTTACTCCGAGTGCAAGCTCTCTCCAGGTGAATTTGGCGTGAAAATTATTGAACAATAGAGAGAATAAGGGAAAAGGAAGCGAGTAAAGGATTTCCCGGAATGTAACTCAGTACGAATCCCCGACAAGGATCTTCGGAGCAGGTGCAGCACTCGTGAGCCGGTAATTTCCGTAAATACGCTCGGCGAAAACCTCACTCAGAGTAGTCGGCCTCTATTCATCCAATTCCCGGTGAAGAAACTTTAATAGTCTTGCCTATATCGCCGTATTGCTTCGTCAAAGGATTCCGCCGAACAGGCTCAGCTTTCCTTCCGCAGCTATTCCTCGACCAAGGACGAATATCGACCACCCCTGACGAGATTTTCGAAACTGGAATTGGGTAAAGAGCTCCCGAGCTTTCCTGAGCCTTCCGTCTCTCTTGGTTGTTCGACTTGGAGATGATTTAACAGAATTAAAATTAAGGCTAATTTTATGATTTCTGCGGGTTACGAGAGCCTCGAAGTTGTACGAAAGGTACAGTCAGGCCAAATCGAAGCAAACACGATGACAGCGTGCCGTTCCATTATGGAATTCCCTCGTTCGCTCTAGCGATGGCCACTAAGCTAAAAATAATCGAAGACGACTTGATTGAATCGGTAAAAGTCAACCGATTAATCGCTTATTTCGAATTTTTTTTGAAAAGGTGTACAATGAAACCAAAATTTTGTAAATTTCAGAATGCAGTCTCAATAGCGGAAGAGTTGTTGATAATTTAAAGTTTCGTTCAAGATATTTTTCAATACGAGGTGAAAATATTCATTCATCTTTCACTTGTTATATCAAATAGGTACTTAGTAAGTAGGACAATGATAATAATTGAAATTTTTACCCCATAAATTGATATCGTATCGCGTCGTTCATGGGAGTAAAAATGAAAAACCGATTGTGAGGAAAATGAATCGATTGTACTCGATTAATCGGGAAAAGATGATCGATTCAATCGCTTGTTTTTTGTAATTTCCATCTTCCTTCCATTTTCGCCGCAGGCCTCGTCCGATTCTCGAGTCAGCTTTAGCCGCAGGTTGACGCGGTGGGATCGGGAGGAGCGCGACGTGGGAGCGTCCTTGTGTTTGCTCCCGCGGCCCCCATTGTCCGTTGTGTCCCCCTTGACTTACTGGCTGAAACGCGAGCCTCCGCAACGCTCATCGAGGATGCTTTAAACTCCGCGATTCTATAACACACATAGCGCAGGTGCGCGGTGAAAGTGTAGCGCCTCGCCTCGCCTCGGCGAAGTCGAAGTCGAACCTTCGACCCCCGGAGCCCGAGGGTGTCGGATAAAAAACGAAATTAGCCCCGACGCGCCGCGGCCGGCGTGAGAATAGCGAACCGGCTCCGGTACCTAATGGCTCCACGGCTATGGTTTTTCACCGAAGGTGCGAAAACGCGAAGACGACCCGCTCTGGGAACGAAGTCCGCGTCCTTGACCGGCTCTATCGTGCGACCGATCTCCGAGAGCCGCAATGCCATACGGATCGCGGCTCTCTCTCGGATTTCTGGCGGCGAGCCCTGAGTACCTAGGCCCGTTTTTTGCCCTCCGAGTCGCCCCGCAGGACGAGTCCTGGATTCGAGGCAATTACGCCCGCAACCGCGGTCCGCTTTCATGGGTTTCAACTCCACTCAACTCGCGCCTCGTTATTAGATTAGACCAGGGCTCCCGGTAATTCGGATCCCGCGATCGACGCGAGCCAGATCGGCCCGCTCCTTTCATCTACCGTGACAGAAATTTGAATTTTACTCCCTACGCCGTTCCTGGAAACGTTCTCTAGCGGCGTTAATGTTCCTACCGCTTTGCTCGTTTTTTTTTTTTTCTCTATTCTCCCGTCGCAACACAAAGCCGACCGGTTAACCCGTGTGCGCTGAACTCCCTGCACAATGCCATTCTGGAATTGATCCAGATGCGGTCTCGCCTGTGAATCGTTGAACCTCCCTGGAACGAGCAAGAGAGAAGATGAAGGAATGAAAAAATAAAAATTGCCTTGATAAAAAAATGAGAACGACTGGGAACAACGCTCGACTGAGAATCTCTGGCGGCGGCGCGTAGTTAAAATAGTGGGAGTCAAAGGGGGAGGTAGTGCAGCGTTCCTCCTCGGTTTCCTCGGAAGGCTCCGAAGCGGAGGGTGCAAAGGTACGGTGTACGGTGTGCACGGCGGGCGGGAGCGTGCTGAGACAATGGAACATTAAGCCGCAGCGCGGTTCTCTAGACAGGAAATTACAGGGATCACGGGAGATTGACAGAAAAACGGTCGAAGCGCTCGGTCGCCGCAACGAGGACCAAACTTCCAACGGCGGCACCCCGGCGCTCGGTCGCCCGAACTTTCCTCCTCCGCAATCCGAAAATTAGATAACCGATTCTCACGGGGAGAGCCGGCGACTTCCGGCCGACTCGGCATCGCCGCGGGTCGGCGCATCCGCTGCGAGCTTGTAAAATCGCGTCCCAGGGCGAGGCGTGCTGCAGCTTTTTAACCGAGAGCCGTGCAGTCGGGATGATTTATCGGCGTGGATCTCGAGGATCCCGAGCCTCGTGCCTTGGCTTTTTCACTCCCGCGTAGACGAGTTTCGTTTTCATCGCGGGTTACGAGAGCTGCGGGTGAAAACAAACCAGACAGGCGGCCGGAAAGTGCGAAAGAAAGCGACGAGTGTAATATGCATGGCGGGAGGAGTATAATATTCATCGGCGCGTAGCTCGATTGCGTACCCGCAACGTCGATGGCAATTATCATTAAAATCGCGTTAATTAATCCTCGTCCTCGAAACTCTGGGGAAAGTTTATTTTGGCCGCTGTGCCGGCGGACGCGGCCGACGATGACGATGACGATCGAGACACACGACTTCTGTCTGTATTTTGACGAGCCTTGAGGGAGAGGCGCGCCCGGGAGTTTATCATCGGCGTCTGACGACGAGGCCTCGGTCGACCACAAAGGCAGGTTAGGCTCGACCGAAAGCGTGAGTTTGTACGTACAGAACGAGTCGGTGTGAGCGTTAACGCACGCCCGTGATTCACAGACACGCGTATCCTACCTGCGGTAATTGCCTCGATGGCAGAAGCCGGCAGGAAACGATTTGCGAGGCCGGCTGCGAGTCGCTCTGTCCCGGCATCCAGCGGAGCTGCCGCGATGCTATTCCGACCGAATGACTCACCCCGGTGATCCGGTCGTCTCGCTGACATGACGTCAGGCGGTCCGTCCGAAATTAAAATTGTCCGATTTTACCACGCGGCTTATACCTGCGCGCCGATACGCTCGTCCGCAAGGATTTCGACAACGAGTCGCGAGCTTTTGCGGTCGGCGCCGCGCTCTTGCGGTCTGACGGTGAGCTTGCGGATCAACGGAAGCTGCCGAACTCGATTTCAAAGCTGGGGGTGCCGCTCTGCGCGTACCGCACACTCGCCCGACCTCGAGGAACCCAATTATCGGTATCCGCCCAACCGCAAGACTCCGCTAAAGAGTGCCAAAGTGCCCGATGAGGGACGCGCGCTTTTCGCTCCCGGTCACTTATCGCCGCTGGATTCGTGCGGCCGCTTCGCGCGTGCAGTTTTTGATCCTGGTCCTGGTCCCCGCGGCCTCGCTCGGAGTGAAAGAGACACCGCACGAAGCTGATCGGATTCCGTGCTCCCTAAGGACAACGCGCGTATTCGCGGCTTGCGACGAAAGCTCGTGTAATTCAGCGAGGAATGTCTCGACAAAACTCATAACTCGGGTACCTGCCTACCGCACGCTGGGGAGTTGCTCGGTGTTTTGTAACGCCTGTGTGTGTGTCGAGCGCGGGAGTTGCGTAATGCGGCATGCGTTGCCTTAGCGCTCAGGGAGAGGTTTCGACTGATAGTAATGCTAATGCGGCGAACGCTGTACTACACAACGAGATAATCACCGCCTTACCTAATGCACTTTCTGCTGCGCTGCTCTGCGCCAAGAACGGCTTCGACTCGAGCTATGCGTATAAGAGACTGCGATGTTGTGCCCACCGCATGCCGTGCACCATTCAACATTCAACGACTGCATCTCGACGTCGCTTCGACTCCTTATAAAGACACTTCGCCTCGTTCCGTTGCCGCGTTATGATTTTCATTCTCTCATTCTCTACGCTATTCAGCTCTTTTTATCCTACCTCTCTTCCGGTGATCATTCGCTAAATTGTTCCGCGCGTATCTGGGCAAAAAAAATTGAGACCACTTCCAACGTTTACGCACTTCTCCTTTCCGTTAACGCGTCTTGCGCTTCAGTCACGAAAAGTAGAAGCCTGCAGCGGAGTTGGTATTGCGGCGAAACTATTAACTCTGCAGAGTTACCGTAAGCTTCGCGGCTTCCGGCATATTTATAAACTTGGCTTGCATCGGTACTCTTTGAGCCGATTCGAGGCTTCTTGATTATTTTCCGACCGTACAAACTATGACAATTGTTGCCAGAAGCATGATTTCGTTGCTGTTATTTTCTCGTTGAATGCAAAATCCGCAAACCATGTATTGACGAAAATTCAAACTAAGCTTCTATGGTCCAGATTCGTTGCGTGGGCGATAAAATTTGCAGCAATGGCGGCAGGTTCATGATAATCGGGTGAATTTTTGTTGGTACAAGAGTGAGAGTGCCTCGTGACTCGGGTAACGAGAATCTACGTTTCCGACAAAGTCGGACAATATCCACGGTACACGGCTGCTTCTACTTTTGACGAATATCTGCTGCCACCTAACGCCACACGACGGAAGTGCCTCGGGATCTCCCGTCTCTCTCGCTCGCTCTCCCGCTCTCCTTCTCCCTCTTCCTCTCTTCTCTCTTTCTCTCCCGATGCCTCGTTCATTGAGCAAGGATGTCAACCGCTACGTCTTTCGAACTGGTACTGTAATACCGCACACATGACCGTTTAACGCGTTATAGTTCCCTTCGGCTCTCGCACGATATCGCTAACGCAATTTATTGTTATACGAGTTCTCGTTAATTTATTGACCGGACAAATACGACAGAGAGAGAGAGAGAGAGAAGGAAGAAAGAATAACAAAAAAAATAAAACAGAAACAAACATTAATGATAATTAATATAACTTAAGGAAACAGAAATAGAGAAATATTCACACTCGCATAAATCTTCCAGTCGTTTATGACACACGCTTTATTGCTTCTTTATTTGTCTGGCCTCGGGTAATCATTCGCCATCCACCGTCTCTACACACACAGACGACCAGAATGACCGTCTCGGTGTTTCCTGTTATTCATATATTCATGGGGGGAAATTTCAGTGCGGTAAGATTTAAACGAAGAGTCCGGCTCGACGAATTTTTTACGCTACCGCACATAAAAATATTTCTACAAAAAATTTGCCACTCTTTTCTCGCCTGCGATTATAACATGTAACCCGCGCAAACCGATCGGCCGATCAGCGGAACGGGATTCTGCATAATTGCTCGGACGAGATTTTTTTTTGCGGGGGAGAGGGGACTCGAAGGGATCAAATTGGAGAGTCGAAAACGTGCGGAGGGACGCGAGGCGATTAGACTGAATCAAGCGGTTAAGCCAACGGCGGGATTATAACGGCTACCGCCGGGTGCGGTGTAATCAAAAATTTGGGGCAATAAATCTCCACGGAATTGAGAGCGGGGCTCAGAACCAGCCCGCAGTTTCGCCCCCGTGTAATCCGGTGAAAATCGGCGCTCGACGACGCTTAATAATAATTCGACGATATAATAACAGTCCTTGAACGCGTTTACGCGTGCGCCACTTCTGGTCCTTCCTCAGCCTTCGCGATCACTGGCCCGATCTGTATTAACGTATAAAATCGTTGTATACGATCGTTGTTCGCTCGAGTTCGCGCCTGGGTTTCGGCTCAGTTGTCGGCCGTCCTGTAGGGGTGGCTGCCGAGAGTGAGAGGGTGGGAGGGAGGGACAGGGCTTGGTGCGGCCGGGGGTGGCAGATTGATCCGTCACGGAAGGCGAGCACAATCACCCCCATTAGACATTATGTGTTTCCCGGTCACATCGAAATCCAAGAGCACCGTACCCACCCCCCAACCCTCGTGCCGCCGCCCGTTTGGGCTCACCGAAATGCATTTTCGCATCGCCCTGCGGATGGAATCCGTCTATACAACCGCGCTTTGTACGACCTATTCCTGCACTGTGTCATAGAAAACTGTATTGGGGAGATATACGCGAATGTGGTGGGTACCTGGGATGAAATATGAATAGAAAGACAAGAGTGAATCAAAGGTGGTCTCTGATGGTCTTTTTTATTTACTCGAAAGGCATACCGACGATAAGAGGGATCTCACTTTGCTACTCTTGCGAGAGATTATGGCGAAATAGTTTCAAACTGTATCGCGATTACAGTAAAACGTGGCTCAATTAACTTACACAGTATAGAATGACTGTTATTCCTGTCAATACTAAAATTTCTAATACTTACAGCAACGATCTCTCTACGTCAAATTTACTATTGCAAAAGTCGTGTCAAAATATGTCACGAGTGACTGTATCGAAAAATACCTACCTACTAGATTATCTGCTTACAGTCGCAAAACTGAAAATTGTCGATCGTTACTCGCTGAATGAAGAATTTGTTTATATTTTTCGCTGCAGGCAAACCACATGCTGTTATAGAAAAAAAGGTGGCTTAAAATAGTCCGTTTATGAACTTGAGAAGTGCATCGGTTGAGCTGCAGAGCATTTTTTCACACAAGCTGTTTTTGAAAACGCGACATAACGGCATTTGTATCCCGTGATACGTGCAGCAGAGCTATATAAAGCAATGCTGCACCTACGTGCGTTGCAACGCCACTCGCGCGATAATTCATTTTTGATAAATATTGTCCCGCACCGAAACGAGGTGCAATGTGTCACTCTTCGCGGTCCATGAGTCCGGGCTCGTTTAAAAAGCTCCCAGGAAACGAGAAGCACGCATCCGACGCTGAGCATACATGCGTACACATGTACAGGGTGGGCTTGAATAAAAAAAAATAGGTAACGACTCGAAACGTGAATAAAATCCAAACGTATTGAACGATTTTCGAAAACCTATTTTTGTTTTCTCGAAAACTGATACTGACAAAAATTAGCATTAAAGAATGTTCAATTCAATTTCCTTCTGAAATTGTGATTCGAAGATTAATTCCGGCATATTGTAAATTCTCAGAAATTTTATTCACATAACGTGAAACGTTTCTTGTAAAATTAGAATCAAAACCCACGCTTCAAAGTTAAATTTCCGTTTTCAGGACATTCTCCAGAAAGTCGACTGTATGATGTCGAGAAGTTCACCAAAATTGATTCGGTCAACGACCAACCACCAGGCAGTTATAACGAACATTTTAGAATTTTCAAGATGGTGTTGCGACTGACTTTGTTGATATTTGCGAATTACCTAGAGCGTCACATTTTCAGTTGCGGGATAGAATTCTTCACACACTCGTGGAAGTTGAGGTCACATGGCTTGTTCTCTTACCCTTCAATGCACGAGATATTGCATCATGGCGAAGAAGAATTCTGGCAATCGTATTGCAGTTAGTAACATTATCGTAAGGTTCATGCTGAGGAAAAACCGTTAATTCGGTATTTTCGAATTGTTTGAAATTCGGTAAACCGTAAAAAGAGGAAACACGTTGGTAATATGAATTATCGGAAAACTTTGAAATATTAAGAATCAACGAAATAAATAAAAGGCACAGTGTTGTATATATTTTTTTTTTTTTTTGTAATCAATTAAACTAAAATAAATTATTCCTTAAATCGTAATTTAAGATCGACTTTTTACAAAACCGGGTTTCGAAGAGCATCTATCCCAGCAGCGAATAAAGATATTTCGGATATTAAAACGCGACATGAAAGATCCATTCTTCCAGACTTGAGGAAAAGAAAGTTTTCGAAAATCGGGCAACGCGTTCGCTTTTTATTCACGTTTCAAATCGTTCCCGTCCTTTTTCTGGCCACCCTGTATTCACCCACACATCGGGCATACGGGGACGGTGTTGCAACTCAGAGCCGCGTAGGGTGTAGGAGGGGGAGGAACGAGGTTGAAACTACCGAAATGAGTGATCGGAGAGTCACGTGTGCGGGCCGATGCAGCTCTTTGATTTCTCCTCCGGCTCCCGCGAGCCGTCGACACGGGTCTCTGGGTTCGGTTCCTCGACTCGTCCTCCTCCTCGGGACCGCGAGGTGCCCGTCGATCCCGATGCCGCGTAGCGCCGAGCCACCCACGACGCCCGGCGTCGCTCGAGGCTCGTTTGTCACGCGACAAATAGCTCCTCAGCCTCCGCCTCTTCTTGTTCTTCGCCGGCTCTTATTCCAACCGTCACCTCCTTACCCAGAATACATTACCGGCGTCGCGTAGGCCTCGCGATGTTCGATTTCCGCGATTTCTCGCCGCGACGCCGGTCTCCTCGGCCCCCCGACGCACGCAACGACAACGATATGGATAAATAAGGAGGATTTTTCTCGCCCGTCGTCGTCGACGTCGACGGCGGCAGCGGCGGTGGCGGACCACCGGTTATTATACGCCGCGTCACGGCGATGATGTATCCATCCTGGTTCAGATTGTCTCTCTCTCCGCGAGATGAAACCACCGAGCGTGAAATATGTACCGCACCCCGGGCGCGCTGGAATCTCGAAGGACCTTCGCTCCTTCCATCCTTCCTTCCTTCCTTCCTTCCTTCCGTCCGTCCTTCCTTATTTTCGAGATTACATCGCCACCTTCAAGACCGACGCGACATACTAAAACAATGCGACGTTACACGAGTCTATAATTCCCATGTCTTGTCAAGCTTCCGAACCGTCATTACTAAAAAATCGCCAGAATTCTCTTCGCCGTTTTCACGATTGATCGAGGTCGGCCCGAGCGAAAAACCCGCACAAAGAGAGTCCGATCCGTTTTCTCCTTCACCCCGTCACCGCTTCTCTCTCTCTCTCTCTCGGAGGCATTCAGTTCGAGGCGAAGAGTGCAGCTAGTGCGGAGCGGATTTTTAAAAGGCTCCGGCACACACAAGCACACACCGAGCCCCCCTGACTCTTCGGGGAAACTCAATGAAACTTTCACGTCGCCGCAAGACGTTAAAGGGGGTATTTTTGGACGACGAAGCAACTATTTCCATATATATGGGCACGGTGACGGGGCATAGATCATAAGCAGCACCCCCTTCAGCCACGCGCCGGCACGTGCCGCAGCAGCCGCGCGGCGAGTCGCGGCGCGGCGCGGCCAAAACGAGCCGGCGACACCGCAGCGACAATCCACTCGAGCCAGCCAACCCTTAATACCCTAGCATCGCCGGAATACAGGGGTTGTTACTATACTTACGCGTTGTTTTTACGGGGGGAAAAGTCGATAACCTCGAGCCAGCGATCCTTCAATTATTCCGTCATCCATGCCGAAAAGAATATTTTATCCAACCGCAGAGGAAGACTCGTCATTCAAACGGAGAAACGTCGTTGAATCGTAACGTCATCGGCGTTCATTCATTCCGGTTACGCGATTTACCCGCTCACCGACATTTGACTCGGCGATCCGAAGGGCATGGAATCTGAGTGAAATCAAAACAAACTTTGAGCCTCGGGAGTAAGAGGATTTGAGTGAGAGAGAGAGAGAGAGGGGGGGGGGAGAGGGGAGGACACCTGTCCAAGCCTCAGTCATGAGCCAAGTACCGCGACGGGACGAGCGATTTACGAGTACCTGCCAAGCCGTGTTACACGCGCACAGAATCGGGACACTTGTTGGTGGTAAAAAAAATCACTTGCGTGTGCGGTGAGCGAGGGATGTGTACGGAGTTTATTTAGCGGCTCGTTAATCGGTCTCCGCGGTTACGTTAACGACTAAACGAGTGAATTTAGTGGGGTTCTGTATCGGCGGCTGCGATTAAAAGGTGATCCTTAACGATATGTCAGTGGCCATTCGGCACGCGAACAGCTGCTGGGGCGATGATCAGAGCTGGCAGAAACAGTCCCAGGAACCCAATGAATTCTACGTAGGAAACGAGCAAATATTCCTCTTGAGTAAGTGGTTGTGGTTACGGTTTGTACGATAAGTTTATCTTTGCAATTTTATCCACCCCCTCCCCCTCCCGTAGATTTTCGTCGTTGCGATTCTGCGCAGGTAGAGATTTTTTTCTTCCCTCGTAGGAAAAGGTTGTGGGAAAAGATACCGTCCGACCAACGAAACTCTCAGGTCGATTGGTTTACGCGCGAAGTTAAGGAGGGGCGGGGGGGGGGGGGGGATAATATATATCCTCAGAGGAGAGACGACGCGTGTCACGTAAAGCGAGAAACATACGGCGTGTGTACAATGCTTCGATATTACCGAAAGGCCGAACAGTGACAAGAGGCAACGGCGAGTTTACGTTTGCGCTGTGTACTGTTTGCGGGGCGACAAAGCCTCGGGTAAACTTTGACTGTTTACTTTGACTATAATTTGGATGAATAGAGGGAAAATGGAATGAGAAATAATACCACAAGTCGTCACCTTCCGCCGTTCGTTTCGCCAAGGCCCGGAGGTGCAGGTATGCGTGTGTATACGTGTAATATACGTGAGAGCTTATTCGGCATAAATAAGCTCGTGATGGATAGAGCCTAATAATATTACGATCTCGTGCCCTTTACGTCCCCCGGGTAAGAACTCCGGGGGTGTGTTTGACATTTAGCATTTCCCGCGGGGCGCACCGTCAAACCGAAACCCCGATACATCGCATCGTCGAGTTTTTTTTTTTTTTTTTCAATCTCTTCTTTCCCTGGCGCAAATGATCACTCCGCGTTGCTCTGTGCACGAGGGATAATGGACAGCTAATGGCTCATTGTTTCGGACTCCCGTAGAGAATAAATCGCGCGGCATCGTACGGTTTGACGATTGCGTGGGTTAATTAGGGACTCCGAATATCCCCGTGTGTTGATATTCAATATTCAGGTGTAGCAGAGGTATACATATAGCCTACACGTACACGTAACGTCGACAAGCGATAACTTATCGAGATCCCTGATGTAAATAGCGCACTTACTTATCCGCCGCCACCGCCACGTCGGGAGCCGCGAAGTTAAAAATACCGAGTCAAGTAAGGGGAGACTTTTTTTGCGTAATGAAAGCAATCAATTCAAGTCCCTCTCTTTCTCCCCGGGCGAACTCCCAGCCCCCCCTAACCGAACATCCACCCTCTCGTCCCTTCCTCTCTCTCTCAACCGCCGCCACGGGGGAAGTTTCCTTTTCTTGGAACCCCACCCCTGCAGACACCGGCACCAAGACTGCTGTACGTACCGCGATGGTCCGGGTCGAGCGATATCCCGCGACCACTTCTGTAGTCATCATAAAATGCCCTGCTCTCAACTCTCGACGATTGCCGTGCTTCTCTTTTTCCTCCCGCTTCTACTTTTGCTTCTTCTTCTTCTTCTCCTTCTTCTTCTTCTTCTTCTTCTCTTGCGAGGAACGGGGAACTCAGCGGCGGCAGCGGGGGTGTATGAAATAACGAAATAGGGTTTATCCCGCAGAGAGCAACCCGTGCACACAACTTCGCCAACGGTTGTATCCGTGTACAAATATATACGTTTGCACACTGTACAGGTTGTATAGGTGTACATGTATATATGTATGTAAGAGATTCGCGGGACTCGGAAAAGCAGGAAGAAACGAAGAAGGAGAACGAGAAAGAAGGTTGGATGGTGGGAAGGGGGGAGGGGGGAGGGAGGGACTCTGGCCTCTTTAAAACAGCACTAAAGTATCGTTAATCTTGGGAAAAGGCCTCTTATTTCCTCGTGCCCCTGCCGGCCCCCTATCCTCTACGAAACCCAGGATCGCAAACTAGTTAGACACATCCGACTTGATACTGCAAAAATAAATTGCTCGTTCTCTCTCTCTCTCTCTCTCTCTCTCTCTCTCTCCGTCTCTTGATATAATACATTGCACCGATTGTAGATTTTTCTTCCTTCATCTAGCGTGCGCCCTTTTTTACATGGCGTTAAAAAACAATTCTCAGCCCTTTGAATGCGCTTGCAACGATACGCAGCGAGAAGAAAATCTAAATTTGAAAATCGTCGGTAGTACCTACTCCGACGCAAACCCTGGCAAAAAGTAGAATAAAACAAAAAATGACATGATTGATGCTGCGAGGACTCGGCGGAGATCACGAGGAGGACGGGAACCACCCCCGAGACCCGGACGTGCACTGATTACGTGTCCCGGTGCACTCGTGATCGATGCACCCCGCGGCGGGCCGGCTCATCTGCATCTGGCGCTGCCCCCTTTCTGCCCCCCCCCCCCCCCACCCCAACCTCGACCCCCGGCACCCCGATTCGCGTGTTTCTCTACGAGCTGCGGAGATAACCCTGCATGCACCCGAGCGACCTTCTTCAGCCCTGCTGCACCCGCTGCTCCTCGGTGCAATCATGTTACGGACATATTGCACGTCAACGGGGACTGAGCTCCTCGTTCGTTTCCGCAAATTATATGCCAAACTGAGAATCTCGCTCCTTTTATAACCGGATTATAAACGGAATTGTGACAAACGATGCCCCTGCCGATATTCCGCAGCCGCCTGCGGTAGGCTGGAAGTTCTTACCGGATATTTTACTTTCGTTATCAGTTTTCTAGGCTAGTATGGTTGGGCTTGTCGTTGTTACTATCGTCGTTATTCTAGCGATGAGAGATTATTTTTATTTTTTTTTTCAAGGGGAATTGTATTTTTCGTTGCAATTTGCTTGAAATTTTATCATGCTCAAATTACACAATTTGATGAAACTTGGAAATACAAAGAAAGGAGCGACGTTAAACCGTGTACCATACAGTAACAATAATATACACTTTGTAAACTGTAACGAGTATTTCCCATTTGGAAAAGGGATAAGGTGAAAATTTTTATCTTCTTGTTCGAACAGAGATACCTTTAACCTTTCCACTCATCGCTATCACTACGAATTAATTATCTGCACAAATTATTTTTGAAAAAAACTACCATCCCTACGTGTTGTACAATTATCAGGCACCTCCGTTACGATCCTCAAATCTCGATGCTCGCTAAAATCTAGTTGTTGCTTATGATTTTTCGTCCCTTTTGCCTGACGTCACGCTACGGTGCCGGTGACACATTATCTGCGTTCCATACGTGCCCGTACGGAAACACCGGTCAATCCGCACGGCGAAGGTAGAGGGTATGTAACGCGGGACATCAACACGCGAACGTGTCAGCATCGCGCCCTTACATAAAGGTGTCGCGATTCCTTAACGTTGCGGCGGCGCAGGAGGACGGAAAGACGTGTAATATACAAGACGCACAACGAGCACCACGACGACGAATGCAGGCTGCACCTGTCGCCTCGTGGCCGTCGAGTGTCTGGTGACAACGCGAAACTAATTCCGTACACCTACTGGATGCCGAGTAGGTGTTTAAGTATAGAGCGCGGCTGTAAAGAATGAGTGAAAGAGGGCGCCGGGTTGCGGGGGTGTCACACTCGAACGTAAGCCGGTCCGTGTGAGATTCGCGGCTCGGTGGCGATCCCACAGAGGCTGACCGCACCTTCCGGCCGATCGGGGTGATCTCTCCTCTCCTCTCCTCCCCTCTCCTCGTCGACCCCCGAGCGAGCCGATCCACCTTCGGTATTATGCCTCATAGGCTAGGAGACGCGATGTTCAGTATTTCGCAGATTGTCATCAAAAAACATGATCCTGTAGACTGAAAAATATATACTTATATATATTGCGGATTTTGAATACACTGGGAATTTTTTTTTTGTAAAACTCGCTGCTCAATTCTATACGCGTAAGCTTCTAACTGCACGGCGAGTCTCACGGAAAACTCACCGTTCGAACTTTTTGAAAAAATTTGATACTGCGAGACTCTTGGTATATCTGTACTTCGGGGTTTTGGCATATCGTCTTCTTGGAGCTAATTTTATTAGCGCATTTTTTTGCAGTCGTTCGAACGGTCACATCATTTTTTGGCTTACGGGTAGAACGAGAAATATATGTTGGATGAAGTGTATTTTTGAAAATTTTGTCTTGTATGATTTTTATTGTTGGTTCAATATTGAATGTTTTTCATTTTGTAAAAGGTTTCAATTTAATTTGGTATTTTTTCAATACAGAAGCCGATCCTAAAGACCTAGACTCAGGCGAGTCTGGGATTATTTTTACTTTTACTTTGGAAAACTTACGAGTTACTCATTATATTAAATCCATTACTCACAGGATATGTCGGTTACGAATGATAGAATTTTTTCAACTTCTACAGACTTTGAATTCCCAGGTACTCCAACTTCGATACGCAAAGCCTGCAATTTTCCGCTGCGAGTCATTTCTCCAATGTCATTTGAGAAAACAAGGAGAGTGCATGCACGTTCGATCCCCTTTTTTAAAAGCGCGCAAAATCCATAAACATGCGTATCGTCACGTATACGGAACGAAGAGCATTCCCACGTGGGCACGCGGGAATTAGCCAAGGGGAATAATCGATATTGTTTTCGTACGGTAACAACAGCCCGAAGCGCGAACGTGAATCCGAGTTCAAAATCGTCGCGTTTATTTGGCGGAATCTTTGCCCCGCGATCCCGTCGTAATCGAGTCGGATAGTTCGGTGGTGCGGAGAGCGTCGCGGGAGCGTCGTCGTAGCAACCCCGAAGCTCGTCCCGCCCCTTTCGGCCACGTGACGCTGCCACCGAACGAATCGGTGCCCGGCGTCGCGATGCTGGATCCTTGACTAGGGGTTGGGGGCGGAGCGCCGTTCGAGAGCGAGGAGGAGAGCCACCGCGCTCTCTCTCTCGCGGGCTTCTAGAAGTCAAAATCACACGTGCCACGCTGCCCGCGAGCAGCCGCCTCGCAGCTCCGTCCGCGCCCCCGATTTTCGCGATTACGCCAGTGCGGGAGGATTATAAGTTTGTTTGTTTGTTTGTTTGTTTTTTTATTTATTTTCGGGGGAAAGAGTAACCGCGGCCGCGGCAGTGCAGTGCGTGTCGGGAGTTGTGGTGCCGGTTGATTATTCGGACGTGTATAAAGGTATAGGTGGTCAGCGGTGCGAAATGGAAACGTAGTAGCCGAAGTGAAAAGGACGTGAAAGGACGAACGAAATCCGTGCGACTCGTGGAAATCTTGTGCGATATTTGTTTTCGATTTTATTTCTATTCCCTTCCCATCCTCGGGGTCGGAGAATCGTATCCTGGGCCCCGGGATGAAGGGGCCGCCGGGCCGCAGCAGCGGTCTCGAAGAGCCACCCGCGGTCCTCGACAAAGGATTTCTTGACGACGGTTTGTCCCCGTGAAAAATCAACGAGGATTTCGTCTGTAAGCGCCAAACCGAGATCACCGGCCTCGGGCTTTTCAAATTTGACAATTGGTGCGGGGGAGGCGATTCCGAGTGACCGGAGAGGAGAGAAGCCCGGAGTAAGAACGGAGCTCGACCAGGTGCTCGAAACAGGCGCCATGGACCTGAGCACCGCCTATCGATACAATCAGAACATGATGGAATATTATACCTGTAAGGGAGACGGATGTTACCTCGTCTAATGAATCTAATGAATCATGATTTTTTTCACGACGAGTCGGTAAAATGCTCGATCGGTTCCTGATAAAATTTACATCCTTCGCGCGTGATTTTCGAACGTTGTCGTGCTAATTTCGCTTCATAGTGATAAACGTGCGGTTGTTAATTAAATGCGGTAGCAACGGTGAAACAGTTTTCTAGGATAAGTGTGAGCGGTTGTTGGCATTTTATTTTTCTTCTTCGTTCTATCAATTTTGCTCCGTCGTTGACGTTTACTGCTTCCTTTTATTTTAGTTTCAAGGAATCGAGTGACGTGTTTTGATTTTGCGATTTTTTGCACCCTGAGCTCTGTATACCGTCTAAAAAGTTATATAATTTCCATAATTATTCTCAACGATCTGCATGGTATACTATTTGTGTACGTCAGATTCGATTCTAGCCAATCGTTGACCAATTTGTTTGTCTGTGACAATAATCTCCGGCGAAACTTTATTCATACAAGTGTTGCAAATTTTTGATAGAGGAGCGGGAATGCTGTGGAAAAGATTATTATTTTTTCTTTATTTTCTATTGCAGAAGAGTATAATTGAGGAATTACTTAAGCTCATGCGATCTTTAGCGCGTCACTACCGCTGTTAATAATAATACAAATATTGTTCACTCACGCGATTCATATTTTACTGTCGCAAATTCTGACCGCGTCGTCGAGCCGTCGCATCGCCGATCGACGGTCTCTGTACTTGGAAACGTACGACGTAACAATCTGGTACAGAATATTCGCAAACTGTGAAAATTCGAAATTTTATTCTTTGGAGACAAGAGAGTGCAAAACGGAAAAACAAGAAAAAAAAAGAACAGGAATCAAATTACAGTCAAAGTCAGAGATTTCGTTCTCACACTCGTTTTATCCATGATATGATATTATTCTATTTCCATATTTCTCATTTTCTTGTCGTGTCAACAGTGCGGATTAAATTTTTTAATTACAGTAAAAAATTGTTAAATTCGTACACTGAGCTTCAATCTGTAACAGTAAGAAAAATGGCAGCTCTTTCGTAGCGGATATTTTGCACGCGGATGCGATACTCCGACGGATGTGAATTTTGTCCAAGACGTTGTTTGTTGAACACTTCGACCACTCGTTGAAAAGATTTTTTACCGTGTTATCACCGTGAGATGTAATTACATTTACACGCAAACAAGTATTGACGATTAATCTTTTTTTACATCAAAAAGTTGCGCAAGGAAATGTTTCGAGTACGACTGTAAGCCAGATGTGTCAACGAATTTGATTATCGAATTTGGGATTTTTCACGCGTTTCGTAGTTTTAATGTAATAAATATTTTTATTCCATTTCAAATTATTTTCGGCAAGATTTATCATCTCGATGTGAATCGGCGAGCGGAATAACAGAGTTCCAGCTATCTATCTCGACAGGAAACGACGCGGAGTATACAGAATATACGGTTTATACACACACGTCGCGACAAAAGTATCGAATATCACCTCCAGGATATTCCCGCCGTATTCGATACTCCGTCTTCTCTGGTGACACAAGTCGCGGCGCATGAGTATTCCTTTACCCCGGTGATTTGAGATCTGCGTGAACGCGCGTGCCTTCCACTTTTCATTATGCATTCACCTTGCATGCGGATTCATACCCACACACCTACGTATAGATACGATTCGATTTTATACTGCGTGTAAATTATGCGTCTAGTCCTTGAAACCAAAGAAATACTAACTCGTTGAAGCAGAAATCGTTTCGATCTTGAATTTTCACTTCAGGAAGGCTTTTTTTTGATATGACAGAGAAACTTTTTCGGAATAAAAAGAAAAATATCAGGTTGGGGTAAGAAACTAGAATTTTCGATTGACAGAAGGATCAGAATATCGAATTTTCATAGACGCGAAAATCTTGAGCATACAATTTTAAAATTCGAAAAGTCCAAGTATAAAGAATTGTAAATATAGAAAGTCGGAACGTAGAACAGCAAAATCGCAAATCTTTATACGATTCTATATCATCGAGAGAAATTCGGACGATTGTACAGTTCGGTATTCCACGTTCTGTCTTTTCTTTTCTTTTACTTCTCCATACTTTTACTTTAAAATTTATTTTAAATTCTATAAATTGAGCTTTCGCTTCTTTAAAAACTCGATATTCTGCTCCATCAATTTGATGATCTTTCTATATTTTTACCCACGCCCGAAACATCACAATTACATAGCAGCGCATCTATAATCCGTGTATATATAATATATATATGTATACGTATATTGCGTGAGTTCGTTTTGTGCTTCGCGATGAATTGTGAAGAAGAAAAATGAAGTCAACCCTGGAGGGTGAAGTGCGGGGGGGGGGGGGGGGGCAATCGGAAGCGAGGCGATGGTCGCTGACGGTCAGAGAACGATCGGCGTAGGAAATCCCAGAGTGTCCATCTCACAGCGGAGCTTTTTGCGTATAACCGCGATTTCGATGCCCCGATGCCGCGCCGCGGGGCGCAACCATAAACGCGGATAGCAATTGATTTGCGACCGGAAGTCGGGAGCCGTGCAGGCTGCAGTCCGATTTCGATAACGACCGTTCACCGCGCTTAGCCGCAACGCGTATATGTGTCTGCTTTCTCTCCGAATATCCTCATTGTTTCTTTATTCTCTCGGCCGATCGATCGGGGAAAATGAGAGGTGGAAAAAACGCGGAATCTACGCGTGTACGCGCAGACTTCAACTTCCTAGCCATCCATGCCCTGCTCTTATTTCTGCAGCGGGGTGAAAACGTTTTTATCGCTTCTCGGAGACCGACGTCATTTATCACTGCAAGTTGCAGACGTCATTAGTATTCCCTTTACAATATCGCGTTAGTCGAAGCTAGATTCCCAGGTCTGGAAATATTCTCATTCATTTTCACCGTTTCGCTATTGCGGCGAAAAATTTTTCATCTACTTTCGAAATCAACGACGCAGAGTTAACGTTTGTCGCTTTTCATTCCTTTCCACCGTGCTAACCGTCGCAGGAAATTTATCGAGCGTTGCAAAGCTGCGCCGTGACAGGAAACGCTTGAGATTCCGATCACCTCGGGTTCTCTGTTCGCATACCTACTCGATCTTCTTAATTTTGAAAATTAAGACGCTAACCGATTCTTCGACCGAGTTGCGCGGATGAAAAGCAGCCTCTGGTCCTGCGAATTGAGACGACATCTGGCTGCCCCGGGTGGCCAACGGAGAGAGAAAAAATAAGAGAGAAAGATAGAAAGACAGCCTGGCGGTTGGTTATGAGATTATATACCGTTGGTACGGCAATAAATTGACGCATAACCCGGTGCGGCCAGTGGCCTAATATTATAATGGAAGTTTTCGCCTGTCGGGCATGGCAGGGCTGCGAGGCACCTTAACACGCGCGAAAAGGCCTCGACGACATATGTCCCTGCTTTCGGGCCAGCGCACCAATGATCAAATGATCAGCCGCCCCGCGACAACAACCCCTAAGAACCACCCCTCCGGCTAATAGAATTATCTCGTGCCCTGGTCTCTGTCGACGGTGTTATTACGACTCGATGTTTCTTTCCACGTACGTCTCTCTCTCGGAGAGAAGTTTGTTCGAGCTGCTGTTTTCCGACAAGGCAGCCATGAAATTGACGGTTCGCTGAAATTCATTCCGTAGCGAATCGGGACCAAGTTACACTCGGTACGTTACAATCGTTGACGCTGTTTCAAAAATTGCAATTCTGCAGTGAATAAGCGGATTTAGACTGGTCATGAGCCAGCCTTCGAACTTTCCATTCTCGCACTGCAGGTTCCAAGTTCATGGCGAAAGAAAGAGAATGATATACCGAATTCGAACTTTGAACTACAAATTCAAATTCGTGATTAATGATTTTAAAGCCCTCGGATACTGTATTACATGAAAATATGACGATCTTTTTCATTTCGAACCACTATGATAAATTTTGGAAGTTTGAACTTGGATTGGTTATCGGTGACCCAAAAAAGTTCCGATTACTAATTTCTACTGTAATCGGGATATTTGAAGACTTTTTCCCGTCATATTGAATCGCTATTTTAGATTTTGCAATCTGACTTCAGATTCGTGATCAGACAGCCAACGAGCCGGCGACTGCTAATTTTCAGCAAAATACACACTATGTTATTCCATTTTTTCAGCTTATTCATTTAGCAAAATCTCAACGTACCAATTTTCATTCAAATCCATTAATCCATTCTCAAAATACCATAATTTTTATTTGCCTTCTTGGAATTTTGTTATTTAATAAATTAAAAAAGCACGGTACCGATCAAAAACAAAATCTTATCAGTTCTAAGTATGGAAAAGCCGCAACGATTGAGACCAAAATCATTGAAATCCGGTAACTCGTTCGGTAAAAAAATTGACGACACACGTAAATACATGCGTATAAACATACACGCGGACAGACGTCCATCTGAAAATGATTGGAGGTCAATCTCTAAACTTGAAAATATGGAGATATAGTGAAAACCAAACTGTCGATTTTCGCGGCGACTGCAATAACTTCCTTTTTTCTTTGAAAACCGAGAAACGGACAGTTAAGAAATAAATCGGCCGGTTTTACTTTATTCCGCGATCGATTTCAGATCGATTCGTTATTTCGGCACGTACCCACCCATGCGTTATACACTCGTGCACGAGTTGACCCGACAGCGTCGAAGGGTAAAAAAAGACTTTCAAGTCTGATCGTTGTTTTTTCTTTTCTGTTTCCAGGCCACGGTGGAGTAAATCAACTTGGGGGCGTTTTTGTTAACGGAAGACCTTTGCCGGACGTCGTGAGGCAGAGAATCGTCGAGTTGGCCCACAGCGGCGTCAGACCTTGCGACATCAGCAGGCAACTCAGGGTATCTCACGGCTGCGTTTCGAAGATACTGTCGAGGTGAGTAGCTCGAGTTTTCCTTCGAGCATCGATTCGCCTTTCGTCCGTTTCTCGTTCTTCCGCGCCTCGCGAAATTTCCTCCGTTCCTTGGAAGTTCGCCGCTCCGCGATTGCCGCCGGAAAATTCGGGATTCGTGATGCGTCGCGGTCGAGGGGTGCGCAGGCGAAAGTATAAACGACCCCTTGCCCCTTGCGGGAAGGAAGCTGGCGCGACCGGAAGCTTGAGGAATGGAGGAAAGCGATTGAACTACTCGAGGGTCGAGTATAACGGCGAATATTTTTCTGTTCAATACCGAGATGTGCGCGTCGAATGCACTCGTACCCATTCACAGATCCGTCGACGAGACGTTAAACCAACGTGTTTAAGGTGGTTGCCGAGTCGAGAATCAATACTTTTTAGTCATTTCATCGCGAGGTAGTTACACTTTGTGTGTTGGGTGAATTTGGGTATCGGCGAGCCACGGGAAATTTTTTAACGACGCAAGACATGGTAGACTAGTAGTGTAAACAATGGCTTGTAGTGATTTTTATCGATAGAGCCCGGATTAATATGTAGATAAATATTTTTTATTAGAAAACATTTTCAGTCCTTGTTTAGTTTTTTTTACGTAAAGTGTGATGTTGGCAGCAAGAAAATGCAGTTTCAATTTTCGATAATTTATTTTTTTTAGTCTATATTGGATATACACGTTTTGTCATTTTAAATACTATTTAAATATTTGTCCGGGTACCCAGTGATAAACAAAGAGAAATATTGAATCGACTGTTAACAAGAAACTATTCCAATGAATTTGTAAAAAATAGTTGTCCCAGTAGAACAAACGACTCTTATTCTGCAGCGGAATAAAACTAATCTACTAGAAGATCTGTATCTAAAATCTTGAGCACAATTTCAGTGTTCGGCTTCCTGCTTTGCCTTAGGAAAACCATCTTGGCTCCCAGATGCGTCAATAATTTGTGAAATATTCAATGTTCTATACTATATCGTATCCGAATACACAAAATAGTAACAAATACTTTCTTTTACAAATTCGGGATGACTTTCGAAGTACAATGTAGGGATTATTTTTGGTTCAATTTTACTGTCAAATTTGCAAAGAAAAAATGAATAGAATAAAATAAAATATAATAAAATAAATACAATAACTATTATAATATGTATTATTATTTGCATAAATATAATCCAATTTATGAGTGACGAACGTAGCGTTAGAAAATTTGTACGCCTATCTGCTTAGATTTATGCGCTCACTTGGGTAGCAATTCTGGCATGTATGCATTAAGGATCTGTTATTGTGAGAGGCCGCTAGCGTGCGGTCCGGAATCGTCGCCAATTCCGGGGGTCCATCAAACGGGCACGAGGCCGGTTATGCCCGGGACGAAAAAACACGAAAACCGCATCGGGCACCGCCCGGGGCCTTCCTTCCGGTATTTCCCCTCCACCTCTAGCGAGCCCTTCGCCATTTTATCGTCGTCGCGGGTTATTTTTCTTTTTCCTTTTTCTTTTTCTTTGTACTCTGCAATCTGCAATCTTATTTCACACTCGAAGAGTACGAATCGACGCACCTACGTCTCAAATAATACCGTTGTTCAAATGTCAGTTTGTTGGAAAGGGTTGAAATCGCGAAGAGACGATGTAGAAGAAAAAAAATGTGCGATTCATACCTTCACGAACCCGCCTTTTTTCCATCACGCTTTCGAGTTCACCATGCATTTCGGAACGTTATAACACGTTGCAGCACAACACGTGTTCGGATATAAGCGACTTTCGGTAGATTTGTGAAAACGAGAAGAGTAAATCAACTCTGGAAAAGGGTGTGCACGAGGGAGGATATCGCGAATAATAAGAGAGAAGAAAGTATCGTAGGTTGTAAATATATGTATAACAAACACCCACACACTGTATATTATTCACCCGTCGAGAATATAATACGACGCCATGTGTTCGCGGGTGAAATTTTTCCTTTTTTCTACCCTCGACTCGAGCCGGGATGTGGGGAGGGTCATAATCGTATAAACCTAATCGCACATACAGTGCAGAACGATGCCTATACAGGCTATTCCTGGTCTGGACCCGCCTTGAACAACAGGGCTGAATTTTTATGCGATTTTTATGGAAAAAATTCGATCAAAATTTTACCCTTTTGGAGTGCTTCTTTTATGCTAGGTTTTTTTCTTAGTTTACTTTTTATTTCTCCCCCCTCTACCCTGCGAAAGAACGTTGCGAAATTCCATGGGGAAAAGTGGAAAATTTCACGTTCGCACAAGCAGAGAATCTCAGGCGTATCACGCGTAATATACTTACATGGAAAACTGTCCATGGGTGAGAATTAGAGAACGCGGCGGCGGCGGCGGCAACGAGACCGGCATCAATCAGGACCTTAAACCGAGTCCGAGGCCACAACCGAACCATTATTGCGGGCTCTCCGTAATTGAATCAAAGTACGAGCGAAGATATTATTTAACTAATTAGGCACAAAGGGCTCGTTGAGAACACGGCCACCCCGCATTGATAAGATCGGACGCCGCCTAGGCCATGACGGGGGGTCCGAATCCACGTATTCTATATCTACGTAATGGTCGATTCTGTTGTATCCATTTCTCAAACGCGGTTGTTGCGTAACGGTGAAATTTTGGTTCGGGCGTTTGTTTTTCATTGGTTTTTTTTTTTTTTCTTTTTACTTTTTTATTTTTGGTTGCATCATTTATTTTTACGAGGCGTTTCCTTGTGTATATACGCACGCTCGTTCACCCCGCAGGTACTACGAGACCGGAAGCTTCAAGGCCGGCGTGATAGGCGGCTCGAAACCTAAGGTAGCAACGCCGCCGGTCGTCGACGCTATCGCCAACTACAAGAGGGACAACCCGACGATGTTCGCGTGGGAGATCCGGGACAGGCTCCTGGCTGAGGGCATCTGCTCCCAGGACAATGTTCCCTCCGTCTCGTCGATCAACCGGTGAGTCGAATGAAAGAATAAATAAAATCAGTCGGTTGCAAACTTATTAATAGATTCTGCAGAGGAATACGATTACTTTGACTCTCGTCAAGCTTATACGATAGATGTTACGATTTTCGACGAGATCCTTGAAGTTTTATCAACAGTTTTTGGATAGAAAATTTGACTCGATAAAATAAAGATGGATGTAAAGATGTATGCTTGTATTACGAACGTCATTTAATTGGAAATTATTACACTTGACAATCAGCGGTGACGAGTTTGGTTTTGTTTTCTCGTTTTTCCGTCAGACCTTAACGAAATCAAGAAACGCGTAAACTCCTCTCCCTTCTCATGAAATATAGACATATTTTTCCCCCGTCTCGCTCACACATCGAGTTTCGAATCGGGCATAAAATTGCACTGAAAAAAGTTCATACTTATAGAAACCCCTTCGGTCGATACGTACATATATAATAATAACAGCGACGCTCAACTTCCGCGCACATCTAACAAACTAATTTGCGTGAGGCACCATTAACACTAGTTGATCGCGTTAGCGGATTCCACTTGTAGCGAATTCGATACGCGTTACACTCAATTTCATTAGCACCCACGAAGAGCGCAGGGGGAGTAGGTTGAGTGTTGCGGGGCGAAGGGATCCGGGGTTGTAGATAAGCAGGAGATAAAGCCGACTGAAGTACCGGCTGATTAAATCTCGGGACATATGTGAGCAGATCAACGACGAGCTAGGTGACTGACGGGGGCAAGGAAACTCGGGGGTTGAATGTAGGCTGTGTTCGAGCATTCGACTATTCGAATTTCAGGCTCGGGGGCTGCCTATGAAGAGGGGCGCCTCCCCCCCCCCCCCCCCCGCCGCCCTTGCCGCCATATCGCCCCCTCGCCACCTTTCCACCCGATCTCGGGTTTGTGCGGTGCTGATACGCCGTAATGCCCTCCCCTGGGGGCGCCGCATCCACCCCCGAGTTCCCGTTTCTGCGCCGGGAACAGCCGGGAACGTGGCTCCGTCGATCGGCCCGCTTCGCCCCCCCTGCCCCAGCCGCGGACCCCCGGGGGCCAAAAACACTTGAATTAATCCCCCAATTCCCTCGGCGGACCTGCCGCGCTTCTCCAAAAGGTCAACCAGCCCTCGGGACTATACCATGCCGGTAGTCGTTGTACGCTTATGTTCGCCGCCCTGCAGTAGTCGCTGGTTGTACTTTGTACCGATGAATAGCGATAAGAAAGATCGCGGGGTGAAGAAACGCAATCAGGTGCGTAGGTACGCGTGTTCAAAGTGAAGATAAGAGCCTGATAATCGTGTTGGATTGTTGTAAGAGAGTCGAGAACCGAAGATTTGCACCGAAAAACAACATGTTGGTGGTCTGGACTGATCAGTGAATTTAAGATACGGAATGTTTTTTCCTTTTCGACTCATTTTGTACTGCAGATCAACAGGATCAATGATTAACTTTTTTATTTCACGGAAAAATTCTCTGCTAACTTTTTGATGAAGATAATGTTTCGAATGTCGTCAGCCTGACAGTGCAGTCGTCTCGTTGTCAGTGATTAGCGATCTCGAGTGTCTTAACCTCGATCCAAACACTCGAGCGATCGGTGTCGGCATATGCCGAAGCGACGGTGCTATCGGTAATGGCTGTATAATATCGAACAAACGACACGGTTGTGTAAACAAAACGAGTTTTCGCTTCAATCATCTACAGTACCGCTGTAATTTGTCAGAATTGTTATAAAGTCATCAGAAGTCACGTGAAATCGTGACATGAAAATTAATTTGGAATCATGGTATAAGTCCAAGTTCCTGGGCCTTTCGAACTGATATCGGGTCAAGTTTTTTGAATTCATGAAGTCAATTTTAGTCTTGTTGCTTTTCTTCCCGGGGTACATTGAACGGATATTGTGTTTTCATTCGTAGTCAATATTTGATTGAATTTCGGTTACAAAGCGAAATTCCCGATTCGAATTTCGGGTTTGTAAAGAGCGTTGTTACACCAACGGGCATCAAGTTATACCGCCGCGTCGGAAAACGGTGGTTTCGTATTCCTAGGATTGCAGCCAAGGGTGTGCCGCTGTGGCTTGTTGCTCGAGCGAGGCCTCCACCTCCACCTCGCCACCTCATCCTTATCCTCCTCCTCCTCCTCCTCCTACTCCTCCTCCTACTCCTCCTCCTCCTCCTCCTCGTCCTCTTCCTCGCTCCTCGTCCTCTTCCTCGCTCCTTGTCCTCTTCGGCCCCGCGCGATCCGAGAGCCCAGATGTCGGGTATTGATCTGAATCTGGAGAGTAGATCGCTCGGAAAAACTCGCCTCGAGTCCTTCTATAGAGAGGATAAACCTCCGCGGATGGGAATGTACCGGCTTGTATACCAGCCCCCTCAAAGGTTGCGGAGTAGCGGAACAAAAAATTAGGTACAGATCGAGCTCGCGCATAATGCGAACATTCAAACCAATTTATAAATATACCCACACAAGCCTAGGATCCGCTAACGATCTTTCAACACAGACAAATTATACGCGGACGCGGGAACTGAGCGAGAATTTTTCAATCGCCACGACGTCCGGGCAATTCCAGCTATCCTTTTGTTCCACGTTTCAGGATTTATCACCCCAAAACCGACCATCACGCGACATATTTACCTCCGTTCTTCTGTTTAGGGATGAAATATATCCTGGATGTTATTTTCGCAAAGAGCCACTCGACCATTATTTTACTTGTACTAGACGATCGTTTTTCTCGCACGTTTCTTTTTCTCGTTCTCAGTTCGGTTTTTCTTCTTCTCTGTTTCCCCCCTCTACTCTTTGTCCGGAAGTGACGCGCTTGTACTCAAGTGTCTCGGTTAGGTATCCGTTACACAATTACCCGTCGGTTATTTTAAAACGCAAATGCTGCAGTAAGGAAAAATTGAAGCGATCCTTTGACGAAGGGGAATCTGAGACGAGTGTCCTGCGGTAAGAAAAAAAGAAAACATTGGAACAAAACTCGCCGCAATCTAGCATCAAAACTCAATTGGTCCCTTCCGTTTCTGACAAACTATCGCCCTCCGATTAGACCTGCGTTTTGTCGCGCGTAGGTCAGCGAAGGTTTTCGCCGATTGACCGAGAACCACGAGGCTTCGATGGAGCGGAAAAGGATAGAAAAAGATAGGGAGAGAGAGAGTGAAAAACGGGGATAAGGCGAGAGCGAGGAAGGCAATTAGTCGGAGCCCGAGCTCAGTGAGTAGAGGAAAACGATCCTCAGCCATCGGCGGTGAATAAACGAGCAAAAAATCCCGGCCATTTTGTACGAGGCAGAAGACACGAATTTGTTTTTGCGACAGTGCGACGAATCGAGATCGCACGGATCCCTTTCCAATCCTCGCCGATTTCACGGCTGTGAACTGACCGAAGCTGCGAAGCTCCGCTCGAACCGCGGCGTGGTGCTTTGCCAGCGAAAAGCGGCCCGGACCACCGGGATTAAGGCCAAGGACGAGAAAGCCGGCCGCAGGGGTGATAAATACGTATCTGGACCAACAGGAAGCCGGGAAAAAGGCTTTCTGCGATGCTGCCGGGGTTGCGGGTTCCATGGGCTCCGTAAAGTGGTGCGGCTGGATAGGCGCGAGGAGGAGGCGGCTGGACTCTGGATGGCTGGATGGCTGGATATCGGAGCGTGCAGGGGAACCTTGGGCAAGCCTGCTCGGTGCCTATCGATCCGCGCCTAAGAGTCTGCCGTGAGCTCCACTCGCTCCTTCCATGCACGTAGGTGTGCCGCCGTGCGTGCGATCGTGTGCGCAAGTCGTATTCCTTAGGTACCCGGCTTAACCGTGGGGGTGTGAGTGCGAGACACAACGAAACGACTCTCGTCGAGCAAACCGTAAGATATACCTCGGCGGAGAACCGCCTGCTCAACCGTGACTCCGCAGCCAAAGCCGAGCCTATCAATATTTCCTCCTGAAAATTCCCCGTCCTTCTCATCCCCTTACCTATCCAACTCGCTGCCGCATTTTCGTTGCGCTTTATTTTTACCTTTTTTCAAGAGATCGGTTCAATTTCACTACTTTGAAACCTTGGGAAAAGGACCGGCAAACTTTTGGAACGAAGCTGTCGTCGGCGTTGTTCGATTATGAAAACTGGTCACATCTTTGGTAGTTCGGAAATTATCGTCGCGGATTAGGTACTGGAGTCTAAAATTAGCATTCAAACGGTATCTCGTCAGAAATCAATCCTGCGTTTGATTATTTTTTCGAAGTCAGAATGGTCAGGGTCACGGAAACTGCAAATCGATCGTTGATCCCATGCGAACAATTTATTCCCACCGCTTGTTGCGACAAACCTCAATAGCTGGCTGTCCGAACGGAATATCGCCGTACGAGTATCGTGAAACAGAAAGCAGAAAATCGGATAACGTCAGAGCTGACAGAATCGTTGGAAATCTTTCGTCATGAGAGAGCTAAAAGCAACTTGGCGTCTGCGCGAAAATTGCGAGTGTCGAGCTTCCGGTGCTCTTTGTATACCAAGCTTCTTCCAACTTACATGGAAACGTTACCGCACTTGGGGAGTAATCTGTACAGTGCAGGTTAATCGTTTTTCGGTATAGTTTGACAAGGAATTACTCCCTGAACATACTCCAGAGGCCGACAATGGTCGAATCGATACGGTAAAAACCGCTTGTGTGGACGGAACGGATGTCGGAAACCATGCGAAAATGTTGACACCGTGTACCCAGAAGGTGTTTGCGGTACGAAGCTGGAAGGCCAGCGGAGCGGGAGAACGGTCGTCGAAGGCAGAGGTGGCGTCGGGTCGGACCGAAGGAAGTCGAGCGAGAGGCGTAACAGTTGGTAGAAAATCTGTCGAGCGAAATCTCGCTCTCGGGAATTGTATCAATCCGTCATCGCGTAGATTTTTCTCGGTGTGGATACCGGGAGCGGGACTCTCGACTCTATCTGACGGGTCAATCTGCCGGATGCACAATAAGGGCGGGTCCATTACTTCCATGTCATTTCGCACCCCTGCGAAAACTCCCGCGCAGCCATATGGCCCGGCGTAAGCAACGAGGAACGGCCACGCCGACGCTACTTTTGTGCCACTTACTCGACCTCCGCTCTACTCGAACCCACATATTCCTATCTACCCTCCTCATCTCGCGATTATTAAATTACACCTACATAAATAACCCGCGGAAATTCACTCCGCCCAATATCGCGACAGGTGTACCAACCCTGTACGTACATCTTGATCCGTGACGTGCATTGGTCTGTTTCGCGTCGAAGATGATCGCGGTGCCTTAAGGTGGATGAAAATTCACAGGTGTCAAACCCAAAGTACCTTTTTAAACGATCGAAACGGAACGAATCCTTGAGATTGGCACAAGCGTTGACTGTGCAATTGCGGAGTATCCCCGTCGTTCGACTCGTCGAAATGACAAAGAGGGTTTTCGGGAGTAACGAGATTTACGTGAGCCGGGTATTCGGGCAGACCTACGAGACGAGGAGGGTGTAGGTGGAGGTGTAGGTGCAGAGGAGAGGAGAGGGGTGGGGAACGGGGATGGTGGAAGGGTCGCCATTTGCCTCGGGCGGGTAGACACGGCGGCGAGGGACATAATTTTGTTTTACAATATACGGCATAGAGAGACAATATGGTTCCCGGGTGCGGAGGTACGTTAAAGCGGCCATATTTGCGGAGTGTAACCCTCCTCCCTTATTCGCCAAACGCGGTAACGTCGACGGCGGCGGAGGATCCCCGGCCGACGGAGGGTGAGGGCGGTTACCACCGGCGCGTATCCATAACGGCCCTTTGTCTGAATAACGCAATTATTACCGCGTTTCATCATACCCTCCAGCCCGAAATTAGCCTCAAACGAAGTTACAATTACGCGCCGGTGGCGGCGGATCCCTTCGACTCTCTTACACTCGGAGGATCGGAGAGAGTGGGCCTGGGAATCGGGAGGAGGGCAACCGTTGCCCTGGAGACGTCAGAGGACAGACGGAGCCACGACGGGACCGGAAGCTCGCCCTAATATCGGGGATCCTTTTCCACAGCTTCGCGAAAATCCTACCCCGCTAAATTCCATTTTGACTCGACGATGCTGCCGCGGATTCCCGGCCACCTATTCACGCGGGTTTTATTCATTCCGATCAAAGTTTCGGGTAATGATATCGCGATACGCCCACTCGGTGACCCTCGCTTCCGCCGACCTTTTCTACTCGGTGGCCTCTGCGGTTTTCGAGAACCCCGAGACACGGGAACTTCCTCGATTGTCAGCGATGGTTTGAAATCAAGAATCCGAGGTCGGAGGACCGATGCGAGGAAACCAAAGAAACCCTCTCTACGGATACTCAACATTTTCGGATATCCGGTTCGACTGCTGAACCAGCGTACAGCTCCCATATAAATGCGGCCTTCCGACGCGTTTCGATTCAGGCTTTGTAGTTATAGAATTTTAATCAGTGCCTTGGTCAAGAAACCGTAACGACCGATTCTCAAAGTTCCAATCAAATGATAATGCAGCTTTTCTGTAAAGCAGAATGTTGCACGTGTAAAGAGGATCAAATCGGTCCGTTGATTGCTAAATAAAAAAGAATAAAGAAAAATTGACAATCCACCGAACGATCGGACCCTTGCCTCGACTTCGGAGGTGTAAAACTAACTTGCCTCGACTTCGGAGGTGTAAAACTAACTTGCCATGCTTCCCATGAGGAGGGTGCCCCCCATGGAGGGTGAAAGGGGAAGGGAGGGGGCAGCGTGGAATGATACATCGTAAATCGAGCGAGCTGTATGGGACTGCGAGCGGGAAAAGCGTCCTCGTCGCTGTTGACTCGCCGGTGTATTCCGGGGGGCCCCCTGGGCCCTTTGTGCAGTCGGGGACACAACGCAAACAAACACGGCGTCCTCTCGACGGCGGCGTGCACGGCATCCGAGGCGACGGTGCACCGGGACGTCAGGGATACTCGGTTAATATAGTCGTCTCTCACTGTGTACCAGCACCGCTGAACATCGCGGGTAAATGCTGCTCGGGGATCGGGATGCGGCAGCTGCTCCTCTTTGACAATGCGATTCAGGTATATACGCCGAGATAGGTGTACGTATAATATAATGCACTCCACGCTGCTACCGTACACTATACACACGGCAGTTCATCAAAATGACGAAATGGCTCGACCACCAGGGGTGCTCCTCGTCCTCGAATACCGTCCGCCTCGTGCTTTGTTGTCCGCATCCAGCCCAATACTCGCTGGCGTTGCTGCTGCATCGACAAATTATTCACTACTCGATTACCGTGCTGTACGGACTTGTACCGTTCCGGTATAAACCGGTTCATCCTTGCTAATTCCGATCGGATAATTATACCGATGACGTTGATAATCGATTGACGAAGTTTGTCGTCGACTTTCCCAACGGCGCTGAACCAGACCAGTCATCTCGATTCTCTCTCTTATTTCGTAAACGTTAATCGTATCTCGCGTGTCGCGTTGCTTCACTTTTTCTCCTCGTCGAGGGTTTGCACAAAGACATCCGTGCTGATTACAGGAAAATCCGAATTACCGCACGGGGTAAAAAGTTACGCAGTGAGAGACCCGACACGGTGGTTTCTCCGAGTGTGCGCGTCGTCGTAGTGCAGTACCTACAACGATCGCGTCGTACATGGTCATGTACGTACCGCGGAGTGTGTGTAGTACATAAGTAGATGAATTGATACACCGTGGCGTTGCCTGCTCGCCTAGGCATCACACGTACGTGTGTGTGTGAGTATATGTATAACCCAGTCGTGCAGTCAGAGCATTGTGAAGCGCCGGTGCACACAATGCCCGTGTATATCCGTATAGGTAGAGTGACTCCCGAGTATTGTGCGGCTGCTGCACCGGAACGTGACCCTCTTGACTTTGCCGTTTCCCCGTGAACCGGGGCTCGGTCGAACCGAGTGGGGGATACCAAAATCCCTTGTAATCCGTTCTCGAGTGCCGCAGGACGCCGCCTCTTACCGTAATACTCCTAATACCGCTCGTAATAGCTCCATCCCGAAGTGTGAAGCATGAATTTCGCAACAACCTTTTACCCGGGCGTTCCAAATCCGCGGACAATCAAAATTTCAGGCCGTATTTTTTCGCCGGTATAACCTTGCCGGAATTTGCCACACGAGGGGGATGAATGTGTTACGTTTTCACAACTCCCACCGGGAGACACGCTGCGTAATGCGATAAAGTTTTCGCTAGAGTTGAGCTGCAGAGGTAGGCGGGAAATTCGCGTGTATAAAGTTTTATTTGCAATAATTTAGCCCAGTGGATATGGGCGGCCTCCCGTCGGTCGGCACAGCTGGCTACGGGTCTGGATACGCGAATGTACCTGCACACGTATGTACAACATGTAACGAAGGCACGCAGATACTCCTCCACCACTCCTCTCTTTACCCACTCGGAATGTAGAAGACCTGGGTCATATATTTGATGGGATACTTGGCATAAAGTTGCGCATAAAAGTAATGCCGACGTTAAAGTTTGCGGTTCCAGACCGGAGCCGCTGCTTTGCCTCCGCTTCGTCTCCTTTTCCCCCGCCGTATACAAGTTCCGAAACTCAAACGTTATCCACCTCCCTAATACCCATAGGTACCGGTAACGCTGTTCCACTCCGACTCTCGATTTCTCCTCGTTTTATTCATTTCTAACGGTCGCATGAGATCTCCGTATACGTGTAAAACTTGAATTTTAACAACTTTGCGAAGAAGGCGTCTTTTTGGAACAAGACTTGGTCGGAACGACTCGTTTCATCGGTCACGCGTGTGCGCAGGATGCTTTAATTCCTATTTCTACAAACGATATTCCCTGGCTTCGTCATTTGGAACAATTGTAACCATCATTTTTGTCGCATCGATGAACTTTTTTTTCATCACTCCTGCAATGATTCAAAACGACCGCAGACGAGTTTCCGGCTCTTTCACTATATCGCGTACAGTTCGGAGCGAATCGATGGTACGCAATTCTTTGTTTCTACTCAATTTCTCCTTCTTTCATTCTTCGCTCTCATCGAACGAGGAACTCTTTTCACCGGGCTGTACTTACCATAGGTACATACCTAACATCACAATTCTCTGCTCATCTCCCTGTCCTTTATCTTTTTCTGGTTTTTCTCGCTCTTATTCTTCTCCGCGAGAGCCGCGAGACACTCGAGTTAAGACGCGGGAACGACGACCTCGGCAGCGGCGGGGGTGGAGAAGGAGGACTCGGGGTAGTTTAGTCGTCGAGTGGCCGTTAGGGAGCGATCGTCCGGCGCCAAGGGAGGCATAGCTTCCACCCACGTGGCGCCTCGCCTCGCTGCCCCCATAATTCTACCCCACCTTTCCACCCCCCGACCCCCGGCTGCGCCTCCTTCGAATCTCTGCGTCCTACGACCACCGTTCCCGGTTCCAACTTATCCTTAACCTCGCGGTGTTGCGCCGCTTCTCTACAATTTATCCTTTACTCCCTAGTTGGCGTCTATGTGTTCCAGCCGTGAATGGTGGTTTAGTTGTTGGAAAACGTAAGGTCGATATTTTGAGTCGAACCGAATCGGTGCGCGAGATCAAGTAAGCGCTCAGAATTTCTAGATTTTCCGAAAAAGAGGGAAAACTATTTCTAACGATAAATGAAAAGCTGTAAAATTCTATAAAATTTCTTCCGACATTTCGGATCTTCGCAAAGAAAAAACGAATAGATGGAATTGAAATTTGATGTCCTTCGGATGAAATCTGCGGCCAGACTTTGTAAACAGTATCTACCGAAACAATGCGGACTCGTGCGAATTTCATCAAATCTCCCTGATCGATCTCGAAGTGATCTTCATTACCACGTGAGGTAATTAAAAAGCAATTCCGGAGTTCGGAAGCGGCAGAACGGCGTTGTTTGCTCTCCTCTCGAGTCCTCGTGTCCTTGCGTCACGTGCCATCTGTATCCACAGAACCTGGAGCACCCGCAGCGCTCCAATAACGCGATACTCGAGTGGCGCCCGAGCCACGATCACCGAGGGCATCGCAATTTTGTTAAATCGAAGCCAGTCGGGCATGCAGGAGCCGAGATTCGAGCGTAACGCAAAGCGGACACCGCGGTGATTATCGGCCTAGACCGATTTCACAATCGTCTGCACTCGCGGCCCCCGGAGATGCGGGGGTGAGGGACGGACCTAGACGCGAGAATCGGGCCTAATCACCCCGAGTTAGCGGAGGTCGAGGTATCTACCCAACTTCCAGAGCTACGGGGCAACAGGTGTCGCCTGATTGATCACTGCGTCGCCCCCGAGCCGAAACCCCACCCCTGAATTTACTTCACCACGCATAACCATGCAGAACCCACCGCCTGGTCACGAACTCCTGAGATCGGGATCAAGATTAAACTGATCGATATTCGGTAATCGGTGTTAGCCTCGGGCAATTAGTATGTTTCCTGCACGGTCAAGCGATGGTATCAGGACAGGTTATGGTGGTTGGGGATTAAGGAAGAAGATAAGGTTACCTTCCATTCAAACGCGTGTTGTTTCTATCAATCTGATGAATGAAAAAAACTCTGTATCCAAGTTTGTCGCGTCGTTAATTCCACACCCGACGTCTAGATCTGTAGCTCGATGTTTTCAAGGTGTTGAAAGTAGTTTTGGAGTAGCTTCTTCTACCGATTAACTATTCGCGGCAAATGAGACGAGGCGGCAGTCGACAGGAAGTCGAGAAAAAAGCGCCAACGACAGCGAGTGCAATCTCGAGGGGATGAGAAATGATAAATATAATCTGATACCAAGGGCAAACTGGCAAGTAATACCGGCTACAATATTGGCTAGCTAATCGATGCGGACGTCTAGTGGTTGTCACGATGTATGTAAAGGTTCCCCGGTACGGGGTATCGGAGTGTTGTAGGTACATCATGATGCGAGATCGATGCGGATGCACAATACACGTGCGTAAGTAGACGTCGTAGGTATCTTTACGTGTATCGGACGAAGAGAGGAAAGGGGGAGAGGGATGATGTAGCACGGTGAATCGCCGGCACCACGCGGTGTTTCGACGCGTGGCAAAACGCGAGTCATCGTCCTGGGTTCCTCGTCTGCATCCGTGAATGCGTGTATCGGCACAGCCGACGTTAACCCGCCCAGAAGGACCTATAATAACGTATAATATACGTGTTGCATACGTCGGCAGTAACCGGGACCGCCTACGAGCGACCCTCCTAATCGTAATTAATCACTCGATAACCGAGGATCCACTCGACCGGTGAAAACAATGCCGCGTGCGGTGAATAGCCACCGCCATGCCAGTTTCGTTCGACTTTCGGCAGTCGATCGCTGCGACCTTTCTTCTACCTGCGTACATGCGTTCGCCGCGGCAGATCACCGACCGTCGTCTAATCGCAATTCTTCTTCTGGTTATTCTTTTTCATGAACCATCCGTCGCTCCAGGATCGTGAGGAACAAGGCTGCCGAGAAGGCGAAACACGCCCACCAACAGCAGCAGGCCCAGCAGCAAGGACAACCCCAGGGTCAACCTGGGTCTGGCGGTTCCGTATCCGTCATCACCCACGCCCCCGCCAACGCTGCCGGACACCCTGCCGCCACTGCCCCCAACGCCTACAGCATCAGCGGCATCCTCGGTATCCCGGCTCACCATCAGGACCCCAATGGAAATAGCATAAAGCGGAAACGCACCGACGACGGTAAGAGACCAAATTCCGCTATTTCCTACAGGGTAGATTTTTAAGCGTACTTTACGGTATAAGAGCTGACCGAGCTCTGAACGAGTCAAAAAGCTTCACTTTGTTATATACTACTTGAAATATTGCAAGAATCTAGAACGAAATGAGATGTAGACTTTTGAGCTATTCAGCTTTTGTTACAATCGTCGTACAAGAAAACAATGCTTTTCGCAAGAAACAAGACGATTATTATGCAGCCGTACTTTGTTGCAAACTTTCGGAGATAGAGTGGCTCGCGGCAGGAGGAGACGGATGTCAAGGGGTGTGCATGCCGAGGTGCTCGTCGCTCTGATACAAATTAAATCTATAACAACGGGAACAAAGAGAGAGAGAGAGAGAGGGAGAGTGAGGCCTGTAAAAGTGACTTACGCGAGCGCGAAAAGACGAGGAAGCAAAAAGCGACAAAGAGACGCTGAGGAGGGAGCGGCGGGGAGGAGCGGGGGGGATGGAGGGGGGGTCTGAATCGAGAGAGGAAGAGGTTCGACTATATAATTGCAACAATGGCGTATTATTCCGGGTAAAAAGACCGTAGTGCGGTAATAATCGGGTTTTGTTTCGCAACAGCGATGCCGACGATGCCGTCTGTAGCGTTGTAAGGTGCGTGCGATTATCGACACGAATTTCTAATTCGCGCCCGGCTTGCCGGGCTATCGGTCAAATGTCAACGGGCCCGACGCACGTGCCGCCATTCATTTCTACGTCACGCGGCGTGAGTATAACGCGTTTGAAATATTCCCGACACGTGCACGACTACGACGAAGGCGGTGGACTCGGGGCCCCGGGTACCCCGCTCATCCGCCCCTGCGAAACCGTGTCGAATACTCGAGGCAGCCGACCTCCGGTTTCTTCCCTTGGTCCGTTTTGTATTTATTTATTTATTTTTTTTTCTAGTTTTCACAGAGAATTGTATCTCTGTTACATTTCTCTGGGTATGTTGGAAGATCGATAAATGTAAAGGAATAAAATTAAAAATTAACGAGTAAGGTAGGACAAAAATTGCGATAACAACGGCGACGCGTTGTAACGTCGGTGCCTTGTATACGTATACGCAGATCTGAGTCGAGGAGAGACGAACAGGCATCGGGAAGAGGAACTCGATTACACCCAGGCGACTGCAAAGTGGCGCGTAGGTACTGCGGCGAAAGCACTCAATGCCCTGGCGACGAGCGTCGGGGCGAGCGTATCGGATTATAAACTTCAAAGACCGCGGTCGGTTCTAATTCAAACGGACGGCGGGTGCATTAGCGCTCATCAGAGTCGACGCCCGGCGTCGTTTTCATATTTGGCTAAAATCCCCGGCGACGACGCCGAGTCACATATGCTGCACACGGTTATTTTTTAACCTCCCAACGTCGTCGCAGCGATTATTATGCTTATGCATACAGCGCAGAATTTCTTGCGCCTTTTATCGCATGCAAATCAATTAGGTATCTTGCGCTGAAAACTGATTTTGTTCCGAAAAAGTATAACACACCGAGAGAAATTTTTAGTTCCGGTTACCGCTCGGTCATTAATTATTGTCGTTTTTTATCACAATCGAAAAATATAGTTGTAGGTAGAAAATGAAAATTAGTTTCGTAGCTGTTACCGGAGAGTCTAGTATCCGTTACTATTCTTTCTCATTACGATCACTCTTACTACATTTTCTTGCAACTGTTGCGAAAATTTAATGCTTGTGCAACGATAAATTGACGATAAAGCCTTATTTAACTAAAAAAGTAGAGTACACCGAAAAAAACTGATTTTGCGTTGAAATTACCAAAAAAGGATCGACGGTAGCGCAAAATGGTTCACTAAATTTTTCTAATTACTGTAACAAATGAAATTTTTCTCACTGCAGCAAACTCCGGATGAAAAGTATTATCTCTAATTGGTCATAAAAATTACCACAGTTATATAATTTGTACAGATTTACACGGTATCGTTGCAATGTTTCTATTTTGCTGATATAATTCTGCAAATGAGGGAGAATAACAGCTGTGTTAAATTGATTAAATACTGGAGTATAATTGAGTTGATTTGCGGTGCATATTTGAAATTCGAATCAATGTTTTCGGTACATCTGCCCCGTCCCTCCACTACCCCCGGGTGAGATTTTGTCCTGTCAGGGTATTTCGAGAGCGTGTGCGTGTCGGACCAACACGTCGGCGTTGGTATATTACAGAGGTCGAGGGGTGGGTACGTAGACGGGGGCCGGGTTCATCCCAAAGTCCATTATTACCCTTGTATTGTATCGCTCGACATTGACTCAATTGCTTTCGAATAACGCATGGGAAACTACCGGGGTCCTTTCAAACCTATGATCGAATTATTCAATTTACCGCTCCTTTCAAGGAGACGTTAACTTTTCTGCCTACCTCTGGCGTCGCCGGTTTCTTTCCCGGATACCCTAGAATTTTCCTTATTCATGCCCCCCCTCCCCTCCCCGGACGACGGATACCAGAAGCAGGAGAAGAAGCGCTTCGACATCCGCTTCTCAATGTCAAAGGAGCAACGTCGTGACCCCGAAGAGCCAGCTCGACGCTGCGAATTCCCTGTTTTCCTCCATTTCTTTAATCGGTACCCAGTGATCCGTTGACCTTGAATTATACAGATATCTAATTAAACCTCGCGCCGGCAAGTGTACGGGAATCCGCCCCCGTCCAAAGCCACCCCGGCTTCTCGGGAGGAGAGAGAAAACAGAGAGAAAAGTCGGATGCGCGTTCAATTACAACGACAATTAATCCAAACGATTCAATCGTAAAGTCGAAATTCAACGACCGCGGCTCGGTCAGCTGGCGGGCTGGACGCGCGTACCTCCGGCAAGGCGGATTTTATGGCGGTCATCCCGAGCAAGGGGCGAGTCCCATACTGCCGCCATCAGCAGCGGGTTCCGAGTGGTAGTGCCGGAGCGGTGTAAAACACGGGGGTTGTGTCGGCGAACTTTGGCGACGCGACGGTGTAAAATGCGTGCGTGTGAGGACGGCGCACGCACACGCGGACGAAACGCCGGACAATCTGCGATTGGAGCGACTTGACAGGGTGGACGGGATTTAACGAGCCCTCTGCTCGACGCTCGTCCCCGGACCCCAGGCCCCCGACGGACCGGTCATTTAATTATTCGAGATACTCGAGCCCCCCTCCGCCCCTCGGATCCACTGTATTCCCAAACGAACCCCGAGCAGCCAGGAGAGCCGGCGTTGTTCGTCGCCGGATGTAGGCTGCGCCCGCTGATAATAAAGATGTGTGTACGTATAATGGAGTCGAAATTGTTTCTCTATATCCATCAATGCCCGCGGCGATGCTGCACCGGCTCTGCCGCTAACACGTGCACAACTCGTTCGATCCCAACCGACGACTCGACGGATTCAATTTAAATCGCACGTTTCATTTGTGTCTTTGGCCTCTCGCGCAGGTGACGTCGATCTACCTGCCATACAGGCCCTTTCCGGATACCGGAAATTCATATATCCGTACCTTGGTTCGAATCGACGGGGCGAAGTCAGCCGTTTTTATCAATTTCTGCTCTTGCAGCGGCAGATCAACGTTTTCTGAAATTAAACGTCACTCACCGATTCGAACTGGAAACCTTGCCGTCCCTCGAAGTGAAATTTTTCTCGAAATTACACCTGGATCGCCCTGTATCCGCGGTACGAAACCTCGACTCCAGCTTGGCATCATTCCCTCATCTTACGGAACAATATGCGGGGTGAACGCTGCTCTTGGCGAAATCGATAAGTGTCACTGTACTCGATCCAAGACCGTTCCGCGAAACAGTATAACTATACACCCGTGTCTGATGTCAGAACGGGACGTGTGTTTCAGGTATGTGGGCATGTAAGATCGCGCTGAGTAGTAAAAAAGAGAAATACAATGTACATCGATACGGCCGCAGAACAGCTTCGGGCAAATTGCGGATCATTCGATAGCTTTGGTATTACTGACAATGAGTAAAGTAAGAGGGAACATTGAAGGCCTGTTTTACTCTCCTAGAATTTTCGAATATTCGAAGGGAAAAAGGTCTTCCACCGATCGAAACCACGATCGATCTTTCAATGGAACGAAAACGAGTCTTTCAATCGCATCCTGCAAATTCCACAGTCCGTGGATGGGGCGCCATAACAGTTAACGATCCTACTACCTGCGATATAGGCCAGGCGCAAAAAAGCACATTGAAGAAATAAAACAAAAAAACGTATGGACAGTTCCGGCATCGATGAACCGAATAAAATTTATACATTATAACCATTCGTGGCGTGTTTAACGGGGGCTTAGTTAGGTGTAAAACATTTACGAAGCGCCAGGGTGGCGTCATTTTCCCATCGTAAATCCCGATATATAATAAACACGCGATAGATGTGTAGTAAATCTTTTTCCCGGATGCGGAGCGGTGACGGCAAATATGTCCGAGGTATAATAGGCACGTCGTGCATGCCTCCTCTGTACTTGAGATGCTGCACCGCCCGCCTTCGAGCTTTTTTTTACCCATATAATACCCACGCAACGGCCTATTATTTGTATCTCTCCGTACCGTTACACCCCCGCTTTATCTGTCCGCAGACGATAATCGCGACCTGAGCGATCACCCGGAGGACGACTTGAAGAGACAACGAAGTAGCTACAACGGAGATCAGCTCTACTCCAACGTAAGTCGACGTTTCGTTCTATCGTCAGTCGAAATATGAAACGACACCAGTCGGGCCTTCTACGATTCGATTGTACTGGAGAAACTGCATTTTTTCCGTCACGGTCAAGCCACGAGAGACACGTTTGTCCGACGTTGCTTAATCCTCCTTTCTTTGTTCCTCTTTGACGCAGCTGTGGTCGAGTAAATGGAGTATCAAGGACGAGCATAAGCTCCTCAGTGAACTTGGGGGCGGCGGAGGAGGTGGCGGAGGCGGCGGAGGTGGGGGCGGCGGCGGGGGCGGTGGGGCGAACGCCGGTGGCGGCGGTGGTCCGGGGTACTACGAACACGGGGGATTCCCCGGGTCCGCCGTGGCCACCTCCACCGAACTCTACGACTCCCTCGGCTCCATCGGAACGATGACGCAGGCGCAAACACCCCATCTTTATACCCCGCCCATAGGGGGTACCATAGGTGAGCTTCTCCCTCTATTTGCCCTTAGCTTTTTCTTTCCCTCCTGCTACTTTTTTCACATCGTGTTTATCTCCTTCTCTCTCTTCCGCGCTCTGCTCTGCCTCTTGATTATACCTATCATACGTATATCGCACCTTTGCTCCTCGTCACCGCTGGCCGATTTGCGGCTGTGCAATGATTGCGAAAAGTGCACGTCTGTTTGTTTGTATTTTTTTTTTTTTTTTATTTTCTTCTTCACTTTTACTGTATAATTCAAGTAGGTATAGTCTTGTTTTAGTGGCCGTGAGCTTTTTTACCGTTATATCATCTGCAGGTAAATATCTAGATGCAACGGCGTATCGCTGGCTTTGTGTTTTATATGCTTTATAATTTCGCATTTCCAAACGATGCATGATGGCGGTGGCAGGCAGAGGTCAAAGAACGGTATCGCGGTGGTTTGGGACCATGGGAAGCTCGAATTTGGCTGATTATCATTCCTGAAAATGGAAGAGAAAGGCGTAATGTTTCTAGTCGTGAAAAAAAGCCGCGTGATCGACGTCGCCGAACATTTTTTCACCTCGCCTTGCATCGTGTGCGTATTTGGCGCGTACCGAACTGTACAACAATAACCTTCGATAATGGATTGCGTCAAATGTCACTCAGACACATGACTCCTGCACTGTGCCGGAGATCGGAGAATAATAACGTAACGTGGGTTGGGGTGGCCGGATTGAACCCCATTCGAGGGGACCACGGGCAACAACAACCCCCGGCTCTGACCTCGGGAGCTATCAAAAACCCTTTCGGGGTTTTCGCAAATCGGCGAAAGTAACCCCCTCTCCTATTTCGGGTGAAATAAAAAGGACAAAAAGAAAGAACGATTAAAGGCGAGGCGAGGTCGGCCAGCGACGTCGATAATGCGAGCGGATCACTGAACGTTGTCGAGGGATGACTAAATAGGGAAAAACCTTGGGGGATTTTTCGAAAGCAGGTGGTACCTTGACGCCCCTCGCCCCGTTGACGATGCAGGAACTTAAATTAAGCCAAACTCTGGACCCGGCTAACATGTCGCCTTACCATACCACGGGTGAGTTCACGTTCACGTTCACCTTCACCTATGTAGCAAATTTCGCGGTTCCAAGTCGACTCCGCGTGTCGCTGAGAACTCGACGAAATGGTGCATAAGCTTCGATAACACCGCCAGTTGGTCGAAGATCGTCACGAGAATTCGTCGAATATAATTGTCGAAGAGGAAAGCTTGGACCAACCGGGGGTGGAACGCGAACCAGTAGACACCGCCGATCGTTTTTATTTAACTTTCGTTTCGTTATTTCGTTCAATTGGCTTGTGCTTGATTCGAATGTCGTGTTGTGTTGTGCATGGCGTAGGAGAGAACGGTGCCGTCGCAGTGCCGTACGTTGTCGTTGGGGCGGGCGGGGGCGAGCAGAGTCCGCCGATATCGCTCCACAGCGAGGCTAACGCTGCCCCTGCCGCCCCCAACACCCCCGGAGGGGACCCGGGACTGACGGTCCTTCAGCCACCAGTTTCCCAGTCCCAGGTATCGTCGGCTATACCGCCTTACTCCGGCATGCTGCCGAGCTTCGGACACTACGCCACCGGTGAGTACCCACTTCGATAGTCGCGAAACACCGTACTTTCCGCTTCACCGATGCTCCGAACTGACCGACCGGTCACGAGCCTCGAAGAGACTCGCGCTTTCTTTGCAAAAAGTCTTCGAAAAAGTCACTCGAGCTCCTGAATAAGTCCTGGATGCAAAGGTGACTTCAGCCACGCGGGTGACCCCGTTGACCGCAGTTTGATAAACGGAGTTACGACGCCTGCCTTCGCAACGAATAAATCCTTTGCTGACCCGGCTCTTTTTATCTGTCTTATCAACAGGCGGTGGTGACTACGCCTACAGCGCGGCGTACTCTCAGTACTCCAGCGCACCTTACAGCGGTTACGGGTACGGGACGGCGACAAGCGGGTTGCTCAGTAAGTAAACAGTGAGTATGAGTACCGATTAGATCAGGTAGATCCAAGAGTCGTCATTTATTCATCCCAACTTAAGACAGTCTGCTGTAAATTGTCCAGATCCAGGATATTCGCATTTGCCTATAGATTTTCGATGAAAACTCCACCTCAGCTCGATGCTTAAATATAGTCACTCCTGTATCGTACCTAAAGCTGACACCCTGTCTAACGGAGCGAAATGTCGTGAAGATTCGTCACAATATTCCGACGTAGACGTTATTCAGTGTGCCGATATACGAAGGCGCGTATTGACCCGAAGACCTCTTTTTCTCGGACAAGGACCGCTTTTCGAACCTTTACCTTGACGATTAATTTTGTGTTGTTTCAAGCGGTTTGAATAGCGGCAATTCGACGAGAAAGAAGTCTCGATGATCGACCGACCCTTGAGGCTAATTTTTCCCCCCTTGATCTCGCGTTGCTTAGATTCGACGTACTACTACTGCAATGGGGACACGCTGGCGTCTTCCCATAACGCTGGGCAACAGGGAGGCGGAAGTGGGATGGGAATCGGTGTCGGGTGCGGCAATAGCAACAACGGCAACAACGGCAACAACCACAACCACAACCATAACCACAATCACAACGCGGGTTCGGAGAGCAGCGCAGAAGTAGCGAGCCGTTCGCCGTTGGCAGCAACGAGGGCGAGCAGCGGCGCTAGCGCAGCTTCGCCAACCGGAAGCGCCTGCGTAAAACCCGAGCATCCGATCGCAACGCCCACGGATTTGTACCTCGGTTGAATCTCGTCTTTCGTCATCGTTGTTATCGTGACGACGAAAGTGCAGCATTCGATTTGTGAACTGACGCCATATCATAACGGGGAGGGGGAGAGAAAACGCCGACGAGGGGCTTGCCGAAAGTTTGATGAGGGTGCAAAGGGAAGGGGGAAATCATGACCACTGATCTCTTATTCTACGGACGTAGTATGTCTGATGACGAATGACGTTATTGCGACGAGTTTCGCGGTTCAATTACAACGTACGACGATGCAATGTCATCCGATTGTTGCAACACGCGGAGAAATTGTAGATAAATATACCAAACCTTCACCCTGAGTGAAAGTATCGAATCGAGAATAATCGTATAATTGGACCTGAATGATAATCGTGAGCGGACGGTGACGCTTTTAGCGTTCGTTGAAATATTTCCTTTTCTGGTTGCAACGTTGCACGTGGAATACGTCTGTCGTGTACTGTATGTATATAATGTGCGAATCGGGGTGAAAGGCGAGCCGATACCATCATCGTCTCTGAAATTCGATTAGTGAAAGAACAATATTATACACGCAGGTATATTCCGGTGACCCGCGAGCAGCTGCCGCAGCTTTTAGATAGTTTAATTTTTATCCTTAATTAACTGATTAATCATTAATTCCTATAACATAGAGCGTAATTTTTATGCAATCATTTTTCCAATCACACCGAACATACCTATTTATACACACTGAGATACATGCTATCCTTATTATGACTATGATTATGATTATGATTATTATTGTATTAAATTATAACTTGAATAAGTTGCGTTAACGTGCGCAGATGTGATTATAACGTCTCCCCGGTACGTACTAATTAAAACCCACGTAATCTTTTGTTATTTGTATGATATCTATAATTAATTATAATAATCGCGATTTGATTGAGATTTATTTATTTCTATTTTATTTCAATTTTGTTTTCTTTCTTTTTAAATTTTCTTCTCTGTTCAAATTATAACGACACATTTTTATTGTAATTACATCTATTCGTCATTATTATCGTACTTTTAAGAATATATTATATATACATGAATATATATATATATATATACATATATATATATATATATTTTGTAGAAACCAAAGACCACGAAGTCGTGTTCGACAGGCAGAGTTTACAGCGACTTTAATTACGCGATTCTTATTATTAAAACTATATTATTATTTTTATATTATACTTATCTGCGCAGGTTATTATAGGCATATACACACGTATAAATATACGGAGAGTCCTTCTTGAAAGGACCCGCTCGACAATTGCTACTCGTCTAGTTTATAAGCGTGGCCAACTTCGTAAAAATGTTACCAGCATGGTAGGCAGAGTCACCGACGCGTAGTGTCGATTCTAGGGAATTTGTTCTTACCAGCAAAGGTTTGCTTCAGGCTTCGAGCACGGATGTCAGCCAATCAAGATTAAGGAAGTTGGATCGCGCGCGCTACGAACAGATCCTTTCAAGAAGAACTCTCGGTATATGTTATCATCACGATTATATCATACATAATTGTTGTAAATAAAATTTATTATACACGGTGATGCGTGCACGACGTTTTTCAATATTATAGTATACACATAAATGTACCTATATATGCATGCATATAAAAATTGTATGAATAGCTCGAATTGTATGAGAATAAATGGATTATTTTTCTTTCGTAAGGAAGACAGTTTATGTCAAATAACAGCTAAAATAAAGCTGTCGAGGGATATAACACCTGCAGATGACAAAGTCGCAAGTTGATGAGAACAAACAACAATAATAAACAATGAGTGTATTGAAAATCGACTAAATTTCAACTCTTTGACAGCACCTATATGTTATGTACATGTATATAGGTATATATATATATACATACATCTAAAAGCCGGTACGTCACCGTGTTTTTATTATTATTGTCATAGATATACATATATACAAATCCTATGTCTAAACCGACTTTCGTTTAATTTGAAATAAATAAATTTAAAAAAAAAAAAAAAAATAAACACGACTGCGACAGCAAGAAACTAAAGAAAAACGAACAAGACTAAAATTTTCGCCAATCGAAGGTCGCTGTGTGTCTTTCTCGATTAATCTATAGTATATTTGTAACGACTATACCTCGCGCGCGTTACCCTATTTTTCTTTCACGTGGTACATCTCTGAAAGAATTTTGACTACCCCGTTTTGCACGCCCATTTTCGGTTCGCCAGTCGGAAATGGCCGTCGTGTCTCGCCGCGGAATCGCCTTTACAGTTTCCCGATGTCCATACAGGGGCAGAAAAGCTAGCCGGAAATTTTTTTTTTTCCGAAATGAAACTGAAAGAAAGTATAGCACCATACACTCGTAGGTATGCTAAACGACGTACCGTATGCGATGATCGTTCTGATTATCACGTTCTTAATCATAATATTATACAAATGCTTATATATAATATTATATTACTGTACGATAATTACATTTTATTTTCTGTACACTAGTAGGTATATATGATACGATATATCACCACCTATGTAAGATAGATTACATAAATTGTAACTAGTGAAAATCAACCTCTATACAATAGAATGTAAAATAAATTGATATAAGTATATATCAATATATTTGTATAAATATATGTATATACATATACTTTACAGGTATATATATAAAATAATGTAATACTGCACTTGATGATATGTCAAAATGACGATATTCAAAATCCAATTCGTGGTAATTTTAATAATAATTATTATTATTCTTCTAAATTTCCGCGTCGAACATTTTACGAAAATCAGGAAGAAACCAAAAAACTTGAATAATAATAATAAGAGTAATAACGTATTCACCATTAACTCGAAGACAGAATCGCATAACAATGTCGTGTCACGTTTGATTTCCGCGATCCTCGAGAAAACAGAGTCTGATCGCGATCTGTAATAATAATTATTATTATCAAATTAGCGTATTTAATTATGATCTTATACGTGCATATTTCACCCATAATTTAAACACGACCATTATCTATTACTTGCTACGATTTATCCACAAATGTACGTACTTTTCATTGTTGAAGCTACTTTATGAATATTATTAATTTTTTTTTTCATTATTATTATTATCATTATTATTATTATCACTATGACTATTATTACTATTATTATTTAATACTTTTATTATTTATTAATTACATACGATGATGACCTATGTGTAATAAGTTTTGCCAAAGAACACTATGAAAAAAAAAAACGAAAACAAACAAACAAACAACAAAAAAGAAAAAAAAACAGAACAAAGCAATATAACGGTAATACTTTATATATTATATATACAGCCCACTATAATAATGCAATTGAAATAAAAATTTTAATAAATGAATAAAAATTATATAAAAAAGGGAAAATAAAGCGAAGCAAGAAAGAATGAGAAATATAACGATTTAAAGAATTATATAGAGAATTATGAAATGGAAAGTCACCTCTCTAATACACATATATACGTACATGTATATGTATGTATATATATATATATATATATATATATATAAAAATATTGAACAGTTACCGTCAGATCGAAAATACGATTGTGTAAATGTACAACACCGATTCAGAATTCTACCGGTACATTCCTCGTGAAACAGAGCTACGAGAATTTCAACAACAGTGAAAAAGATTGCGAGAAAAACTTTCAAATTAACTATTGCGACCGGCAAGTACGCCACAAGGATTCGTATTTAAATTATTTGAATCTGCATATACACATACTTGCAATATATACGTATAGAGCCAAAATTTAAATCAGTTAAACTTTTATTACACGCGTAAAGTATATAGTATACTTTTGTACAATAAATTTATCGTTGTGTTGTGTTGTTTTCTAGAACTTATAATTGATTAATTGATATCGTCCGACTCTCGGCGTTCGATGTGCGTGCGTTTTTTCCGCGGGTGTGATTACGTGTACATGCGTGTTTGAAATGAATAAGCCCTCAACCTAAACCTCCGAACTCGTCGTTCCGTTTGCACCACTCTTTCTCATGTTTCGCTGTCGACTCATGGAGAATTGGAAAAATTATTAATAGAAAACAGAAGAAATGAAAGAAAAAGAGAAAAAAAAATAAATAAATAAAATACCAAAAGAATGAAAACTCTGTAAATCCTTTTTAAATAAATATGAAGTTTATATATCCTTTCTCTGTGTATTATACTTTCAACTTTGCGTAACGCGATCGTAGCTCAGATTTCTTAATTAAACGTTTGTAAACGATTTTATGATACTTACTCACATTTTCTTTTTTTTTTTTTTTTTTCGCCCCTCGTTTCTTACAACCAACCTGAGTCGCGAAGAAAAAGTATAAAAACGCGTCGCGGACTTGGAATATCTCGCGGTGAAATTTCGGTTCACAGGAATCGGCACACTTAGAGATCTATAACCTGCTTTATCGCGCGATATCTCATTGCCCAGAAGCGAGGAAAATCAATCGATACAGAATTCGAATCAAAGCAGTACTTGACCGAGGACCACTTACAGTTTGGTAAACAAGGCCCATTTCCAATTATGAGAGGCCGATTTTTCGGTCACCGAACCCTTTTGAATTACAAGACAATTAATTCCGGTTCTATTTTTCATTTGGAGCCGGTAATTGGGTCGTCTAGGAAACTCGCAGCGATGATGAGGCTGCAATTGGCTCCCGCCATGCAGTAGCTGAGCTGTACAACCGAACCGGGACGATTTTTCGCCCAGCTGCAGACCTTTTCATCGGATCGAATTATAAGCGACGCGTTTATTCGCGAGAGCGTATCTTCTCACCTTGCGTGTATAATTGCACCGTTCCATTCTGATTAAAAATATACTTGTAGTACAGATGCCTTGTTCTCGCCTGCCGTCAGAATCTGGAGCGATTTCTAATACGCGCTGTCGCGAATGCGCTTTTTTCAATATACATTTCCATTTCATTCCGTGTCGAAGCTGGGGCCTTTTTTCTACATCTCCGTAGAGGAAATGGAAACTTTTCGGCGTTCGCGATTCGAATTACCGATCAATGAATATCGATATGGGAATCCACCAATATGTGGGCAATATTTGTGTACTATTTGTCAGTGTACGGCACGGGTGAATTAAAAATAAGAAATTTGAAGTTCGAGGAATAGAATCGAGGAAACAAACGAGGTGTAATCATTGAATTTGGCTCAACTCGACCGCGGTCGAGAGACTCTTGGTGTTGTAAGACGGTTTCGACTTGCGGTTGACTTGCGGAATTTCCGCTGATCGTGTGGTATTAACAGTTAGTTATTTTCCGCGTCAACTTTTAACGAAACTAGTCCGTTTTATATACGATGGGTGTCAAACCGTCGTCGCCGTTTTATACCCTAGATCGGTATTCGTGTGGGTGTAGCGCTCTCGGTGAGCGAAGCTTGTACACAAATGTGTAAAGTGGACTGCGACGCATCTGGAGCATAACGATGTTCGCTTACTTTTATGCGCTATCTTTACTGGATTATTTATGCGCCTATCGAGATCTCGAATCCCCTTATTCGTATTCTTCGCGCCTATTAAGGCGAGCATTAATAAGCCCATTCACCTGCCCCTCGACTCTGTTTCACAATCGAGATGTTTTTTTTTTTCTTTCATATCGAGTTACAAAGTACCGAATGCGTGAATGAAAAAATTGCAGACATTCTGCAAGAGTGCGTGAAATCAGAATCAGTTCCAAACCGTATACCTAGCGTGGGATCCACGATATTGAAACTTACCGCTGCTAACTTGTCGACTGCTGGTAAGGCAGCTAGATTATCATTCGAAACTGATAAATGGCTGTCTTACCGGTCGAGGATCCATAGCATCTGAGCTTTCCGGCTAATGGAAAGTTGCATTTTATCTTGACCAGTTAAAGCATCGACTCGTTTTACACTGCAAGCTTACTAATTGCGATATTGCTCGAGCTGCTCGTTCGATAAATTCAAAAGATGCAACTGGCAAAACGACTGCGAGTACACGGGATGAATAAACGGACCTGATTGTGAGATAAGACGCAAATGTTGTCCGGTTGTCACGAATGGGTAACGAGGTATCGAGTTATAATCACTTACGAGTCATGACGATATGTTTATTAGTCCGAACGATCATTACATGCGAACTTTGTCATATGATTTTTTTTTCTAATCTTATTCTGTTCCAATAAATGCATTACGCTTGAACTTTGTGCGATAGCTATTGTAACGTTATATGCATGTGTAATTACAAAACAATTGTTATTTTATACGCTTATAGTTGAAGGTACTTTATATCAGCGATGTATAATTAGGTACGTTATGCTTATTACATAGATAATGTAGGGTATATTTATGTGTCGTTAACATATACGGTTATTATACTGGCATTATTGTGGTTGGAACGTTTCTCTTGGAATGTAGGTCGCCACCACCCTCAAGTGTAAAATGCGTTTACTTCTTGTAAACATAACTCTCAGCACCGCCTCGTCCAAAGCCTGTAATTATCATGGAGGGATTTTATGAGTTATCCAACTTTAAGACGTGAGAATTTTTAATGGTAATTAATTTCTACAAGCTAAATGTGAACCAAAATGAAATTGAAAATTGCTAAAGGAGAATAATAAAATGCATAAATCTTGAAGAAATTCTCGTCCGCTTGTGGCGATTATGAATAATTCTGGTTTCGTTTGTTCGCAGGCATCGAATCGGAGAATCAAAAAGTGTCTCACCTCCGGGGCCGAATAACGCGGCGTAACAAGGCTGATTGCAGTATGGTTTACCCTCATGCTCGGCGTGGCTGCCGGGGGTCAAAGTCTTGTTGCACTTTTCGCATCTCAGACATGCGCTGTGCCAGTCCTTTCCCAGGGAGGTTTTTCGTTCCGCTGCACAAAAACAGAGAAGTATGGAGACTTTACACATATACGCGTTGTAGAAAACAGGGACAAAAGGAAAACCAACGGGTTGTAAAAGGGGGAGGAATAAGCATAAAAATGCGAGACGACTCGCAGGCCGCGCTTTGGAACCAAGAGAAATGAATAAATCGATGCAACCGAGCCGACGCATTAGCAATTTTCTAATTAAGAATTTCAAGAAGACACCAGGCGTCCTCTGGGACCCGGAGCTTTCTTTCTCATGAAAAACCCCTTTTCACGCATGGTGTGAACTCGGCGATGTCCGCGGGGAGCGAACACGGAGCCCGCAAAACCGAGCATTGTCGCACCGGGTGTTTTGTTCTTTTCAAAGAATCCGCGGCGCATGCATGCATCCATCATCCCAAATGAGTTTGCGATATCGTATTAAATGGGGATGTTTATTACGCGCCGCTACTCGCCGCTAGGTACTTGAATTACCGCATCGTGGCAATCACGAGTAGATATCGGCAGCCGTAACAGCCAATGCCTTTGTTTCTCAACGGCACCGATTCATCGTTCCACCGAAGAGCGTCGAGTGCACCGCGCCGATATAAAATCGGTGCACGTCAAAATGTATACAGATTCACAGTTGTCACGCGGAATCTCATTGGTCCAAATGATAGCGCGAAATTTCTGAGAACAACGGGGCTGATTCGTGAATCGAGAGTAGAGTCATTAAAATTTGACGTTTAGAAATTGGGATCCGCAATCCGTAAGGTCGTGTAATACTCCTACCCTTACCGAACGAACAAATTCACCCTTTTGCTCCCTATATTAGATAAGCAAACGAACGGAAAAACTTCAAAATTCGACGGTCCATACGTAATTATTATAATTCCTAGTTCTCGTCTAGCGACTTCGATATTGTATGAAAACAGTTTCACAAAGGCTCATTCTACTCCTCATTGTTTCCGTCATTGCCCAAAGTATCTAAACCGTGCACTTTTTGACCCCTGAAATGCGGGAAATTTGGGAATAGTAACACGTGTTAAAAAACCGCACATTTTTTTGACGATTATCGATGGACCGTCGAAATTTGAACCCTATCCATACGTTTATTTATTACAGGATGCAAACGGGTGAGTTTGCCTGGTCGGTAAAGGTAGCAGAACTATACGACCTTAACCAGCATATCCAAAGCCTCGAGGGTTAGTTATTAGCGCGAACAATTCGCAGGCTGCGGTTGTGTAGTGGCTCTCATCTACGGGTCCATCAGCGTAACAAATCCGCGTTATGTAAACCAGAAGCATCCAAGTCGCTCCCTAGGCCGAGAGATGGAAAGAGTGCTGGCCGGAGGGACGAGGAGGAGGATAACGGATGCTGGGCAACCCCACTTTCATTGCCATTTCGCCGCAAACAAACCTGTCGCTCTCATCTCCGGGCGCCCGGTCCGCTCTTCTTGTTATTACCTAGGCAGAGAAGAAGGCCGTCGGAGCGGGCAGAAGAGCTTTGTTGCTGTCCTCGCAGGCGGATGGATGCTTCATTGTTGTACAGTGGGCGACGGCGATGTCGAAACGCCGGGTCCGTATACGCAACCTTCCTCTCTACGGTTTCGCGCCTGTGTGGATTTGCGCACCGCGTACACCTGGCCAACTTCACTCCGCCTCCGAATCCTGACGAGCTTTCGACCGAATCGCTCCAAGCTCATCAACGACTCCGATGCTGCCATCGGCAACCCTCGCGGCTCTTTCGACAAAGACGAAACGTTCGGAGTAGGGTGGTCCTTAAAAAGGTCATTTTTTAATTTCCAGCAGCGCGCCCCCCAAATCGGCCCGACGTAATTTTAAAATAATTCCCTAATTTTCTCAGATTTTTATCTCGACTCTAACCCGTGCATATCAAATCAAATCTACCGAACAGATTTAGACAAAATTTGGTATAAGAGGATTTTTGGGTCGCTGATTACGAATTTCAACTCAGAATTACAAAATTCAAAGTTTAGGGTCCAATATGGTGGATTAAAACCCCAAACGTCACTTGATATTGCCATATTGGATTCACCATTTTGAATTTTGTAATTTCGAGTTCAGATTCGTAATTACCGACCCACGAAACCCCCCTGAACCAAATTTCATCTAGATCCGTTCGGTAAAACTGATTTCCCCTGAAAGGGTGGAACGGGATCCATCCCTTTTGGGACATAGGTTAGAGATGAAAGTCTGAAAAAAATAGGAAATTCTTCTTGAACTATCTCGAGCCGATTTGCCGAGCGAGCCGGTCGAAATTAAAAAATTACATTTTCAAGGATCACCCTAGTGCGCAGCTACTCAAAATTCACCCCTCGTTTCACCCCTCTTCAAGAATCACCCACGCATATTTACCGAGAGAATCAACGCCGTCGAGTGTACATGCATATCGCCGCACCCGGCTGATGAGTCCGGATACTCGGTGGGTAGAATCAGAAGACCGCAATACGGTAATTATTTTTTTACCAACTTTTGATCCTTGACTAATTTCTGCCTACATGCTCCCTTTTCTGCAGAGTCTACTCATTTTTCACGGTTCCAATTACTCGACCGAGGCTACAATTTTTAGCTACATTTCTATATTTCATAGGAAACGTTTCAGGATTGGTTCGGTTTGTGACCGGATGATACCGCGATTGGCTCGTAGATTCTTTTCGGTCACCGCGTAGGTGCGGTTCCACGTATGGATACATTAGTTCGTATACGCTCAAGTATGCAACGCTGGTGCGTGAGACGCACGACGCTTTCAGCGTCACTCGTCAACGACTCCGAAACAGAGCTGGGCTCTATTCACGAGGTAGACGGGTTTTTATCAAAAGACTCCGATGTACAGCATGCGTCGGTATGCACGAGGTACCGAACCGTGTAAAACGGGGTCCAAAAGTGCGCGCCTTGTACGCGGAGCGAGAGTCGTATTATGGGGCCAGAAGTTAGCCGCGTTCGTTGATACTGGTATGATAATAAGTACGTACTTATTGGAGAAGATTTTGAGCTATATCGAGAAAGAATTGTTACAGTTACTCAACGCTGCTACGCTCATGTAATCAGCTGTAGTTTACCAATTTCTTAAAGCTTAAATATCTTATCCGCCGACAATTTCGAGATTATTTCAGTGTGAGGGGTGTGCGAAGGTTTATCGAATACTACGAAATGTTTCGTAAGCTGATAATATAACGCGATACCGATTATATGGGAAAACAAACAATACACCTAGGCGATAAGCCGCCCAATTACGTTTAGTGCCATTTATTACCGTATAACGACATAGTTTCCTGCTTAACCGTGCAACTGACGCCTGATATTTTTCAACGACTAATCGCTACCTGATAATTAATTTTATACGCTCACGCGGATATCCGTCGGCTTCAACGAAGCGTCAGCTCGCGTAACTTTCCTCAATTTTTCACAAGCTTCTTTTTAACTCTGTTTCTGGTATTTCATTCGCGGTGTAAATACTGACACTGCGCATCAAGGAAATACGGAGAACCGTGTGTTTGAGGCGTAGCGTTAAACGCTGTGTATAAAATGTTATCTCAACACTCTCGCCGTGAAACCGATCAACGTGCAGAGCCATTTCCTTCCGCAGGGTCGTAATCGTTGCTTTCACCGTCATCACGGAGGGGGGATCTATCGTTAATCAATCGATTGGAGGAGTCAAATTCGATTACGTTACAAAAGAATAACCTTTCGACGATATGATTATCAAATCGAAGGTTTACCGATGTATAAATCGACGCGATAAATGTACAGCTTTTCGAATTCAAGTCTCGTGATCGATCACTGTCGGATTAAAGAGGAAAATTGAACGACGCGCTCATCGGTAAAGGTGAAAGGTATGAAGTTCTTTTTTCTCAACTCGCATGTACTATATTAACATACGACTTCGAACTGACGTCCATGTTTTCACACCTGTACGTATTAGAGCTCTGTGTACTCAGGTGCAGTTTTAACCTACGCGTAACTCGAAGCGTGGATAGAGAAAGTTCTTGAAGGTTGAGAAGATGAGGTCACGGTTAGGTCCGCGTGATTCATCCGTCCGCATAATTTTAAACAACCTGTGCATAATTTCGCGCTTGGCTCGGATTCGGTAGCAAAAACTCAACGAGAATCGCGTCGATTTTTCAAGTACGCTGCACGAGGAGAGTAAAAGAGAACGTGTGCCTTCTTTCTTACGCATAACTGAGATCATCGCTAATTAAAATACAACTCGAAAGGCGCGTTATCGAGGAATAACAGCGCCGATAACAATGCCTTGACACAGTTCCACCATCCGCTGACACACAACGCGTTTCCGCAAGGACGTTTGTTTCTCTTCGACTTTGTTCGCAGAAATGCGCTCGGTTCGTTGCACCAATTACGCTTCAACGAAATTGTGGACGTTTTCTTTCGTTCTTGTAAAATTGTGTTTGCGAATTTTCTTTCTCTTGTTCGTTCCGGATCGCGTTGCGCTGCAAGCAAACTGCCGACTCTCGCGCTTCCTTCGTTTTTGCAACGTTTGTCAAAAATCGCTGACCAAGAGAGACGCGTAAACGAATCGCCGGTCGTGTTGGCAAGGAATATACCGTTACGTCCAGTCGAGAAAACGTAAATTCGTGTTATAAAATATTCTTAATTTTTACATGGAAGTCTCTCGACATTTTCCGCATCCGGTGGTGCACCGCGATACGGAGCTCAAACATCCGTCACCACATTTGTTTGCGTTTGGCTGATATATTCACGTGTTGACGCTCACACATTCGTAACGATAATTATAATTAATCACAGAGGGACCCACCCACATACACCGAGGCTCGTAGCTTATTACGGCATAGTCGTAAATAAAAGTGACGCGGGAATCTCCGGATCATCAAAACTGAATCCTAGCGAAAATTGTAAGCTCGGTGCTAAGACCCGCGACACTGTTTTACCTAAGGCTTCATTTGTAATTGATTTAACTCAGCAGCGTATCAACCTGCAAACCGATTTCCCTTCAACATCAAAACCAACAATACGAGAGAATGAAACCGGAATAAACAAGGAATACTAAGAGCGTTGTTAAGCGAGCCTGAAATTATCCTTGAGTTATATACATTCGGTAAATGGTTTCGGCCAGTTAACCGCAGCTTCCGCAGCTCTTTATTTTTTGCCCACTTTATCAAACTTCCTTACAATAACTTGAGTTGTACAACTTCTTTTTCCAGGCAGTGCAGATAAAAATCGACACACCTTTGTTCAGCCTCAAAGTGTGGAACAGGGTGCAGAAGAAAAATGGGGAAAATCTAATCTAAGATGGAAAAGCAGTGGAAGCAAAAGACTCACCGAAGTATACCGGCTTTTCGCACTTTGGGCAGTTCGGCATGATGCAGGCTAACTGGGCGTGAGCGTGGCTAGAAGCGAATCGTCTCTGAAGTCTGACAAGCGTTCTTCGGCGTGGTCAACCGCTCACTAGATCGCGTCTGGTCCCGGTCGCCGGGTTTCCCCTCCTCTGGCCTTCCGTCCTGCTTCTTGCGTCCCGCAACGCGTTACGTTCTGCGTTATAATGCATCGCGTTCGATCCGTTCAAGCAGCCACTCGAGCCGATCGCAGCCCGGCTCTGAGAGGTGAGATCACCGCAAACGCTGATGTAATCGGTTCGTATTTTGGCCCTCTTGTCATCCGGCCAATCGCAATGTTTCTGGAATCAATGCAACAAGCATCCCGATTCAAAATGCCTCAACTGGACGCAGAGACCCCGAATTTTTATCACCCTCGTACTCTTTGGCCCAATTTTTTAGGGTCAAGACCGGGTGATTTGTGCTCCGATCTATTGTGACGCTTGGATTGATTGACATAGTACCTTCAAGGAGGATCAATTAGATAGTCCGAGGATTATTTTCTTTCATTCTCTGAGAAATCAATTCATTCGCTCTTCTTTTCACCCGTAGGTCAATACCTTGTATAATTGACTTGCGCCTAAAGCTTATCGCCGCACTTAAATTCGACAATGATCTGTGGTGAATGGAATCTACTGCTTTGGCATAGAAGATTGAAGGAATAAAGGAGCCAAAGGAAAGGAGAGAAAAATAATGGGTAAGAATCTCAGACGCTGGGAGAAGCTCGGCGGGATCTGATATTGATTGATTGAGACAAGGTCGAAGCCATAAGTCATCAGGGCGCAGGCTGGAAAGTTTTGATCAGCCTCTAATACCTACTCCTGTCGTAGTAAAACCTTACCTGCGTCTGCGTAAGCAACCTATGATTTCCTTCGTCCATTCTCATTCTATTGAGTATGAATTTCGTCCCACGCACGTGGAGAAAGCCAGAAAAAATTTATTACGATCTATGCCCTATGATCTCTGATACGATATATATCGAATAATTTTCCAATTACTGCCAGTGACGAAGAGAAATTAAGACTGACTCGAGTGAATTTCGGAACTTTGACCGATGTCGAGAGCTCCATCTCCTTGGGTCAATGTAACAATTCAGAATCAGGGGCTGGGCTCAATCTCAGACGTAAATCTGGCTTAGCCGAAATCTGTGTTTGAACCAAGATTTCGTCGTTACCAGGCCGATATACGGCGGGGCGATAATAAGGTTCACAAGAATTAACCAGGAGTAATAAGCGCACCGAGCAGCGACATTGCAAACAGCTAAATGACTTCCTCTGGTAACCACATCCTCGAATAAATAATGGAAGTGGAAATTGTTAGTGGTGTTCTTTCGTTCGTGGGTGTTGGGGGTTAGTTGCGTTTGATACTCACGAGATTACAGTCGGAGTAAGGATCGCTCTTTTCTTGAACGCCGTTCGTAGATCCCCAGGTTGAAATCTGATCAAGAGATGACGGTCTGCCGGGCCCCGGCGACGAAACTCGAGCTCATGACGCTCGTCGAGAACGGCGACGTGAAACAAGCGGTGCAAATCATCGAGTCCAGCAACACAAACGACCACCGAAGTTTCGTCGAGCCTTGCGGTTCGCTCCGAGTAACCCTCGTCCACCTCGCAGCCTGGCAAGGATACCTCAGCATCCTCCAGCGGCTTGAAATCTCGAATGCGGACCTTGACGCGAGCGACAAGTTAGGAAGGTGTGCGCTTCACCTGGCCGCTCAGCAAAATCACGTCGACGTCGTAAAGTGGCTTTTGGAGCGAGGAGCTGCCGTCGAAAACCGATTCGAAGTCAGATTCTTACCCAAGGATGAACCTTACAGTGCCACCGCTTTAAACTCCTGGCCAAAGTGCGATATCGGACATAGTGTACGTACAAAAATCACAGTGTGTCCAAGGAGTCGAGTCCGTAGACAATTGATTGTTCAGATATTTGCGAAAGGGAAAGCCGGTTGAGGCTTTTATTTTTTTATTTCGGTAGGATTACCAAATTTTGTAAATTCATTCTTATTTTACAAGTATCCTGTTGATATACGTATAAGTATCCGGTCGCATGGTATTTCCGAATAATCTAAATCTTAATCCAAATCCATCCAAATCCTCAGCTGCCACTGCCGGAATGTTGGGGAAGAACGGCGCTTCACCAGGCGGTGAAAGCTGGACACGTCGACATAGTGAACCTCCTCCTGAACGCCGGGGCGAACCCGGATGCCCGGGACCAGCGAGGAGTGACGCCCTTGCATCTGGCCGCCGTTACTGTGGACTCGAATGACCCAAAAGACATGTCGCGGTTCGAGAGGATCGTCGATATCCTCGTGTCCGCCTCGGCGTCCGTCAACATCGTCCACCCGGACACAGGTGAGTGTCGATCCAGTTCCCATCGTCTGCGGTTCAGTCGCAAATGGTTGACCTCTTGCTCTCCACCAAGGCACGACGGCGCTGCACCACGCCGTGACCCTGGGTAGCCGAGAAGCTACGAAGCGACTTCTCGAGGGCGGTGCCTGGCCGTCGGCTCGTTGCATCGGAACAGGAATCACCCCGCTACATATTGCGGCTAGCGCCGGGTTCCACGACATCTTACGGATCCTGCTGTTTTACATGGACTCCTCCTTCGTCGATGTCCAGGACGAGGTTAGTGTGTTTTTGAGTTCCAAGTTGCCGGCACGAGGTGGAATCCCGACTCACATTAAGATGGCTTCGCGCAGGTTGGACGTACACCGCTTCACGCGGCAGCCTACCAAGGTCACCTTGCTTCCATTCGGGTTCTGGTAGACAGCGGGTCTAATTTGGCCTCGGAGACAAAGACGGGAGTGACGGTTATCGACGCCATATTCGAAAACATCGCCCGGCCGATCACCTTCATCACGAACATTCTAGACTCGCTGGTGCGGGGGACGGACAAAAACGTGAACGTAAGCACACCGCCACCCTAGTCCCTCTTCATCGGCGCTGATCTACAACAAGACTGATATTCTCCTTTCAGCAAGTCGTCCTGGACTTCAAGCCGCTGGCACCCCGAGGCGAACTTCAGATGGCCGTGGTTTCTGCCCTGATTGGAGCTGTGCCGAGCATCGAGCAGATGACGATCCTCCAACACCCGCTAATCGAAGCCTTCCTTGGAATTAAGTGGTACCGGCTTCGTCCGTTCTTCTTCCTCCTCGTGCTCATCCACGTGGTCTTCGTCCTCTCCTTGTCGTGCTACGCGATGATCCTCCTTCAGAAAGTGTTCGACATCGCGATACCTGCAGGCAGAGTCCTCATTCTCTGCGCCTGTATTATTCTTGGCCACAATCTACTCCAGCTGCTCATAGTGCCGAGGTGATTCTTAAGTATGGACGTTTCGGTGTCGAGGTCTTAACGAATAAGGTCAAATTTCGACGTTTTGACTCTGAGGGGGGTCCTCCTCGGAAAACTATCATGTGTCATTTACTGTAACTGATAGAAATTACATCACTATTGTTTCACCAGAAGGAAGGAAGAAGAAAAACATTGAGAATCACTTACGTTTAAATACAATAAACCTCACGTGGGAGGTGAAACTTTCAATATAAAAGATCAAACAGCCATCGAGACGGTGAAAATACATAAAAGTGTATAGCGGCGGTAAATTCAATTAAACGTCAGTTAGTCCATGTGGTAGTCCAGTCATCACCTGAGCAATGACATGGAGAGGGATAAGTTTATTCTCACACCGAAATCCACCTTGATCCACCATTCTTAGAATTAAAAAGCTTACCTAGGTTGAGAGAAAAATGACACATTCTTATTCGGTTCCTTTGGAGACATAATTTAATTGAATTTAAGATCAATTAAACGAAAGTCAGGCGTGATAAATTTGACTTTATTTATTGAGACCTTCGAGATCGAGACGTCCATACACATTATCAAGATAACGCCGAGAGAACAGTTCTATTAGCGATTATCAGGCTCCTCGCTAATTTTCGCCGAGTTCATTCGATCGACCGAGTTATTATTTAAGGTTCACTTTTTCAGGCACCACACGAGGCAGTTCGAAACCTGGTTGTCAGCCATCTGTGTGACCATTTCGATCGGAGTGGCGATTGCAGGAGAGTACCGTCCGACCATGATGGAAGCAACGAACCAGGCTGAGAGCGAAAGCTTTCGTCAGTGGATCCTGCAGTCCGTCAGCGTGGCCATACTCATCGCCTGGATCCAGATAATGCTGCTCATCGGGAGATTTCCAACCTTGGGGTACTACACGCTCATGTTCTCGACCGTACTGAAAAACGTCTTCAAGGTGCTCATAGCCTTTGTATGGCTTATCGTTGGTTTCGCTCTGAGCTTCTCGCTTCTGTTCTGCGGCGGCGGACAGTTCACCGACTCCTGGAAGGCCGTGATCAAGACCATGGTCATGATGACCGGGGAGTACAACTTCGACGACCTCGTGAAAACGATGGATATTACGGAGAAAAACGTCGTTCTCCAATTTGTCGGAAGGATCGTTTTCCTCATGTTTGTCATGCTTGCCAGTATTGTGCTGATGAATCTAATGATCGGTTTGGCGGTCAGCGATATCCAGGGAATCTTGAAGGAGGTAATTTAATGACCTTTGAAACTCTACTAGCGTTGGCATGGTCCTGGTGTTATTCGAGAACGACGGACCTACCTGAAAGCAGGTAGTGCAACCAGCAACCCGACCCGGATTGCCCTTGACTATGAGTTATATCTGTGGGAGAGATCGGAAAATGACTCAGCTAATGCATGTAAATTTTGAAATTCCTGCGCGACTAGGGCTACATCCGTCGGTTGCTGAAGCAGGCCGAGTTCGTTGCTCACTTGGAGTGGGTGACGTCCCACCGGATTTTCAAAAGCCGGCTGGTTCCCAGATACCTGAGGATGATGTTCGAATCGAAGAAGATGATCCCGACCCAAATAACGCTCGGCGTGTTGACGGAGTACGGAAAGAAGAACACTGGGATTTCCGAAGAGCTGATCGACGCCCTTTTCGACATCGCCATGAGGAACCGGGAACTTGACAAAGAGTAATTCGGCTTAACGAAACTTTCTACGGCCACAGGCTACACATTGCCTACGGGAACGTTTCAAGTAAGCTTCATTGTTTTGTGTTTCAGGTGCGAAAGTCACTCCCCGTCTTCCAAAGGAAACGAAGACTGTTTCAACGAAACGGTAACTTCCTGCCAGCATGGAGTCAAGGAATTCTTTCGTGAAAATCTGCGCACGCAAAGAATGCAGTCCATAAGACGTAAGCTGGGTAGGCGGCGCAAAAGCGCAATCTGATTGAAAACCATAGGCAACGCGCGTTACGTAGGTACGATGGAATTTTACAAGCTGAATTCTCAGTGCTCGGGCATTTGTTATAGGAAAATTTATGACCGAACTATTCTTGCTGCAATTTTGTTTGCCGTGAACCAACGCTTGACCAATGACAGGTGATGGAAATTATCTTGCAGCCTAAATGAAATTCCAAGCGTGTAATGGTGGCCATATTGAAAATATGTCACAAACATATTTTATTAAGAACTTTAAAACGTAGATTTAAAAATTCAGCCAGTTCCACAGCGACGGATGATTTGAAGCGCGGAAAATTAAAATCTGAATGTGTAGTTAATCGGTAAAACAGGAACACGTAAATCTGAAGAAAAAAAACGTAATACTCATTCAACAAGGTAAGTATACTCGATCAAAAGACGTAGCGAGAATAAATATGCACTGATAAAAAGCATAGCAATACTCGTAGAATTCACCTCAGCCGGTAATGAAGGCAGGCTCGTGTGTAGTCGTGTTCAGTTGCCGAGAGACTTGGTTACCCGCGAAATACGGTCCGTTTGTAGCCCTACAGATGTCAGAGGTAGGTAGAAAGAATGCCGATATAAGGCCGATATAAGGCAAGTGAATTATCTGAATTTCATCCGATTGAAATAATTCACTGGACTAGCAAATTTTAATGATAATATAGTCACAGCAAGATATTAGCTGTCGAAATCAAAATTTTCAACGCAACGGCAAAGGTTTCACAAGCATAGCCAAGCGAAGTTCCAATGTAGCAAACCCGTCAACTAAACTTGCAAATTCCTGGCTGCTGCAACCGAATTTTTTTTGCTACGACAATATTGATACCAAAACTTGCTGGTTTAGCAAGTTATTTTTTCTTTTCGACAAGTACTCCCTGCACCAGCTATCCGGAAATCATTTCCTATACGTTGATTCAAATATACATTTTTGTGTTTGTACCGCATATTGCGATTTACGCACGCCGGTCATGCAGCAACTTCACAATCAGTTCAGTTTTCTCAGTTATCACTTGTGATGCGCAGGTACAAATGATCCGAGAATAAGTGATTTGTTTCAATTGGGTTATACATATAATATACTATTGTAATTTTCACAAGCGAACAGGCACCTCCGATTTTTATAGTACTTTGTAAACCAGACCCCCGAAATCTGCACAGTAGTCGGACAATTGTTCGGTCACGAGAAATTTATGATAATCATTTATAACGTGTCGGTGATTAAGGAGAAAATAATTATAGGTCTATAATTTATCACTCGGTTGTATTCGCAACTTATGATTTTTATTTCGTTTATTCTATACTACTCCATATTTATACATTAATTATAATTATTGGAGTACAATTATATACAGCAATGTCACATTTCCAGTAATTTTGTCTGATTCCACAATGATGTCGCATGCGTCTTCTTACCTGTACGTAAAATAAATTGTGGTTTGTTTTTTTTTATGAATATATGTATATTTCCTTTCTTTTCATGTTCTTCATCTTTCATTACGCGACTTGGTTGCCTTCCAAGGATTCGGTCAGCCGTTAAACGTAAGGACGATGGACAGATCTACAACAAAAAAACTGTACAGGTTTTTTATACTGTTTTTTTATGGATTTTGATTTACTGAAACCGGGTAAAATACTCACAAAGTTCCATCACATCGGGTTTCTTCTTCAACTCGTGTTTGTAGTTTCATTTAGAGTGAAAACTCCGATTTAATTCGAAGCCTGGTATTCTATTTTTGATTCCAAAAAATCCTGTTCAATAGTGATTCTTTACTTTCATTTAATATGCATTAGAGTGAGACTGGAAAATAAATACAAACAGGGAAACAGAAAATGCAAAGCGGAAGCGCGTTCGAAACTGTATTAGAGAGAAAAAGAAAAGGTTTTATAGGGGAAAAGAACGAACAAGGAATGTTAAATACACTTCACAGAGAAATTGTTTCTTTAATTTTTATAAGAAATATTGTTTAGTTCATGTAATAAGATAGTGGCTTTTTCGTTATTGTTACGTTTGTTTTTATGCAAACACCTTGTGTTTTGCAGATATACTGTACGTGATGCAGGGAAATGAAAGTCATTTTTGGATTCAGCACACTCGAAAACATAAAATTTACCAAAAACATCGCTAAATATTTTTTTGCAGACCTGTGCAGTTTGGAGACCTTTGTGGAATGCAAAGATCAAAGTGATACCTGGAGTTTTAGGCGGTACATAATCACGTGTATAATATTCGACGCAATACAAGGTTTCCGCGACAGGTGAATTATACGTATTAATCTTTAACAAACGTCCGACAAGTGACAACGATAGTCGTTATCGGAATTCTCTTATAATGATCATTTGATTATTGTTCAGCCATCAAGCGACATACATAAGTTATGAAATTTTATCGAACGTGTAAGGTACCCATGCATGTTATAACGATGACAGTGATGCCGGCATTAGCAGCGAGCTCGTTTCTACCAGGCATCGCTTTTCAATCTTGACTTCTCCGTACATCGACACACATTTACAAAAATATGTCGGCCTGAATATCTAATCTGAGAATCTAAAAAGCAGAAAAATACTAATCGGAAACACACCAGTCCTAATCCCCAACTCGTAAGCGAAAATTCAAGAGAGCGTTAATTCCATCGCGCAGGTAATTCGCGGAGCTTTTCAACTCGAGCCGTCGATCCGGTTTCCCAGCGACAAACATACAAGGTCTGGTTTGCATTAATTTTATCTATAGATTGAAAATCCGACGAATTTTTATCTCTCCGCGATCTTACAATTAGAGGAATACCTGGGTAATAATTTGAAAGGCCGAAAGCCGTGATCTGTAAATGGTAAAACCCTGCATTCGACGGGACGGGGGATTAACGGATTGAATTCACTGACACACGAGTGTGCATAGTTGTCACCCAACACCGCGAGGAACCCAAAGAAGGTACATACTTACATACATACATACATACTACGATTTATCTCCTCGTCTCCTGGCTTGCGCGCGATACGGCGAGTAGAGTGCGTCAGTGAATGACTGTCAAACTCTGACCATGACCCGCGAGTCTATTATTGTGTCTATGTACATCGAAGGCGTGAAATTACATACGATCGTGCACGGGAAGGATATACATGGAATCATCTACGCGGGGTTGTAATTGATATGACGTTAGACTTACACAAACCTGATGCCCACCGATTATACTTGCGCGTTTAGAAATGCGTTACGAAATTTTTATACCTGCCGTTATACGCTGCGTTTGGCGTCGAAGATATCGGGAGTAAAGATTGAAAGATATGAAAATAAAGAGATATAAAGTTAACGTTTAACTTTTACAGGATGTGCTGCAACGCGCGAGTAGGAAAAACGTTTCACCAGAAGCCATCGTGCCGAATTACGTTTACCTACGAAGCGCTGCCATCATTCTATGCAAATTTCTCCAATCTGACAGCTTCTCTCATTGTTTCATTGATTTTCCATTTCATAAGCGACACGCGATTCTGAATTTTGCATAGTTCAAATTGTTCAGATCACAGCTGAATGTACATATAATTCTGCACTTTCACTGAACGCGTTATAGAATGGGAAAAATTTCGATGCCCAACATTATGCCGTTTCATAATTATATCGATGCGGAGTACATGACGAAACGTACCATATACATGAATATTAGATACACATAGTGCGCATGTATCGCGTATCTATAAATATGGTATATCTATAAATTTCGATAACCAGAGGCACAATATCGTTCGAGGATTAACGACCGAGTTACTAATGGATACTCATCGTCGAGTGTGATGCCTGTTCTCCTTAGATAGTCGATTGCATTGTGTTATCGCGAACACACAACCGTTACGGAGATCGCGAGTCGATAGGACCGAAATTTTAACACCAACTCATTAACGTTATTTATATACTTAGCTTCACCTCCCGCGATCTTCCAAGATCCCCGCAGGTGATATACAATATGTATACATATTTATATACATATATTATATACTTGTGCAAAGGTACACGCATATTGCATGTATAATATTCGCACTGTTAATCTGCGGCCAACGATCCAACGATCAGCCAAATAACGTATACGTATAACGTTTATAATTGGGATCGGTAGAGACGATGATTAAACCGCGTGCCCTGTGTGTAGATTTTGCAAAACGTGGAGTTGGTCGTTATTGTGAAAATCGTTAAATGTGAAAAGGGAAAGGGAATCTGTTTTTCTTGCCGCTGCTGCAACGTGCAGGTGAAAAGAATCGCGTGACGGTCGCAGCGCACCTTCTACCTTCCACCTTAAACCTCAGGTGAGCAGCCGCCAGGACACGAACTCCAAGTTGTCCTGCGGCACTGACCCCGGGACGAATAAATTAACAATCTTGATACATTATTGTCACGCAATGTTTGTTTTCATTTCGACTCGACCGTGCAGGACTATTGTGCGTATATAATGTATAACCCCACTGCAGAACAGACTTGCAAATTCCTTACCTCTACAAGGTGAAGTAAAAAAGATGCAACGTTGTAGGTATAACATGTCTAATAGAAACGATAATCTATGATTAGTGTAGGAAACTAATATTTGGTTAGCCGGTGTATAGCTTCTATCGCTCCGAGAGTGAGTTGGGTTGGGTAGAAAGGTTCGGGTACATGGTACGGATGTATTATGTACGTGGGAGCTGTGGGTAAGTCGAGACCCAGTCAAGAAGGGTTTCCAGGAACGCCGGGCCGGGTCAAAAGATCGTATTGCCAAAGATTTCTCAAAGGCTGGTGGTGGCTCCGTTGTTCTCTGAATCACCGAAATCTCAGTGGTCTCGCATTGTTCCCTGCGAAGCTCCCGTTTCTGTAATCCCGTTTCTTAATTCCGATCGTCGACCAAGGCTGCGCGGATCACGAGGGGGCTGAGGAGGAGGAGGAGGAGGAGGAGAGAGGAGGTTCGCGGATCGACAACCTGCGCATACGTAATTCCTCCCCCTTCCTCGGAAAAGCACGGGCTTATTTTCGCGCCTTTCGGAGATGCGAGAGATCCTCCGGGTACGGTTCGATACGAGGAGGCGGCCCAAAAGACAAAAAAGGAAGCTAATTGAACGGGGCCCGCGCGAGGCCCGAGCCTGCCGGCGCAAACGAGGTAAACTGCATCGTAAAGTACGGCCGGTCTTCGGGGCCTCGGAGGATCTCGTTTACTCCGAAAGGCGCGTATATAAGCTCCGGAGTCCGTGCGTTGTATGCACCTCGGATCGCCGGCCGGCTATAGAATCGCGTACAGGTAGGTGGGTCTCTCGTGTGTATGCACGTCGGGTGTTGCGTACAGGTATATACGAAACTTCGGTCGCGGCGCGGAGCTCGAGGAGGGGGGCGGGCCCGAAACGGCCGAAACGGCCGACGGGTTCTCTCTCCTCGGTTCACGATCTATAGGCAGAGGCACCTATCACGCAGTCATTAGTTTCGTGGCTGAGGAGCCGGGCGTCGGTCCCACCGCCTCATATCTCATCTCGACGTGGAGGGGTGCAGAGGCCCCGGCTCGGGCTACCTATAACACAGGCTCGAAACAAATTTCCCCAAACAGTCCTCTTCTCGGAACATTCCAAGTCAAACATCCCGCTTCCGTACCTTCGATCGTCGGGCCTTGTTGCTTCGCACCGTTGATACGTACGCACGACGATTCGAATTCGGATCGTCGCCGAAACGGGACTTGTGGACTTCGATTGTTCGATGCACGACGATATCGACGGTTGAAAAACCTCCCAATAACGGGTGAGAAGATTTTCAGAGAAACGAACAACAAGCTAGGGATAAAGGTCCGAAAGCTATGTCGAATCTGTCGTTCCATCGAGAGTCGATAAATTCGTTGGCAGAGCCGTAATCCAGCCTGATCCAGGGTCACTCGGGAGGTAGGCGTGTGTCGCAGGATTGTCGCGCGACGAGAGAGATCCGAGAGCGAGCGTAAGAATCCGTGGCGGTGCGTGGTTTCGTTTCGTAGGGTCGAGGCGAGGGCGCAGCGTTCGTGCGTTTCCGGCGTTGTTCGGCCGTCGTCGGTCCGCTGACTGCCATCACTGGTTAGGTCGAGGAAGGGAAGCCGAGGCGTCGAGAGGCTCGCCGCGATTGGCCGAGACTCGGAGCCGCCCGCCGAACCTCGAGCTCCGTTCGCGCCGCCGTCTCGGCAGCCTCGCAGTTAGCACCGAGCAGCCATCAAGCTTACTTGGGGCCGTCTAAACACGTCGGTGTTTACATATACCGCGGTGGTATGATGGCCGTCCGCGTGTTTATTAACCCCGTTATTATTCTACACCACGATCACCCGCTGCTGCTGCTCCTCGATCACTCTACGCGGCCGCCACGCGGTGGTGCAGTTTTTAGGCGCTGCGCGCTCCATGCTCGCGTGTAAAAAAACACACGACACGCACGCACGCACGCACACTCGACACACACGCAAACACGTACATAAATACATACATACATACGCTCACCCACCCACATTTTGTATATATATATATATATCCACACGTATATACCATATATACATACACGAAACGCAACGACATACACCCACCCACGTATCACATGTACATGTATGTATATACAGTTCGACGTGTGTGTATACAAGTCTCCTGTGTATATAATATGTAATAGTATATTGCATGTATACATGCACACGTGTGCAGTGCGCGTACACGCTCGTTGAGTAAACTGGATTTAACGCGGCAGTTGCACTGATAATAATCGTTACAATAACAATAATAATAATAATAACGACAACAACAACAACAACAACAACAATAACAATCAAGTTGACAAGTTTCTTAATGAATTTCTAACGGTCGGTTTTTATTTTCTTTTCTTTCCTCGTTCTTTATTCTTCCCATATCTCTATCTCTCCTCGACGTCGTGGTCGTTGTTGTTGTTGATGACCCCCCCCCCCCATCGTGCATCGTCTGTCTACCGACCTGTTTTAACACTGTGAATAATTAATTATTCTGTGCCCGCGTGTGCCTGTGTGTCATCGTCATCGTTTCACCATCATCATCATCTTCGTCGACGTCTCTTGTACAACGTAGTTTTGTTTTTGACAGAGAAAAATGAATAATTAATAAAAGTAAGAAGGAAATTCGTCGTCGAACGAGTTTTGTGAACGAAAAGAAAAACAAATGCAGAAAGGACGTGGGAGGAGAATAGTTGTGACCAATAAGTTTTTCGTTACTTTTAATTTAAATTCTTTCGTTTTTTCCCGTTAGTCATACCATAAAAATGCGCGTATGTGATTTTACGCTAATAATGTCGTCACGGTGTGAAGTGTGAAGAAGAAGAAGAAAAAGAAGAAGAGGAAGATAACGAGAGGAAGAAGGATATTGATTCGATACATGTACAAGAATTGGCGCATTAATACAAAGTGTGTGGTGATCCTGTTTTGTTTCGTTTTGTTTTGTTTATTTCGGTTTATTATCCCTCGGAGAGCAGTGGTGTCGGTTAATAATCGTGCTCCTGCCGTCGCCTATTCTCTATTCACGGGGAAATAAGGAAGCAGAGGCGGGCATTGAGTTCGGCGAAACGTCGAGACAAAGCCGGACTCTCGCCTCCTGAAGCCGACGCCGCGGACGCCGACGCCGATAACGAGAGGACGGGATAAAAGACAATCGGAGATCGGCCGATCGGAGGCTCGAGCTAATCGTAAGCCGAGCGCAATAATGCCGCACGTCAGCAGCAGCGGCGGTGGCGATGATCTCGGAAGCAAGGACGAGGTCAAAATTTTCAAGGATGAGGGCGAGGACGAGAAACGATCCTCGGAGAACCTCACCGAGGAGAAGAGCTCCCTTATCGACCTCACAGAGTCGGAGGTTAGTCGTTGCTGATGATTATAAAACGAAATATAAATTTAGATAGAAAACGCGGGGCTTCGTTATCGTTGCCAACTTAGGGCGATCCGCCTGATTCGCACGAGGTTCAAGTTGGTTGCGTTTAAACGCAGCGAAACAAACGAATCGCTATCGTGCAACTTCGGAGTGCTCGCTTCTCGTGATAAAACAAAACATAATCTAGGTATAAAACGCGGGCTTTGTTGTTGCCAAGTTCGGACTGTCCGGCCGATTCGCACGAGGCTCGAGTCGGTTGCGTTTCGTAAACGATTCGTGTGGAGGAAAAACCGTTGTTTCGCGATTTTGGAGTTGTCTGAAAACCGTAATAAAACAAAAACACTCATATTTCGAAACGTTAATTCCCTAAAAGTCGTTGTAATATTAAGAAAATAGTGATTTTTTCCCCAATGTTTCGTTACGATATCGTTACTAACATCAGGCTCGTTCAAACGCAACGGAACAAACGAATCTCTTACGCAACTTCATAGTGCTCGCTTTTCGGGGAATACGTTAACTTTATCGAATTTCAAACAATTGGAAGACCTTTTTTGTCTGCATAAGACTCATCGCTTCTGCGAACTTGAACCTCGTTTGTTATGTTTTTTTTTTCTTCATCCACAAGTGAAATGCGTCCAGTTTTATTACATCACTCTTCTCGGTGACAGGGTGTTGCGGGTTTTCAAAATATCGATTCGTTTCTGTACGATTTACCTAATTTGAAAGGTGTTACAAACAGATCCATAATTCCTAGAAATTTTGTCAGATTTTTTTCCACATTGTGATAAATATGTATTTCACCTTATCATGTTTTAATCTAATACCTTGTCTGAAGATTATTTCGAATTGACGCCTGTGAGTTGAAATCGTGACTAGAAAGTTATAATTCTACGCTGCTAATGAGATCGAACGCAAACCCGAATAGCAAACTGACTGTGTGCAGGAGGTATGTATACCCAATAATTTTTGCCCGCGGAGAAAACCTGGGATTATCAGTTTATAAGCCAGACTCGACGGTGAAATAAGTGTCCGTCCCAAGCCTGTGTTCAGACAACGGACGCCCCGAATATCCTCGAATAGCAGGTCCGTGTTAAAATCAAACAAACAAATAAACAAGCACGTGCAGAAACGATTCAAGTATTATAAGAGAAATGAGAAACGAGATAAACTCGCTTGACGACGACGATGAGCAAACATCGTCTTATTATGCCTTATTTTAACGTAAACAAGGACGGGAAGTAGGCAGAACCCGTCGTCGTTGGACACAGGTGTCACAGAAATCACCACACCCCGTATAATCTGTGTTACAGGAAAAAGGATCACTCTCCGGAGGCAGCTACTCGACGGGAAAGACGACGGCCAGGTCGGACCTCAGCCCCGTTTACGGTGAGTCTAGCTTTTTGCTCTCTGTTCATTTATCTCCTTCTCAACCTTCCCGCCAATCGATATAAATTTTCAACGTCGCGTTTTACCCTGTCCGTCTAAATATACCGTACAATATATTTCTCTCGGCGTATTAGTTCCGTCGGTACTAAAATTCTCGCCCATGGGGTGGGTTTCTGCGTGATTTGTTATCAATATCATCGATCTAATTAACGTTGTCTCCATTGACAGGAATAAAAGACGGGTGATAATAAGTGTGCGAGGTATATTGGAATTGGAAATGTGAAAAATAGATTTGAAATCTTGTCACCAGGATTAACCCGGTCGTCTTTAAGAACGAATTACGAAACGCGAGTAAGGCGGATGGATTGACTCCGTTTCACGTTAAACCGAGCGCCTAGACGACGACATAACAATGAGCGGCAATGATATCTCGTTGCGTTGTCGAGTAATTGACGACGGCGAGTCTCTCGCTCTCTCTCTCTCTCTCTCTCTTCGGGTGTAGGAGGCGCGTCGTATTCCCGCTAGATAGCCCCGAGTCATTTAGGCAACCGACTACAGCCTCGCTGGACGCTGCGCCGTTGTCCGTTGGTAGAGAGACACACAATCGACAAACTGCTTTTCAACATCGGCAAAGTTTAGTCCGCGGGATCCCTGCAGCACCGTCCCTTCTCTCCTTATTGTCAGTTCGTTCAGTTTTGTATTAGGCTTTGCCTGTTTTCCACTGCGACGTGTAAATGGAGAGGCAAAAAGCACCAGCAAACAGACAGACTTCTTCTCCTCAGTCGTCTTCTTTTGGTATGCCTAGGTTACACCTACCGCCCGCCATGCCTCCTCTCTTCTCTTCTCGTCTCTTCCTCTCCGCAGGAGACACGGCTTTGCCCCCCTTCCGTGCCGTCGATCCACATGGCACCCAACAGAGCCTGTTTTCTCGCAGTCGGTGCCCGCTCTTCTCACTTTTCTCGACCGCCTTCCTCCTCTTCTTCAACTTTTCAACTCTCCAGAGACAGGATTCGACGGTACCTGCCTTTCTGCTGCCTCCTGTTCGATCCTCCTCGTTCGGTTCAACATTTTGCCGAGTTCTACGGATCTCGATAAAACTCCATTGTACGACGGATATGTTCTTCTGGTAAAATTTCACCCGCTTCGGTTGCCCTGCGAGAGTGCGATAAATGATATATCAAATACGATCACCCGGTATGTCTTGTGGGCCAGAGATGCAGACGGACAGACTCTCCGGGGTCCCGCGCTCTGCTCTGCTGCACTTACTTCTCTTCCACCACTGCAACGTGCAGTCAGTATGGTGTATACACCTACCTTTACCTGCACCCTACCTGCCCGCCTCTCTGCCTACCTGCCCGCTAACGAGGCTACCTGCTGCACTTCTTCTTCTTCTTATATTTGGAGGAGTGCGAGAGAGAAAGGTTACGGGGAGCGAGGCACGAGAGAGAACTTGCCCAAGATCCCTCCTTCATCTTCTTCTTCTCTTCGCCCCCGCAACACACCTTGCCTTTGGGGTGACGACGGTGAAGGTGATGCTGCTGCTGCTGCACCACCTCCCTTTATAACTGGTTAAACAAATTTCTCTTGGTAAGATGCTTTTCCGTGAAAATTTCCGACAGGGCGAGTTTTACCCCCGGTCCTAACGTTTCACCTTCGTTCGGGGTTACCGAGGTGTTATGCCTCGCCTCGCCTCGCCTCTACGTTCCTCATTCCTACATGTTTTTAACTTGATTCATAAACGCGAAACCGTGCAGGTGTGTACAGCGCAGGGCTTAGATGTAGAAATTACGCGCATTTAAACCGGCCGGTCCCTCCATACCTTCTCTTATCCGTTGAGCAATGTCAAATGCTTGCCGGGTTTTTTCGTCTTTTTGAAAAATAATCGGCAAGGCTAATTCGTGATTTACGATTAATTCAATGAAAAAAGTATCGTGAAAATATTGTCGGAAGCTTTTTTGAGAACATTGTACCAATGTAATACTTTTAATTCTTCAAACAGCGTGTATTTTCTTTCTTTCTACTGTCACTCAACACGTGTTTGCTCAGGGTCTTTCGTATACAGAAATTATAAAACATGACGACATTGTACGGTGTGGGTACACCTTGTACTACTGCACTTGCCGTTGCTTTGCATTATTCTTTATATCTTTCTTGCGTTTGTTCGTTCCTTCCTTCGTTCGTACGTTTCATGGTCTGGTCCATTATAAGTTTGTACTTATGAAACGCTTTGTTCAAACAATTTCACACTACGAATACGAATACTATTACTACTTCTACTTCTTGTACGACGACGGCGACTTGTCGCAAGGCCAAATATTTACCATTCCGGCACTATAACGGGTTACCTACGTACGCGCGTCTCATTGCTTGCTCCATGTTGTCCTTTTCTTTTATCATCATTTACTATCGTCGTCTTATTAGGACTCTTCATTTTCGTTTTCTTTGCACAGATTTGGTTTCTCGGTATTGTCGGTTCATTCTCTATTTTTTTTCTCTCCGTTCTTTCGTTTCACGTTTTTTTCATACTTTTAATTTACTTCGTACATTATTATGAATTGAACGTGCTGCAGGCTTACTGCTTGGAGTAAAACTTTTTGTGTTTCTTTTACTAATTTTATTCTTTCATGACTTATGTATGTCAAAGCAGTTTACGAAATTCGTGAACGATGCATAGTATTTTTATCTTCAAATATTGAATATCGTTTATTGAGTGTATAAGTAATTTAAGGCGAAGAGGGAATGAGATATGCAAAGATCGAGTTCAACGCGTGCTCGTTGAACCGAGTGTAGGTACCGAACGAATCAAGTATCTACTTAAAACTATGAGAAAAGATGAATCGAAAATGAGCTTAAACTCTAATTGCGGAATATTACATGCGCTGATATTGTTCCCAAAAGTATAATTTAATACACTCATCGTCAGCAGTAGGTGAAAATACTCTCTGCAGTATCCCGTGATGTGTCCGGAGGAGAAATTTCTCACATGAATTGACTAAATGACGAGCTTTTTTTTTTTCTTCTCATCGTATCATAATTACGCTTCACACGTGGTGACATAGCCTGTAACGATTAGGAATATCAAGGATTGTCGATCGTGCGAAGAGGACAATGAGGATAATCGTGGGGTGAAACGAGATAAAAATTAAGAGATAGAAGACTGAAAAGGTAGGGCGGAGGACCGAGAAGCTAAGAACGGTTTCGGGGGCGCGAGGAATGAGAAAAAGAGCGAAGGAGAGAGGGTGTAGGGAACCACCACCACCACCACCACCATCATCATCACCACTATCACCATGACGGCAGCACTATCGCCACAAGCAGCGTCGTGGTCGGTCGGGATCGTGGAGCCGCGTCCGTTGAGCGAGGTTAGCAATCTGTGTAGTGTTTTACGACAACTATAAATATGGCCATAAAGCTCTTTGTTTAGAGCAGACCCAGTCTGTGCTCTGTGGGGCTTTCGAAACTGCGTGAGCTCTGCCCCCTCGATCCTCTTTTCTCTCTCTCTCTCTCGGTTCGTCTCTCCTTTCCTCCTCCTCCTCCTCTTCCTCCTCCTTCGCTCCTCTCACGTTGGGTTCGTTGCTCAAAGCCGTTTAGGTATGTAGCTTGACGGTTTGGACGGACCGGCGAAACAGCGGGTACAGTTCGTTTCATCCTTCGTTTGGTTATTACACCTCAATTTTTATATTGTTGGTCGAACTTCTTCATCTTCTCTTCTACTCCAGGGTGTCTAACGACCTCGAAAAATCTGAAAATTCTCAAATGTCGTGCAAATTCAATGCAACTCTTGGAAAGTCATGAAATTTTACTAACAAATCTGAAAATTTTATTCCTGTTATTAACAAGTGACTCAGATTTCAGCATTTTTAAAAAAATTTCAGTCTTGTATAGATAGATCGATTTAAAGTAAATGCGATTTGTTTTTTCTTCCTATGTACGGAACATATTGTAATATTTATTGCGCGTATTGCTAAGATGATTTGAAAGCCGAAAAATCGTAATTTGAATGTCAAGTCATGCTTTCTGTACTCTAAATATTTGTCGATAAGGTCATGGGAAAAAAATTCTTATTTCGTTTCTGAGAAAACCTCAAATGCTTATTCGCTACCCATACGCGATTATCGGAGATGGATAAATCGCCGTCCGAAGTCTATTCGCGGAGACAAGGGAGGTCCGGATTTGAAGAATACGAATCGGGAGGATCCTCGGGACCCAAGAGAGAGCCAGAGCTCCGAGCTTGTAACGTTCTCTTCTCACCCACGGCCGGCCACGTCGTATACTTGTCCGGTTTTGTTTGACCACTCGCCGCGTCCCTCGAAGCCGGTAGCCGCGGGTCGCACTCCGCGCGCTTCGTTCCGTAGAGTTTTTAATTAATTAAGTATTTCATTAATTAATTTACCCAAATTAATATTACAACCCTACCTTAACCTAACATAACATATTTACGTAACGCATCCGCTGCTATTCGGCTACCTACCGTATAATCACTTGGGGGGAGATAATTTACTGCCTACAAGGCAGTTCTTTTTGTTGTTTTTATACATTTCGGAAGAGGTTCAGCATTTACGTCGAAAGAAATTATAACAATTTTAGCGAAATTGTGTCTCGGCTACACGTTAACGCACGTAACAATTATAATGAATATGCGAAGTTGGTACTGTAACGATGCATGTTTTGGAGCAATCTGAGAAATTTGATAAATCACAATATATGGAACATACTCACGTGTATTTGGAAAAGCCAACTCCTTGAAAGTCATTCGGAATTTGCACAGTGATCAATTTGCTCTCAATGCTTCGTTACGTTATCGTTACTAACTTCAGGCTCTTTAGTTATTACGAATTGCCATTCCTTTTATTATTGTTGTTATTAGTTCGTTTTGTTATTTTTTGCTGAACAATTTTGATTCTAAAGTTGAAACTGAACTTATGCGCAGAAGAGAGATAATTTTACGTGACGCTACAAGAAAAATTGCCATATGAAAATTCAAGTTGGCCACTGGTCAGAGAATCCTGGAAAACCTGAACATGTCACGGAATTCTGAAATTCTGGAATAGTCGGGGAAATGTCAGGGGTTTTTGCGAAAAGTCAGAGAATCCTTTGTTATATTCTTCTTTCGTACAAATACGTCCTACAATTTTTTTTAAGCTTTAGATAAATTAGATCGAATATAAACTTTGTTTATCATCCCCGGAAGTTTCTCTTCAAACTTTGAAAAACGATTGCGCTCATCGGCTAGATGGGACGGTCTGACCCAAGTAACAGTTCTCACTTCCAATAAAAAAAAAAAAAAATATTACATGGAAAATACGCGTATTCTCATCAATTTGCTGCGAGCAATTCATCCGAATTGATCAGGGAAAATTATAAGATTATTGTCTGGACAACCATCGGAAAGTCAAGGAATTTTCGCGATGGAGATAGTGTCCACCCTGGTAAATGAAGATCTTTCAGGGTATAACAAAAGTTGGCAACTGGCACTGTATAACAATAACAATGACGATGGTAATCGAAAATTACACACGTAATGACGCGTATTAACCTGTGCCCGTGCAGCGGTCTACGGAATTGGGAAAGCGGTAGGGTGGCTCTTATCGACCATGCGGGGATTAACATAACATAACAAGCTGCGATACTATCTCTTTTATACATAGATATATAGGTGTGTGTGTGTGACATATGTATATGTATAACTACATGTACTGAATATGGCGCAGAGAATTCCAGGAACGACAAGTGACACGGATCCATGTCTTCTTCGGCGTGTCGCGCTTCGTTTGTATTTACCTATACGTACGTAGGGTTGTTACATCCGTCTTTGGCGATAACGAAGTGGTTCTTTTTTTTTTTCCTTATCTTTTCTCTGTCTTCACTTCTCTATTAACTGTCATATTTTTTCTTCGCTTGAATTTTCTTGTTCCAAGACACGTTTTTACAACGTACATACTTTAGTTATTACACGTTTAGTTTTTATTTTATTTTTTTTCTTCTTTCACCTTCTCCTTCCGTATCGTTCGAGTGTCTCTTTCGGCCCTCTTCTGCTTACACGGTGTCGCTGAGCACGTGTGTAACACGGTACACCATCGTAAATGCCGACGACGAAGACGAAGACGAAGACGACGAACGGCATCGTCCTTGTTTCTCTCTCGTTTTCCTCTCCTTATTCAACGTTGTCGTTACTCGTCGGTTGGAAACATTCGAGTCCGCGTGGCGGTGTGCATGAATTGAAATTGCTTCGTTAAGTCACCCGCGCGTGGAATCCTCTAACTTCTCTCCTCTCTTTGACGTTCTACGTATCCACGCGGCGTTCGCTTATAATATTACAACATTATATAGAGACGAGAGAACGTTATCGAAAATTTTTGTTTCCATTTCGCACACGCTTCTCGCTTCCTTTGGTATACGTATACACTTAGTTTACATTTTGTCAAACCTGAAAGTCGTCACACTGTTACAAAGGTGGGAAAAGAAGATGGAAATCATCGATGAAGAATCCTCGACGTTTTATTTCTTCTTTTTGTTTTCTATAACATCATATTCATTCTACCATTAATTTTTTCGCTAAATTCGTTTTTTTTTTTTTTTGTTTTTCTTATCTTATCGAATCATGCGTGATAAGCAAACAAATGTTGAGAAGTTACCACCAGTAAATTATTATACATTTTTTTTTCACCCTGTCTTTCTCGTGTAAAAGTAAAGCTGGCAATAATAACTCAGCCTGTACCTAATTAAGCAGCGGCAAATTTTAATCCATTATTTTTGATTCCGCCTCGCAGCAAGATTATTATTATCGTTATTGTTATTATTATACCTCCTCCCGCAGCGTTCGTGTTTGTTTGCATACGAAGGTTATGTACGTATACGTATGTAATATAATGGGCAATATAACGAGAGAGGAGAGAAGAAGAGGGAGTTCAAGCAGTCCAATTGATCTCGTTGAAAAAAAAAAGATGAAAGAAAAAAATACAAAGTGGGAGGAAAAGAAAGAGAAAAGACACCGCGTTGAAGAGGTGCTAAAATACTTCTTCCTTCTTCTTTTTTCCATCTCTTACACTTTCGTCATCGAGGGAGGCTAAAGAAGCTGAGGAACGGCGAGAGACGAGGGGGACGATCCGGTGCTTGCAGGCTTTGCTGCGACGCAGGAGGAATTTGCCGCTAATCTTATCGGTCGAGAGAAAGTGAGAAAATGAGAAAGAGAGAATGAGAATGCACGCTGAACGAGGCGGAATTTGAACTCGCGTGCAGTGAAACTTTGGAGGATTTTTTACGACTAGATAACGATCGTTGCATACACTTTGCCGATCACTTTATATTCTCCCGTTTTGTTTTCTCTTCTTTCAAATGCGTATCCGGTTCAAAATTTTAACGAAACACATGTTGGGATTTTACGTTAAGTATACTGTTGAAAAATTGAAAATCAATACTGTTGATGATTTTTGAACAGGCCGAAGTTTGTAGCGTCATTGTAACGACGCATCTTTGTAAAAAGTCAACAAATTCAGTTTTCGTAACAATCAACCTCTTCGCCTATTCTAAAGATGCAGAATATTGATTTTTGTTTCAACATTTCGATACATTGACATTACTAATACGAGTCTCGTGATTTTTGTGTGTACGTATACGAATCGCCGTAACTTTTTCCACTTCATCAACCACCTTGGCGGAACTGACGACAGTGATGAGCCTTGTGTGTCGTGATAAAGTTGTATACCATGTACGTGTATCACGAATAAAAAATATAAGTAAAAAATAACTCGAAGATGGAAAGAAGATAGATATTTATCGGCCAGTGTTACCGTTTTCGCGACTCACATTACTCACTCTGATTGTGAGTGTAAATCTCACTCACTCACTCGCTTATTCGATCACTCGCGCCGCGTTGACTGGCTGCTTCGCTACTTCGATGACGTCACTTATAACTTACCACCTACCTACCTACCTACCGGGCTTGTACAGTGCAACGCTATGCGTGCGTGGATATATCCATACCGCGTTATAAATGTACGAAAGTTTTTTACGCTTTCAAAAGTGTGTTTGGATCTATACGCGTCATAAATTCTGCTGGTTTTACAGCGTCTGCAGAGAGGTTATGACAAGGCGAGAGAGAGAACGGGAGAAGAAAAAAAAAAAAAACAGAGTGAAAGAGAAAGAGGAACTTGTTCACACTGCGATTAAGTATACACGCGTGGAATGAAAATCAAAAGTATAGGTATAATATAACTATTCATCGGATAGAAATTTCGTGCTATTATACCTAATATCTACCGAAATTCATTCCAAAAAACAAAAAAGAAGAGCAGATTAAAAGACTACAAGAATGCCAAAATATAAAAAATCGTCATGTAAGTGTGAAGTATGATAAGCTCGAACTCGATACTCCACCTAGTCTCTTTATTCGTGTTTTCGCGATTTTGTCAAATCGTTTCTAAATCGGTGCTGGGGGTCCCTGGGACCGCGTGGATTTTCGAACGATGCTGAAGGAGCAATAGAAGACGAAGAAGAAGAAGAAGAAGAAGAAGAAGAAGTCGGGGTATCCGGCGAGCAAGCAAGGCCTCTCCGCGCTTTCTTCCTTCGCAGCGTTGCCGTAACGTCGGGTTCGCTCTCTCTCCTTCTCACCCTCTCTCGCTCTCTCTCTCTCTCTCTCTCTCTCTCTTTAGGCGTCGTGTGTGTCTCGCCAGGAGCGAGCGGAGCGAGCGAAGAGAGAAGGTCGGTCGAACCGGCATCCGCGCCACAACCGTCTAGCCTATAACCAACGACGCCGGCGACGACGACGACGCTGCAGTTACACGCGGCCAGGCAACCACCATGCCATGCCATGCCATGCCATGCCATGCCATGCCATGCCATGCCACGCCATCATCCCATCCCACAAACCGGCGAGATACGAAGCCCAGGAATTGCGCCCATTCCCCCTCCCCCCTTCTTTCATGCTCTCACTTTTCCGTCCGCCTCTCGGACTTGGGCTTGTTGTCGCTGTACCGAAACGACGCTGCTTTTTCTTGTTCTCTTCAGCCTCTTATTCTTGTACTCTCGAGATTCTACTTGCGATCACTCTCACTCGCTGTAATATCGGGATGCGAAATGTGCGATGAAGAGTTATCTTGATTAAGTATGTATGTAACATAATACCGGTCAATGCGAGTTTTGAGTCTGGGCTTTAGATGTCAAATTTTGATTTATTCCACGTAGGTAAGAAAAGAGAAAATGGTTTTATCAGATGAAGTTTACTTTTGTAGAAACCTGACGGATATTTCGGATTTTAAGAAAAATGACCTAGTTTCTTAAACATTTATTGTAAATTACAATTGAAGGAACTTTCATTTGAAATACTTTTATTAAAAATAATAATATTATTTTGGTTTTTTATTACCTGAATAATTTAAATCGTGAATCTTCTTCAATTTTCAAATAGCGCACTTACCTGGCTGCAAAGTACAAAATTAAGAAAAAAATATTCATTTTCATTTCTTTAATATCACTTAACGTATAATAATCACGTGCACACATCTGAAACGCAAAATCTTTGCAGACTTGTGCTAGCGAATATATTAAATTGTTACGATTTCTCCCAAGACTACAAAAGCAAACTTTGAAAGGGGGTGTGCATATTTTACTATTATTTCGATGCGTAACAAAAAAAAAAAAAAAAATGATTAACTTTACTCAGGCACAAAAATAAATTTTTTTTTATCTATTCCGAAGATTGGAAGAATCGAAATGCCCAAAACGTTAATCATGCTGAACTAGTTATTTCATATTCTTCAATTCTTTTTATTTCAATTTTACCCCATTATGAGAAGGGTGTCGAAAAGTATGAATAATTATAATCAATCACGTCGAACGCCCCCTCCCCCTTCAAATGTCTACTTTCAATGGTGCAACGATCATTTTCACAAGTTACACCCATCACCATCATCATCATCATTATCTGCTGGCTGCCTATCCAACATAAGTATGAAGTTAGTAACGTTACTACAACGATTCATATTTGTGAGAACTCGTTACTTCGAACCTTTGATAATGTCTGAAATTTAGTAAACCATGATACAGACAAAACATATTTATATTTTGAAAAACCGACTCCTCGGAAGTCATTCTCTAATATTGCGCAGCAATAATTTTTCCCTCCCGTGACATTTCGTTACGTTAACGTTGCTCGCTAACTTCACAGCATCCTTATTCATTTTCCTATCTGTCCATCCACCTACCCTGTGTACATTATTTACCTCTCCACCTCTCTCTTCGTACACTGTAACGCATCTCTCTTTCTCTCTCTCTCGCTCTCTTTCTCTCTCTCTCTCTCTCTCGCCTCGAGAGTCGCGACGGCAGCAGCACCAGCAGCACCACCAGCAGCAGCAGCAAGGCACCCATTGTCCGTAGTCTTGGGGGCTTCTCTTGTTACGGCATACGAGCGTCGGCCAAGCCTCAGGATCGGCTTCCCCGCCTCCGCCGCCTCCTTTCCCGACTCTCGCCTCTCGGAGAGACGACGTCTGGTTGCCTGCACATGGACTCCCCCCCTCAACCTCAACCTCAACCTCATCCTCATTCTCATTCTCATTCTCATTCCGATTCTCATTCTATGCGAAACTCTCTTTCCAACACTCGTTTGTCCGTTTCGTTTTCTTCTTACCAAGCTGCGACCGGCAGGATCGGATGTGTAGGGATATCCAAAACGCTGATGTATATATATGATAATGTAAAAAATTTGAATCAAATATTCATCTGCGTAATTGTAAAAATAGTATGTACAAGTGCCGATCGAGTTTCAATAATTAAAATTTTTTTTTTTTTTTTTCAAAATCAATTTACAGAACTATACACTTTGGTATGGCTAACCTCGTATATATTGTTGCAGCGGTAGTTTTCAATTCGATGTGCATAATTACTTCAAATTTTACTTGATCGAAAGAGGAAGAGGAAAAAAAAAACGAAAAAAAGTGCAACACAATTATTTTTACTTTCACTGCTTTATACGTACGTATCGATAAAAAAAAATATAAAAATTTCAAGATCCAATACACTCTTGCAACACGTGATTCTTCAAGGATCCTTAATTCTGACTCTCAAATAAATTTTTACCTTCTCAGGGATATCTTGTCGTCTGTTCGGAGTCAGAAATTTATCTTTTCTTGCCCTTTTTTTCTCGGAATAATCTTCCGAAAGACTGAAAGGAGGATAACTTACAGCGAAGATATATTTGTAGGCCTTGAAAAACCCTACACAGAGTTTCAGTTTTTCATACTCATCGGTCTCTCTCCCCCCCCCCTTTTTTTTTGCCCCTTCACAAGAGCAGGGCAATAGCTGTCAAGCACCCTGTGTATGTGTCAGTGAACTTTGAACCGCTGTTCACCTGTTATGCCATGCAAACAGCTCGTATCTATAACCTGATCCGGTAGAAATGTTTTGCACTTGTTACAGATTTTTGAAAAATTTTTTTTTCGACATTACAGGACGCAGGGTGTTAATTGATCTTTGTAGATTCGGTACGGATAATTCGATATTGATATTTGAACTTTGACGATCACTTTTTTAATCTGTAGTTACGTTTCGTATTTATATATCATGAAACGTAGAAAGAATCTCTTGTTTGAATAATTTATTTTACATAGGTACACACTTCCTGGTTAATACTTCGTTGCGTTTTGGATCGTGATCTTTGGGTTGAATATGAATGTCAGGAAAGAAATAATAATTGAAGTGCTACAACGCGATTCATTGCAAATTAAAAAAGTGTGGAAAAACGGGAAAAATCAAATGAGCGCAATTTTTCTTTTAACGTAAACAACCTTTTTATGGGTACCACGGTGGAAAATCGTGAATCATTCTTTTTGAAACATCCCAGTACTTATATATTTTCTCACGGTTAGATTATTTGACTTCACATATTCTGTGATTCTTTCGTCTTAGTCGTTTTCCATTCCTTCAGAATCGTCGAAAGGATTTTTCAACTCATTTCCAAAGGGATTCGGGCTTTGCGGACCTGTCGTGACAAGAAAGACAAGGCGAAAGGACGATACGATCGGATCCATTTCTTCTTACCACGATTTTAAAACCGAGACTAATTTCATTATTACCGTATCAAGCTATATATTGGTTCGCTAGAACGGCTGACGACGAGAAGAAATATCCTTTTGTTATTTTCTTATCGTTACCTATCACAGACACATTTATGACATATAGCTCGAGCAACAGAAGGGAAGCAAGACTCGCAATCAGTATATATGCAATATTGTAGCGGAAGAGATTAATTGAACTGGGGAATCAAAGGAAGAATTAGTAAATCGGTAAAGTTTATAGAATTCATACGAAACGTAATGTTTATTGTAATATTTATACGATCGACAAGTCAGGTGTCAGATCGTGGAAATTTCGATCTTTGTTCACCAGCTTCCCTTGACCCAATTGAAAGAATCGTTACCTCATCTCCTACCTTCAATCCCGTGATCACGTTTTTCTTTTTTTTTTCTTTTTTCTATTCCCTTTTTTCTCTTACGAAGAGTGGATCCTCCTCATTCCTTGGAACGGCCCTGCCGCACCGCTCCAGGGTTCGGATAATACTTATACCCACCACATACATATATTCGTCCAGCATTATACCTGTGAGATGGGCTTGAGAACCTCGGGGTCTTCTCCCTCCCTCCTTCGCGCTGCTAAACCCGGCGTAGGATGCTGCAGGTTGGCCGAAGACGACGACGGTGGTGGTGGTGGTGGTGGGTATGCCGTTGATGGACCAGAGCTAATCTAAAAATCACCGGAACTTCACAATTATAGTAATTTACCAGCCGACAACAAGGTGTACACACTAGCTTGTCCATTATAGCCTTAACGCCCTGCCCTTCTTCTTCTTCTTCTTCTACTTCTTCTTCTTCTTCTTCTTTGTCTTCGTCTTCTTCTTCCTCCGCCCCCTCCTCCTCCTCCTCCTCCTCCTTATTCGACTCGTCGTCAGCTCTCTCTGATTGCACTCCTTTGCCAAAATTTATTACGAGAACCAGATTCCTCCCCCTTGAGCCTATGTCGGTTGCTACACGTAGGCATCGCCGATTTGTATGTGTGTGTGTGTGTTATTTACGGGTACGCACATTTTACTTGCTCTCCTTGTTATACATTTGATGGAATGGCGATTTATATATTTATTTTTAATTTTTTTATCGCAGATGAAGCAAATGCTCTAATAATATATTCGGTCCGTATGTTGGACGAAAATTGAATCTCTAGTCAATATTCGTATGTTAATTACAAAGAAAAGAGTAAGGAAGATTTTTTTTTAATGTAACCGACTTTTTGTGAAAAATTTCATGAAAGATGAAATCGATGGACTGAAACTTTGTAATTCTGACCTAAAAAACTGCGCATTGTAAAATCGTCGTCGACACGATATACTTGACTGGAAAATTCAACCCGTTGTGCGATAGATGAGAAAATAAAGAATATACATGTAAGAATGACACATGGGAAAAAAGAGAGGCGAGAAATAGAGAAATGGAGAGAGAGAGAGAGAGAGAAATATATATAGATAGATCTATTATTACCATCCGAGTATTATTCCAACAAGACGGAGAAGTAAACAAACTCAGAGGAGAGCAAAGCTCAAAGTTTGTGTTTGCAGTTGTGCGCTGCTTGCGCGCAGGTTGGGGGGCTTTCCTTCGAGGGTTGACGCGTATTACAGTCGCTTCGTCGACGACGACGAGGATGCCCAGGAAAGAGGGCCCAGGGAACGTTGACGGCGCGAAGAAGGGGTCTGTTTACACCCACGCGATACACATGCAGGCCGTGCAGGTCGCCATCGCTTATATTATACTCATCGAGGAGGAGGAGGAGGAGGAGGAGGAATTTGGGAGGGTCTTTCAGAGGGACGCGTTATAAGGAGACAGGAAAGTTGAGCCGTTTAGAATCGGGGGATGCGGGACGAAATGAAAAAGACACAGAGAGAGATAGAGAGAGAGAGAGAGAGTAAATTATTAGGAATCTACCATGCAGGGTGTCCAATTGTCAGGGAAATCTCTGGAGAATCGGGAATTGTCACGGAAATCGGGCACGTGTCGCGGAATTTTTGGATTTTCTTTCTCACTTTAAGTGTTGTACGATTCTTTGAAAATATTGAAGGGGTTAGTGAGAAAAGGGTACAAGTGACGAAAAATATGGTTTTATGAAGGAATATTAAGAATTGCTAAATTTATATCGAGTACTATGTACGATTTATGAAAAATGTGAAGATGAAGTACTGAAAAGCGTCAAATACTCTCAGGTCGGTGTTTCTACCGTCACGTCTCGAAAGAATGGCTAATCCTAATCTTCGGTTAGTTTCTTATAATTGGAACGTTTATTGATGTATTGTAATTGTTTTTAAGAAAAATTGGACTATTTTAACTTACGACATCGACATCTGACGTATAATTTTTAACTAATTTACATGGAAAAGTGCATTTATTTAGTCAAATCAGGTTTAAACGAGTCCTGGAAGAACGTTTATTTTCGTCTGGAAAACCGGGAAATGTCAGCGAATTTGATATTTCATTGGCACTGGGCAAACTGCCTACGCTCATTGTACGTTAGATTCCACATGTGCGCATATGTGCGTATTATAGTATACGCAGGGTATTGTTATACATAGATATGCATGTATAAAGCGCTTAAAGATGGCGCGAAAAGAACTATTATAACTATATGGAGATGCGGCGAAGCGACCGGCGAAATTCTCCGCTGAGTTAGCGAGTGAACGGGTTGGTGCGAATGAGAGGTAAAAAGAACGAGAAAAGAGAGAGAGAGAGAAGGAAATTCGCGAGACGATATCCATTCAACGGTCTTACGGGCTTAAACGCGACGACGGCAGAATTATACAAGCCAAGAATCTTGCTGCGAGGGTTGAAATAGATATCTAGGGTAAGTTATATTTGTGCATGCAGGGTAAAACTTGTACAGCCGTGTAATCTGTGGATAATCGCGTGAGTTATACAGCGGCTTGAAAGTATTTCGAGGAATTGAGGGAATGAGATGAGAATGGAAACATATAGATTGAAATTTATAGGAGAGGGATGTCTATCGTACGTTATATAATGGAGAAAATCTAAACAATGTTTACTTTATTTACCGTTCGGTCACGTCTTTCCTGTTTCACAATATATTTTAAGAGTTTGTTTAATTTTAATTTTTTTTTTTTTTTTTTTTTCTGCCTTTTTTCTCTCTTCTTATTCATCTTTTTTAACGACCGACGAATTCCGCGATTCCCGATGATTTTGCATTTGATGTTGGCGCAGCTGAGGAAGCGTTAAGGTTCTTTGCTCGAAAATTGCTCAAGTTATGTTTCGCAGTTTATTAAACTCTGGTGAGATATATAATTGTAATAAAAAACTGACATGTTTCGTTGAAATGCGAAAAGGGGAACCGCGACGATTAAGAAGCTGAACGGGGAGATAAAGTGGTTCTACTAAAGGGTAAGAATGGCGGTGAAGGGGAAGGAGAGGAAACGCCGCGTGCCGGACTCGACATCGCATCGCATCGCATCGTATCGTCGCGTTGAAATCCTAATTGACTGACAATGAGATGATTCTTGGCATGGATAGACGTACGCGCGTATATCTATAATGCGCGTTGCTGTACGATTTTCAATGTATTTAGAACCAAGTGAGGAAAAACGAGAATCGGAGTAAACGACGACGTTCTCGAGACGTTGTTTAGAAGTCCGAAAGTATATTTTTGGTATCGGTGGCGATGGCAAATTGCGAAATGATTCTTTCCTATTTTCTACGGGAATTTGAGTAAAGATGTAATGTGATAAATTGTCAAAACGTCTCGCAATCATCGATGATTGGATCAAATTTTGCAACTCGTGACTGATATAATAATAATAAATTTAGATGTATATATATATTGGTTTTTTGGTTTTTTGGTAGGAATAATTACAGAAGTTCAGAGAAAACTTGGACCTAGCTCGGGGCGAAATATTATTACAGATGTACTTTATGGGCGCTCGGTCTTTCTTCACCTGCTTCGAAACGAATAAAAGGGTTGAGATAATTATCTTTTTCACCGTCATTATACACCTTGCGCTTCGATACCTGCACCTCGTGTTATTATACAACCATGATTGGCACAACCTTGCGGACCGGATGCATTACCCAGTTCAACGAAACACTGGGCTTATAGGTACTAAAACGACTCGCGCAAAAACTGTACGCGGAGATGTTCTCTCTGGTCATTTTATGAAACGTAATGCAGTCTTGCGCTGTTCTTCGCTTCAATTTTTACTCTTCGTAAGAAGAGGAAGAAGGAGAAAAAGAAGAAAAAAAAAAGACCGAGAAACGCGAGGATGATGGAAATTTGAGAGCGGGGTGAAAATTCCTAATTTGAAAAGTTCCGAAAGCGCTAAAGTCCGGATTTTTTGGTGGTGAAACTTGGAGTAAAGAAGTCGAACTTTGACGACACGTCAAAGTTTTGAATAGTCCGAAAGCCGATGCTCAAAGTTCCGCTCGATACGCATCGATACTAAAAATCGATGTCTAATTTTCGATCAACCTTTACAGATCCTCTTGTACTTGTTTTTTCCCCTCACACGTTGCGTATGATCATATGTAAATTCTTTCATTTCAAACCAAGATCGATGACGACTCGTCTAATCCGTTTTCTCTTGTGTCGTTGTGTTTTTTTCGGTGGCGAGCAGGAAAGGTGGACCCTACTCCTCATACCTCATCGTTCAACATGGGCTACCTCGTATCACCGTACTCTTACCCAAACGGCGCTGGAGGACACATCCCCGTCTCTATGGTGAGTCGCTTTTCATTTTTCCTAAAATTCAATTGCAACGAGTCTTCGATTATCGCGCATCGCACCCGCTGCTGTAAATGGTAAATGAAAATCACTGGGTGTCTGCAAACTATATACTCTGAAAGTATTTGGGAAATCTTCAATTCTCAGGGAATATTGAAACGTCGATCGTCGTCTGGGATTTTTTATAAAATATTTTAATGTCGCCTCCGACAAGAAACGCGTAGGTGGGTAAACCTACTTAACCGACAATGCGATTCAACCCTTCGAAGCATACATTTTTTACTTGCAGTTTAATTCCTTGAAACTGAGTAAGCGTAGAAGGGTTCACGAGGGATCGATTGATTTGAAAAGTGAGATCGGATCGAGGAATTTTGAAAATTCAAAATGTAAAACGATGAAAAACTTGTGTCTCCGATCTAACTTATACCTGCGGTAAATAATAATAGGAGTAATAAAAAATGTAAGGATTTTACTGAATTGCCCAAAAAAACCAAATTTCAGAGAGATAATATTTTTGGGTCAGTCGGGCAAATTTTTTACTTCTACCATATACAATTATACAATTATACGTACATCATCCCTGAAATCTTGACAGCAGAGCGATGATTTTGTATAATAATTAGTTTCGCGGATGCGATTATTAATGATCGCCGTCGGACCGCCGGCAATTCGGTGTTGTTGGTATGAGGAAGGAAGGAAGAAAGAAAGAAAGAAAGAAAGAAAGAAAGAAAGAGAACGGCACGAACCGATGGCTGCGCATACGCGCGTAGCCAGCCAAGCCAGCCCCCCATTAAAGAGTCTGGTGTTGTGTGGCTCTTCCTCGGAGTTGATAAACTAGCCGGTCGTCGCCCGCCGCTGATGCAGATGGTCCGGATCGGCGTTAAGGTCTCGATGCGTCCTTTGCATTCACTGCACGCGATACTCTGCGATGCTGCGCTGAGTCGCCATTCTTCTTATCGCTCTTCCTATACTCTGTTTGTTATTATTTTTACTCATTTTTACCTTATTTCTTTATTTATTTATCTATTTGTCGATTTTTTTGTCTAGTTATCGTTCATTTTCGTTGAATTTATCCTCACCCATTGTTTTCTTTCTTATCGCGTTATTCCTGCAACTCTAGTTCTAATTTTAATTTTGTGTTTTAATACACATTTCATGTCTGTGTGTTACATCGCCTGAGGATACTTGTCCCAGGACGATTAAACGCCTCTCTCCTTCTCTCTTTCTCTCTCGTCGTCAATTTATACATTGTACCGGTCACGGTTCAAAATCGCGCACTAAATTTAAAGTAAAGCACTTCTAACACCAAATGTAACGAACTAGGCGTTGAAGAATAAATAATTACTTTCGCGAGCTTATTAAGTGAATTGTCAAGCGGCGAAATTTAATTTTTCGCACAATGCTTTAATGGCAAAATGTCCGTTTACGGTTTAAGGTCTGAAACAGGTTTGTTTCTAAAATAACGATGGTTGGCGCAGCAACCTTACTTTTATTTGAACGCGCATGAGAGCTATATGCACTTTTTATCTATGACGACCACTAGACCATTAAAAAGGGGGTCAAAGCGGGTGATTTTGATAAGAAGAGGAATAAAATAGTAAAGTCGAGAAATAATTATCCTTTTCATTTCTTCTTCCTCTATTCTCCAATTCGTTGTCTTAAAACGAAGAGCTTGTGTTTAATTAGAGAACGATTTTTGAATTAACGATTGACGACGACGACGACTACGGTGATGTTGAAAAAATAGGCGGATGAGGAAAAGGAGGGGGATGAAAGAGCGCGTGTAACGCGGATGCATCTCGAGTTATACGAGCGAACGAGCTAGTGAAATCCAAAACCCTCGTAGGTTCGTGCATACATACATACATCTATACATACCTAATATAATACGTGTACGTTTACTCCTCAAGGCATTGAAACACGACCAGCCGTTGCATCGCGTTACGCCCACTTTCTTAATTCAAAACAATATAATACACATATAATAATGCCTTTTAAAACATGGCCGTCATCTCATCGTCAGCGTCGCGACGTTTTCGCGTCGAGAACACCGGAGCTTTTCACTCCTGTTCCCGAAGCTTGCGTCCTTTGATTTTCATTTTGTTTATTTTATTTTTTATTTTTTGTTTCACCTCGCGATTCGAGTTCACTGTTTTATTTTTCTACATACCTGCTCTATTTTTGTATTGTTATTATTACATGCGTATATGTATAATTCAAACGAGATCTCGCGCTCATGCATGGTATGTCTTTGCCGTTAACCAAGGGGAGTGGTGGTGGAGGTGGTGGTGGGGGGGTTATTTCTTTTTCTTTGCAATTTCTCCTCCTTTTTTTTCTTTTTACCATACCCGTGGCGTTATTGGCACGAAGGAAGGCACGAGGAAGGGGTTCGCGAACGACGAGGAGGGCGAACCGGCCAAGCTTTGTCTTTCGCACCAGAACGGAAGACGTGCTTCAGGATTGAACGAACATGCGCGAACCTATTGTTCCTCTATTGTTGGTTATGCGGGGTTTACTGCGACGATATCAGACGACGACGTCGTCGTTATTAATTCGACTGTAATACACGATTCCGGGGGGAAGATTTCTTATACAACCTATAATTTACGCGTTATAAACGTGCTCTTGGACTGAAATTAATATTGTATCCGCGTTTGCGGTTATTCGAATACATGATATACGAATAAATGTGATGGAAAGAGATTGAAGGGTAAAAAGTTGAAGGCGAAAGAAATTCGATGCGAATGAGCGATTGAACCGTAAAATCCAAAATACGTGCGGTAAGAACGAACCAACAATGAGAGAAAAAATAAGATGAAACAGCGCGACGATCAATCGATCAACATTGACGCAATATTATGTTATACTGTATGTTTATTCATTTGATTTTTTTGCTTGTCACTTTGTCAAATTATCGACAAAAACATTTTTTCTGCTTCGAAGTCAAGGTGAAGAAAAGAATGAATGAACTAGAAACGAAAAATATCAGTTTTGCTATCACGGGTATTTGAGATGATTTTTCTCAGCTAACAAGTTGAGTTTTTTTTTTGTCGAGAAAACCAATTTGGCTTGACCTGATTTTTTTTTTTATACATAATATTTTTCTTCAATTCGTATTGAATTTGAACCGGATATCATAGAGTTGACAAGCTGAACGATTTAGGTTTTAGTAACTTATTACTAGAACTGGGAAAATGTCAGAGAAAACTAGGTATTAGGTCCTGGAAAACCGGGAAATGTCATGGAATTTTTTTCCCCCAAAAATTTGTGATCACCCCGTCTTGCCACGAAACGATTCCGAATTTATATTTACTTTCAGCTGCGTTATATTTTTTTTTCTCATCTCCACTAAAACAACTCTCGTCGTTCGCTCGGAGCGACAGGTTAATTGAAATTGGAGGGGAGGGACCTCCGACTCAACTCAACCTATTCCTCCTATTCTCATTCTCATTCTCATTCTCATAATATTCAACCCTTTTCTATTCTCCGCCCTTCTGTTTGTCGCATTTGCATATATCTCGGAAATTTTCCCCTCGTTTATAATTATGCATATAAATATGACAATATGTTATAACTTATACGCGCTGATTTTGACAACGGCGCTTTACGGACTAGCAGTCGCAAGCCACCGAGTTTATCACAAAGGGGTCAGCAATTATCACCGATACATATACGTACGTAAATAAGAGGCCACTGCTCGCGTATCCGAGAGAATTTAACGTTCGATAAATAATTATATTATATCCACGTTCAATTGTATCCGACACAGTCCGTCAAGGAATTTTTCCCGCATTTTCGTCCATCGAAATTCGGGCTTTCTATAATCGCGCTGATTTAGAAATTATCGTTTATCTCATCCTATCTTTTTTACAATTTTCAATTACTTTGCGTACGACGTTTTTATATAAAAGATAATTCATCATATTTATTTGCAATACAGTGTGGTTGTAATTATTAATAATCATTGTACTTCCGTGCCGCACGTGCCGCGGTTATTATAAATGAGGACGATCACATTTTTTTTCAACTCGTCTGGTTTTTTTTTTCTTCCGTTTTATTTATTTGTCTTTTATTTTTCTCAACACATTCACTTATACATTCACTCCACGATATAATTGTCTACCTATTTATACGTGTCACATGTATATGCTGTGCAGGTTTTGCGATGGATGTGTTAATGTATAGTATATAATGTATATGTAATATGTATATGTATGTACCGTAAATCACCGATCGCGATGACATTGAACCGCGCAACGGATACGCGTGACAAATATTTCTTATCAATTATATCGATCTTTTCTCACCAATATACAATAATACATACTCGATATCCTCCCTCGCTCTAAAAACACTGCAGCTTAATGATTTAAAACTGCTTCTCGTATAAAAATACAAATCCGTCCGCGGTTATAATCCAATTTTATGAAACAGCAAAACTTGTATAATCAAATTTGATTTGAGCAGCGATCAGCGCAATAATTTCTAATCGAACCGTGATTATTATACATCCTCCGTTATTTTCTAAGATCTATGCAATTCTTATATATAAATAACTTTGATTGCCGTTTGAGTAATTTGATTAAAATATATCAATATCGATATCTTTAATTAGACACGATAAATACTTCAATCTGTCAATTTCATTCGACTTTTGTTTATAAGGAAAAAAGTTGATCCTTTTTTTCGTCTTCATTTTTTAATTACTCACGACTAATTTAGCATTTTCGATTCGTTTTAATTAATACGCATCTTTACCCAATTATCTCGTTTGAAAACTTCCTCTCGTCATACCGCGAATTTCAAATTAATATAATTTTTATACTTATACTTATAATGGCGGTTCGTTTAAAAAATTTTTTTTTTAAGGTGCTATTCTAAAACTTTATGGAAAATACGGAAAAGAAGATTGTCGTAAAACATGCAGGAGGTAGGAAAATATTTAGACGTCGCTACCAATTTTGCAGTATTTTTTATTTACTTTATAATTTTCTACTTCCTCAAGGTTTCACGACAATTTTTTTTTCCAGTATTCGTCATAAATTTTTCGAGCAGTGTCTTGTAAAAAAAAACAAACAAAACGTTAAAAAATTAACCACCCTAATACTCTGATATATACGTACGTATACACCTAATTGAAAATTATCCGACCGGTGTAATTAAGATTTGTTTCGTCTCGTTCTCGTCGCTCCATGTTTCAAATCACATGATAATATATACGACACGTGTATATTATATCCATGGTGCACGACTTCCTGGTAATCGCATTTCGTACATTCGTACATGTCCGTCTAATGACTCTAAATAAGTGCCCATGGGTGTATTATGATTATTATTATTATTATATACAAACACGCGACATGCAAATATCGTTCGTACATCTATACGTATATCATCACACATACTCGACATCACGCACGCACGGCTTCGCGCGCTACTTTCAACGACGCACTACGATTATGTTCTCTTCTCTGAAATTCTTATCGCTTTGGTCATGGTGTTGTACAATAAACCTCGGTTCTCGCCGTATACGAAAACTGAGTTTTATCTCAATTTCTTTTCTTTTTCTTGTTTTTTTTTCCCCTTCGTTTCGTTACTTTTTGCAAGAAACAATTAGATCGTGTCTGACCTGATTCCGCGAAGGATTTATTATATCGACTGTCGTAATATGTTGAAGTGGTGCTGCTTGAATAGCAATTGATAAAAAACAAAAAAAAAAAAATAAAGAAAGGACAAAATTTGTGGTAACGAAAGACAAAAAAGAAAAACAGAAAAAATCAATTCAGTTGAATTAAAATTCGTATAAATATTTTCCATCACATTTCCTCTCTCTTTACATCGTGATTAATTTTGATCCGATTGTATACATGTTTATATATATATATATATATATATATTATGTACATGTTAAAAGAATGTCTAACGGAAGCTTTGCGTATATTGTATATATATATATACATGTATATTGGTTGATTAAGGAACGCGCGTCGTATTTGGTTGTATATCAGTATTGTATACGTTATACGTACACAGTTTATCTATCGGCTTGACGAAATACCACGGAATCTCTACACTATAGGTAGGTACGTGTATGTCCATCACATACCGGAAGTGCAGGTCGTAAATTTCCGTGCTGGATTCTTCAAGTATCTGTCGTGTATGTATCTACGCGCTGTATAACCTAGCGTATACTCTATTTGTAGGTATACAAGATCGTATACCCGGTTTCAAAATTATTCTCGAGCAAAACACAATTTTGATTTCTTTAACCTGAAACATCTAAAAATATGCACATACCTTGAATGAAAATCAAAAACCACTATCGAATAATTACATACGTTATATGTATTAAAAGATTACGGATATGCGTTATATATATGAAATGATTAGAAGTAAGTGAAAAAAAGAAAAAAAGAAAATTTAAATCCAAGCAAAAATAGAAAGGAAAAAAAAAGAGTTCGCGCGGCTTTCGGCAGCAGGCTAACATACTACATATATTACTAAGTATACGTGTATATCAGGCCTAATATTTCACCTAGGCTTTATGTAATACATATAATACCGTGCGATGTAAAAACACAATACGAAAAGTAGGGAGGAGGATAAGACAAAGATAGGAGAAGGATTGGTTAGCCATCGAGGTATATATTACATACGGACTTATGTATGGCAACAGGTATGCACCGTATGTATATAGGAGAGAAATACCTTTACTTTATATATATATACATATATATATATATATACATGTATGCACGGACGGACGCGTATATACGTAATTTATAATACGTATATAATACAGGTGGGGTTGTATTCTTGTTTGTAATAGAAATAGCGAGGCGGTAAGCTATTAGTACGAGAGAAGTTGGTCTCTCCGGTCGAGATATTTTGTGTGAGCTTCTTGCCTGTGTGTCTGTGTGTGTAATTGTGCATCAGCAGCAGCAGCAGCCACTACACGTCTCACCAACCGTGGCAAGCAAAAGCAAGTCCAGCCTTGGCTCGCTGGCTGGCCTGCAGCCTGCATCACAGGGTTTATTCTACATGCAAGCCCGCGAGCCGAGAGAAAGACGCGTGTATAGTCGGATAAAGAGAGAGGACCGTGCCGAAGAGAAAGAAAGTGAGAAAGAAAGAAGGAGAGAGAGAGAGAGAGAGGCGAGGACTACGACGACGGCTACGTCAGATTAAAGGCGCGTTCGGAACCATTAGCCGCATTTTTATGGCTGGATTATATATTCATTTGTCGAATCAATGGATTATCGATAATCAACAATAACAATAACACAAGCTTATTCTGTTACATAAATATCTCAATACGCTTGAATAAAATTTGAAAAGAATTAGAGTGAAAGTTGTGGTGGATAAAAAAAAAAAAAAACGTGGAGCTTACGAACAAAAATTTATCGAAGAATTTGATTACAATTTTCGTATCGTTTATTATGATTGTATTGAAAGTAAAAGTAAAACCTGTTCAGGCAGAAATTAAACGTCGATACCCGAAAGAAGAGATTTTTAAAAATGATTGAAGGGTCGGGGGAGGGGGGCGAAACCAATGAATAAAAAAAAATTTTGTTTCCGCAAGTCGACAGGTCGCACAGCGGATGAGATAATCGCGAGGCTATCGATCGCGAGAAACGAAACGGCGTAACCGCACCCTGTCGAGCTGTCGCGGAACTTCGTTGACCGAGGGGGGCCCCCAGGGTTAGGGTTGCCTCCGGTTCAGCCTCGAGGGCTGGGTGAAGGGGGGGGGTGATGGAAGGAGGGTAAATGCGGCGGAGGTACCCGAGGCATTGCGGTGGTTGCCAGCGATGAGAGAGGCGTGCCCGTCGTGCCCGGCGTGGTAATAGCGGGTAAGCGGCGCTATTATAACCACGCCGTCAGGAAAAAGCATCGGCGAGGGAAAAATTGACGAGAGAGAGAGAGAGAGAGAAAAGTAAAGCAACGACAACGACAACAAGGACGAGAACGTGGAGAATGAAAACGTGGGGGGAATAGTGGATTGAAAAAAGAAAACCAAAAAAAGAAAAAAAGAAAGGGAGAGAGAGATGACGGAAAGATAAATCTAAATATCTTATTATGCGTGAAGTCATTGAATATATACATATATATACAAGACTTCTTGTCTTATTCAATGAAAATAGAATGAAAAAAAAAACTATGTAATAATTATACATTCTTCCACATCGCGAATAAAACAAAACAAAGTATGGTGTGTATATATATATACATATATTTATTTATTCATTGTATAAAACGCCACGTTTGCGCGAGTAGAGTGTCATTTATACGCAATAAAATGCGTTTCAAATTGCACTTGCATCTCTGTGTGTCCGTCCGTCTACTATGCCTGCGTGTGCCTGTGTTCGTGTAACGTTTACACCTGATGAATAATATGCCGGGCGCGCATGCCGCATGACCACGGGAAGGAAGAGTAATTTCGTCGCGTCATAAGTCAAACGAACGAGTTAGGCTTACTATACGTATAGGTGTAGTATAAGTTATACATGCATATAGGTACAACAAGCACGCGCGTCCTCGCCTTTTGTTGAGTGATTTTATTCAATTAATTCATTAGCTAATTAATTCCTCTTCCTTTTTCATTTTTTTTTTCTTTTTTTTTTTTGGGAGTTTGTTTTTTCATTCCCTTTCTTCAGTCTTTGTACGTAATGGGTTTAATCATGTAGGGGAGTTTCATCATTACGTCTATCGTGTTATCACATTATGACGTTCCAAGTGTGTGATCATAATAGGTAGAATCTTTAATTATTGACTACGATTTATCGACAACTGACGGATTTTTTTTTCTGTTCTCTGATACCGTCGTATATTATAACTTTCTGATTTTCGTCTTATTCTTTGATCACTGTTATTATCAAATCTCGACGCAGTTCTAATCTCTCTTCTCCGTCTCGCGTGATATATGATGTATAATAGTAATAAAAATAAAAATAATAATAACCTTGCTAAAATATGGAATTGTATATATTTCAATAAAATTGTGCGTTTCATCATTTTGCGTATAATCTATCTACACACATGTAGACGGTGATTCAAACGAAAATTGATCGAGACCGCGTGGTGCAGTCTCGTGGTGCGATAATAATTAGTCGGAATCTTCTTTGACTCGATAGCGATGCTGTTTGTGCATCATGCGGTGCATGTACGGGGCGACGATGGAAAAATAACTTCCGTGTTTAACAAGACAATTTTTAACGCCTCCGGACGCGATGCTAAATAATATACGTCACACATAGATGCACGCACACACGCACACACACAGGCGCACAAATATGACGGGTGGACACCGTCGGACGATGGTAGAAAAAGAAATGTATCATCTCTGTGAAATGTATAACCCAGGGGAAAATGAGCAGAAAAAACAGAAAATGGAATGATAAAAAAAAGCGCTATCGTTTTCAAAGAAATAGCAAACTTCGTTGGTTTTATTTTATTTTTTATTTACTTTTAGTTTAAATCAGGGAAAGAGATGAAGCGAGGAAGAGAGAAAAAGAGAGGGAATAAGAAAAAAAAAATAAAAATATAGAAGAAGCGAAAGATACGACCGACAACGGGAGGTCGGTGGCAACAGCTGCGCGAGACAACGGTATCGTTGTTATCGCCGAGCGTTCGTTCGTTCGTTCTTCTCTCTTCTCTCTTCTCTCATCTCTCTTCTCTCATCTCTCTTCTCGAGTTGTATCTCGCGCGAGAGAGGCGCGAGTGAGAGAAAAGAAGCGGAGGCCTCCTCCTCCTCCACTACTTCCAACTCCACCAGCGAACGCAACCGGCATACCCGGCACCCACGCAACGCGCACCATTCGAAATCCGGTCTAGCCTAACGTGGTGTTAATTAAAACAACCGACAATCGCGACTACGCGGGGTGTGGTGCACCTTATCCCCGTAGACGTGGACAATCCATGGTGGTCGGGCGTACTCCTTTCTGCGTTCGAGTTACCTCCTTGTTCATTCCACGCGATCCCCTCTGATCGTTGATTACACAACCGTATTTGAGAAAACAATTTAAGTACCTTTTCCGGTGGACTAGACCAGCATACTTATATATCTCTTTGGATATGCTGATAAGAATGACGCGGAATTATCGATTTTTTGAAAACTATTAATCGAAACTATAAATTATTATTAAACTTTTCCGCTGTCAAGACCGCGTGCTGAAATTTACGAAATTTTCATTTCATATTCAAATAATCAATTTATTTTTATCGATTCAATCGAGACTTGTTCGATTATTTTTTTGGATTCGATTAATCGGTGCATCGTTTATTTTTAGCTCAGTAACTATCGCTACATGCTGAATCAGTATCTGGTGTCAAAACATCGAACACTTTTCTCTGGATTTCGAAGGACCTTGAAGTCTCAAATTTTTCCGGGATAACGAATTTTCGATTATCATCCTCGTCGATATATTTATTCAATTGATTATACTTGGATATTTAAAAATAGGTATTACACGAACCATCTTCCTCGCTTCGTTATCCGATCATCATTATTCATCGCCAGGTGTGTGCAGGTACTGAAATTCTGCGGGTCGGGTCGAGTCTGGTAGAATGGATTACTTTCGAGTACTCGGAAATTTCGGATTATCCAAAAATTTCTGGTACCCGTAAATCTCGAGTTACCTAAAAATCCCGACTTCCCCGAAAATCTCGGGCTTACCGAAAATTGTAGAGTTTTTGAAAATTTTGGTCACGGCTGTTTTCGCTTCTTCAAAAATACCGGGATTACTAAACCGAACAGAGATTTTCGAAAATTTCTTATGTTAGTTCCGAAATCTCGGACAATCCGAAGGACAACAGTTTCGTAGCCGTCTGAAATTACGAATTCCAGAGGTTCTATTCTCAAAAAATCGGACCAGAGGCTTACCGAGAAATATACTCTCGACTTCTTTCATATCTGCGTCATTAGCACATCGTCGTTAAATGATTTTACCATCGACCATTACAGGGGTGTGCGGGTACTGAAATTCTCTGGGTCGAGTCGGGTAAAATGGATTACCTTCGTGCCGGGTACCAGAAGATTTCGGACTACCCAAAGATTTCGAGGTTTACAAAAAATCCGTCCCGAAGCCGAGTTTAAGTACCCGAGATTTCAGATACAGAACACCCCTAAACCGTTAGAAATGCGGTGTTAGATGTAGCACCGAAAATATTCCAGAGAAGTCCGCACTATTTTGAGTGTTGATTCCGAGACCAGTTGGTGTCAAGAATCGAACGATTTACACCGATGACGCTTAATCTTACACTAATCGGCGTGGACTTTTATCGGCACCGTGAATTCTTCCGACAGTGTGTATTCATCACGTAACCACAATCAGACGTGACTAATTTTTTAACAAGGCGTCGCTGTAACGCCAAGTCATCGCCAGCGTGCGACATATTTTGACTATGGTATGTATAATATATAATACGCGGTATCACGGGAACACGTTTATATTACGGGTAGGTAGACCGAAGAAGTTGACTTACGCACCGTGATGATGGCGGTGGTTCCGTTTACGCTGCAAGCGAGCATGATGCGTTTTTCTTCGTTACATGCCTCGTTACATTAGCGCCCTCTGGCAATTCTCGGACGACGATGCCTCTTGGAGTTCGCGGTGCGATGCGCATTGCGCCGTTGGCGCGCGCGCGCCTCTCCGACCGACTGCCTTTTTAGCTATACTTGTACGCATCCTTCAAATTTTACTAACAACCACGCGCGCGGTCTTTCTTCATTCCCGACTCGCCTTTAGCTTCGGTTTGCTTCGCCTCGCTGCTCTTCGTCGTCATCTTCTTCTCCTTCCAACCCTCAACCTCATCCTCACGGAGACTATGCAAGGAACACGAACTTCACGCATAGAAATCTTTTTCCAAAATAAGAGGGCACTAGTGTTCTATAAGTTCCAAAACCCTGCGGGTGGGACTTTCTACGAATCGCATTGCAAGATCATCGATTACTCCATCTTGGGTATCCCAGAAACCAATGACACTTTGGTGCTAAAGGAACACCAGCGACGAAAGTGGTACAAAAAATAAACCTAACGTGTACGATCACTCTGGCAAGTTTTGTCAATTCACCCGTTTGAGCGCATCGTGCTCCTTGTACAGTCTTTGCGCTCAACTGCTTGACGCGAGATCACCATAGGCCGTAATCTTTGCGGTTCAAAAAAGCTAATTGCAAAATCGACGATGCCACTTAGGCCCCATTAATCCACCGTTTTTAACAGCCTTGACAACGAGAAGGAGATGATTTCGAAACGTTTTTGCACGTAACGTCCAGGGTGAATTACGGTTATATCGTTCGTCATAACGCTGCTCCGTCCTTCGAGCAGACTTCTTTTGCACTACCGTGAAAAATACTTCCGACAAGGCTTCGAAGAGCGCGCTTCGCGCAGCTTATGGTGTGCGGTTGTTAAGCATCGCGAGAGGTGAAGCTCGGCTCACGTAAGCAGCTACTACTTTCGGCCTGCCGTATATCACGTGCATAGGTATACATGCATGCACGCGTCTCTACTAGCCGTCGAAAAAACATCGTCCAAACGAGAGACGAGGATAACGATCACATTGAGTGAAATTCAGCCCAAAAGTGATGTTTTTGCTGAAAATTGGAGTTTTAAAAATCTTGGAAAAAAAAACAAGTTTCCAAGTATTGTTTGAGAACCGCGGCAAAACTTCCATCAGTTTTACCATCCAAAGTTGATTATTTCAATATTTTAAAACATCGGAAAAAGTTAACGAAAGTGCCAAAAATATTTCAAAAAATAGTCCTTTATCTCGCACGAAGAACGACGCCACGACACCCGATTCCATGACTAACAATAAGAGACTCTGCGAAGAGTTTGAAAAATATTTGGCGTGAAAATCACCCCAAGTGACCGATTATATTTATATATATTTACATATATTTACCACAGAAAATGTAAAATCTACAATATTTTTCTACTCGTGTAGTACAAATTTTGGAAATTCTCCCGTGCCGATGGTCTTGATAGTCGATAATTGACAGAGAATCCCAAGTTACGCATCGCGTGAGATAAATATCTCTATATATGTGTTATATATAATGCATACAAGTAAAGATGGATGGATATAGAGGAGAGACAAAGAGCCGTGCAAAATGTCGGGGCGGGGAGGGGAGGGGACGTGGGTGGATAACGTGTGTAACCGAAGAGTGTCGCGCATTTAGATAATGCCTCTCTTTTCGCTTTTCGTCCTCCTCCTCCTCCCCCTCCCCACCTCTTTGCAACATTCCTGCATTTTCTCTAAATACATGATGTATTCATCTTCAAACTCCCTCTCCGCAGATAGATGATACGGCCCACTCACGTTTTGTAATGCGTCGAGCGATCCGGCAGCGAGGTTCGTTCGTCGTTTAAAAGCATCGTAGTACCGCGGTACTACACGCATCCTTTTATCCTCTTGTGTAAAGTCGGTCTTTAGAGTTTTTCCTTCTTCTCATCTCTCCTCTCGTCTCCTCGCCTCATCTCATCTCATCTCATCTCATCTCCGCGCCCTCGCTTCTTATTAATGTCATCCTCGAACGGCGAGGGACAACGCTTATCCTTCCTTCCTTCCTTCCTTCCTTCCCGCCTTCATTCCTTACTCTGTCTCGTCCGGTGCGTATGGTGGAAGCAATCGGTTCTCGTCACCATAAACGCTAATACGTCGTCTTGGAGGGGCGGGGGCAAACGGCGGAGTACGCACGGGCTGGATATCCACAACCATTGACGATGGTGTCGGGAATACAGCGACCATTAGCGAGGCTGTAATTGTCGCCTACTCACGAGAACAATATTCTTCTCTCCGGTTACGGGAAGAGATGCGAGAAAAATGTGCAGGGAGATGAAGAGAGAGAGGAGTATAGAAGTATTTGAGATCCTTGTTACTACGCTTCCTCCACTTTACCGGTGTGCCGCTCGCCGCATGTCGCTACTCTTTGGGAGGGGGGGGATTATTTATCTCTCGTTATTACTTACATGTACAGAACTCGGAAATATGCTTGTCGTAGTTTCGGTGCTATAAACTTGGATACCTATAACGTATATTCTCCGGGGGGGTATTACGATGAAGAGACGTGCACACTAATACCTAACAGTATGTTTTTTATCCCCTTGCCTTGCCATTGTTCTCCACACATCAACCCCCCCCCCCCCCCCCCCCCCCGCCCCTCCGTATACTTTTTCGATTATATATGTAGGTAGGATGTCGTATCGTGTATAACTCCAGAGCGACACTCCGATCACCCCCGTGTTGAGTGTTCATCTCGTCTTCGCCACTTTGTACATATTCATGTTATATTTTGTACCTCTGATTTTATGGGTGTAAAGTATGATACTTCGGATATGTATTCCAGATGGAGTGTGATACGTAATCCCTTATACTCTTTTTTTTTTTTTTTTTTAATGAATTCCTTGCAGTTTTTTCAGTTTTTCGCATAATCCATACCGTTTCACAATTTTTAGTTATACATATCCTGCACCTAGCAATATGCCTGCAGTTTATAATATTAAGGAGATGTCGGAATTTCGAAAGTTTTACCGAATCGTTACTCCGAAATTATATATATATATATTGCGCAGACTCTCAATTAATAATTACAATATTTCATAGCTGCACGGTGTCGATTATGACGGAAAATGATGAAAAAAATTTGATATCATTATATGTATAATATATATATATATATATTTATGATACAGGCGCTGCAAGTCTCGATGCGGCTGCGGGGCTATGAACCCCGTATATTTATTACGGGGTGTTATTATATATTATACATCGATACCGCGGTCACGCATGGGGAGGTGGTTCTGTGTTATAAGCATCGATATCGTGCAGCGGGCGGCGAGGCGGCGGGGGGATCGCATCGTTTAATAGAATTGCGGTTTAAAGTCTATCTGACCGGAAATTTTCGATGTAACTAAACGGTTCCCCGAGGTTTAACGAATCGCCGCAATTATATGGCTATAACCATGCAGCAGCCCGCACCCCATGCAGCCTGCTTCCCCTTCTCCCATCGAGTCTAATCGGTCCCGCCGCAGCGCACCTGCCTGCGTCCTATATACGGTATAAGCCGCGTCGTCTATACCTACACAACGTCGCAAAACACCATGAAGCACCGTGGGTGCGAGCATCTATCAACGTTCGTTGCGGCCGTTGACATCGCACAATCGACGATCAGACGCCCTGGCATTTATGCCCGGAAGAGCGTTCACGGGGTGTCTTATAGCTGTCGGGGAAATCTGGAAGACCGGGAAATGTCGGGGAATTCACATGTGTCAGGGACGCGCTGGACACCCTGATTCACCGTTGCAGGGAGAGGGATAAGAAGCCGGGTTTTGTGGGGACGCGCAGAGTGCAGCGAAAGGATGATTTTGCTTGTAGGTGCCTTGATCTGTGCAATCTGGAAATTAGTGTCGCACACATCTGGAAAAACTAGTGAAAATATCAGTTTTTTTATCATGGGAATTAGGAATGATTTTTTTAAGGCAATAAGTTTACTTGGTTTTTGTCGAGAAAAATGATTGGCTTTGACCGGTTTTTTTTCTTTCTTTTCTTTCTTGTATACATACATAACATGTTTCTTCGATTCGTATTGAATTTCAATCGAATATTGCAGAGTCGATAAGCTGAACGATTTAGGTTCTAGTAACTCATTGTTAGAACTCGAAAAATGTCAGGGAAAACTAGGTTTTGTAGGTCATGGGAATTCCGGATATGTTATGGATTTTTTTTCACAAAAATTTATGGCCACCCTATATAAGTCATGCTTCTATATATTTTTTACTCCTATAGAAGCATCCGGTAAGCAAGTTTATGTGCTCTAATCACCGATTATTAATTATCGGTTCGCAATTATATCGAAGTATTATAATTGGAAGATGCGTAATTTATAGACATACGTGTATTATAATATATACTTGCATTATAGACTGTTGCGTTTGGAATAGACATACATATATATATTTTTTCTTTCTCTTTTATTCCTCTTTCCGAGACTCCACTTGAAACACTCATTTGAAATCTTCGACAAAGAAATGATGATATCTCTAATTGGTGGAATTTGAATTTTCGCCATTTTAATATCGCTGGGAAAAATGATGTCACTTTCTTTTTCAAATTGTTGCCACATAAAAGTAAATCGCGTTAAACTATACGATTTTATCCTGTAGGAAGAACTTTGTGCAAAGAATTAAATTCCGTGCAAAAGTGTAATTCGAAATTTTGCCGTCTAGTCAATATTTGTTCAGCCTTCTAAAAGACTTCGAAACACGAACTTTTACATAAAATTGTCAATTTTGAGTCAAAGGTTAGAGTTTTTCTCGAAATCGAACGAAAAAAAAAAGAAGATATTTCCCTCACGTTTTTTGAATGTGGAGGAGTTCCGAGAGTGAGCTTTTCAAAAGATATCCTTAACGGAAAATACGATATACTTCTTTCTACGTACAAAACAATTTTGTTTTTCAAGTAGAAGCGGAAAATTGTGAGAAACGTTGCTTTCAAACGAAGCCCAACTCCGACACCCATGTACGTATACGCTTACCTACCCCGGTTCAAAACTTTGCAAAGCTTAAATTTCGACTCTCCATTTTATCGACTCGTTACGCATGTATCACAGTTTTCGTGTACATACTAAAAACTTTTACGAGCATAAAATAACGACGACGCGGTGTTCCGTTACTCTCGGGGCTTGAAAAATTATCCGGCAATCTCTCGCCTCTCCTTGTTTCCTACACTTGTGCGCGCATCCATGTGCACGCGGTCGTGTTCGGCAAAGAAGGGGAGGAAGAGGAAGAGGATAAGGAAAAGGAAGAGGGACAGAGAGGGAGAGGTGTAAGGCCCTCGGGACTTGGAGGAGGGAGGATGCTGGATATGCGCGGGTCTTGCAGGTATAACGCCTGGGTTTTGGGACCCCTTATAGGTTCCCGTTCCTCGAAAAAGCTCTCCGTGCTGCCCCGACCGCAACGAACGAACCGACGTTGTTATTTATTGCACGTTTGGCGTTTATATTGGATTTACACAACTTAAATACCGAGCCTCAACACGCCGCGGCATAAACATAAATATTGTATTTTCGCTCCTCCCGCATCACCGATCCCATGCAGACCCGTAGAGATAGGGCCCATTCTCTCTTTCCTCTCTCTCTCCCTTTTCTTCTCTTCATCTCCTCTTCTCAACGACGAAACTGACGCCCCGTCGTTTGTTACCTCTTGGAATCATCCCGTTCTCTCTTTCTCCTCCTTCCTGGATGCTCCGTGTATCGCACAAAAGAAAAGTAAGAAGAAAAAAAGGAAAAGAAACGTGGTCGCGAACGCAAACGAAGAATTTTCAAATTTTACCTTTGAGATCGATTTATCGATATGGACACAGCGTGCGAGTAATCGATCGTTGTTATTTAAGAGGAATTTAAAGTTACCGATTGGAACGATATCGGTTGCCGATATCCTTTAGATACATATCCGTGTATCAAAAGAAATCGAAAAAATATTCAGAAAAATGTCGCCATCTTTTCTGAAAAATAAATAGAAATAACTTTCTTTAACGCGTGGAAAAACTAGGAACTTGGAAGTATCAAATTTCATTCCGCAAGGCTGAAACGGCGCGTTTCATCGTCAGACTAAGCGATGGGTGTGCGGAGGTATTTACATCCGTACATTGCACATACATAGCTATTATATACACGCTGGAGTTTGCGCGCAGAGCGTGAAACAAAGAGTAAGAGCGAAGGGCCGGGGAGGGAGGGAATTCGGTCGGAGGGTGGAGAGAAATATGGATATCGAGTTACCATGGCGACCCCGCATAGGCCTACGTTCACGCTTATACGTACCTACGCACCTACATTATGCATCCTGCGAGATGTTTTCCGTTGAGAATCGGGCTCGTTGAAGATTGTTTATTTATAGATATGGCTAGGTATATAATTTGGTGAAAAATACAATCGAGAATCGCGTCGCGACGAATGTCTGTGTCACGTACGATTAACGATTAAGATGTTTAGCCTGTTGATCGTGTAAACATGACGGTTTGCAAACTGTGTGCCGATGTTAACAACTATGGAGATAAAACGAGAGGCGAGGCGAGGCGAACGAAGCGAGCAGGCGAGCGTGATGCACGCGAACTTGGGTATCGTGCCTTTTCAATACCTTGTATTCTATGTCCTAGGTTACATATGTACAGAAAATACCGCCTTCTCATGCCGATCGTAATCACTTGTTGAATCGAAAATTGAGGAGGGAAGAAAATGATCGGAAAATACAGGAACGAAGGAAAGATGAGGTGAACAATTATTGTACGTGTAACGGAGAAAATATATTTTATACGTAGGAATCGAGTCAAGGAACATGGAACGATTTTACGTTGGTGTCAGATTGGACCGTGTGTCAAGTACAGCAATAAAATCATCCTGACTGAAATCGAATTGTTTACAGAATCACCCCAGTTTGGAATAATAACAGAAATGAAAAGTTGACTTTATACAGTAATTCAAATCTAAATAGAAGTCGCCAGTTCAATCAGAAAAACAAAGTTTGTTTTAATTCCGAAGCAAAATTTGGTTGAATTAAATAAATTCCTGCCTTATACTCATGTTGTATAACGGTTAACCGAATATTTATTTGATTTGAACAAATTATTATCATCGGTACTACGTATATTTTCAGATTTGATTTTCTTGATAGAATGTATGAAATATTTGATTTTACGATACTAAGTAGTATGTCTGTGCAAACGAATAATTCAGTACTCATTTCGGAGGTGTTGTAATATATTTACTTTGGGCAAAGAGGAGAAAAAATTATTCGATCAAATGCAACGTTTTTGCAACAATGTTGGATTTCGTTTTCCGACGTCGGGCGCATACTTTCTTCACTCGAACATTCGGTTCTCATTTGGGCGTCTTAAGGTGATGCCCTGGTCGATTTCGACTTGTCGAATACATCTCCAAATATCGAAAGTCCACGTATCTTGAAACTCCAAAAGGTGCTGAGCAACAGTCTTATTCTATTCGAAATTCTGATCAAAAATACTCCAGTTCATTTTATTTCTGTGTCAAACGAGAATGCGTTAGAGTGGTTTCCTTCACAATTGCGTGTAAAATAAGATCGTTGAACTTTTTTTTTTTTTTTTGCTTGTTTGCGAAGTGTCGAAATCGACCAGGGCACCCACTTATAAATGGATCGTTTATTGTGACAGGGTGAAAAACCGGACTTACAGCGTAAAGGTACGCAAGTTTGATACCGCCACTTTTTTCACCTCCTCCCTCCCTCTAATCCTTTTTTTCCTTTTTTTTTTTTTGTCTTCTTTTCTTTTCATCCTCGAAGAGGCCCCGCGACTGCTTGTCCGAGCATGTAATCCGGGGTACCGCGGGCGCGAAGCGCAAAGCGGCAACATTGTAAGGAGGAGGTGGTGCGTTGGTCGGCGGCGCGGAGGAAAAGAGGAAGAAGTCGGCGATGAGCGGCGAGGAGAGGAGAGGAGAGGAGAGGAGTGAAGCGGTGCGGGGAGAGGAGAGGAGAGGAGAAGAGAGCAGATCGGGGACCGGGCCGTGGGTGCCGTCCGTGTCTGAGGACGTGGACGTGTAAGTGAATGTGCAACGCGTCGAGCGTCGAGAACGGGTCGGCGGTTCCTATCCTCGTTACCGCGACGATGCTTGTCCCCCGCGTGCCCCCCTGTAACCCGCGACATGATCTACCAGCCTCGCTCCTCTCATTCTTCTTGCTCGTTTTCCCTTCCACTATTCACCCTGGCCGCCCCCGCCCCTCTTTTGCCTCCACGACTCCCACTCCGCGGTTTCATTCCCAGGGACGAAGAATCGGACCTGAGAACCCGGCCCCCTCCTCTCCTTTATTTTATTTTTTTTCGTTTTTACCTCGGCGTTTTTCTTCCCTCTTTATTTTTTTTATTTGGTTTTTTCCGCACATTTTTACGCAGACGGTCAATTTTATTAATACGACAAAATTTGGTGGGATACTGACCAGCTACGCTGGGATTGTGTTGGATGAAAATTTAAAATAAATTATGAGTATGTGGAAGTGTTCGAGTACCTACAGAGGGGATAAAATATTTTTGAAAAAGATTTTTTCTTTTTAGTAATTCTATATTCTGACGAAGAAAACAGACAAAAAATAAGACAGAAAACGCCCAAACAATGGTGAAAAAAAAAGAACATCTCCCTCCTTTTCATTTATTCAAAACAATTCAGAGGTAATTTATTTTCTTCCTGCGAGGGGGAGGAATGATCCTTTGGTTCCCTTCACGGTGTGTATAATATATCGTGAATAGATCTGAGCCGTCTACCTGCCTGCTATATAATATAATCGTGCCTCGACTATAGATTGTTCATTAAATTGGATACCCCTATCGGGTGTACATCCTGCATGTGGGATTTCGAGATGACAGAGTCTGCGCAAGGGGTGTCGGCTGGTTGAAGTCCTACCCGCCCTTCCGTAAACGACAGCGTTAATCGCGAGAGCGTAACGAATTTACGATAAAAGATATTGGCTTAAATGGAAAATTTCGCTGGCACGGCAGTCGAAGGGTGACGAACGGTGGAAAAGTTGCGAATTCGAGTGAGAGCGAGAGAAAATTTCGAGATCAGAAATGCAGGCGAATTATTTTCGAGACTGAAGATAGTAACCTTATCGTAACTGTACGTCAGGAGGAAGAAAAAAAAAGTCATCGATCAATTTTAGAATGACATTCAAGGATTTGGTTCTTTAGAATAGGAGTATATATATATATACATTGTTTATAAACAGTTTACACTAAATTTCGGAAAGACGTTAAGGTGCGAATTAGCGATTTTTCCCTAAACACGCATCGTTGCAATAACTTTACTCGACTTGTGTCTGTGATTTTCATTCCCAGAGGGGCGCCGATGGGTTTTCAGGGTTTTTAGTGGACAGCCCTGGTTTTTCCTCTCCCCACCGGACGTGCCACAACCTACAGTGGTTCTCAACGCGTTGTTGTGGTATGCGATCGTACGAATACACCGAGAGTTGTTGTACAATATACGTCGAATACCGTGCGGACCGATGCAGAGAAAAGGGATAAAAAGGAGTTTGAGAAATAAAGAAAAGAAATGAAAAACAAAAAAAAGATAAAGAAAGGCTGTCTCGCGCAACGCCGCCGTCTCGCTGACGACCTCCTGGTGCATGCTGCTAACATGATCCGTACGTTGTTGCGCTCTCGACGTCGACGACACGTGTCACGTGCCGTGCAGTGACGCGTTACTCGTTAACAAACCAAACCGTTAAACCGCGTCGACGATTAATACTTTAATTTGCCTACAATGGATGTGTCGTACGATTTTTCGAACATTTTTATAACATCCTTTCAGATGATTATTGTCATTCTAGCGCAATGATCGAGGAATATACGGATGGGCTTGGTAGATTTTTGGAATTTTTCATAGCCTTTCATTCGTCTTTGATAATTTTATTTTGGTTTTTTCTCCGCGGTATGAAAGATTTGATATTCACGTTGCTCGGTGAATAATTGGCTCTCATTTGAGTCAGTGTTTTTCTTTCAACCGTTCCGCTTTGATGTGCTCGGAAAAGTGGCGAAGTTGTTATAGTCGATCGGATACTGGAAACTTGGGTATAATATCATCAGATCGCGACATTTCGAGGTACGGAGATAATCATCCCCGTTACAATAACTCAAAAATTAATGATGTTATCTAGACGAAACTTGGTACATTGCTTAGGTTTTTTCTTGTTTTTCTTTTTTAAAAAAAAGGAACATATTTACTTTGGCAAGTATAAACCTACTGAAATAGCGCTTAGGTTCCAGACTTTATCTATTATCAGACCGAAGTTTGTTAAACGTTATTGTAACGACGCATTTTTAGAAAAACTCGTCATTTTGCAACATTACGATTTCCTGAATATAAAGCATAAGCAAACTAAGATTTTGTAAATTCAACTTTTCCACTTATTTCAACCTGCAAAATAGCTATTTTTCTTTCAATGTTTCGATACGGTGACGTTACCGACTTCAGCCTTCAGCCGTGATCTTTTCAAAGATATGGAATTCAAAACGACAGAATATCACGGATCCAGCTCTCTCGTTATACCATTGTTATATCCTAGACTATTCAATGCGGTTTAATCGCTGCGGCATGAGCGTCATTACGCGTTATCTTCCTCACTCTCTTCGCACGTGTGTGTACGCATGTCTACTGGAATGACTCCGCGCGCTGCAGAATCAACCACGCACAACGTAAATATATAAATCCGTACACGCAGGGCAGACACAGAGTCGTATACGTAGGATAATATCCTCTATCTTGGATCAAACGAGCCGTCTTGCGACGGTTTTATGTATTTAATTTATGAACAATATAGCGTGCCATGCCTGCCACCATCCTACCTGTGTTCCCCCCTGCTCTCACCCCCCCGCTTGGTTTCTCTTCCTCTCTGTAATATGCACACGGGTTACGGTGGGCCATATGGGCACATACATACTTGATGTGAACGCAACGCCTAAATTCCTCTCTTACACCTTCACCGTGCCTACGATAATCGTCGATTAACGTGTGTGCCCTACCTCTCTCCCCCTCACTCTGTCTATCTCTCTTTATTCTTAAATATAATCCCACAAGGTGCAGGAAGATAAGGCGCAGCGTAGAAATTACGTACGTCGTCGTTGGGTTGCTGCTGCAGTTTGCCGTGTAACGTTACAAGGGGCCAATTATCATCCCCTTCCTTCCCTCAACCCCTCCCTTCTTTATTTCTCTTTGGGTTAATTTTCCTTCTTTCTTTTTTATTATTTCCTTCATTTCGACTAATCGCCTCGCTCGATAAGAACCCGGGCCCTTATTATATTACACATTCGTGTGCGCTGGTCCTGCACAGATGCCTGTAATACTACTTTGATTTTAATTAATTCTTATTAGGTTTAAAGGTTTGTTGTTGTAGTAGCATTATCTAAAAAATGCGAGTGTTTATGAGAGTTTAATGACGCGACGTCTCGCTGTTTTATTTCAAGTGTCTGCAGTAGTATTTACCGTAAACTTTGCGAATCACGCACCGACAGAATATGAGAAAAATGTTACTTTTTTTTTTAAGCAATCATTTAATCGAAACATTGTATAAATTTATCGAATAAAAGTATCAAATCCTCCATTACAGACACGTATAAGGAAGAAAATATAGTGCGGGTAAATATTTTCTACTCGGATTATAATTGCACGTGTACAAGTTTGTCGACGTTAAATTCACTTTTTATTTCAATATTGAATCTATTTTCTCAGTTTATTTCATTTTCAAGCCAATATTAAATCATCGCAAAAATCGCAAGATCATGCACAGCAAAAATAATATCACTTAGGTATATACTCATAGATTTTAATCGTAATTTTCATTATTATCATACGTATGAAAAATACGTAGATCATAAATAAATGGATCGATTATTATACGGATTTATAGAAACGTCCGTATAAATCCAAGCTTAGATTAAACCCCTCTCTGTTATTTGACAGCGTATCGTGCTGCTGCATCGATACACTATATCGCGGAAACTATCACGCATACCTTACTGTATACTTATCGCAATTATCGCGGTTACGAAAAGAAACTACACCACGCCACGCGGCTGACATCCCTAGCGCGCGAAATCAAAGAAATGAAAAAGAAAAACGAAAAAAAGTCGAACCGCGTAGGGGAGGTATCCATATTACACGGCTGTATACAGAGTATCAATCCTAAACGATTTCTAAACGTTAGGGGTTGCGGCGAAAAGCCTCGCGCACAATACCAAATAGAATCGAAGGGTTGGTACGCGGGATGACGCTGCTGCAGGTCTGCCGGTGCGTATTATGGGAATATTAACCTGATACCATTGTCAGGCGACGGTCATGCGAGAAAGAAATAATAACCGATATGGGGTTATGTACGATGCCACGGGGCGAGTTCGTGCCGCTGCGATGATCGCGGTCGGGGGTTGGATCCCCCTCTCTCTTCACTCTCATGGTGTATTAAATAAATATAACACGTATCTCTGGTAATCCGGGCTGTTACAGGAGCGCCGTGCTCGACCCCATTTGCACCCCATCAATTATTGCGTGCGGTTGTCCATTCCGCACCCACCTATTCCGTTCTACTCTATTCCCTATTCTACTCTGTTTTATCCGCACGCGCTCACCGCCGACACTGATATTTACACACGTTACAGATCTGCTTGCGGCTTACCTCAATTAGCCACCTCCCAACAATTTTCTTAATTAATCCAACCGTCCGCTCGCTACTTTTTTTCGTCTTGTTTTCCTCATCGTTTTTTAATTTCATTTCTCTGTATCCGCGCCCCCTCTTTTAGTCGTCTCGTTGTTCACAAAGTGCACAGACATCTTGGCAGTAACGACGAACAAAAGAAAAACGACGGTACTAACTCGTTCGCTTACTGACTTCGAAAAAAAGAAATGAAAAATTTAATACCACAGGTGTTGTATATAAATTTGGTATTTTATCGATGTTTTTGAAATTAGTTTTTACACATATTGTCGGTTGTACACGTTACACAGGGTATACAAGTGTGTTTAACCTGTCGCGTCTTTCTATAGATATACGCGATACGTGTACTATGCGATACGTACCCATACAATAAGATAAATAACGTACAGGTTGTAGCGGATGAAATGATTTATCAATTGACCGAGCAACCCCAAAGTTGCGGTGTTGAAATATTATAACGTCATTCTATACGGGGATCGGGATCTCACCCCTCTCCCCTCCCCCCGCCCCCACCCCCCCTTGACGAAAAGCACACCCCTGTTCACACCCAGGGGTTGCAGGTCGAATTATTAACATAACAATATGGGCCATAATTGCGAGGTAATCGGTTACAAGTGCCGAGCAGAAACGAGGCGAGAAGGGCTCTGATGCTCTCCTCTCCACTCTTCGTGTGTGCGTGCCCGCGTACGTCTATATGTCTACTTTGGCTACCCAACTAACCGTGTAACATTCATATTTCCCCGGTTATACGACTCTCCCCATGATATTTTCCTACACTTCGTCGTCGTCGGGGTTCGATGTTCCTGCATTTATGGTTGTGCGGATGCGGCGTACAGGATATGCTCCGTTAGGCTATCCGTCTCGGTCATGTGCAAAGTGTACACGTGAGTGCGTGTGTGTATAATATCCACTCGGGGTTGGGGCGCGACCCCGTTTCGAGTTATGTCTACTCAGTGTCAAAATCATAACCCTACCGACATTAATCCGAAATCCCAACGGGTTCTGCCGCCGGTGGGTTGTATTAGGTAAGATCTCTCCGCACTTGTCGAACGGCTAATCGCTGCTTTTCACTCCACTGATGCGAGTTTGTATGTAGGTGTAGTCGGTAATATAATACGTGTAACAAATAATACGTCTTGTACAACGGATGAAAGAACCATTTTTGTATTTTTTTTTTTTTTCGTTATTTTTGCACGGCAAATTACACTACGAGATGAGAAAAGCGATCGTCCTCTACTGGTATAAAAATGTAAGAATCTTTCAATCCATATTTCTTTTTGTTGCAATTTCTCCTGAAATTGCACGTACGTATATCGTAGGTATTAAATATATCCAGTTTTTCTCTGTTTGTTATATTATACAGCAAAGATTTTGATATTTTTGGATTAAACGAAGAGCGCGATGTGCAGTGCGCACCGTTCACGCTGACTTTTCTGCTCCTTGTGCATTATATATATATATAAATATATATATATATATAGAGAGAGAGAGAGAGAGAGAGAGAGAGAGAGAGAGAAAGCGTCATAATCCCAGCTCGCGTGTACGGATATTTCTCTAGAAATATTTCGAAGACAAGTTCGCGTTTTGCTTCTGGTACCTCTGCAGTGCGCGACAGTGTATTATAATAAACCAGACTGCCAACTAAACTTCATACGCCAAGAGAGGAGGAATTTCGTAGACTTTTCTTTGACATTCGTTTTCGGACATACCTAAAACCGTTGTGTTTCAATAGGTTTTTTTTTTATTTATTTTTTCTGTTTGATTGACTCGTCAAAGCGTGTGTAACTCAACTATTGAGATTTTTCAGCATGAAAAATCATCGCGTGCAAGAGAGAAAGGGAGAAATTACAGATTTGGTGAAAATCGAAGAATCGACTGATCAAGGCTTATTCGTGGGTTTCATTGTTGTATAAAACGTGCTTACGTTAAAGAAAATATTTTTCTCATTCCTCTTCTAAGCTCCCTTTGCAGCAGGCTATTATTATTACAGAGATATATCCGACGTAGGCTGTAACGCATGTTACAATTTTCACAGGATTTTATTAAACTTCATTTACATATACCAGCGGTCTCCGTATCACATATTATAATATGTCGTATTACGCAGACATATGTAACCTACTAATATAACGAGTAGGCAATCATTGGACTATTGTCATCGTCTACCAATAAATAACAATCCATCTCGACAGTCTGTATATCACGTCATACACGTGTGTGCGTACATAGATAATACATTCGGCGGTGTATAATTTATACACGCACACATGCACGTATACGTATAATTTAGGTTTAACGCCTCTCACATAACGTGGATGGCGCTGTTCGTTCGCATCCTGATCACGACCAGGCATAGAGGTATGCTCGCGGTGTGTATTTGGTAGCGAGCATCTAGTCGAATAGCAGTCGGTGTTGCTGGGTGCTGGTGCTTTGCTCTGGTGCACGACGACGGGCCCCGCCTAGCTTTCGTTCAATACTTTATGCTCCAAGTCTGACTCGTTAGCCTTCGCCCCCTGCGCACCCTGCAGCCGCAGGTACATGTATGACAGAATGTAAACTACGGTATTTTATACCCATGTGTGCGTACTAACGTCGTTTGGGTGCGCTGAGGAGTGAAAGCGAGAAAGAAGTGAGGATAGAGAGAGAGAGAGAGAGAGAGAGAGAGAGAGAACATTTATTGACTCTGGAGCAATGCTCCCTAAGGGCCACAGGCAAATTGCGAAGAATACATATATATCATAAAATAAAATAAAATAAAATAAAATAAAATGCAATAAAATGCAATCATATAGATAGACAGAGAGAAAGAAAGAGAGAGAGAGAGAGAGAGAGAGAGAGAGAGGGAGGGAGAGAAATTACATTTCTTCGTATCGAAATACTCGTTAAAGTTTTAACAGCAGGATAGTCTTATCACTGCGATCGATCTATCGTCGATTTTATTACAACGCGTTATACGGCTTCGAATTCTAACCAATTTGCCACAGAACTCTGTACGAGCAATCTTTTTCTGGTTCTCTGCAAGTGCCATGATCCGTTGTTTTTCTCATTGCGCGATTTAAAATTGAGAAGAAGAAGGAAAGGTTTGAATAAATCAACTCTCGTTATATCATAAAAGTACGTATACTTCTCACTTGAATCTCGATTTAATTTCGTGATGTATATGTGTATGTTTTTAATCGCCCACATGTATATGTGACATTTTTTTTTTTTTTTTTACTTTTTAACCATGTGCCTATGGACATATCGCGATGGATGATTCAGGACGAGATCATAGCGATACGGTGTTCTGCTCCCGTTCGGCCCCCCCCCCCCCCCCCCCCCCCTCTCCGTCTCTCCTTCTCTTTCGGTTCGGTGCTCTCATCGGGTGTTTATATATAGGAAGCAGAAGATCAAAGAGCGAGGGCTTCGCTTAGCTTAGCATCGCCACCGCCGCCGCCGCCGCGACGCGCGGCATCGCTTAGGGAGAACGCCGCGAGAAGAGATGTGGAGTGCCAGATACACTCCCTCTCTCTCTCTCTCCCTCTCTCTCTCCCTCTCTCTTCGTCTCTCCTTGTATCGCGCGTAAACCTGCATGGATGCGGCTAGGAGACCAGCTGTGGTTATCAGCCATGGGTTGTTTTGTCGCACGGCAAAATGCCTGCGTACAGCGCTCTCTTTACACGTGACGAAACGATTTTGCCCACTCGAGAAAGATCCGAGATTATCGCTTTTCTTTCCATTTTGGTTGATAATTCATTGATCATCGAGTTTTTCGCTACTTTTGACGATTCGGGAGACTTGTAAGGAGATGAATGTTCCGTTGAAAGTTAATAATTTTTGGAAATCTGATGACAAGTTTACACTTACAGTTACACGTAGGTACGGTATACTGAGTATACGCAACGAATTACATGATATGTTTGTAAGACGGAAGGAAACGGTTTGACAAAACTATACTTGAAATCATTTTAACGTGGTTAAAATTCCAATAAAAGAGTCAGATTTTACTCTACGATAATTTATTTTGTTGAGATGACCGTTTTTTTTTTTCATTTCTTATTTCTAACTAGTCTATAAAATATCAATCGCTGTTGATTAATGTAGATGAAATTTTACAACTATAGTCGAAGTGGGATTTTCTGGTTGTAAAATGAACGAAAAATTAAATCGGTTCTTGACCGAACAACCGGCCTGCTAAATTAAAATTCCCTTGGCTCTTAGAATTCCGTTATGGACTACCGATGATGTCCCAGGTCCATGATGATCTTTCGAGAATACCGCCAACCCAGCGTCTATACTATACATTATACTAGATGGTAACGAAGTATCGTTTTGCATTTTAGATACGGCCCCAGGCATTTGGTAATGTGTCTCGTCGTCTTTTCACACCAATGAATGAACGAATGAACGAATGAATGGAATGGGGAAAAAATTGTCCCTTGCGAGGCTCGTCCCTAATGCCGTTGCATATTATACAGAAAAATGTGAGACGGTGAAATATACGTTTCGTCCCCGAGGTCTTTGTGTGCCGGACGTCGCGTCGTCGTCGTCATCTCTACGCGCTCACGTATCTACCTTTGAGAAGAAGAAAAAAATCATTCTTCGTCTTTTTTAAACCTATAGGTTAGGGAGGTACTACTTACTTTATGTCGTTCGTTTAGTTTCGTCGCTGCTGCTGCTGCAACGATTACTCCTGGTCAATGGTCATAACACGGACATTTTTCTGACTGTAATTTCTCGCCGCTTTCTCACGTTCACAAGGTGTCGCGTCTTTTACCTGCGACGATGCACCAACGAGCGATATACTTGGTCTGTATTTTTGTGCGTCCACCAGGTCTACGGTTAGATTTTTCAGTCCAACACTGCGTCTATAACCGTCTTACGCGTATATACCTGCGACGGTACTTCCTTCTGGATAAGGAGGAGCAGGAGGAGGAGGAGGAGGCGGGAGGCGCTGACTTGGCGTCGCTTCTGGAATTTTAATAGTTAGAGACTGTGTTTGAACGATTCTAGAAGAAGCTGAAAAAGAAGAAGAGGAAGAAGGAGGACCAACGAGAGTTTCGAAAATGGCATTCGGTGATTCATTTCCGGTCCGAGACCATCGATTATAATACACATTTTATCATACAAGCACCGAACGATACTCGCAAGCATTATATTATCACCTACATATATTCGACGTCGTTAATGAAACGTTATACCGCCGCTGTTTCTTTACACGTATCTCTCTTCGACTATATTATGCATACCTGTGCCGAAAAAGATTTTATTCAAGTTGATTCAACTCCGAAGTGATTCATTTTATGTGACCTTTGCGTCGACAAGACTGGCGTTAGATCGTTGTCTTTTTCTGCTTAATCACGTGGTCAGTTATTCATTTATATTTTTTTTCAATCCGGTCCTCCGTTTCTTGTTTAATTATACACAATGTTTAATTGGCCTTTTCGATTTTCAAATCTCCCCCCAAAAAAAAAAGAATCGCCTCGTTTTCACCAATCCTGATGTCGGGTGAGGTTGATGGTCGCAAATGAAATATCCTCTCTATTGTAATTTCTCAGAGTTTATTTATTCCAAACGTTGCCGCGTGACTGTACGCGTACAGCTGTAGTAAAATCGAGGCATCCTTGTGTGGTGAAATTTCAAGGCCGCACCTGGGTTTCCAAGGCGTGCCGGAAGTTGGGCCAAAATTGCGATCCAACGGAATGTCGGTATTCGGGATGAAACGTTGATCGTAATTGATGGTTAGAAGTTTTTTTTTTTTTTCTTTTTGTAATAACATCTCGTCTCAGTTATTTCTCCGATATCCTCTCACGATTTGACTCGATTAGTTACATCTTCGGCGACCGGAAGCGACGCGGTGTAGGATCGTCGTTTCTTTCTTTTATCATCTTTCGGACGAACGACGTTCCTCGGGAGATGAGAACGAGGCGCTGGTGCACTGAACGGGGAGATCGAAATACGAAATAAAAGGACGAAGAGGAGTCCCACTTTATACGTTTACTGCCACCCATATACCATCCAACAAACGACGTGCTAATTGTACGATTTGATATAACGAGATGCGGGTTAGGGAATTACTGCTGGGACGATGATGTCGATGGAAGAGAGACCGCGGTTCCGATTCTTGGTAGTGTAAGCTGCAAGGCTGAGGCTGCAGCTATGCGATTATCCTTATACAGAGCCAATCTTGGAAAGGGCTTGGCCACGTTTCTTTTCTACTTTTTCCCATCTGTTTCTTTTGATTTTTCTTTTACACTCCGTTTTATGATTCTCCGTTTCACCACATTCCTTATTTTCTTTTTTTTTTTTTTTCTAGTCTTGTTTGTCCGTTTCTTCGTCTCGCTTCTTTTCGATCCGTACCCGGCAGCATCGAAATCATAGAGTTCCGTTTGGATGAAAAAAAAAATAAAAAAAAAAAATAATAATAATAATTTCATACCGACGTTTTTCAGCATCGCTTTAGTTTTCTTTTCTTTTCTAAGAAATTAATTTATCGCTTGTACATATGAATGCGTATATACGTATGTATGTTTATGTGTATGATACACAACGGGCGGCGGGAATTTATACAAACAGTCGTTTGTGACGCGGTTGATAAAACTCGAAAAGAGGTAAGGTAGCGAGCGAATGAGTGGGTTCTGAAATTGTTTTCTAACAAAATTAGCGGGGACTGAAATTTCGAAATTGTAACAAGACGCCGGATCAAAGGTTCGAGGCGCGAACGGAGTTCCGAACCAACGAGGTTCTTGACACAAGAACCGGTCCGGCATCTTTTTCTCAGCTATTTTATTTTATTTCATTTTTTATCCTTCATCTCCTCTCACTCCCTCTCTCTCTCTCTCCCTCCCTCTCTCTCTCTCTCTCTCTCTCTCTCTCTCTCTCTCTCTCTCTCTCTCTCTCTCTCTCTCTCACTCATTCTCGCTCGTTCGCTCCGGCTCTTCCATTCTTATTCATTAATTTTTCTTCTCTCTCTCGCCCCCCGGCCCTCTCCTCTTCCCCCCCCCCCCGTCCTCTACCTCTCTCTGTCTTTCTTTCCTTCTTCCTTCCTCTCGACGCCGCAGTAGGTAGGTAATTGAACCACGGGCGTACGCGGTCACGCTTCCAAATATACAAAATTAAAGAACGTTTATCACCAGCTGCGATCGCCAAGAGTCGACCATTTCTTTTTTTTTTTTTATTCTACTTTTTTTTCGGTCACTGTTTCTTTCCCCTCTTTATTTCTTACATACATCCAACTTCATGCTGCTTTTCACACTTGTATTCAAGTAAATCATTCTTTAATGCCGGTTCTATCGTAATAATAATTATTTATTTATTTTTTTGTTTTTCCTTCTCTACTTACGAAATAATCACCTACTTACGCGAAGACAGAAAAAAAAAATTTACGGGCTTATGTAACTCGAATGTTCGCGTATATCCGCATACACAGAATGGGTTTAGAAAAAAGGCTTACAGGTGTAGAGTGCAACGTCTGATTTATTGTTTCAATCACTTAACTCTTGTCAATCAGCGGTTAAATACATATTTCTTTCCTAAATGCACCGATGACGTTGTCTGCACAGGCGTACACGTTGGCACGCAGGCTGCAGGGAAAAAATCGTGAAGGGCGAGAAAATCACCTGCGTTTACTATATATACATACACATAACCACCGTGGTAAACAACCACTGGCAAACAACCTGCTGCCGCACCACTATGATCACGCCGATGCACGGAACCGTATCCACCAGACTGAAGGGTGTACAAGGGTCGAGGGTGTGGGGCATTATTATCCGCTATTAATATCGTAATATAAACATAATTCACCGCTTCAGCCGAGGTTTGAATCCGGGAGGGTGGAGAAGGACTCCCTTTCCTTTCCTTTCCTTTCCTTTCGTTTCGTTGCGTTGCGATATTCTATAGCGGCAGCTAGGGGGGGGGAGGGGGGGGGGGGGCGAATCAGTCGGTGCAGGCGATGAGAGAGGAAGAGAAGCTCGAGAGAGAGAAATAGGAGGAGAGAACCCCCCGAGTACCAACCAACGTACCTATAACAAGGGTGGCTGACTGCCTGCCTGCGCCCCACGCTAAAGGGGCTTCCGAACCAAGTGGAGCGTTATCGGCTCTCCGGCGATGGCGATGGCGATGGCGATGCTGCCGCGATGGGGTTTACAAATCTCTATGTAGGTACCTACCGACATGCGTGCGCCTCTTGTGTATGCACGGCTGTATGTTGGTTTTTTCTTTTTGCAAACACATACGCGCGCGAATTGTACGGCAAATTGGAGCGGTGCACATGTTACAGCGCGACGTGTAAAAATTGTTTTATATATACAAGCATTTGTACTCGTCAATTTTTGCGGGATGAATATTGACTCGTGCAGCATGCACTCGAGGTCCATGTTTTTTTTTTTTATTTTTTTTCCTTTATTCGAAAGCATTCACTTATTTCACGCACGCGGAAAAGAGACACGTAAGTTTCTCACCCGCACACGTTTCACGATTTATCATAAAATGACAACGAGACCTTATTTTGTAGAACGTTCAATTACCTACAAAAATACGTTCTGTTCTTATTGATACGCTGATGCGTTGACGAGTTATAAAATTCCAAAGTTTGGAATAAAAAAAATTTCCCATGTCATTTAAATGGGAAATAAAAAATCGATAACGCATCTATAAATATTAATGTTTAAAGTTGAAACTTGGACGGCATCTTTTTCTCGTCATTTGAAACAATACGTTCGACTTGAAGTTTTTATAAAAAAAATATTCGATTTTTTTGACACAGTCCAACGTACATGCACTTTGTAACTGCAGCAGGACCATCTCGTAGGAAGCGAAACGACAATTACGCGGGGCTCAGACATCTACGAGTAAGGAGAGATGATAGTGGAACGGGACGAGGTTTAAAGCACGGGAATCATAATCCCTTTTAGCGGATCTGTTCATTGCTCTTATATAATATGCAGCCCTAGCTGTGGTTCTCCCCCGTCATCATCCCTCTTTGTAAAAAGCTTCGGCTTACTATCTCACGCATTTACGTTACGTGGCTGGTGTGGACTTTTTTTTTTACACACTCTGTAGAGAATTCTCCCTGACGAGCCTTCGTAACGGGCTTACGAAAAATCCAATGATCGCATCCCCCTGCCTTGATGATCTGCCGCAGAATTTATGTACGTACATACATACCGACATGCGATAGCAGCCGCGAAATCCGACGAGGGCGCAGCGTCCTCATATTCATATGTACTCGAAATTTTCACGCACCCGTTACCCCCCTCCGCACTTGACTCCGGCATCTGCGGGATGAAATTCGGCCCTTCGTCCCTTCGTCCCGGTCCTGCGGCGACGTAACATGTGTAGGTACCGCGGATTACGGTTGGTACATAATGACGAACAATAATTTCACCATCCGGCAGACTGAGGACCGCGCATCGAAACCCCGGACGTCCTCTTCGGTGCTTGTATTTGCGCGTGTAACCCACTGTGCATGCACCAATGCAATGTACGTACATTGTATATCTACCTACCCCAATACTCTTGATCATCGCTCTCTCTTTGACTTTGGGTCTGTGCGGCGAATTTCCCACCACCTCGCCAATGCACTTGCGAGTCTTGATGTGGTGATAACTTCGAAAGTCATTATTTAAGTGACTCAAAATCACGAAGGTGAAGTTGGTTACGTTCGATATTTTAATCACTTTCGAGGAGTTGGTTTTTAAGAATATCAGTCTGTTTTGTTTATCGTGGTTTATCAAGTCTTAGACGATCATGAAAGATGCGAGGTAACGATTTCTCCTAAATATGCTCCGTTAGAGTAACCTTACCAACTTCATCCTCGTATAAAATTGTGGTTCGTATCGTTGGACGCTGCCTTGCTTTTACTTTGATTTTTTTTTCCTTCTCCTTCTTTTCTTCACGCGACAACTCAACCGCTGACTCTGCAATCGAGAATCGTCGTCATCGTCCCGTGTATTTTTGGCGATATTTCAGACCTGCAAATCAACACCAGTCTAAACACATTCTCTGGTCCTTGATTACGTCGCGTATACTTCCGGTAACCGCGCAGCTAATGGAGGTAAAAAATCGCTCCTTTTTGTTTAGTCTTTCATTTGCATTGTTTCTTTTGTTTTTCATCACTCTCTCTCTCTCTCTTCTTCCATTCCACCTTTTCCTTTCGAGTTTATTTTCATTTTTCTTCATCTTCGTTTCCCAACGAGTCTGTACATCTTATATATGATACCGCAGGTATACACTACCTGTTATATTATATTCACGTAATAGTACGTTTCGTCTAGGGTCTGCCAACGTTTCGTGCATTATAATTATGTTGATGCTGCTTCTTCACCATACATAACGTGTGTATATATATACACACACACACACACACACACATATATATATATATATATATATAGATAAATATATATGTACATGTACCACAGACGTCTATTCATTCATCGGTGATTTTACATGGGCGTGTCCGAGATTCTGAAATACAGGGCATGTTGCTTTTTATACTTAATCACATATCAAGTTGAAGGAGAACTTGACAAACTTCTCTGTTGGTACACGTATAGGTGTGTACGTGTGTATAGGTATGTAACACATACACACAACGTCTAAATCTTATATTACTTCGTATGAAATTTGAAACGATTTACGTTAACGAAATCACGAAATTCAGTACAATATCGTGTAAAAAACCTTAAAATTTTTCGTCTATTTTAATCATGCTTTGGAACGTTGCTTATAAAAACCGTATGTTGTGCGGTATGACGATAAGGTCTTACCATAAAATGATACCTGCATCACCGATGCAGAAATAGGATATTACAACAAAACATGTAAGTCAGCGTTATACATAATTATTTCGTGAATGAATACAATATCTGCCTTAATTACTGGATGGTCACACGAGATGAGACTTCCGTTCGGTAATCTTTTTCTCCGGGGTATATACGTGGGTAGAAAAGAGAGAAAAAGGGGGGAAACGCTACGGGAGGCTGAAACCCAAACTAAAGAACGAACGAGCGTAAGGCGAGGAGAGGAGAACCTCTGCCCACCCTTATTAAGATTCCACCGGTGGAATTCTACCTGCTCCTCGCTCGCTACTGGTCTTGAGTAAATAAAACACAACCGACCCCACGTCGCCGAGGTCTGCTTGCCTGCTTGCTTGCTTGCTTGCTTGCTTGCTGGCTGGCTGGCTGGCTGGCTGCAGGCTTCGAGACGAGACGCTGATGCTAGGCTCTCCTCTCTTCGTTGCTTGCACTGTTCCCATTTTCCCGTTGCCGTTGCCACACACGCATCGCCATCGCCATCACCATCACCATCACCATCACCATCGCCGGGAGTTACCCGGGAGTAACAAAACGACGGAAAATACCGTCGTTCAACGCTCGTCTCGACGTGACAGCCATGCGTTTGCCTATCTGTCTGTTTGCTCCCCCCTCCCTTTCACCCTCCTACCCTTTTCATTCTTCTTTATCTTCTCTCTTTCTCTATCTCTTTCTCTCAGGCGAAACTCGATGTACAGGGTGATTCAGGTGCGATGAGAGAAATTTTTTCACGGTTTATGAACAAAGTCGGCGACGATAATCAAGGATGCAAGGTGTCGAGTCGTGAAGGGAATTCTCATGGAATTTGATACCGTATGGAAAAAAACCTGGAAATCTCATGGAATTTCATGTCCTCTTTGGAATCTTGTGAACTTGAATCTAGATTCGTAAAGATTTAGTCAAATCTTGAAAATTGTCGTTGAAACACTGAAGTATTAGAAAAATTTTGACCGTAGATCTGTATCTATCTCGAGGTTACGAAAATTAACTATTCTTGTTCGTATTTCCATTGTATTTTCATTTATCGTGTACATGAAGTCGACGTGAAAAAATCGTAAGTTTTATGTGGAAAATCGTTTTAAAAAAGAACTGGACGCCCTGAAAATTATTGGACTTCCTTGTTTCTCGTAATACTTGACCAGAAAGATTTTTAGTGTTGATAGATTTTCCAGTTATTGCGTATTCATGTTCGATGTAGACAATCAGAGAGATATACGTGCAGATATGAGTACGAATAAAAATTTTCAAGTCATCGAAGATCTGAATTATATTGTTAAAGACGAAAAATAAGTTTACCGAATTATACACATTTTATTACATGCCATAAGTGAAATAATGTTGTGAAGTTCAGTGAGTGCGGTTCTATGTAAAATACCTCAAAATTTTTGTTGAACAGATCAGAGGAATTCGTCACAGTGACACATGATTTTTATTAAAGTGAAATAGGGTTGGATTTTATTTTATTCTTTGTTCATTCGTACAACAGTTGAAAAACGTTTCTCTAACAATTAAGGCTTCGCCATAAAAAATATAGACAGTCGAACGGAGTCGAAACTGCTGCTGCTGCTGCAGGGCGGTGGTTAATTAAAATTCGCTCGGATGAGAATCTAGCGCTCAGCGAGTATTCCGTGCATCATTATAGCATTAGTGTGTGTATGTGTGCAGAACGCTTACAGCGTCTTCGGTACCCCCCAATCGGGGTAACGTAGCCTTGGGCTGGTGTCCCACACTTTGACAATAGGAGGCGAGGAGGAGAGTGAGAAGAAGTGGGATCGGTGTTGAGGTTGATTTGTTCTAACGCGACTCCCGGCGCTTCTCTGGAACGACGCCGGATTATGCCCGGAAGTCCTACCCTTTATATTCATCCAACCCTTGCGTACACAGACGTGTGTGCCTTACCGTTGCTGCTGCTGCTGCTGCTGGTTGGTGGCTGGTGGTGGTGGTGGTGGTGGTGGTGGTGGTGGTGGTGATGGTGATGGTGGCGATGGTGGTGGTGGCTGCACCGACCGGCCAGAGGCGAACGCCTTCTCATCCCCTTTTTCTCTCGTGCCATTGTGCTGCCGTGCGCCACGAAAACGCGAGAGATGTAAAAAAAAAAAGAAAAAAAGCGAGTCGCTCTAGTCGGACTGTGTCCTCCTCCTTCTAAGCCCAGCCGGAGATGGACGGAGAGGCGAGGCGAGGCGAGGTTTCAAATGACAGACGTGCAAACACTGCCAGAGGATATATTAAAAATGCTGCTGCCACGGTGAAACGTCGACCTGCACACAGCTGCGACTAGTTGGTACAGCGTAACGGCAGCCGGGTCCTCGCGATTTTCATCGGCAAACACGCCAAGTCATCAGCACTAAGCTGCATTTTCCGAAACGAAACGATACACCGTGTAACGTGTGTCATTTGACGGTGTGTGTTTTAGGTTAGAAGCTCACGCTGGCCTCGCGCTATTTCATCGTTCTCCATGTCATACACCTTTTCGCGTTCCAACGACGAATGAACGACTCGACTCGCAATCAGTTTCGTTTATGCTCTTACGTGTGGTGCTAAACTCGATCATCATCCTCGTTCGCGTGTAACGAGATTACCGCCGATCCATTGTGCGTCGGTGTGTGTTTAAATGTATGTACCTCTACCTCTACCTGCTTTTCGGGATCGATATATTTCGTCAGTTTTTCAGCTATGGTTATTAATTTAAGGACCTTAACAGCGTTTGGGGCCCTCCAATTAGAACTTGTGCTGCTGCTGCTGCCTCTGTCAGCAAAAGTCTTTTAATAAATAACCAAAGGCTCGTTGAATTTGTGAACGGTTGTAACGTGGCGGTATTTTAATCCGCCTCTATCTCTCTCTATCTTTTTCAACGTTTTGTTTCGGCTGTACACCCAGCATCCATATATTGAGTCCATGTAAAACCTCACTGAACTGGACGAGGAACGACATGTACGAGACCAATTGTTCTTGGCGGACGAGTTTACTAGTGCCATTGTACAGGGGTCGTTCGTCTGTTTTTCGTTCGTTTCGAAGGACGAAGATCTCAGAAGAGAGAAAGAGAGAGAGAGAGAGAAAGAGAGAGAGAGAATCGGACGACCGAGTTGGAAAAAGGAAAAAGAAGGAGGGAGTAGTTCGGTTCGCATTGTGTAAATCGGAGCCCAAAAAGAGGCTCTGTGATTTTTGAACCTCTCGGAGGCGGTCTCCTTCCTGGAAATACGACGTAGACCATCCAGGGTCCTGCTGGTTGACGTCGCCGAGTTGGGCACACCGCATGGGGCACCAACCACCTCGCCCTTCGAAGTTTTAAACTGCGAGGAAGCTAGGAAACACCCTCAGAAACGACGGATGACTCCTTGTGCTTCGACCCTCGCTGTGCCCGGTTGACGACCAGCCTGTATAGTTGTTACTTTTTGAACATCGGCCCTCACTAAAGCGATGCTTTCATACCTTTAGAATCGCTCAGGATCAGAGTTGCTGGAACTGCGACGACGATGACGACGAGATCCGATCTCCCGCAACAACCGCCGTGTCTTCTGGCTCCCTGTGTCTCTCAGCTACGTTGAAACAATGCTAAAGACGGACAGAGAGAGAGAGAGAGAGAGTGCATTTTACCACTTTGTGCAAAGAGCTCAGCTTGTGCTTTGGTTTTGTTTCCTTCTTGCATTGTTTGCAAACTGAGGTTTACCTCATTCTGTTTTCATTCGTGTTTCTGACATATAGAGCGAAGTTCTTTTTTTTTTTTTAAGTATAATGTAGTCTCGCGTTTTTCGTATCCACTAGTATATAAAAATCACATATATTTTCTAGAGTGATGAGAATTTACTTTCTTTTTCTTTCTTTTTTTTTTTTTTTTTTGCTAAATTAAAGTGGCCTTGGAGTGGTCAGTAAAAATCCAGCGAACTCTGGGCACATGGAATCAAAAGTAAATAGTAAGGATTTACATATTTGTACGAAAAGGGAAGATGAAGAAATACATAAGGGGAAGAGGACGCGAAAGTGTAGATACTGTAATGATTGGCAGTGAGGAAGATACGAAACGGGAATAGCTGTAATCTTCAATCAACAGTCAGAGGCTTCACGGTAGAGCGTACAATTATGAATTAAGCATGAAAGCATTGCGCCGAATGCGGAGGAGGGTTCTCTTTATAACGCGTACCTATTCGAGCAGTGCGAAGAGGTTGCGATAAAGGGGCCAGGGGGGTAGGAATCGGTCCTCGATGAACACGGAGTGGCCCACTTCGGTTCACTCTCGAATGCAAGACTCGGGAAGAAAGAAGACTGACTAAATCACTGTCTGACTGACTGACTGATTGGTGAGTCGCGGTGGCTCGCGGTGAGGGTGGAGTTACTTCGACCGCCTTGGCTGGCTTCAATCCGAGGATCTCTAATAAATCCTCGGATATTTCTCATCTTTCTCTCGTACCAATTGCAATCAGAATCGTCACCGCTGACAGACAGACGGGATTCTATCATATTCTTGTAAAATTTTCCGATTTTTATACAACAGTGCAGCAGTATCATCATCATCATCATCATCATCATCATCATTGCGTTGTGCAGTATTATTGTGCGGGAATAATAATTTCACACGCGTTACCGTCATGGTTACCAGTTGCAAGTGATATAAATTCTTTATTTCGTTCTTTTCGACGGGGTGGAAAGTTTTGACGTTGGAATTTAGCTGTCACGCGATCACCTCGTTTGATCGACGCCGGCTCGAGTCGAGTTTCGGGGTTTCCGAGGTGTCGTTATCGCTTTATCGCTTTATCGCGATTTTATTACTTCCAAATTACCGAGCGTTGACCGATGCTGCAGGATGGAAAGAATGTGACCGGGGGTGAAGATACGGTCTAGGAAATATTGCTGACTTGTCATCTCGACCTGCAGCCGCAGTCCGCTCGACTTCGCGATCGTGATTACCGCGTTGTTACTATTAAATTATCATCAGCGTGTATCGGAGAGCTCGCTGCCGGCTTATCGCCCGTGATCAACCGTGAACGGTGAAGGAGTAGACGGGCAGAGACGGACGGGCTTATCCCTTCGCACAATCGGCGTAGTAATTAAATTCAGCTTTTATAATCCCGACGTCGTGTGAAATTGATCGATGATTAATAACTCGCCGTGTGGAATTCGTCGACGTTTGGAAAGAAAAAAAGCAGCAGTTGGGTATGTATTTGGAAAAGCCCGCTACCGCCGACGAAGGGCCTGCATGCGTGCAGTCGTTCCCTAGAGGGGGGCGTACCAAGAAGCAAGCGCGAGTTGGTCGCGTGTAGTGCGAGCCAACGAGCGAACGATGGGTAGTTGAGTGAGCGTCGAAGGATACCGTGAACCAAGTCTGAACGACGCCGTCGCACCATCCATCCATCCATCCATTCAGTCTGTGCCAACGACGCGAGAAGCAGAAGCAGAAGCAGAAGCAGAACCAGCGGGGCAAGAGCTGAAGAGGAGAGGAGAGGAGAGGAGAGGAGAGCGAAGCAAGTCAGGAACGAAGTTGGGACTCCCCTCCGGTTGCACACCAGTAATTGCTTCCTTTGAGTAGCTGCCGAGGTGTAATTTAGTCCCTACCAACAACCTTAACTAATTAACACACCGAGCGGCGCGCGAATGCGCGCGAGTAGTAGCTGCTAGCTGGCTAGTGAATGACTGAGTGAGTGACTGAGTGAGCGAACGAACGAGTAGAGCGAGAGCGCACGTTCCGTTGATCAAGTCACGCGAATTATCGAGGGACTTTTTTCCGATCTGTGTATCCATAAATTCAAAGCGGTGGTCACCGTTCGCCTACGTCATGTATCTGTATTCCTCTGGCGTGATTTTATGAAAAGTTATTACGATCGTACCAAAAATTCAAAGTTCAGTTTTCAATGGGTCACGACGATTTGATGCACAGGGAATCAGCTATGACCATTCTCACATCACCTTTTCGGTGCCTAATGAACTTTTTGTCTGACGATATCTACATCGAGAACGAATCCAAGGATTTTTATGATTTGGGTTTTAATCCACGCGGTTATTTTTCTTTGATTAGAGGTTAACGGATGTTTAATCAAACTGGATAAGGTGTTCCTGACTTATTGCAACAATTGTAATCCTACGAAAAAAAAAAACATTCCTGTTCTCGCCAATAACTCTTGATTCGAAAACTCGTTTTTTCGTGCTTCTTTTTTTCATTTTCATTTCGTACAGTTAATTGCGAGTAACCACAATGTTTGAAGGATGGAAGAAATAATATCACCGCACGCGGGGGTTGTGCAGGATGACCCTTGTATTTTAACACCTGATTAAAGGTGGAGAAGAGAAATAATACATCGGACGGGCCGATGACTGAGGGGCGACCCTCCTCCTCCTCCTCCTCCTCCTCCTCCTCCTCCTCCTCCTCCTCCTCCTCCTCCTCCTCCTCCTCCTCCTCCTCCTCCTCCTCCTCCTCCTCCTCCTCCTCCTCCTCCTCCTCCTCCTCGTCTCCCTTCTTGCCCCGTGAGCAACCTGATTCGACTTTCGAGCGAGATGAGACCCACCTTTCACGCTATCCCTTGATTCTCTCCTTCTCTTCTATTTTTCTCTCGCTCGTTCGCCCTCCGCGCCTCCCTTCGTTCTTCTTCGCTCCTTCGCTCCACCGGTCCGTGCTCAGGATCTCTTTTCCTCTCTCGTTTGAGGACACGAGGAAGGTGGCAGTGGAGGAGGTGGTCCCGGGGCCGAGAGAGAGAAATAGAGAGAGAGAAAGAAAGAGAGAGAGAGGGAGAGACCTGGCCCGGAGCGACAGCGTAATCACCTGAACGGACGGACCGCGCCGAGTCCGGACCCCCGATGCCAATGGCGTATCACGCCGGCGGGTCTTGGCAGCACTTGAAAAGAAGGTGCCACCGAAAATCGCGTGCGCGGCGTCGAACGGAGAGATGGCGGGGGAGGGGGGAAAAAAAAACACGTGATGAATAAATAAATGAATAAGCAAATGAAGCCGAGGATAAAACCCAAGACCGGCGGCAGCGGCGGGATGAACGGTTTATAATTTCACTCATCATCGCTATGGTATTATAATAAACACCCGTCTTCCAGTCTTTCTTCCCATACTTTTCGTATTCTTTCGGAATTCGCTGTCTGAGTTACCGGCGCGACGGCCATGCGGTATTTCGTTATTCGTACTTCAGGAACACTTTCTACAAGTGTGAAACTCCTCTCCCTCACGATGACGGATATCTAGATGCTGTGTTCTTTATTCCATGGTGTTATATTCGGCTACGGACGGCGTTTCGTCGCATACGATTAACTGATGAAACAAAGCTCGAGAAGGAGTTATAATTGGAAGTGTGGCTAGTTTGCTGTATAGTTTCGCGTCTTCTTCTTCTCCCGTATTCTCGATTATATTATTCAAGATAACCTACTCGTCGTTAGTTTTTCAACGCGAGAAATTATTCCTCGTCATAATCACCATCATCATCGCTCCGTCTTCTTAATTGATTCAAAGACCATTCAGGTATTTTATTTTCCCCAGCTATCTCTTAAGCGATCCTTCTTGACTTCTGTGTCGTTTGTACAAGAGAAGCCGGACAGATTAAACAATTGCATTTTATTTTTTATTGGGAAGATCCTTCACCAGTCTGGGTACAACCAAGAAGACCAGATACTGTCGACCTTGAATTCGGCCGCGAATTGAACGGTTTCTACCGGTGCAGCTACTGTGTTGGAACTTGGCCAATATTCGAGGACAGATGTTGGCCAGGCACACGTGAGCGAGGAACGAGAAGAAGACTCGGAGCGAACTCGCGGCGGAAATATCAGGTTCTTCCGAGGATGAGCTCAGGTGGATACGCAGGGAGTGAGGCCAAGTGGATTTTCGAATAGCTACGCCAATGAATGGCACGGAGTCAGCCCCTTGTTCACCGCATTAACAGGCATGACTTGAAAAATGTGGTTCCTAACGCTGTCTGTCCGTCTGGAGAATGACCCGTGAGATTACGTTATTATCACTGTCTCGTTGCCTCGGCTGCTTCTCCCCGTTCGTTGTTGGTTTTTTTTTTTTTTTTTAACTCTCTCTCTGTCTTCTCCTTTGCGTTTTCTTCCTTCGGAAAGACTTCTCTTTTTCTTTTCCCCTCGTCTTCTTTCATGTCGTTTCTCCGTTTCTCTCGGACTCTAACCACGGCATCCCGATTCTTCGGGGTCGACTTGCATTCTGACTGCGTTTCCGTACGTACACCTCGTGCATACATACATACATATACCCAGAATGATCAGCTATGCAGGAAACTCTCGCTTCTTCTCGGACCGGTGAAATTCTTCGACAATCCTCAATAGCCTCCCTTTCTCACTTTACTCCATTCTCCGCTTATAACTCGATGAGGCAAGAAGTACCTGAAGACGGGTTCTCTTATATCCTGCGCCTTGAAAACGAGAACGGAACGTTTTCTCGATGCGTATCGGTACTGGGTAATTGGTCCTTTTCTCTGACCGTTTTAACGGGATCACGCGGGTGAGAATGAACGACGAGCACCTGCGACTCTTTTCTTTCCCCAAAGATATTACAGCGGACAACGAAACTTGTTTACCTATATACAAATTGACTCGCCCGACGCGACTGTCGCTTTAAGTTATCCTTGGCCTACGTCGAACTTGATATATTATTGAAGATGTTGTCTTTCTCGAAGCGCGACTTGCGCTTCTCCCTCTCTCACACAACGCCCGACAATCCTCGCGTGTGGCGTCGTCATAGTCTCGTTCTCTGTCTACGCACGAGGACGAAATCTATAAAACATTCAATCCGTGATTGATCCTGATCAATGTTGAAATAAAACATCTTGCAATCAGAGTTGGTGTACGTCTCATTTTGTGTCCCATCGGTTACTGATCTCTACTGCAGTCAACCGCCAGGAACGAGTATCCCGTTTAGTTTGCATCAGAAACAGCATTTCTTTTCGACTGATCGTGAGTGACTGAATCAGTCAGTCGGTCGGTCGGTCGGTCGGTCGGCGGGATTTCTCAACGGAGCTTTTAAAACTAAGCCACTCTCAACGCTTCGTCTAAACGGTTCCATTAGAGAAAAGCTCCGTAAAGTTTCTCCTCCTTTCTCTCTTCCTCCGTCTTCCTCCCTGGAGACTCTATAAGCCGGCTATAGAACGGATTGATTCCTGATGGCCTCGGAGGCGTCGAGCCATCCCAAAGCAGTGGTCTCCGCATTCCCGCATCGCTCTGTTCCAACGGACGTGGGACGGACGCGAAGCAACGGCGTCCTAATTCCATGCCATCAAACCCTAAATCCTATTGTCCAAAAATTGACCTCGGCCTAACGAGCTCTCCGCTCGATGCTGCAGGGATGCTGCTCGTGCGACCATCTTACCATTTATCACCGTCATCCGTATGCCTGCGACGCAGGTGCGCGAAGAAAGCATCTACCGAAAGGCGAATTCAATGCGAATGACATAATTGCGTGTGCCTCTATACGCGTACGTATGCGGTGCCTGGCGGATAAATGAAAAGGTAGGCGGATGGATGAATTGGCGAGTGAGTGCTGGCAGCGGAAATGCCATCCGACTGGTGGACCGAGTGCAGAGTGCGAGATGAGGGATGAAAAGGGATGGGGGATGGGGGGGGGGGATGGAGGGATGTAAAAGAGGAGTGTCGAGTCGACGGGAAAGGACGGGCAAAGTAAAATTAAAGCGAGTGTAGGAGGCGTCCCGTGTGCGTGTGTGGATTTTCTCTCTGTGTGCGTCTATATCTCTCTCTCCCTCCCTCCCCCCCCTTTCTCAATCTATGTTTAATCGCGATCGAGTATTCCGTTTGGAGGGCAAAAGAGTCGGGAGAAGAGGACAGCCGTCCCTCCTCCCGGTTCTCTTCGCTCCTCGCCACTCGACGTATATACATACATATATACGCATACACACGTGTATCGTACTATGTACAAGCCGTATAATTTTTCCGTCTTGCAACCGCGCACCACCGTTCCCGCCTGCCTGCCGGACACCGGAGCAGCTTCGGCTCCTCTTGCTCTTGTGTGTTTCTATTTCCACAGCAACCTGTATCCGCAAACTCTCCTCCCTCCATCCCTTATTTCGACCGCTCTGCGTGTCGCGGAGTGCCGGGCTTTTACCCTCTAAATTTACAATATATATGTATTTATGGATCGTCGACTTGCTCTCTACGCGACCGACTACCACTTCGCCGATGCTATTCGGCAATCCTTATACTCATCTACAGGTTTCGATAAATCTTTTCCCCGCAGGACGGTTTGGTCGAGGACTTGGCGCAGTCGGGAGAAATTTTTGGTATTTTTTTTTTTTTGCCGGAAAGAAATGTTACAAATGACCCTGTTGTCATTCCGTTCCATTTGTATAGCCTATTCTTGTATGTTTCTTAGTGTTCTTCTTCTTCTCTCGTGTCACAACTGCACGCGTATAATATGTAAGACTTTTGACGACATTTGGAAAATAATTTGTTAACCTTCTATTCCTTCATTTTTTCTGTTACAGGTAAGTCGAGCTGTGAGAGAAAAAAATAAAAGAAAAGGAAAAAAGAACGAAGGTGAGAGTTACGAAGAAGGAGAATGAGAAGGATGCAGATGCTCGGTGTTACGCTCGGGTGATTAGTAATTTAAAATAATCTCAAGTGGAAGGTACTTTGAAATAAATTCGGCACGGTTGGGATGTATGCTAATGCAACAGCGGCAGCCTCGGTGGGTTGCCGCAGTCAGCCAGGTCAGGCCGAGCCGAGCCGAGCCGAGAGAAGCGGCAGGTAGGCAGGTATACGAGGAGGTGGGTGGGTTTTCGGTGGAGGCAGAGAAGCGGGTGGCTCGGGAAGGCACCACGCCACCTCGGTCTGTACAATCGACGAGAGCATAGAGAAAGAGAGAGAGAGAGAGAGAGAGAGAGAGAGAGAGAGAGAGAGAGAGAGAGAGAGAGAGAGAGAGAGAGAGAGAGAGAGAGAGAGAGAGAGAGAGAGAGAGAGAGAGAGAGAGAGAGAGAGAGAGAGAGAGAGAGAGAGAGAGAGAGAGAGAGAGAGAGAGAGAGAGAGAGAGAGAGAGAGAGAGAGAGAGAGAGAGAGAGAGAGAGAGAGAGAGAGAGAGACGAGCCCCGGCCTCTCGAGCCCCTCGATTCATCAGCATTCGTCCGCAAAGAGGCGAAGGAGCGAGCCTGCAGGTATACCTACAGAAAATCAAACGCCCAAACGCGAAGTAGCGGGGAAATAAAACACACGTGCGTGACGAGCAAAAATAAAAAAAAGAAAAGAAGTAAAAATTTCGCTTCGACAAAAGTGGGAGAACTTAGTTTCCTTTTTTTTTTTCTTTCTCTTTTTTTTCACTTCGAAACTCTTCAAATCATGAATTAGAGACTAGTATCTGTTATCTCTTTTTCTACCTTTATCTCCTTCGGATTAAACCACTACTGATCACAGGCCAGCACCAAGTACCGACCAGTTTAAGGTAAGGATTGGACCTACTTGAAGGTTGCAGTCGATTTGTGGCTCCGCTTTCAGATCCTGTATCTTACGCTTGTCGGGAGGTATGAAAAAGATGTTCTTCTAATTCGGTGATTGGGAAGCTGAATTTGATAGTTCCGACACCCGGCTCGAAAACGTGCAATTTGATTGAAATCCGAGGAAGTCAAAGAACGAACGTCGCGCTTAGCGCCGAATTTGTGAAAGCTTAATAAATTGGCACAATCAGATTCGAAACGTTGGTAATTTGGTAAAAATCTATACGTCAAATTTTGTGCAAGTAATGCCGAACTCTGCATCATCTCGAATTTATAACCGAGGATGAATTTTGGAGGAATAACGAAGTAGAATTTGAGTTTAAGTGGTTGGGGCGATACGAAGGATGTTAATAAGCGCGTTTCGTGAGCTTCGCATATTATATGTGAATGGATATTTCGTATGCGCCCACCTATAAGTAGGTATATAGAATGGAACAGGTTGACGGTTTATTAACGATCCCATCGCATCGCCGACGATGAAGGGTTGTAATTAACCGTGACTCAAAATTGCTCTGCGACTAATATTTCAGAAAACTGTCGCAGGCAGTACACGATGTCGGACGTATATAACTTACACGTGTAAAGCCCGCCTTGTACAAGATCATAGGTTAAGCGCTTAATTAAAATTGACACGCGAGAATACAATCAAAGATTAACGTACTGTCGCGGCGTGTAATTATTATCAGATTCATTATTGACCAACCAACGGTGCAGACCCGCGTACCTGTAACCAACGGATAGGTACATACGTTAAGCTATTATTGTATGTACAATGTACATATGTACATTAGGGTGGTTCATTTTTTTAACTTTTATTTTTTTTTAAGGTGTCGCTCGAAAAATTTGTAGCAAATACTGATAAAAAGATTGTCCGTAAAACCTGGAGGAGGTAGGAAAATAATTAGAGGCTGGTGCCGATTATTGTAATATTTTTTATTTATTCTCATGTCTACGCCTCACAAACTTGTATGTATATATTGGTACATTTTTTTCGTATCGCGATCCAATAAATCGTTCATCAATCAACGACAAACTGCGCCTAACAATTCCGCGGATGGCTGTTCTCGTCTTTTATCCGAAAGATTAATCCTCTCGGAGAAATTTGGATAAAAGTTTTTGTCACCGAAATAGGAGTATCGCATCACCTTAATGTCCCTGTTTCGTTTTCGGTACTGATTTTCATGAACAATCGTTAAGCGGATCACGATACGAAAAAAATAAACTAATGTATATATAAGTCTGTACGGTGTGCACAAAAAAATAAATAAAAAATATCCCAGTAATTAGTAGCGAATTGTAAATATTTTCCTAACTCCTCCAGGTTTTACGAGTTTTTTTGTTGTCAGAATTTTTCGCAAATCTTTTGACCGTTTTTAATTTTTTTTTTTGCCTCGTCGTTGCTTTTACTCGAAATACTGTATGAAATTTCGATCGTACGCGTATTTTGCAAAACTTATAATATACACCTATATCCCTCACGCCGCAACCGTGAAGTGGCGGAATTACGAGTACGTTTGCCGCAAACGTAGGCTGTTCTCGCTTCTTCGTCCTAAAAAAATATTCCACCCAATCTCAGATGCGGGGAAAGCTAAAAGACTCAAAGGATTTTTAAATTGCGCTACGTAAGGTTTTCTTATTCTACAATTCTTTGCCTATACGGCCGCTGCAGAACCTTATATATATTATACGCACGTCTACGTACTCTGATGAATTTCAAAAAAACACTTTTCGCGCCGTAAACCAGAATCCTACGGAAGTAATTACCGCTACGGGCATTTATCCGCGGTTAATTAACGCACGCCGAGTGATTAAAACCACAGCGTATACCCATGTAGATACATACGATATAATATATATGTGTATTATACATAGCCAGAGATTTATTCTTTATTATTATTATTATCATTATTATTACTGATGTTGTTGTTGTTGTTGTTAGTATTCTTATTTTCTTACATTGAAAGCAAATATCAAAGTTGCATTAACGCTGCAGTTGCTTGGCATACGATAAACATGCATAAATTACGCGTGTAAAGCAGAATTTTGAAAATGGTGTATAACAGCGGCGGTTTTGAGAACGTTTGCGAGACGGGGATACCCACTGCAGGGGTAGTAAAGCCTCGTTATTTTCTAATGCACTCGTTAATTGACCAATCAGGGAAGGGAAGCGGCAGCACATACCAACCCTCCTCGGCGCACGCTCCTCCTAGTGTTAACCACCGCCGGAACAATTTAATGATCGGTACCGGGGATTATTATTTTCTGTCGAGGATTTTGCCATACATACATACATCTGTACATATGTATATGTGTATACATACACATAGCTATAAACTTCGGTTGAAGCATGATTTTCACGGTTCCGCTGCGGTTCCACGCTTCGTCGCATCTACGCGGTACTCGTACAAGTAGACGATCGTCTGACCGCCGGGATCTCCTCACCTCCCCCTTGTTATAACCACCCCCCCCCCCCCCCTTCACCCCGTCCTCATATTTCTGTACCTTAAGGCACACGTACTACCTACACAACATTCTGCCGCCGTACAACTGCCGCAAAAGCTCTCGCTCTCCACTCCGCAAAGTGCCGGACGGCCGGATTTCAAGTGCCTCTTGATCTCGATTCGTCGTTCCTTCCTCGGACGGCGGTTGCAGGTTGCTCGGATTTCCACTCTTCCTTTCTCTCTCTCTTTCTCTCTCTCTTTCTTCTCCCTTTTCGAATTCACTCGGTCCTTCGGTGCAGGATATCGTACGTATGTGCAGTTCGTGTGGGATGAGAGACCATTTTTCTCCGAGGTCATCGTACCAAACGCCACTCGATCAATCCTTGCGTTATAACGAACGAGTGAATTTTCATTCTGCGGATCATAGAATCAGCAAATCAAAGATACGGAGAGCTCGGAACTAGCTACATAACAATTTATTGTTGAAGGGTTAAGGCTGAGCTTTCGGGAGTGTCGGTTCAGTGTTGCTAAATGCGCAACAAAAATGCATCACTCGTTGTACGTTACGTACCAAGCTTGCAACTTTTCCGTTTGCTCGTCTCCTCTTCGAGAAAAAACCACCATTCGTCACCTTCTCTTTACCTCATCTTCTCCTACGCATCCGTCAAATGCTTTGCGAACTTACTTGCCCCGCGTTTCGCTTCACCGTGTAGGTACTACACATCCGTACAACATACGCAGCTACTTTATCCTCCTCCCTCCCTCCCTCGCCCTCCCCCGCCCCCCAACGCTAATACCTTCCTATTGCCAATTCCTCGCCCGCGAAGGCTGAGAGGCTTGCGGGACCAACGACGAAAGCCGCTTTCATACCTCCCAGACTTTGCAGCCTGCCGACGTTTGCGAAAATTAACTGCACGGTTGTCTAACCCGCGGAAATTCGCTTATTACTCTACTCGTAGAATTCGAGTGTTGTAGACGTATATGGGAATGGCAATAATCGTATTGTTTAGGAACTAGTCAGTTTCCGGTCGTTTTCGCTGTTTGGTTATTACCGCGGAGGGTGGAGGTAAAGAGAAGTATCTCACATGGGTTTTCAACTGAAAAAGTGTCCAACAAAAAGCGACGGATAGTGGTTCAACAAGTCGCTAGAATGGCGCTAATAATTGGGCTGAAGTTTGCGACGTTAATGTAATGATGAATCTTTGGAAAAATTCGTTATTTTGCAACTTTCGGATCACTTGAAATTTAGTAAACTTTTAATACAGCGTATCAACAAACTCAGATTTTGTCCATTCAGCTTCTTCGGGTATTCGAAAGGTGAAAAATATTAATTTTCGTTTCAACTTTTCTATACACTGACATTAATATGTAATCAAATTCAATCTGAACTTGACAGTTACGATGAAGCATGTGAAACTTTTCCTAGAGCAACGCCCTGTTACAAACAATTTTACTCTATTTTACGGATACTTTTTATCCACAAAGAGATAGCCCTCCTTACCTCTGTCCTCCGTAGTTACAACAAATTGGTCTTCAATGCGTTTGCTCGTTATTTTATACACTCACAGTTTTCGCGAACAATACGCGACGCGTACTCGATGACGCAGATGCACGAATTTTACCGTCTGTTGCATACCACGATGCAAGGTCTTGCACTTCGCCGTCACGCGTGTGTTGGTGTCGTTCGCTCGCACGCGTGGAAGGTACTAACACACTCGGCGTATGTCTCGTCGTCGTCGTCGTTCCCCCCGAGGATGAGTGCGCGACGCGACAGTCGAGGGTAGAGAAGCGACGCCCGGCTCAGAATGTCGTATAAACCGCGACCCCGGAGTTTTGCATTAGTTATGTGTCGCCGAGGAGGAGATGGAGGCCCGGGCACCTCGCCGCCGCTTCCTTAAGTCCGGTTTACGCCGCTCATGCCCTTACAATTCCACCTCTCCTATTTAAGTATTTACCTAGCTGCTACGATTTTCTATTTTCTCTATTCTCAAGCGGTGCAGACTTTTCTCACTTTCGTTATTTTCAACCTCTGATTTAGACGACGATTTATTTATTCGTAGAAGAGAGAATCGATGTATCTAGAAAGTAAATGTACAAATTTCCGTATTTATCGTCTCAATCGATATGGCTGCTGATTGAATTTTGACAGAAATATGCCGAACGTTCCTCACTAGTTTGTTGCAAAGTTTTTTCCATCTTTTTATTTTGGTACACTCGAAGCCGGGGATTGATTCCAAGTCGCTGCGCCCCGTTGCGTGTTGTGCAATAATTACGAAGTAATTCCGGAGCTGCAATTTGGGTAAATCATGCAGCAGATTGCATAAACTCGGCTTGTGTCAACCTCGGAGGAGGAGTCGGCGGTCGCCCTTGTGGTTAGGAAACGGGAATCGAACCTTACCTCGTACCTGCGCCACGTCTTACGGCCTCTCGTAGGTATCTAAGAACGCGGCTCCTCGCAGCCACGTACGGGGAATGTTTATAAAAAATTCATCGCTCCTCGGTCGTCGTGCATGAGCGAGGCGTTCCTCATGGGTATAAGAGGCTTGCGGACACCCACCTACGCCCGCAAAACATCTCAATTTACCACTCTCTATTATTTTTACCATCCAACCTTCGCCTTGTTGTACGCACAGGCAACTTGCAATCAAATCACGGGGACGAATCGACCCTCGTTCGTAGGTCAGAACTCTTTCATGGTTCAAGTTTAGTTTGACTATATTTATGACGTATATTGTCATAGCAGAATGGTCAGGAAATTCGGGAATAATCAGAGAAATGGTAGGAGTTTTTGCGGAAAGTCAGGAAATCGTTTAATATATTATTACTAGCAGCCCATCCCGGCTTCGCACGGGCATATAATAATATTAAGTAATAATATAAATGTTATTTTTCTAGAAACTCACTGTAAACATTGTGTATTTTCTTTTATTATATTATTATATGCCCGTGCGAAGCCGGGATGGGTTGCTAGTTATGCTGTTAAAATGTAGCTTATATGACACGTTCGTAGATTTACCATAGCAGCGCCATCTATTGATTACTTACTCAACCCAGTCGAAAGGTATCGACATCTGTTAGAATCATTCGGAGTTAACAGATAATTGTGACTGTCGAATAATAACAGACAAATAATTAGCAATATATTATAATTGCGACTATAATTTGAGATTTAAACTATCCTATCTCTCAAGTTGGATCGAACTGCACATGGTGTGCGTATTTTATTATAATCGGTTAAGTGGTTTAGGAGTCCATTGAGGACAAACATCGTGACACGAGATTTATATATATTAAGATTATTATTATTATTATTATTATTTTTACAAATACGTCCCACAATTTTTTTAAGCCTTAGATAAATTGGATCGAAAACAAATTTTTTTTTACCATCGCCGGAAATTTCTCTTTGAACTTTGAATATTCCTAAATATTACCTTACAAACGATTGTGCTCACCGGCTAGATGGAACAATCTGACCCAAGTAACAGCTCGTACTTTCATAAAAAACAAAAACAAATTATCCGGAAAATGCGTATATTTTTATCAGTTTGCTATGTAACCAATTTATCCGAATTAGTCAGGAAAAATTATAAGACTTTTGTCTGGAAAACCATCGAAAAGTCAGGGAATTTCGTCGTGGAGATTTAGTAGCCACCCTGTATACATGTATGTAAGTTTAATTTGGCGATGCGACCTGTTGGGAAATACTTTCATTGTTGGACTATCGTGAAATTAAAATCCCTTGTACATAGTGTAGACCCAATGAACGATGATTGATTCGATTGATCGTGACTTTTTATTTCTTCGTGTCTTTGGGAGAATTTGGCGACGAGTGGTGGGGGCGGTTTGCGTTTCCTTTTTTTCATTTTCCTTTTTTTTTTTTCGACGAACTGAGATCAGACGACGAGGATCGTCGGAGGAAGGAGCAAATGGCAGAAAATAGCTGAAATTCCTCTATCTGGTTCAGCGCCGCGCCCTGCGCGCGCTTCTGCCTTCTTTTTCCTCCTTTTTCTTTCTCCTTTCTCTTCGTCGTCAGTCTCCCCTAACTAAGTTATCGCTTCCTGCTGCCTGCCTCCTTCTCCTGGGTCTTGGCGCATTTCGTGTGTTGTATATTTTGTCCTTCTCCCACTCATCTCTCTTCTTTCTCGTCTTCTTTTCTTCTTTATCGAATTTCGGGAAACGTAATGCGATTTCATTCGAGCAAATAACCAATCGATTTATCTCTCTTCCGGTGGTTTAATTTCTTATTTCTCTAACGTACACTGATGCCTTTACCACTTGTGGAAGAATTCGATTTTTACGTTTATTAATATCTATAAACCGTCGAAATAATGTGAGGAATAAAAACGTGAACGAGCAATGTAACAAATGGTACTAAATTTTCGTAAGAAGAAAAAAAAAAAAAAAAACAAATTGACGCCTCTCATAATTTGAAACTGGTCGCAACTTTTCTTTCAAATTTTCTCATTAATAATTCCAGTCTCTCTTTCTCTCCCTCTGTCTCTTCCCATGGCCGTAGAAGAGTGAAGGATAAGTTTTGCGGTTAAATGAGAAGCCGAAGACTCGCGTATAACACAGGGGACGCGGACGTGGAGGATAAGGAGCGACGTTGCAGAAGTCAGCAAAATGCCGTGTACGCAGGCAGTCGTTCGATCCTGTATTAACAGAGATTAAATATCACCGCCCGGCTTAACGTTCGTCGCGGAGATCATCCCCCCTTATTAATCCGGCAAACGACGAAATTCTTTTCCTTTGTTCTTATCCTGTCATTTTCTTTTTAATCAACCCGCGCGTAGGCACTCAGGATATGTTTATTCTTCATTTGGCTGTACGTGATTTTGTAAAAAAAAAAAAAAAAAAAAATGCAATTTGGAAAAAATAAACCTACCGTGTTATGAAAATCGAGGATGAAACACTTCCGATTGATTTCCTCTTTGAACTCTCACTCATACGCAGTCAATCCACCGGCACGTCAAGTCCCAGGTAGCGTGTTTTCCTTAAATCTGAATAAAATCGTGCAGTGCAGTCCGTCACGCTCGTCCGTCATTTCTCGAGATGCACCCCTAGTAGCTAGAAGGTATCGTGCCACTTGAATCGTACATATTTCATCGTCGCTATCGAGTTATTCCGCCTAGAAAATTACTCTCCTACCTCAACGTGATGTCTATCGTTTCGCATTCACCCTTTAGCGAGCAGTGTCTCAAACGAACGATGATTACAATCGCGCGCTAATTATTATATCGACACACGGTAGATACAATGTGATGTGAAGTATGAAGAACGAAAATACACCGTGTAAAATCGAGCGATTATACCGAGTTTGTAGAAAATGATAGCAAGTAACTAATCAAGAATCTTCTACTTCCCCTATTTTTCTCGATACCGTAGCCTATTTCTGTATTCAATAACGAATTTTATGAAAATCGTGCGACACGTATATACAACACGAACGACGCCAGCTCTTCTGCTGTAGGTTTAAACCGACGCAGGTGATATTGAATGACATGTTTGACTTGATATACAACGGTGTCGTACTCTGCCAATGTTATCAACGGTGTTTGGTAAATATTCCGTTACCGTAACACCGTCGCTGCAGTGACTGGTGACGGGCGAGGGATGGGGGGGGAGAAATCATCGGGGGGAGTTGTGAGACGATAAGGGCCGTGTAGGGAAGCCATGCTTGTTTCCACCGCTGCCTGTTTGCCCGGAATGATTGATTGGGATACACACAGGACGCTTCGAACGCAAATAAATCAGTGACAAGGTGAACTGATAGTTGCTGCTGCTGCCGCTTCGTCGAACCACAGCATCAGGAGTTGGCGTTGTCAGATAAGCCGTGGGCATAGGCCGAGTATCCTGGCCAATGCCAAACCCTACTCGTTTCAAAATAATCGTAAAAATTTGAAGGAGGAGCTGTCTGATGCGCGACCTGAACCCAGCTTAAACAGTAACGAAGCATTGAACTTATTTCGATGGTGAATTTTCACGGTTTTCATTATAACGAAGCAATTGTGCGGAATGATGGGTTTTCCGTGTTTGTATACAAGGTATGTGAACGTGAAATAGGCGAACCCGAGCTGAGGTACCGAAGGTAATTTCAAGGCTCATTCCATTGCACTTTTATATTATATTCGTTGCAATTTCGGAGGATCTGCATTATTCGTGTGCAAAAAGCCACACGATACAAAAGAGTAGGTAGAGCAGCAGAGTCTGTCAGACGAGTTGTAGAGCTGCGCTGCATAGTCGAGAGTAAGAAGAAAGAAAGGGCAAACAAACAAACAAACGAGAAGAAAAGGTGGATCTCCTAGGGAAGGAGAAGGAAGGAAGGAGAAATCAGTCAGAATCCCTTGCGTGAAATGGACCGTGGCCGGATATAATAATGGCGTATTATGTACTAGCCATCCGGGGAGAGATCCTCTTGTGAATAGAGGGCTTAGCCAAGGTGGATAAATCGAGGGTAAATATTTGGACGTTCGTTCGGTCGTTCGGGACGCGGAGAGAAAGTGAGCGAGCGAGAAGAGAACGTCGCCGAAAGTTGATGGTCTTGTCCCTTGGCTCTCGGGCCAACGGCTCACTCTGTGTGACCGCTAGGTGCAGGACGAAGCGAAGAAAGAGGCAGAAATATCCAAGAGACGCCACCATCGCTGATGGAGGAGCAAGCAGATAAGCGAGGGGAGTCTCCTCGGGAGATTTGAACGACTACGGACTACCACGACTATCGTGACGGGGGAATCGAATCGGGAACCAGGGTTGAGGTGGCGGTGGACATTGTCCGGCGCCGTAAGACCGGGAAGCCATCCAACCACGATGACGCCGCTCGACCGGGGAATTCGTGGTCAGTCATATATATATATACACACACACACACACATAAAAATACACATATGTGTAGGTACGTGGATGTCTACCGTAACCCAAATCCCATCCATTGTCAAAATTCACCCTGATTTTTCGACGTAGGAGGAGGAAGAACAATGACTCAACTTACTATTTTTATAACGACTCGTCATCGGAATCAGTCTTGTAAAATTAATTTCTTTATTTTGACTTCCTCCCTCCTCCACCGCATGTTATAAGCAACCACAACCCGTGTCCCGTGGCACACGGCCTTATCTTAAACGGGGACAGTGTTATATCGGAAGGCCCAAGCACAGCCTGTGTATCAATATAACAAGCTGTGACCATGGTAGGTATAATATATATGTGTACTCGTATGTGTACACACGTGTATAGTCACATTATGGACGTGTGTTATGTACCTGGAATGACGCGAGCAATGCGCGACCGACCGACGGACAGGCACAATATTATCTCAGATTGTTAATCCGCCGTCGATCACCGAGATTGATCGATTTTTCCCGGCTAATCCGTATGGGCAGTCTTTTTCTTCCTACTCTTAATGCGGTTTCGTGCACGCTCGTCGCGTTGTAATGCCGTCCGTGCTTTACTACCGTTTTATAAGCAGCTTTTACAATTAATGCCAAGTTGTCGTACAGGTATACACTTTGGTGACAAAAAGAACGTATCGAAAATTCAAAGGCCCTGCCATCTTCGTCTTTCATTTGCCTCCTCGTAACTTTCAAATAACTGTGTATCTCGTCTTGATTTTTCTAATTCTTTCGGTTTTTTAAGAGGTGGGAAAACAAGAAGAAGAAAAAAAAAGCAAAAAATACGTAACGCGTATACACAAAATTCTTTTCCAAGGCATAACGATGAGTCGTTAAACCGATCTGCGGATTGGATGGGATTCGAAGCAAACAAATATGCATGCCAAATGAAAGGAAGGAGATGAAAGAATGAATGAATAAATAATTATAATGAACGAGCGCAGAAAAGAGCGTGCAAAAGTGTTTCGCGACGTCGTGTAATTGAAGTGTCGGTATAATATAGATTGCACGTTGCAAAAAAGCTATGCGAACACTTGATGTATAGCATATACCTATACATATTAATAATGTATAAACGTGTCGTATGTATATCCAGATACCTACCTGTGTACAGATTATACAGTATATGTACAGGGGTGCGTGTTCCCTCTTTGTTGTTTTATTAAAATACGATCAAAAGTCGTTTGTCGTTCATACGCCTCCTACAAAGGTACAACGTATGTATATAAAAAAAAAGGGTTACTTGGAGGACGTGTCATGTAACGTATTATATATAAACTGTACAATACAGGATACCTACATGGTATTCAGATTCACACGCGTTGCTTTTTTTTCTCTATTGTTATTATTTATCATATCCCTTGCGCTGACGAATAGGTACACCTACCTTGAATGATTTTTTCCATTCAAACCGATCGCCGCGATTCAGCGATTTCACGATGTAAATGCGAAAATAAGGATAGGTATAATAGAAAGCCCCCTGTCCCGAAGTGAAGAAGAAGGAGAAAAAAAAGAAAAGAAAAGAAACGAATTTGAAACACGAGGATGGGGGGTATACGAGGTGAGCTACTCCTCGCGAGTTCTCTCTCGTCCTCGTCCTCGTCGTCGTGTGTGACTTCGTGTTTGCTTTAACGTCTCGTCGCCCCGAAGATTTCTTCTTCTTTTCCCAAGTTTACCCATGGCAAACAAACCGCGTGTGTGTGTCATTCTTTTTTCAACTTTTGTTTTATTTTACTTTCTTCTGTCTTTTTTTTTTTTTTTTACATACCTTCTTTTTTCCTCCGATTCTTTTTTGTTTTGGCGTGCGTAAGCCGACGCGATGGAAACTTTGGAATGCATTGGTTTGAAAAATGGTTGGTAAAAAAAAAGGGTTGGGGGGTATAAAAGAAAAGATATAATTTAACTTTTTCCAAGAGGTTCACCCACGGCGATTTTCACCTGCATGTACTCCTCGACAACGCTGTTGAATTCATGAAGGATCTACGAGAGAAGAAGGGGAACAAACCATGGTTCTCTATATACGCGAGTGCGAAACAGCCCCGCGAAAGAAGAAGAAGTAGGTGGATGGGTTCGGTGAAGGAGGCTGGGTGGCGGGGGTATATGTATATCGGGTAAAATTTATTTTTATCAACTATGCAGGAGGCCTGGGGCTTGCTTTGATGTCTGCCGATGCATAGACATTAGCGTATAAATATTTAAACCCGCCTCCGATAGCGAGCGTACTACAGATGCTATCTATCTCTCTCACTCTCTCTCTCTCTCTCTCTCTCTCTCTCTTTCTCTCTCCCTGTACCCCCGTCTTTCTATCTTTTCATCCACCCATACATCCTCTTCTCTCCTCTCCTTCCGTATCCCTTAATATACTTGATTACACCGCATGTGCATCAGGGGGCTGTGGTAACTGCGTGTCAAATGTTTAAAAGAGAAAAGAGAAAAAAAAAAACGTTCCGCAGAAACTTGCGAACGCAACGCCTTGAATTGATAATCAATTTTGATCATTGCACACCGTTCGTCCGAAATTATCTCGACGTTGAATTTTACGACGCGCGGAGAACGTCGAGGTATACGGATTAACGGGGATATTGGAAATGGCGGCGAACTTCGGCGAGGACGAACAGGAATGGCGAGCGAGGAGGAATTGTGTGTGTGTGTGTGTGTGTGTCTGTGTATGTATGTATGTGTATGTATATACGCGTTCCGGAAAACGGGCGGAACCAGGAAGGCGGCAGCGAGGCTGCGAGGCTGAGAGAGGGTGACGAGAGAGCCGGAGAGCAGGGTAAAGAGAAACGAGGGAGAGCGAGTCGGGGGGGGGGAGAACGAGAGAGAAAAGGGTAATTACCAGATATAAAGGGTGGGTCTCGACGGTTCCCGGCTCTGGAAGTCTGATGAATATTTCACCGCGGCTGCTGCATTAGCTCGTAGCGAGAAGAACGTCGTCGCACTTGGCAGCACACCTACGCGCCGATCCCCGCCTCTTTTACTCCCCTTTGTTTTTCCTTCTATAGCAATTTCGTTTCCACCAACCCAATTCCACCTAACGATTACCATGCCTTAGGTAAAGTAGCAGCAGCGGTAGCAGCAGCAGCGGCGGCGATCTGATCGTTTGAGGAGAACAGCGGAAAAGAAGAAATAAAAATACTTACCTTGAAATTTTTAGCCATGCGATTATACCTATGAATAACGTATGTAAGCGCGGTAGAATATATTTTAAGCTTCTCGAATCCCGAATGGACATCAGACTAAGACTGAAACTTTGAACGCGGCTTGTTCTGCCAAAATTGCACCTCGTTAGAGGTAGAATATCTCGACGTTTACCAGATTTCTTTTGTCGAAAATTCCCATAGTTAGGTGTTGGGCAGGCAACCGTACCCACCACCTTGTAATTCAACTCGATTCAAACTTTCGCGTGATGGTGATGGTGGTGGTGGCAACAGGTTACAAGAAGTACAGGGTATTATTTTCCCCGAGGTGCAGGTTAGCGTGATCGTTTCAATGCGGCTCTTTTCGCCGGTCGGCGCGCAACTCGCGTGGATTAGAACATGGCAGCGAGGAAAGAAGAGAGCTGGGACAGGTGTAAAAGGAGGAAAAAATATCGCGACTTTACCAGTGAGAAATCAAGCAGCATGTATACGCGAAGAACGCCCGCTTCGCTGATTGTGACCACCACCTTTTCAATCTGAAAACCAACAGACTTGTATACAGGTATCTACCTGGACAAGTAAAAAGGATGCTATGGTCAAGGATACACCCACATTTCTTCTACACGTATCCACGTCGCATCGAGAACCGCAAGGCGAACTCGCGGTCGAGCAGCAGCGAATTTGAATAAGGTGGGGACGGAAATTCAGCTGTCGTCCTCCGGGCAAAAAACGACAAAAAAGATCGGGATCGGATGCCGAACAACCGGGTCTGGGAATTTGTAGAAATGCCGTTCCCTATACACGGTGTTAAATTCGAACGAGAATTGAAGTAGATTCAAATCTTTGAAATTTGGTAGTTGGAGCCACGTCGATCTTCGCAGCAACTTCGAAACTATGACTGAATGTTTTCGTGAACGAGAATTACCGCGGTGGCGACACGCGTGCTAATCATTGCCTAAAAAATGTTATATACAAAAGAAAATTGAAAGAGGAATACGAAGGGCGTGGCGGGGTGGTAGGAAAGGGGGGAAATGAAAACAACGGGAACAACAACCCTGTCGAATCGAGACGCGGTGAACGTACGGAACGAAACGGAACGGAACGAGCCATCGACTGCGCGGAGGACCACTTCAGGCCCGCAACGACCCTTTTTGGAGTCGGGTATACACTCGAGGCTCGACACGCACACGGGTCCAGGTACATTCGGAGTTATCGGCGCGTGTATGAATATTCAGAAACCCCGGGGACACACGTAAATAACGCATATACTCACGTGCGTGCCGTACCGGCAGCGTGGTCTCGAATTATCAGAATTTCGAGTACATAACACACATATGCGGCTCTGTCGTTTCGTTCCGGTGGAAAACGAAGGCACCTCTGCTGCCTGACGTGCTCCTCTCTCCCATATTCGTTTCAATTGGGATGCTGGACGGGAGGGGGGGAAGGGGGGGAACTTCGGTTATATGGAACTTGAAAAGTTTATTGTCCGCAGAGGGACAAAGTGCGTTCATTGACTTTCCGGTCACATCCCCCCTCCCCCCAATCCTCTCGCCCTTTTGCATCCCGACGCAGTTTCTTCAGCAGCTTTTTCATTTTCCGATTCGTTCTCTCCGACTGTAGCATATGTGTATTAAATACATATTATTGTACACATACGTGTGCGTATCTCTAACCTCTTCAACGTCGAGGTTAAGGTTGTAACACAAACAACGTTCTCTGTTTTTCTTTTGATTGACAACGTTTACCCTGTGCTCGGTCAGATTTTTCTCGATCTTATCCACCAAAGGAATAAATAGAGGGAAATAAAACTGCATCTGAGATCAAACGGTGTCTCCGTGAGTCGCTGGTAGTCCAACAAACCGACTTGACCCGTGTGCACGGCACGTGTATAACTTATCTTTCCTTTCTTGTTGGAAAAATATATATATGCATGCGGTATGTACGTATCGAGTAATTTTTGCCTCAAAATTTGAGCCCAAAAAGAAGAGAAAAGAAACAAAATATCGCCAGAGTGTTCTCTTGTGGTTATTTTTATACACGTAGATATCGTGTGGTTATTTGGGTGAGTCACGGTCGGGTATGTAAACTATACTCTACCCCATCCTTCGTTGATATTTTGGCACTAGCGGTGGAGAACGGCACGGAGAGAAGCATAGGACGATGCCTGGTGAGAGAAGCAGCTATGGGTTCGGCGATTGTTTTTTGTCCGAAGATCAATGCGACCGGTCTTAGGTTCACTGGATATCCACACCGGCAACCAACGCCAACGTTCTCTTTCTCTCCAACTCACTGCTGGTTAGCTAGGTGGCCTCTCGACGGATGATGCATCATTTTGCTCTCCGGCAAGCCTGAAGAGGTCCCCAAACCAACCTACCTTCGTTCGCCCCCCTGCCGACTATACCATGTTTCGCGGACTGTCTCCGAATGGACCTTGCAATTACAAAGAATTCAAGAATCCACTCTACACTGTCAGCCTGAGGTGAAACGAGCTGATTTCTTAGGAATTATGTCGGGCAAGTCAAGTCATGGGAGAAAAAGCGAATGAGGTGAGTAAGGAGCTTGTCGTTGACGCGGCTGCTCGAGCCAGCAATGACAGAGTTGTGCTACCCTCTCTTACAGAGGGGTGAAAAACCACTCGATGAGTAAGGCGATGATCTTTTTCGCGTAATTGAGGTTAAAATGCACCCGAATGAGGCTCCATGACGTTCTATACAAGCCAGACGACGGGGGTCGTGCCCAGCTAACAATACGTCGACCCTTCCCACACCGTTGTATACAGGGCACTCCGCGCACCGTCGTATTGCCAACAACGGCGTTCGCTCGCGAATGTGTTCGGTTCGGTCCCGGTCGAAGTGGAGGCAACGTTGGCGCTAATACACCGAAGCGAGCGAGCTCTTTGCCACTCCGCGGAGCAGAAATTGATACGATAAATTCCGGGTCTGAATTGGCTCCGTCGAGCTGGAAAGAGAGAACCACCCCACCTTCCGTCTCCTGCTCCTACTCTTCGTTCGTTCTCCACACCAGATTCAAACTCTAGCCTCCGAACTTCACTGTGTTCGCCGATCTAAAGTTTCCAAGAACATTTCCAATGAAGGCAGTATCATCGATACCGGATGGTGGAGGTGTAAATTCCCCCTTAATTGAAATGTGTAAATTCACGCGAAAAACCATTTATCGTGTCACCAAGGATTTCCGAAAGTTGAAAGAAAAAAAAGCAACGACAAGAATCGAACAGCCGGTTTATCATATCACATGGTATTACACTCACTGGACATCGCAGGGTGAAACGAGCGAGTGTCGCCGCAAGCCTGAGAGTGGGGAGAGGCTGGATGCACAATGCACACAACTGTTGGATCCATTATGCCTACTTAATTAGGCTATAGCATGTCATGCCCCGGTTGGTAAGCAGGCATGTCCGTCAATAGTTGGACAAGATAGTATGCCTACTACATCATCGATGTAGCGGTGGCCGCGTGCATCACCAGCAGCAGTATCAGCAATCCACTATACAACGCGAGTTTAACCAGCTCTCTCTCTTTCTCTCCCTCTCTCCATGCACGGATCGAACTATGAGGGTTTTTGGCGGACTGGATATATACACGCGGTGTTCAGGACCCCTGCATCAGCGAGGAAGTCCCCGCAGTGAAGAGCAGACAAGATTATAATCTGTCCCATTATTGTGCCATCGACGTCCCGTAGGGGATTTTTCTATTTGACAATGCAGTTACACTTTTGTCTGTCCTTTTAACATTGCGTATTCCCTTCTCTTCTCTTCGCTTCGCTTCTCCGCCCTCCTTTTCCCGTTACGCGATGCGATACGCACCCTCCTCGATCCCTCCGCTCGCGTATGTTCATACGGGATCAGCACTACCGCCGACGGGAAAAGGGGTTCCACGGCATAATCCTACCTGCATGCATGCGATGTCCTATCCCCATTGTTTGACAGCCCCTGTGACATACGGGAGGACACGTGGGGCGACGAGGGCTTTACTGTCACGTCGTAATCGACCGTGTTCTACATACCTTATATTGCTTGTCCGACGTACGCGGACGTCTGACGATGGGAAAAGGTGCCCGGTTAAAAAGACAGCGGACGGACCGTTGTTTCAAATATCATTCGTTCTGCAAAAATGAAACACCTCCAAGTTGGCGCACAGTGCCAGGAAAACCTCAAAAACATTCCAACGTTTCGGGTTTGAATTCAATTTTTAACGATCAGAAACAACTTGTACAACTTTTCGAGACGATTAGACATTTCGATGCGACTTCGTTCGGCGGAGGTGCAGGAAGTTACGGTCTGCTGTCTCAACTGGTTCTCCTCTCCACCGGTGTTTCTCTCTTCCCCGCTCGCCGACATACGTGGCTACGTACGGTATATAATACCGTCGAGTGTGTAGCCTGCCAGCGGGGGCCGTAACCACGCATTAAGTACTGCCGAGGGTAAACTGGGAAATTGATTGTCATATGTAATAACGGTTATTAGGTAAGCGTTGACAGCGGTGCTCCCACCCCGGGCACGTAACGTGCCGAAGGCTCGTCCTTCGCTTCTTCCTCCTCCTCGAAGAAGGCGCGCTGCGTGCACCGCGTACACGGCGTGCTACACAAGCGAGCCTGTGTAGCAGAGGCTGGTGGTACACGCACCTCCTACCTGCCTACGTGGCGGCGGAGCACGCATGTGTGTATATATTATACCTACCGTGTCCAGAGGCCCGATTTCTCGCTCGGCCAGAGCAAACAACATGGGAATCGCAAACACCAGGCGCACGGTGTACAGTCAATAAGTAAATACACACCGTGCATTATATGTTGCGCAAACTTTGAGGTACGCCCCGTGATCCGGCTACTCGGGATATACCTACAACCGGAGTATGGATTACATCCCTGAGGAGATATAATCCAAAATCGAGAAGAGATGACAAATAATTGGCTAACCATATGGAAACGAGGAAACGAAATACCTGGGAGTTCTTTCTTTTTTTCTTTCGCTTTCAAGGCTGGTTAGCGGTCATCGTGCCGCGTTGAAAGTTTGGGTACGGTACCGAATTATAGTGAAAATTGAGGGAAGAACCGTGGTGATGGGCGGGGCGCGGTCCTGGACGACGATTATCAGGTCCCGGTGGTCCTGGCTGTCTACGTTTTCGTCCTTTTTGGTAGCGGCTACTACCGCGGTATCCGCGTGACTGTGATTATCATCCCCCGTTGAGTTTTGTTTGTCGGCAAGATCAAGGCGCCGGTTCTGCCCGCAGTGGCGAGCCGTGCAGGCCGGTTGGAGAGGAGGTTGTTAGTTAGTCCGAACGAACGGGCTGCTGCTGCTGCTGCCGTTGCTGCCGAGCTCTCTTCTCGCTCCTCGTTGCCCAGTGACAGTATGGCGCGAGCAGCCCACACACACAGACACAGACACACACTCGCGTACCGACCACACTTGCTGCACTCCTCCTTCTCCTCGCCGACTCCTCAGCCTCTCTTCGTCTTCCTCCGGTGGGTGGCCTTCTTCGCGTCCGCGGCAGACCGCCCGTAATTACAGGTTCCTTATTTACAGGCTGTTACACACTTCGTTAGCACGTCACTTATAAAGTAGTTGTAACCACTTAGTAGATAGCTGGCTCGGCGAGGGTCGCTGATGCTGACCGAATGAGCGAACGAGCGCCGGACCTAATGGCTGCTCACCTCTTACGAACCGACGTCTTACGGTTGATCGTCCTCGAGGACCTCGTCGTCGGACCTTATACGTCTATGACGTCTTCTGTTCCATCTCTCTGTCCTTCGCTTTCTAGTTTTCCCACTTATGAATGAAACTCACCACCGCGGTATTCTTGTAGTCGGTTTTGTCCCCTGCTGCTGCTGATGTTGATCATCCCAAGGTGTACTAGACCACCGCCTATCTCGTGAATGAATCGCGTGCTGCCCGATGCCCGCCTGCTGTTAGCTGCACCTTACAACTGCCAACTTGCTTGTTTGTCGTGTATCTGTCGCTACCGTATTATAAACCGTTGAAAAAATTTCTTCGACAATTACATGCTTTTCTTACCAAGGCTGTACAACCTCTCACCTGACAATTCCATAAGGATCTTGTTTTTTGTCTGTAGTAAAAGACACGTCAGTTTTATTACACTGAGAGGAGAAACAAAAATTTCGTATAAATTGTCTTTGAGATTAAGTTCATGTCAGGATAAGTAATCGAAAATTTCCCAGTCGTTTCCCGTGACGGAAAATGATTGAAGATTGGTAATAATGGTAATATTTTCGCCAAAACCGACCCGCCATAATCAAGGTTGAGGATCTATGCAACAATGCACACGTCACACGTTTTTTCTCTCAGTGAAATGAAAAATTTGAATTTTTTTTTTCAACATTGCTCAATGCAACGCTTCTTTGATATGAAAAAAAGCTCGAATATTAATTCAGTTTTGTTCGTACATGTATATTTCTTTTCTTGATTATTTCGTCTTGATGCGTTGTGTTGTGTGTTTTCTTTACATATTTTCTTGGTTTTTTTTTTCTCCCTCCGTTGCCGATAGTCCCTCGCTTCTTCTTTCTAATTTTTTTTTTTTCTTTCGTTGACATCCACTTTGGCCGGGCAGTAATGAGATTTGAGAAAAGGGAAACACCCCTGTAGTACCCTTGTCATTATGTGGAATTGGATCTTACACGTTAGGTACCTGACGTATTTCAATTTATTCTTCTCTGTTTCGTTTTTTTCCCTCCCCCACCTTCCCTTCCTCTTCATCCATGTTTTATTTTACATTATTCATTTTGTGAAAATTTTACCAAGCGCGCGCGTTTCAACGTTGTCGTTTGCATCTACTCGGCGCGGCCTTGCGGGGATTGTTAGTTTGTTGCATTCGAGCAAAACTTTCTTCGAATAATTACGATTGTAATTAAAATTTTACTGAAAGATGCACGAGATGCCGGGAGGATACCGACTCTCCTCCCCCCTTCTCTCATTTTCTCTCCTCCCGCTCCTCCGATTCTCCTCGTCGCGTGTCACCGCGACTAACACGCGCAAGAGAGAGCATCCCAGGCCCATAATTGGGGCTGCCGCGCGCATCACGAGAGCCAGAGGCTGAAGCTGAGCCAGCAACGGGGGACAATAGATGCATCCGACTGTAAAATATCAAGGAATCTCTCTCTTCTCTTCTCGAACGCGAGTCATCTCCCAGTCTTTTACTCGATTCGCATTCCGTACACTCGCATAATCTGTATTTTCAATGCATTTTTCCTCGATCAATTGACACACCGTTATCAAAGGGAATAACGCTACGTCATCATGATTAGCGATGATTCGTTTGATTCGTTTAAAAAATGTCAAAAACGTGTATATGTACATATATGGATATCGTCTTTCATTTGTTGGTTTTTTTTTCTGGTTATTATATGCATTTTTAATACGATACTGTTATGATGAATCTTGGAAAAGTGAAGGAGTATGCGAGGACAAGAACGGGAATGACGAGAACGGGAAACGATATTCCGAATGAAATACGAATGGCCAATCAGCGGAGACGTTCATTTAAACCACAGCTTTGCAGCAGCAGCAGCAGCAGCAGCAGCAACGCCAATGAAAGGCATTTAGCCAATCTAAAAGGTCTTTTCATTAGACATTTCACTCTTTGTCTCTCCTACCGCGCTCGCTCAGGTTTATATTTTAAATGCTAATTGCAACTTTTTAATGGGCCAGCCAGCCAGCCAGCCAGCCAGCCGCGGGAATGACTCCTCACTGCGTGGCGTATATGTATAGCGAAAGGAAGGAATAAAGGAGGAGAGAAAAAAGTATTTGAAAATAAAAAATGTAAGGTATAAAAAGGAGAGAAGGAAAAACTAGCGCCGAGGGGCGAGGAGAAGAAGAAAAAGAAATTCCTCCTCGCCCCCGTCTCGCGGTCCTCAGGAGCATGGCGGACGCATTTTTGTCTCGGTAGCATAATGGAAAAATTACGGCTTTCGCGACATTATACTCTTCCCTTTTTTTTCACCCTCTAACCAGCGGCAGCCACCAGGATCGAGGGTTCGGGCCACTCGCCTAACTCCACTCTTACTTCTCGCTGCACGTATGAACAATATCGCACTCTCGCAGAATTTACCCGCTGGATGAAACGACGGGGATCGGTTTTAACCATGGAAGTACCTTGGGTCGGTATTTCCTGCATACGCTCCGTGTTTGTCTCTCCGCTACTTACCGTTTATGGAAACTACCTACGACGTTCGAAGTGCGTTTTCAAAACCAAAAGCTGCACCGGATGCGGAATCAAATGGAAAAGCAACGGTGCCCGCGTGAATGGAGCTGCGGATTCAGTTGGCTCCCGCATTCATACACCGCTTTAGTCGTACTCTCTGCATTTGGTAATTAAATTAACCGTTTATAATCATCATTATTCAGCGGAGAAACTTGCTCCTCATTCCTCCTCAACTTCAATACTCTGTGTGCTCTGATTCAGCTCTGCAGGACTGCAGTTGGCCACGAGGCTCGTAATCAACTTGGTCGCAATAAAAGAGTCTGAACGAGAAAGAGAGAAAGAGAGATAAATCGAGGTAATGGATGGATGAAAGATATTTTATGCGGAAATTATGAAGAAGGGATAAACTCACCTCAGAAATAAAAAAAGAAATATTATATTACTCCCCGTTAAAATCGTCGATGCTTTTTCATACTCTTTTTTATTTTAGGTACATCAAATGCATTGATGTGTACGAATTGGTGGACCAATTAATCGCAGCTTTAAATGATAGTACAAAATATTTATGCAATCAGACCATTTGCGTGTGTGTGTATCTATTGAAATTGAAAAGTTCATCCATCCGTTAGATTACAACATTATTTCACTTTTTTCATCCTGTTTATTTGTTTTGTCTTAATTTTTTTTTTTGCTAATCTTAATTTAATCACCAACCAATTTGCCGTATCGTAGTAACAATCTTGGCGTTTTTTGTATCAATATAAGGAGTGCAGTATGCACTATTGCACATTCGGAAGACCATCAGTTCTTGTGTTGAGCACACACACAGCCATCGATGGTGCACAATAGGGAAAAGCTCGCGGCAGTCAAGGAGGAGGGGTGAAAAATGGAGTCCGATCGTCTTCCGGTCCTTGTTATGGTCCCCGTGCCTAATCAGTGAATTAAAGGAGCTTGCCTAAGGACGCCGTGGCGTCGTTGCGGAGTGAGAGACGAGATGCTCTTCGAGGCTGACGGTGAAGGCTAGGGTGTTCTTTCGAGACCGGAAGTGGCTACGTGGCGGACCCAAAGGTCGCGCGGATCCAGCGCTAACGACCATTCTTGTATGTCGGTTACACCCTGAACGTTGAACACACCCTAGCACCGATTCCTTGATAACAATTTCCCGTCAAGCGGATGGAAAATGAGAGGAAAATCAGAGATCTTAGGAACACGGAAGACGGTGTTGGAAGAAAATAGAGACACTCTGTCAACGTAAACTTCGGTACTCTTCGAGCTTCGGGATGAAAACAAGGACACAAAAATGTTTTTATTCATTTGTCAAACAAGTTAACTTCAAACATGCTGCGGTTTTCGCAAATAAGGGTGCTTCGATGTCTCCGCGTAATCCATGGGTATTATCGCAGGATTTGTGGAAGGATAGGGATCAAGGCTCGGCTGTTGTTGACCAGTCGATCTTGCGCTACATGCACACTACATCGCGGTGTAATAAAGGCAAGGGACAGTCTTTGTGCAAGCAACAGTTCGCAGGGACGGTATTTTTGACGGACAGAGGGTGAAACCCGCGAGACCGGGAAGAACGGCAGAAACTCTTGGGTCGAGTCGAGTCGAGTCGAGTCGAGTTGGTCGGGTTGTTGCCAGGACGGTGTAACTTTGTCCGTCCATTGGCATCCTCTGTCCCAGTCCAGAGACCGACTTCGGACTTGGATTGTGTGATGATGCGGTGCCCTGTGAAATCTCCCTCGAGAACCGGGGATGAGGCCATACCAATATACTAAAAGCAGAGGGAAAATATACGCAAACGTGAACAAGAGCGCTGGCCTCGAACGCCGTTCCATCCATATCGCCGCCTGCTCGCGTACGTGTGTCCTTTTGTCCGCCTCTGAGGTTCGCCATTGTGTGTCCGACTCTCCGACTACGATGGTCCTTCATTTTACCTCTTCGGCGTCACTCTTAATCCATCGCAACCTCATCGTCATCATGACGAGTAGATCCGGACTATCGTACGATTATTTTCGTGGTCGAGTAACGTCTCAAATCAAGGATTTGCACGTCTCAATATTGAGAAAATTTAATATGGAAACCTGGAGTCTGTGTTATTGATATAAGCTTTCTTCGTTTCATCGAACACCTTTCTTTCGCCCAACGAAGTTATTGCTCTGAACTCGGTCGTGTAATCTGTGCGGCGGATAAACCTGTTTTCCCAGCTATACTCACCGGTACCGTGCCTCGCAGTGTGTGTGTGTGTGTGTGTGTGTATGCACAGCATCGCGCTTTGCTAATTCGAGCGTTCGAATTCCCTCGACACTTGGAGAAATTCTCTCGCCGGAGTCCTTACAGATGGTAGGTTGGATTGCAGGGTGTTGGTAATGTGCATCTCTATACCGCGTTCGAGTCTCGCTCATCAGTAGCTAAACAGAAACAGTCCGGGTTTTCCTGATCTGTAAGCAGCCAGCCAACCAGCCAGTCAGTCAGTCAGTCAGCCAGTAACCTGCTCGGCAAACTCTCACACACACACAGACGCACACGCGCGCGCGTAATTTTCGATGCGGAGAGACCGATGGTTAAATATTTGAAAGTTCCTCCGGATATTCAGTACAAATCTATTCCTCGTTTGCTAAAATGCGATTGGGCTCGGATTATTCAAATTAGTCAAGCAATCGTTACGCGGTACATCAGAAGGTACTTTTCTGCGTTGATTTGTTATTCTATAATGTACTTCTTTTACGACGGATTATCGGTCTTTGAAATCGATTGGTACCTACGTTATTTTTTGCCAAATCGTGCAAAGAGCAAGTGGCGAAAAGGTACGAAATAAAGTGGAATGGATGTGCATGCATATAAAAAAAAGAAAGAAGAAAAATAAAGATAAGGAGGAGGAGGGGAAAATGTTTTACCTCCCGAAGCCAGAGATAAAAATAAATCGGCTCTCGCGAGGTTTCCGCAACGTGGGGTCGGCCGTGTCCTCGAGGAAATAGGTGGGAGGGGGCGGGCGGAGAAAATCGGGAGGTGGAGGAAATAACCCCCGAAGCCGGTGGGCGAGGGGCTGCTCTTAATATTTGTAAGGTTTTCCATCCGATCGGGAGAGCGAGAGCCAGCGTGGGTGTAAAACGCGCTGTGTGTGCGTGCAATACGAAATACGCAAATCCTCGTACAATCCGCAAGCTTTTCTTGAAAATGCGAATAAGACCCAGGGGGAGAAATATTTTAAAGATTTGGTCTGCCTAAATCGGCTCCGCGCGATATCGTGCGGACTCATCGGGAAATCGAAACTTTGCATTTAAAATGTAAATCGTACGATAAGGCGAAATCAGATTCGCCGTAAATTACCCGTTTCAAAATACGTTCCAATCTCTGTAACCTTACGAGGCAAGTTCACGTACAGGTATGTAAAATGTGGTCAGTTCTCAAACTCAACCGGATGAATTGAAACGGACAAAACACCGAACAGCCTAGCTTCGTGCCCGGAAAAATGATCAACCAGCTCTTGAATCCGTTCGGGATCGCCGTTGTAGCGAGCATGCTTAATTATTACACACGCGCACATGAACACGGAATGGGAACGACGACGGCGTTCTCGGTGCGGCGACCCTCCCACCACCACTGTGTGCCCAGAGTTTGACGGAGAACGTGGGGTTAAGTCTTTGGTGTCAACGACAGAACCGCGGCGAGGCTGGTGAGACTTACCCTGCTGCTTGCCCGTGGGCTCGGGTAGGTAATTAGGCTGTACCTGCCCTCGAACGAAGGTACGAAGCGCCAAACGCCGAGGCCATTTCCATTTGTCACGTCCAGGAAACTTGGTGCGCTAATCGCAAACCTGCCGGGGATACGTCAACTCGAGTTTAATACAGGCAACCGTCTGCCTCTCCATGCCTCTCCCACCCTTCCTTCCTGCATCCCAAACCTACGCTGCTTCACTTTAGTTCCGAAAGTTTAACCTCCTCTGTCTCGAGCAGATCTACCAACCCACACACCGTACGCTGATAGATACTCCTGCTCTATCCGGAACGTTTTGCTTTCGCGGATTCATTGTCAAAATCAAGGTGCCCGTTTATCACCAATCAGGAGCTGAGAATTTTGTCTCTAGAGGATAATACCCGATTCGGAGACCCGATTTTAACGGAAAGATTAGTAGACGGATGCTTGAAATCAATAACTGGATTAGGATCTGATAAGCTTTATCACAAAATTATCATCCTCTTGGTGTATAACAAAAAAGAAAGGGGAATGGAATCCATGAACTTTCATCGAACCATTTCAGTGATTCGTAATCAGCGAGATCAAATGATTGATCCAATTTCAACGGATAATGGCTCGTTTTATTCCTAAATGAATCCTATACAAATCCCATAATGTGAATGAATGATAAGATGAATGTTTTTTTTTTTTATTTTCTTCAAGAGCGTTGTGCATCTGTACTATTTGGTCGACCCGAACTGTAGTTATTCGGTATTTGTTTCGTAATTCTTTCGCATCTACATTGCTTTGATCGTTTAAACGCGATACATCTGAACTACCGCAGCATGTCTTAGATTCGATAAATTCGCGGGTATACGAGCATAACGATTTATACAACAAGCGTGACGAATCTTTGGTATGCGTATTGGGTTATCAAGTTTCTACCTAGTAACGTTTTCCCAGATTCGTCGTTCATCGAAATCGTTGCAAAATGATTACTATGAAATCCTCCTCTATGTTACAGAGGATTGCACGTTCGACGTACGTCGTTAATTCTTCGATCAAAAATTCCATTGCATTCCGAAATGTCTGGACAGCGTATCATAAGTAGTAAGATCTTAGCTACTACCACTTTAGCAACGATAGCGACAATATTTCTTCGATATTTTTTTTGTATCTCCATTCGGCGAGATCATCGCGGCGACGCGATGGTCAAAGGGACAGAATCATCCACCCTATAGATCGAGCAAAGGAAGTAGGTACACACAGCCAGGGTGAATAAATCGAAGGTCCGAGGTTCGGCGTTCTCGGCGCTGCGCGGGCTTCTCGCGTTCCTCTCCGATATTACGTTCTCTTCGCTCGCCGAGGCCGAAGCCGGGCAGGTATTTACGCGGGGGTGGGTCGGTGTATCGGGTAAGGATCGACCGTATTTTCCAATCTCCCGGAACGTATTTGAATTCCAGCGTTGGCTGACTACGCCGAGGCCCGTCCGAGCCCCAGAGCCCAGAGGCCGGGGGGCCGCGATATTCGTAGGCGGGTCGCCGGCGCGGCCGTTACACTGCGATTGAATGCTAGGAATTTCATCATGAGTTGGAGTCGGGGGTTCGGGGGTGGCTGCGAGGAGAACCGCCCTCGGCCACCCTCAAAATACACCCCGAAGCCACCCCCCCTCGGCGACGACGTCATCCCTTGCCGTTGCCCCTGCTGCTGTTGCTGCTGCTGCTTAGCCGGGACCACGTCGGCCCGTTCCAATCATGATCCCATGCTGCACCGTTTGAAGTTTCGATTGAAACGGGGTCGGGGGCCGGGGGTTTTTGACTAAAGAACGACGAGTGGACCTATACATACACACACACATATATATATGTATGGATGTATATACATTGGATATATATACACGCATGTGTACACACATCGGCTATCCGGCTCCCACAACGCTCTCTCTCTCTCTCTCTCTCTCTCTCTCTCTCTCTCTCTCTCTCTCTCTCTCTCTTTTTCTCTCCCTCTCTCTGTCTCTATCTCTTGGGGGGTGCGGCCGAAAGTACATACATGGACACGGGTATGCTGATCGCGCAGGCTTTCTCGTACGCGTTATCCTACGCGTTCAGGTTATATCGTATCGCATCGCATCGCCCGCCGCTTCAGCCTCTGCTCAACCAACACCGGAAGTCAAGGATATTTTTGATCGTCGCGAGAATACGAAGGAATGTAAATAATGTTTCGAAATAGACGTATAGCTCTTTCTTTCTTTCTTTCCTTCCTTCTTTATCCGTCTCAAACTTCTCTTCCTCTTTACCTCCCCGTACTCGACAACGACGGTGTAATCTCGAACGGTGCAATGTTTATTTTATATTCAAACTAGCTGGGGTTGGGAAAAGAAATCCTGGGAGTTTACCCCCGTTACTTTTTTCTCTTATTTTTTCTTCTTATTTCTTCACTTTTCCTTTTCTTTAACAAATTTCTTGATTTAATTTTCTAATTTTACGTTTATTCCGGTAAAACGGTTGTGAAAAATAAACCTCTCTCGGGTCAATTATCTCAGTAACGAGTAGAAGATAAATCCACAATCTTACAGCATATACATAGATACATATTTATACACACACACGCACACAGACATACGCATCACTTGCGGCGATCCCTTGACGTTGAACGCAAGAGACGCTCGATCGGAGAGCAGCAAACGAAAATGTGTGACACTAACTGTATAGGCGGTGTAATAAATCGTGGCGATAAACGTAATTGATTCCGACGAAGAAGAAGAAGGAGAAGAGATGGAGAAAAAAGACAAAGTAGTGAAAAACGAGAAGCGAAAGCATGCGGTGCTAATTGTCGCGTTCGAACGAAAGAAGCGGCCTGCAGCGGCAGCGGCAGCGGCAGCAGCGGCATCTCGAACGTATTTAGATTTATCGTTTGTCAGGCGGTCGTTCCTCGCTCCTTCTCATCCGGCTGCCTGGGGATCTTCTCGGAAGATGTTATTGCCGAAAAATCAATTTTGTGAGGGCTCGTTGTCGCTGTCGTTTCGAATGCAAAGCGGCATTCTGCTGTGGCACCTGAATTACCAAATTTGCATTTTTGAGGAAGAACGAGAAGCCCGCGAAATTGCCACCATTGAAACGACGAAGGCGGATTTTAGAATTTTATAAAGGTCCTCCTCAACCTTGTTTTCCCTTGCAAACCAATCGGTGGTATAATCTTCGTCACACTTACCGAACACTCGCTGTTTAAATACATTCATGTGTTATTTGTACCTTTCGATACGATAAAAAATTAATTTGGCAGATTTTCGATCACACGAATTCGTATAATACATAAATTAGAGACGAGAAAAGAAGCGCAAAAAAAGAAAAGACAAACAAACATCAAAACACCCGAATTTCTCCAACGTGTCACGCTCCGCACGATATAATTTTCACGATTTAAAAACGAGAGCGTTTTTATCACCGGGTCGAGATCTGGTCCACCGAATGATCGGAGTATTGCCCCACCTGGCAATCAGCGATGCAGGAGAGGGTTAAATGTAAATGAAGAAAGCGTACGTACGCGCCCCAACTCTCACCGGTTATTACCCGACTAATAACGCGTCGGTAATAACATGTAATTTGGCAAGATCACTTAGCTCGGAGGATCGTATCAGCAGAGTTATATCGTACGTACGTATCGGCCGGTGCTGCGTGGCAGCGACATGCGGCGGAGGCTGAAGCGGACCCTGCCTGCATCCATGGCTTGGGCTCAACGATCTCGCTGTTTGGCAAATTAATGAATGAATGAACGAACGAGCGAACAGACGAACGGCACAGTCCCGGAAAATACGGGGGGCCCCGGAGAGGCACGTGGACTGATCCTATCGCCGATCTCTTTGTGACCAGATTCGACACAATGATACGTGTTGCGCACAGCTTTCGTTCACCCCCTCCCCCTACCCCTCCCTGAAATACATATATCCTCCCCCCTCATGATACATGTATGTAATACTCTGCTTTTTACGACCGCCTATAATGGCCGTGTATGTAAACCTTGAAGTGCAACAAATTTTTGGGCATTTTCGTTTCGATATTATTAATCATTCGATCGACCATTCCGCCAATCGATTAAGGACCGTTCCGATGTGTTTTATGATCGTCGTAGTTTGTGAAACTTGGAACTTCTTTGGTCGGTATACCCGTTTGTGTTTTGCCAAGTCGTTGTAGTCGGAGGATGTGTGAAATGTAGAGTCGAGTCGAAAGAGGGTTAAACCGAAAACTTGAACAGAGGTTTGAAAAGTATAGCCGAATGTACAGTATAATCTAGTTTGTTGTACATCTAACTAGAAAAAGTTTCTACGATGGCGGGGTAAGACGGTCAACATTTCGTGCTATTCCCCTCAGTATGTATGTATACACGAAAGCTTGAAACGTCAACGCTGTTCGGAGAGACGAGAAATTCAAGTGCATTACGTCCACGTTACCTCGGTATTTACCTGTGTGTGCGTTTAGGTGACGGTGTTTTAAGAGAGAGCGACGCAGACGGTGCTGAGGAGAAAAGGCGGAAGAAGGGGGCAACCGGGTGTCAAAGTCTCTAGCTAGTTTGCCTCGTAATTTAGGGAGGTACATACTATCGCGTCGTTTGCAATTAACTCCTCTTGGTAATGTCACGTCAGCACGTCCCGCTCCTCATTTCCAGCCCGGTAACAATCTTCGCGTCGCTCGACGTGTTAACGGCTCTCTCTTTCGCTCCGTTGTTGCGCGCTTTTATCTTACCCTGTGAAAATTTTCTAATCGAGTTTTTACAAGCCCCCTTTCAGTTTTGCCGTTATACAGGTAGAGGGGCGCAGGACGGATAATGCAATTCGTGTAATAGAAAATTTATCAGCTCTCTCTCTCTCTCTCTTTATATCTATATATATATATATATATATACACACACACACATATATATAGAGCTAGCCTGCAAACCTCGAGGCAGTCGTGCACTCTGCATTTCCCTCAGGTTCGCTTCGCTGTATATACATACATACAGCGGTGAGTTAAAAGTCAAAGAATCCGATTAACTCTCGACAAAATTTCATTCGGATAAAACAGAGCAAGCCGCGTGCTTTTTTCCTGGAGGTACGTACCAGTCTTCCTTGCTCCGCGGTGTATGCAATATTAATACTCGCATACTTGCCGCACGTTCTCCGTTATGCCAATCCCACCTGTGCACCAATATGGAGCGAGCAATCGTCGCGAGGCAAACCTTCCACACCCATAACGCGTCTGTCCGCAGTGTCCGTAACGGTGCGAATGAATCGTTCGTCCCACATACCTTCGACGGAGATTTAATATCGGGCAATTACACCGGGCACGTGTAAAACAATGGATGACTGGGAGAGTGGACATGTAATTTTGTCTAGCCAATTGCTCTGCGACACGGTGTATAGCTTTGAAAGTTTACCGACCGACGTCGCTCGTTCGTTTATGCACAAGCTTATGCATCAGGCAGCGTGTACCGATCATATACGAGTATGTGTAACGGGTGCGTGTCACCGCATTATCTTTGTCCTCGCAGGGCTGAATATTCGCTTCTTCATTCCTCTCCGGAGCGTTGGGCAGTCTGTTAATAGCCAGTAGGGCTGAGTATCCGGATCCTCGGCGTCAAAGGGCACTTTGGTAAATACACAGGAACATAGCGCGTACCTGTACTTAACATCCCTTCGAGCAGCCCCCCGCCTTGAGTGAAGAAGATACTCCTGCTGCCTATACCTACATCCCTTATCATCGTGCAGGGGTGAAATTGATTCCTTGGAATTATTCGCCATCCCATCCCTCTCTGTTCTTGAACTAGATCGCATCTCTATCCTTCTCTATCTCTATCTCTCTATCTATCTCTCTCAGTTTCATCATTCCGCGAGCATGAGAACAAACAAATATCGAAATCGTCTACACGAAACGTGCTCTGCATGCAGACGTCGATTTTCACGAGTAATAATATCTCCAGCCGTTCGTTCAACCGTATTCATTCGTCTTCATTAAGAATCTCCCGGCAGTGCATAAAGTTTTTACTACTGCATACGTTACCCGAAACAAGGAATGGAAAAAGTTTACAATTGGGAGAAACATCGTGTAAACTACACAACCAGGTACGGAGGTGGTGTAACGACTGTGTGTGTAGCTGCGTGTGTAACTCCAGATCGAGGAACTTTGCCCTTCCTGTTCAGTATGCATTCTGCGAAGTGTGCCAAAGTCGAGGCCATGCTGGAAGGAAGGAGGTTTCGAACCCCCGGGGTTGTTGTGGGGGAGGAGGAGGAAGAAGAAGAAGAAGGAGAAGAAGGAGAAGAAGAAGAAGAAGAAGAGGGCCGAAGATGCAGGAGGGTCGCGAGGCCAAGTGGGGTGTAAATCAGATTTGCTCGTTGTCGCCTCTCCTTCCCGCGTTCCTCAAACTCAGCCGAATGCCTTCCCTCGCACAACGCGGACCCGTATTTGTACGCATGTATATGGGATGTACGCCGGTCCGCTTCTTTCCTTCGTGGATATCCGTCCATCCATCCATCCATCCCTCGCGACGTATACGTTCTCGATCGTCCTCTTCTCCTCCCTCCTCCCCGGTTTTCCTCACTCGACGCAGCAGTCGTCTAGCGCTAGCGCCGCCCTTTGATCCTGCCGACAGCCGCCCTCGTCCTTGTTCTCCTTCTACTTCTCCTCTTCGGCCTTCGTCAACCCCGACAACACTCGATGTCCTGATAAATATGCTGCCAATAGAGAACGACGCACGCAAATATCCGACACCGTAGGCCTCTGCTTCCCACCGAGTGCATACGAGCCGTTCTCTACTTTCTCTCTCGTTTTCTCTCGAGATCCCATCCGCGCGTCTTTTACTCCCCTGTTATCTCACTTCTTTCCACTTATCGTCGACTCTTGTTGGTCGATCTTGTTTTGGGGGTTGTGATGCCAAACGAGCGGTATCGCAACGACGTGATTTCAAATTTCTTCATACATATAATACATTTTGCTCACGTTAATTCGTGATTTCGCTATTTATCAAATTACGAAAACATGCAAGTTACACGGTGCAAGTTATTCGTTATGTTTACTCCTTGTTTTACACCCCTGCATTATTTGTTCTTTTTTTTTTTCTCTTGATCATATACACATACGTTGTACACGTTTCTCTTTCTCTTTCTCTCGCCCCCCCCCCCCCTTCTATCTCTCTTCAGTTTCAAATGCGAATGAAATGCCAAAACGGTGATGGAAATTTAATTACCTCTGATATAATCAACGGCCTCGTTTCTCACAATCCCTACCTTTATTTCTCTCTTGACAGGGAAACGAAAAAATTGAATAATAAAGTGAAATAAAGTAATTGTATACAACCACGTGACGTTTCTGAGCGCAAACGTTTTTTCTTCTCTTTTTTTCTCCTCGTTCAATTGACCGTGATATATTTAACGCGGTGTTATAGAAACGAGGAGAGTTAAAAAAGGGGGGGGGGGGGTCTGAGATAAGTATAATCTGCTGTATCAAGGCCTGGACAATAAATTCTAAGATCTTTGTGCACGGGCCCAGTGAGATTTAATTCTGTGAAGTGGAAAGGAAGCTGCGATGGATAAAAAGAGCGGTGGAAAAGAAAAGAATTGATTCGAGACGTAAACCCGGAAGTTTAGAAAGGGTCGAGTAGCTGTGCCAACGGTGCGGAAATTTATCGCACGGAGATAAGCGAGGTTGGCTGGCGTTATGGTTCGCGGGTCATGTGTCGGCTTCAAGACCCATTAAAGTTCCGACTGCAACGCTGCACCGGCGGTCGGCGGTTCGAGTGCATTCTCTTGTCCTTCTCGACAATAAAAAGGAACCCAGGAAGGAAAGTGCGAGAGATAGAGAAAGAAAGAATGAAAAAACAACGATAAACACGAAAAAAAAAGAAATTTCGTCCTGATGCAATCTCGAAACCACAAGCTTCGGGTCGTTGTCCTGCAAATTCTCTCACCTCAAAGGTCACGCTTTTTTACGCACACGCAGTATATGCAGGAGATGTGCAGGTTTTCTTTAAATCAGCACAAGAACCAGGGACTTAGGCCAAAAGAAGCAAGCTGCCAATAATCAGACCGGAAAATTTTGTCCCGCAACATTTATTTTCATGTATTACCGACGAGTCATTCGCGCAGGCCTCGCGTTGTTCATGCAGAGTTCCTCTTATAGCTGCAGTACACCTATAAACGCCGTTGAGAACGGAAGTAAAGTTGGAGCTATTAGATCGTCGAGTGGCAAACGAGCGCGTCGACACGCAGGAAACACTGAAGCCATAGAAGATTAGGTCGTTGAGTGGATAAAGTACCACCTCTATACTCACCCTGCCGCACTGGTGCCGAGCTGAGCTGAGCTCGGCTGAGCTGAACTAAGCTGAGCTCGAGGAGGCGTCGAGGTTCACGGGAATCGGTCTTCTTATACGAGAATTGACGTGGTGGCGAAACAGAGAGAAAGCAAAAACAAGGCCAAACCTTGTCCCAAAGAGAGAATATTACGAATAAATAATCAGTCGTGTCAAACTCCAGCTCCAAAGTTGGAGTTTCGGAACTCCCGTCGCGGGATTAATCCTTTCAGTCACGCAATTCAGTTACCTGAAAGTGCAAAAAAATTCAGGATCTTGCACGGAATATAAAAACGAAAAAAAGGGTATCGCTGTAATGGCTTCTGTGATCGAAAGGGTTGAGAAAACACCATTGCGGTTTTCAATTGGAAATATTCACCTCGGGTCGTCGACCGAATTCCGGGTTTAATTACAAGGGGCGTCAGGTCCGATTGGTTCGGCGTGTCTAACGTATGCGGTGTCGATGGACCAAAATGAGAACGGGCGTCACAAGCAGCGCGGGTGAAAAATTGCTGCGCGATTGACTTGGACTGGCGTTTTAACGGATGATGAACTTTGACCCGCAGGTGGGATTGTGTGTATAAAAATTTTTCAGATCAAACGACTGCTGGAGGCTCGCTCCTCGTTGATTGTAGTACACAGGGCAATGCCGGTGGATGTCAGCCTTGCAGCAGCTTGAACGTCATGGCTTTGCCGCTAACCCCGACTTAGAGGACGACGATGTTTCATGAATCTGAGACTGGCTGTTTATAAAAAAAAAAAGAAAAGGAAAAGAATAAATCAAGGAAGTTTTTATTCCGCGGAAAAGTGTACAGCTGAACGAAGAAAGAGAGAGAGGGAAGGGAAAAGGGCGAATGGATGTAAAAAAAAGTTGTTTCCCGCTGACGATCAGTCAGCGGCAACGTAATCTTTGTACCTATGTATCCATGCGGAGGCATCGGCGTCGCGCAGAGTCACCGCGTGCGTCGCTATCCCCGCCTTTGATGCCATTTTTGCCACGCATACAGCTCAAGCCTATCGGCGGAAAGGCCGGCACCGTCATGCCACCATCACCATCGTCACCACCGGGAGAACCGCTCACCGAAAATAGGTTTTGTATATTAAATAGGCCGTACACACCCCTCGGCGGTAACACACCCACACCGACAACGCCCACCCACCTTCGTGCATCCGCTTACTTTAAAAGGATATTTTTGTAGTCGAGGTACGCGAGATCAAAAGCGCCTTGAATAAGTCGTTACTAGGTAAACATACCTCGAGGAAAACGAACCAGCGAACCAACGAAAGCACCTCGCGACCCCCCCATGCCTCGATGCTCGGTGCTGCGATTCTTCAATCCAAAAATGCTAGCGCGCTGAGGGTGAAGAAAATGCTGAATATAAAATGAAAGATTCGGAAATCGGACCCGGCTTTACGTACCTACTCGATATAATCCAGGGTGGCCACTGGTCCGTAAGAAACGGGAATCATCTTGAAAGTAAGACGCCTGATTGTAAGTGAAACGACGTTCTAACGATGCGCGCGTAGCACGAGCCGGCAGCTGTTTTGTGACTCGCACAAGAGCCAGCTAGGTCCGTGTCTAGCTGGTGCACAGGCGACGTTTTGGATCGCGTTCGCCAGGGCGCGTGTACGTGTGCGCCTTGTCACAACTGTCGCTGCACCTCGAATGTAGGTAGGTATAGAGTTTCCCCCGTAACAGTAATACGTAATTACGCAGCGCCAACGTCAGGAAGTTTGGAAGGGTCGGGGGGGGGGGGGTGGTCGGCTGCTGGGTTTGGCAGTCCACCCTCGGGCCTCCGGTTGAAGCGAGGGCGCGGCGGTGCCCCGTTCAATTGTTCAAAGGCTTTCGAAATAAACAATACGCTACGGTGAGGACCTGGACCTCGTCTGTGTGTAGAGCCGTTAGCGCCGGCTGTCGCCGCGACGCTTCGGGAGAATAGTTTCAAGCAAGATGTGGAAGAAGTGTGGCGGAGAAGTAGATTCGGATGTCGGGGAAGAGGAACTTCTCGACTTCTTTCTTCTTCTTTTTCCGTTTTATTTTCAACTTGTTTCTTGCCCCCCGTACCTCGACTTCAGGCCATTCTTGGGCTCAGCCTTTTTCTTCAGTATCATTATTCTTGTTGTTATTATATTCGAGTGGTTGAAGCGTGAGGAGCCACGTGCCTGCAGAGCCTTTTCTTGCTTTTTCATATTCGCTCCACTCTTCTTAAAGCGCTTCTATTCTTCTTACATTTTTCACCCCTCCGGGATCTCTACCGCCCTTCCAAAACTTGTCGCGAACGAGTGTCCCAGAGGAAATTCCCGGATGTTCGCCAACCTTGAGACCCACTTTTTCTCGAAGAAATATCCCGGGGTGGCAGAGAGCTCTCGTGCTTTTCTGACCGTTCAGTGTACTCGTGCCTTTTTGTCGTTAAGTAGACGCACTCGGTGTTGCAGCGACCCAAAAGCATACAACCTTAACATATTGAAAGAAACGGAACATCGATTTAAAAAAAAAAAAAGAAAAAAAACACATCGGCACATTGGGCCACTCAAACGTAATGCTAGACGATTATTTTGAAACGAGAAGTTTGCCAAGTGTCGTAATACGATCTAGCGGATAATATCGGGCCAGGTTTGGCGTTTATAAAGTAAAGTAAGTTGCGGGCGACGGGATTTTCTCGGAGCGCTCGACACTTGGACGGTATAACCATCGTTGTAGCGGCAGCGCGGGGGCGTGAGTCTTCGGCAAAAGTAGAACGTGCACCCCGTGGACGCAGGCGCTGGTTGCCATGGCGACGATTCCTTCGGATTGGCCGCCGCGGCCCTCAACCGGCCCTCTCCTGCAGGTACGCCATGTCCTGCACAGCCTCCGGTGCGGTCCGTCCGTCGTCGATAACACTCCGCGTACCAGCCGGCCAACCTGTGCCATCCCCTCCGTTTATCTTCATCCTCACACATGGGATTCGGCCCACTTCGATTATGGTTAGGTACATGTATACGCTAACGCTAATGTTTGCCCAGAGAGGAACTCTCTTGACCCTGTTTGATACGAACGGAGAGTCGAACGTCCCGTATCTTTGATCATAGTGGCAAAACAAAAATTTATCGCTGTTGTTTCGACGGAGCAAAATCTCAATTTCAGGCTAACACGCGTCGATTGGCTACTGCCGTATGACGTCACTCCACATCGCCAGCGGCGCCATCTCTAGACGGTTGTAGGAAGCTTTTTGCCCTACTTGAAACCCATCGAATTTTCACGAAGAGAATTTAAACGGTTACGGAAATACGTTAATTGTTGGTAAAATAGAGAACCACTGATCTCATCTCGGGTTGGCTGCAGAAGTGTTTCCGTAATCAAGGTCACCTGATCGGAGCCGCAGGTTCAGGTAGGAAAAGGTTTCAACTTTTGCTCGTGGAGATCAGAGGAGGATCTCCTTTGCATTTTTAAAACCTGTGCAACGACCCAATTCGAGCTTTTAAGGGGTCGGCGGCGAAGGGGCGAAGGGGCGAAGCGCGAACAAGTTGAAAATCTAATCAATAACTCTGTGCTGTGGTCCTTTAGCGACGGGTTGCGTCTCGCACTCTTGTGTGTTGAAACTTGGGGCGAGCGCGCTTGTCTCTGCAAACCCGTGCCAAACTAAATGCAGCATATACAACTCTTTAACCCAGTTGTCTGTCAGGTAGGTGCCTTACCTTTTCAGGTGTGTGCGACAGCTCTGAAAGGCGATAATTTAGCAGCCAATCCTTTCACCGGGTCAAATTGCCAGCAAATTAAAGTCCCTATTATATGGGTATACGAATGGAACTCGTTCGATCTGTATTATTTTAATTTTTTTGTTTTTTTTTCCTCCTTCCCTCTAACGAGTCTCTTTGGGTAGGTATGCATGCACGGATAACAGGCAATTATCGAAACTCTCTGAGGTAATTTCGTCTTGTTTCATCTTATTTCCTTGTACTACTTACGGAGGTGCGATTCAAGGGTTGTACCAACTCGCTTGACGGGGTTACCGTGCGTATATACCTGTAAGTGTAACGATTCAACAAAACTTATGAATCGCTTTGTCGTTCGAGTTTCTTCTTGTTCTTCCACTTCTTCTTCTTCGGAGCACATGCAGCACACCATCCTGTTATATGCCGGTGTTCCCTTTTACTCAACAATCGCGAATCATTCAACCGTGATATTTTCGATGTATTTTATTTCCTTTTTTATCTCGACGTTATTTCGCGAGCCTTGGATATGTGCGTCCCATAAGCGTAGGTGTTGCACGCCTTTGTTGCGCTCGAGCCCCTCTGCGTGTTCCCTTTTGTCGCGCCAATGACACAGTTTCCAAGTCGCGAATCGCAGGAATTTTCGCAGAAACGTGCCTACTTGTGAAAAAAAAGAAGGGAAAAAAAAAGAATCGGCAGGAGCCTGTGAGACACGCGTTGTTGCACGTTTGATGTCGCCTCAAATTTGGACCGGCAACAAGAGAGACGTGGACGATCAGAGGAAACGTTTCGAACCCCCCTCGAATTGTCTCTTCGATAAAATAAAACGTTCCGTAAAACGAATCAAGGTATTTTCACTTCTGTACACTTTTCAACGATTTTTAACACCCAACTTTCCTGCCGTGTACACACGCGTAAGTACACGTACGTGTTTATGTAGGTATAACACAAAATGTTGCATGGCTATATGTACCCGTGTATATACAGTCTATATTGATTTGGGACAACATCAAACGAATCGACCGATCGCAAGGGGTCGCTATAAATTACACTTGCACCCTGTATAATGCGTGGCTCGAAATGCAAACTGATCATCTCAACGGAGCAGAATGCAGGCAACCCCTTTATCCAGAGACTGAAAAATAGATATAGTTGAACTCGCGATTCGTTATGAGAAAAAAAAAATTACTTAAGGGTGTGCCCTGGTCTATTTCGACGTTGACGTGTATATCTCTAAATATTCTTTATTTCTGCGTCAAAATGTATCGGAGTATTTTTGTTTAAAATTGCTTAAAGAATTAAGCTGATAAGCCCTTTTTAAGAGAATAAATGCAGTGACGGTATTATGGGTTAGACCGTCAAACTGTAACAATTTCTGCCTGTAAATAGATATGTAACAACAGTTTCAATAACCATCAGCGGCATTTGCGTACACAAACGCACACATATACACACACACAATAACTGTACGTCACGTTCGCCTGGCTGTCAACTTTGACGGTGTCTCTTCTGTACATCGTGTGTGTATATAAAGTTACCGCCGTGGGATATGGAATATTTAGCGTATCCTTTGGCTCTCCCAACTCGTCGTCCCCTTTCGCTTCCCCTTTCCCTTTCTCTCTCCCTCTCCCTTATCCTCAGCCCATCTTCCCAGGCTTGAGCATCCTCGTGTAGGTATCGTTTGATAATTCGAGCCATCATCGAGACTGATTGTGAGCTCCAACAACTCGGCTGTCCGTCGTTCGTTCGTTGGTTCGTTCGTTCGTTCGTTCGTTCGTTCATTCGTCGGTCGCACACCTTCCCGCATCGTTCCCATCTCCATCTCCGCGTCCCATTCCACCCTCGCCGTTGAGCACCGCCACCCCCGGTTGGCCGCCTCCTCCACCTCCTCTGGCTCCCACGTTGCCCCGGCAACTGAGCTCGGGGTTGGCCACCACCGCCCCCGGGTACACCGAGCACTGGCTCCATTCAACGCCCTCATCCCCCGCCTGCACGGGTAGGAAAATGGAGGAACTCCACTGGAAGCCGTCGGATTAATGTATTTCGAATAATTCATGCACTTCCACCGTGCCCCGCTCTGGCTGCTGGCGCTGGCGTTGGCTTTGCTTTGCTTTGCTTTGCCTTGCCCTGTAAGGTATATAAGGCAGGTGGTGCGTCACTACCGAGAAAGCCAATTTCCAGACATTTTTAGATCCCCTCCTCACTCCGCTTCGATCTCTCGCTATCACGTTGATGCTCGCCTTTAGGCTGCTGCTGCACGCCTCTGCCTCTTGTGCCTTGCTGCAGTAAACGGCATCTCCTCATTCATGACTGACTCGAAAACACGATGCTGCTGTTACTGCTGCCGTCTAAAGACTTCCCACTCCGTTATTCCCTGGTAACGAATCGCGTAAAGAGGAGAACACGCGAGCTGCTGGAGGGCGGCCAATCTCTTATTCGATACAGGCCATTCGTTTATCTCGATCTATTTACTCGGAAGTCGAGAGAGCCGAGCTATTTGCTAAGTAACTGGCGGTTCGAAATCTTGAATAAGTTATTACCACTGATTCGGTAAACTATCCACTACGCCATCTCTTACCTCCCCTGTATAGAACTAACGGACAGCTTCTCTCGGTTGTATGACTTTTTTTTCGTTCTCTGCAGACTGCTTCTTTCTGGAGATAGACAAATGCGCTGTTCAAATATAAGCAAGAAATAGAAGAAAAGTACGCAGTTATCATCGAAACTCACTCATTCAAATGTAACACGTTCAGGTAATTCATTAATTCAGTGGACTATTCTGTTGCCAGGTAGATAGATTTTCACTCGTTGGTGCGTAGAAGCGACATTGTGATTATCTTCCAAAACTGATTTCCGCAACGTGTAAAATTTTCAGGGGGTCTGCTTTTTACTTTACCCTTTTCATCCGTGTCCGATTCGCTTCGGGGAGCTACTACTGGTCGATTTCATACCGTGTGTCAACCCCGATGTTTATGTGGTTTCAGTTCCGCGAAACGTTCTTACGGTTTGGATTATTGTCGAGTTAGTTATTCCCAGCTTGTTTACGCGGCGACACGGATTCCTGTCGTCTGCACCAGCTCGCATAATTCGTTTCGATAAACGTTAATCACTGCGCTGCACCCGGCAGGCAACAGACCGCAAACGTTGTCACGCGTCGGGCTTTGATGTGGGTGAATTCATTACAGGCTTGCACGTTAATTATTACATAACTCGCGTGCGGCACTCGGTCGTACAACCACCAAAAATTTCATATTGAACATATTTTTCATTACAAATACAAGAAAAATGAACGCTCTCGATCAACGAGACAATGAATATCGCTAAAAACCTTGGAGTTAATTTGTTTCCTATTTTATATCCGCTTGTCATTACATTGATTAAACAAAACTACACGTATTCGGTAATCTGCAATTTTACTGCCATTTGTATAATCACCGTGGCTTCTAGTTTTATATTCCACTCCTCGCTGTCAGCTCTGTACTGTTTTCTAATCGATTAACGCATTTAGAGAACACTTTCGAATTTGTTTTACTTGTTGAAAAAAAAAAGAATTGATTCGCAGCGTTTTTTCTTATTTTAGCAAACGTCAACTTTGAGGGTCGACGACGTCACCCACCAGTTCAGTCTGTTGATATATTTTACTAAGGTCTCGACAAGTTTCGGAATACCTTCGCGGTATAGCCAAGCGAGATACGAGGCTGCATTTCCGTTTCTATTACAATCCGTGGATAGCGGCGGGCGGATTATAACACGCGAAGAAAGATGCCTTGATTTTGCAAATTTGGATTTCGGTTTCGGCGCCCATCAATTCGGCTAACTTTCGCGGGCGACATACTACTACGTCGTCGCGTTGGCGGGTCGGAGGGTCGCGTTGGGGTTGCGAGAGAGAGAGAGATAGAGAGATAGAGAGAGAAAGAAGAGAGAGGAGAGAGATACCGAGAGAGATACCGAGAGATCCCCACGCTCCTCGGTCGCTTTCGCTTTGTGCGCGATGGGCGGCGGAACATCAAAGCCCTCCGGTTCCCGGTCGGGCCTTTGACGGTTGCGTCGCAGCCGCTCAGTCACCTCTCGGTCGCGGGACGGCTCGCCTGATGCAGCAGCGACGGGAGCATCGGTAGCGCCCGTAGCACCGTGATCAGCAGCGTCGACGTAACCGGCAAGCCCGGGTCGTGCGTGCGGAGTCCTCTTCGAGGAGTCGCGATGTCGCTACGGGGGGTGAAAAGTGTGCGTGCCAGAGTGGCGAGGAGAGGAGCGCGTCGAGTGCGGGGTGGAGTGTTCATGCAGCAGAGCTGCAGCGGCGGCCCGGAGATGCCGCCTGAGAAGGAGGCCGCGGCTCCGAGGCGGCAGCGAGAGGGTCGATGCCGAGGCGCGGCGCGCCTGCGCGAACCCCTGGACGCCGAGGGTCTCGAGAGCGCCCTGGCGCGATGGGTCGAAAAGTGCCGACGGGGCAGGTCCGACTCCCCGACCTCGACGACGCCGACGACGACGACGACTACCACCACGGGGGTGCCTGGACCGGATCGTCTGCGCCGGAAGGCGCTCGGCATAGCGCGAATCGCCGGAGCGACGCGCGAGCTCGTCGACTCGATAACCCCGGATTGGATCCGGAAGTGGCAGGAGCGGCACGGCCTGCCGGAACCGGAACCCCCCGAACCTAACCAAGACGAGTCATCCCAGTCCCCCGGCGGTTCCGGCTCCGGCTCCGCCTCCGCCGCCCCCAGCCCACCGGGCATCCTTGAAACACTCCGCTCGACCTTGAAAGAATTCGACCCCGGACGCGTCTACATCGCGCACGTGTGTCACGTCGACTGGAAGGCTCTGCCCGGACGGCGTTCGCCACGGGGAGAGAGAGTCTGGGTCGTCGGCGCAGCGGACCAGGAGGGCCGACATCGAACGCGACTCCTGGTAGCGGGGAGGCACTGGAGACCGCGGTGTTTATGGCGGGTTAACATGGTCACTCAGCCAGTCGTCTACGCCGGCGGGGGACGCGGTTCGCTGACCGTCGACCTCTTCCTCTGGTGGTTTCACCACGAGTTTGCACCGGCCGCGGCCGCCATGCATCCCGACGGAGCCGTGCTCGTTGCGGAAGGCGCTGACTACCTGCCACCGGAAGCGGAGTGCGTCACCTCCGACGGTCTCGTTCGTCTCGTCGTCGTTCCCGGCGACGTCCTAGAGCCTCGGCTCGTCACGAACGAGCTTCGAGTTCGCCTGGCAGGTGGTTTGCTGGCCAGCGGTATACTCGACATTCGACGGGGGGCCACGGAGCTCGGGCTCGCCGGACACGTGAAGAAGTTCACCCTGAAGGAGGCCTTCGTCGGGCTGCATCGCGCCTGGCTTAACGTCCGGCCGGAAACATTCGCGCGGAGCTGGTCGGCCCTACGTGGTGAACCGGAAACCGCTCGCGGCCCCGTCTCCGGTCCTCCGGGTCCACCGCCTTGGCTTTCTCCGCGGCTACACTCCGTCCTTGAGCACAACGAGGACCGGATGCTACTCGACGAGCTTCGGGGTCTCGCTCGCGACGTTGGACTCGACGTAGACGACGCGGATGTCGCGGCCTGGGTCCTCGACGACGTTCCACCGCCCGCGGAAAGCCTCGAGCCCGTAGTCAAGAAGGAAGTTGAGCCTGACTACGAGGCGAACAACGTCGAGGAGTCGGAACCCGGTATCGAGGAGCGGAAATTTGACAAAGAACGAAGCGAAAATTCTGAGGATGAAGACGAGTCGCCGTCCCGTTCCGAGGAGTCCTGCACTCCCGAGGAAGCCACCACGCTACTCTCTCGAGTTCTTATGTGGATGGAGAGCGAGCCCTTTGATCCTGGCCTCTTACTCGCGGTGAGATCAATCCGCGATACCGCAGTCCTCGTGGTAAGCACCGGTTGATTAGGGCGAAACCACTCCACCCATCGACCACCTTCAGTCGGTCTCTTCTCTCTGTAGCCGCGTCTCAATCGCTCGACCGCGCGAGGAGGGCGCAGCCTTCTTCCTCCCTCCCGTTTCGATTGAAAAACATCGGCTCGGCTAATTTTAGCCCACTGCCTTTACGCTTACCGGCATACGAATAAAGAATTTTCAATGCGGAGAAAACGGGACTGAGAGAGGGAAAAAATGTAAAATTAGTCCTTCAATCTGAACGAGTAGCTCTCTGTGAGGAGGAGCGGGAGGGAGAATATTCTTCGGTCGCTTCTGTATTCCGCCCCGGTTGATAAATATCTCGCTTGTATCTCTGCTGCAGTCGTTCGTTCGTTTCTACGTATCAAAGTTCAATTTTCCCCGGTACGCAGTGATTCGAAACGACGGTGAACAATATTCGTTGAAAAACCCACTCCTCGAATCTCATCTCTCATCATCTTCTTAGAATCCTTGAATAACGATATACCCTCCATATTATCCGTGGACCATTCAAACCTCTTATTCACAGGTCAATCATCCAAAGATAAGAAATCACGAGGGGTAGAATAAATTATACATTGTAATTGCCGTTGTATACTGATTCTGAGAATGGATCACAAGACGGTGAAAAGATACTTAGCCAATGATATTTTCGGTTCGCCAAGCTCTCGTCGATGCGAATCATGGTGCATAATGGCACAAACTAATCGAACTACTATCTTTTTGCCCCTTTCAACGACTAACCTAGCATTCCGCTGTTCTGTTTCAGGCGAGCAAGATGGGCCTGGCCGGCACTCACCCGAGTGGTCTACCCTTCTTTTGCCCGAACGGTGATCACCTGTCTCAGCCACCCCCGGCGCACATGGGAATTCCACCCTATGGCACGCTGGACGTGAGCAAAGCGGCCGCGGCCGGTGAGTATTGGCCACCACACGGCCCATCCACACACCCCACGCACTGGAAACGACTCCTTGCCGCAGCAGCCTCCACAGGTCAGCAGCCCCCCCGCCTATACCCACCCAGAACACAATCAGCCATACTAACACGCGCCGTCACACCACCTGCACCCTCTCGCAACTCACAAGCACTTGCAGCTCGGTCGGTGCTCCCACTCTTTCCTTGAAATTCTCCCGACAGAGATACCACACTCGCATCAGCTTGCACGGATTCAAAATGGCGTCATCTACGTCACGTAACATCCTGATGGCAATCCCACTTCCTGGAACCATTCATAGACGAATTCTCTTCCCTTCGTTCTTTCGGTATAACGAGGATGCTAAGAGACGTTCCCCGCAAAACTTTCACTCGAACCTGTATAAACTAGTTACCAACTTGTTATCATATCCAACTGTGACAAAGTTTTCGAGAGGGGAAATTCATTTGTCGACTCGGATCGGATGTTGATACAACAGTTGCCGTACGGACTGTCAATGGGACACTTTAACCCAATGAAGCTCAAATTATCCTTCGTCGGGAATACCGATAGACTTTTGTTGTTCTCAAATGTTCAAAGAACTTATGTTTTGTGGAGGGAAGATGAAAATGATAAAAAGGGACAGTTGTGACGTTGCATCGATGTAAAGTTTCCCTCTTTTTTTATTATAACGAATACATTTGGTGATGGAAATACTTGAAATTGCATTGTTCCGTTGTACCTCATTAGCTAGGTGTTGCAGTTAATTAATCGTCACCAAGCGATCAATCATACGTTTGTAGGTACGTAGCCGCACCTGTATTCGATCGTTATAAACATAGTGAAAGAGTGAATTGTTCGAACGAAAAGTGGCTACAGGTCATCATTAGGGTGAAGGATCACACGCCTCGAGTAAGTTGTACGGAAATTGATAATGAATCAGTGGCTACATAGAATCGTACTTTTATTTTCAAATCTCTACATACATGTACCTGTATCTACAATACTTATCTACCAACCTAAATTTCGATAAGTATTGGTATAACGAACCCTCGTGTGTCCAGCAACAGCTTCAAACGTAGGATTTTTGTTCCGTACATTACGCGTACATCGGGAATAAGAAGCTCTCGGATCCGTTTCGAGGGTGACCCGGTATTTAGCGGCTTGAAATGAATGACGTGACTGTGAGTTCGCAGGTGGATCCGTCGAGCTGGGTTGCGCGGAGCACCGGTAGCGGGTGGGGGTAAATATTTACATTTTTAAGCGAATAATTGGAAGAATATTTCTCTCGAGTCAAGTCGAGTCGAGTCGACGCTCGAGAGACGCGACCAAGAAGCTTCTGTGGGGTTGTCGAGAGGCTGCAGGGACGGCTCGGGGTCCGAGGGTCGGGGCTTGGAGCTCGGGAAGACCCTTCTGACTCGCGAACTGGCGTCGAGTACGAGAATAAGAGGAGAACTCACCATTAGGCTAATCAGCCAGGCATGGCATGCCTCCCTTCGGCGCCGGGTCAAGGGGCTTCTTCTGCGTCTCATGCCGCCGCCTTCGCCCCGCGCCCCGATTCATCCCCTCGCCGCCCCCATCGGCGCGGATAACCCGATCGACGGCGTCAAGCAAGAATTATATTTTTCTCCATTTTTACTTATGTCTTGTCTTGCCAGTGGAACCAGTGTAAAAAAAAACCACGTTATAAAAAACTCAATGGTGTAAAAAAAACTATGACGTCACTTATATTTAATTATAATTGTCGTGGCTTTGTTTAGAGCACACCTTGTTTCCGCGCACCATGGTTTGACCCATTCCTACGAACCAGACGTGGATTGGTATTTCTCTATCCATCGTCAATCGTATAATTGCGAGAAATGACAATGAGAGATATATACCTACTTATCGTCGCACCCAATGGAACAGCTCATTGCTATCATCATCTGATGCTCCAATAGCTCTGGTTTCGTGTAGGTACAGCCTACCCCCTGAAACGGCTCTATAAGGGCGACGACGTCGCTAGTCGCTTTGTTAGCAAACCGTGGTGACTGATTAATGAATCGGTTTTCGAGGGTGACTCTCACGGTTTGAACCTAGGGTTTAGTGCATAGCTCGTACCACCTTGGAGGCGGAGACGCTATCCAGTACCAGCTTGCACTGCTTGAACTAGACCCTCGTGGGATTTTAGCTGTCTAGCTTTTTCCCTGAACCCCATGTTATTCACACGAGTCATGAAATTAGCAGAGTTGAAAGAAAAACGACATGGAATCCAGGAGGAAATTCGCAAGATTCGAACGCCCTGTGGATTTCCTACGTAATAAATTTCCTCAAAGAGAGTATTGCGGTTAACCCAAATTGCTCGTTAATCTCTTTGCACGGATATATAGGTCTTGAGTATTTCATAGCGGGAGTGAATAGAGCTGTTAGGGAGATCGTTGACCGGGTTAGGAACGAGGGTACGGTTTGAAGATAGGATTGATTCTGCGGGGGGGCTGGAGACTCGTTCTGGGATTGGAATTGGGCCTGGCCGCAGTTATCCGCGGCGAAGCAACTCGAGGAGAATGAAGGCGTGGAGGGGGGGGGGGGGGGGGGGCGGAGCGGCGGAAAGTGGAAATCGGGGGAAGAGGGGTCGGGGTTGGGGGGTGGAAAGGGGGCCGCACGGCAATATCCTGGCGAGTCCGCGAGCTCCGTCATGTGTGCTTAATCATTTTCCAGTCGACTCGGCAGTCTGCAACCCCATTATCGGCGTCTCACCACCCGGAAAATTACTCTTTTATTCACGAACAACCACCCGAAGTCCCTTATAGGTATATCTAGCCGGTCGGTACTGTACATGCACCCCTCTCGGATGCATTACACCCTGATTTGGAAACGGAAATACCGGCTGTGTTCGTACCTCTTTCATTGTCGGCATTCCGATAAATGAACGATGTCGATGATCGATTGCTGGACTTTGACATTGTGAAAATTGTCGAAAAATATTACCCTTACGGCGTGATTATCAGGAAATAAAGCTTAATACGGGAACCGAAAAAGCTACGCATCCTGCAGAGATAAATCGTCCAGTCGATCGAGCGGCGGAATTAATATACCTTTAGCTAACCGGGTAAAATTATATTCGCTACATCGCTATATTCTACAGGGGTTACAGGGGTAGAAAATTGGAGTAGAGAGAGTCCTGTTCACCGGAGTCTGTCATTAGAACCCCGTAGGTGGTGCAGCACGTGGAACGTGTGTCGAGCTGAGTATTTTATTCCGCGTTCAAACTAAACACGCACATACGCAACACGTGCGCGTGTGTTGGCGTGTGGGAGAGCCACGGGTATCGAGGGGCGGTTTACAGTTACAAAATCGGGAGCTAAAAGCTCGCCCCCCCCCCCCCCCCCCCCCCCCCGCGTTCGTCCGTCCGTCCATCCGTCGTTCCGTCAGAAAAAGACTCCTCGTTACGTCGCAACGTCGATAATTACGGAGAACCGCGTCGTGGCCGTATCGGTCGCCCCGGATCGTTCGTTTCGAACCTGCTGGGCGTTATTAGCATCGTCAGTCGTTTCGGGTGATCCGCGTCCCCCTCGCACTTACTTTATACATTCGAGCCCTACAATCGCGCGACGTTGTTCTTCTTGCGAAAGGCACGCGCCCTTCTCGATCGCGTGGTGTGTGATGTTTTTCCCATTCAATTTTTTTTTTTTTATTCCTTTTATGTTACTCTGGTTTCAAACGGGTTTCGGTACGATGACGAAAAACGGATTTTAGCATCATTTCGTGAAAGTTAGCGAGCGTTAAATGAACGCAACAATGTCGCGGATGAATTAAGATACATTGAAAAGGTTCGTTCTTCGTGAGATTAAAAAAATTCCCGTCGCGCCCACTTTGAAAAATTGATTTATCTTTCGCTCTACCCTTCTATAATTCATCCCCCTAGGTTTCCATCTATTTATTCACCTTTCGTTAGTATAGAATGTCGGATTACACCTCGGGATAAATCTCAATCATCGCGTGGTTAGATAATAAACGTTTTCCGCACTCAATTGGACGAAGGAAGAAGAGAAAGGGAAAAAAGGAATGAAATGAAAAATAAATAAATACACGGTCTTGACTAAAACCGACGTCGTGCAGGCGCGGGGTTTATTGTTTCCTTTTTTTCGGACCGCAACGGCAACGACGTAATTACGGTCTCAGCCGGCTCCAGTCGTTCGTTCGTTCGTTCGTTCGTTTGCTCGCTCGCTCGGTCTTTTTCCAATTTTCTGTGTGTCTGGTGCCTCGTTAACGAGCAGTCGGAAATCCTGAGACGAATGAACGAACGGACGGATGGACGAACGCCTTCCAGAGCGCAGGCAAAGCCGACTCGGCGTATCGCGTGCTGCGGTGCATTTTCACGCACGTGCTTGAAGAAGATGCCGCAGCAACACCAACGGTGCCAGTAAACCAGCCTGATTACAATTCCAAATAAATGACCGTCAGATTATAATAAACGTTTCGCGGTCCAGCCCTCGGGGCAAATATTTCGGAATTCATTTACGATAGTAAACAGCTCGGACGTCCCTCGCAACGTATTTTGACAAAACGAGATTTGAAAAAGAAAAGAAACAAAAAATCCATCGAGGCGTATCGTACGCGTACCTTTATTTACTATGTTACGTGTCCGTTGGTTTAATATAAAACATGTACATACATTGCTCGAATTTAGTTGTGAATATTACATAGGTGTATAAAAATACACGTCTACTCGACGAGCAAACATTAAAGTGAAGCTTATACCGACGAGCAAACTCCGCAACCAGCCACACCCTTCGCTGTATACCGTACACTCTATACGTGGTAGAAATACTACGTGCCCACTGATCGTGAAGGTACCGCGCAATTAATTAACAATTATTCCGCAATTGGTAACGATCAAGACTGCACCCGAGTAGCAATTCGATCAGGCCAGACTGATGTCCTAGCAGACCCTGGTCAAGGTATTTCGGACAAGGAACCATATCTTCGATTTCATTTCTGTTGTAATATGTCACAGTAGACTAAAAACTAAGCGACACGTGATTTTTTTTCCTTATCTGCTATTAAACACTTTGAAAGGGGTGAAAGTGATCCCCAAAGATGGACACCCCACAAGATGATTTTTTGACACGCTTAATGGATTCGAATGAAACCTTCTATTCGGTAATAAAACATTTCAGCTTTGTTTCCATTCAAGTCCATCAAGCGTATCAAGAAATCATCCCGTTGGGTGCTCATCTTTGTGGGTCATTTTCACCCCGTTAAAGTGATAATGGCAGATCAAAAAACATACGCGTCGCTTAGTTTCTAGTCGGCTATAACATATTACAAAAGAAATCAAATCGGAGAGGCAGAGTAAGCCAAGCCTGATCATGACTTTATCGTCTGATGAAAATTTCTATTCGGTCAGTTGTAGTCACACACACTCGTTCTTCCGTACCTTACCCTGTTTCTACTATCCTTGGATGCCTCTGTCCGCGTCTTTCTATTTCAGTTATGTCTATCGGAAAAACCACTCCTGGTGACACGTTGGACATTAGCTTGATCAAAAACAACACGACCGCCTCAACGTCCACGATCCATGTTTTACCCTGATTACTACACTACTAACTCTCGCCTCTCTCGTTCACCTTTTTTTTCCAAATTATAATTTTTTTATTGTATTATCATGCGGAAATCGTCGAGCGATAGAAAAATCTTTTGATTCATGTTTTAGGTCTGGCAAGGGCGCCGATATACCCCTTTCCGACTGGCCAATACTCGTACCCGATGCTCAGCCCGGAAATGACGCAAGTCGCCGCATCCTGGTGAGTACAGTGGTTCATTTACCACAAGAATTCCTTTTTGTGTTGCTTCTTCAAGTTTGACTTGACTCGAATGAACCTCGACGTTATATTTCATCGTAAGAGTTTTTTGTGTGACACTCAATCGTGTCAGGATTCTTTGCCTCCCGTTGTTTCAACGTTGTCCACTAACTAGATGCTACTTGTCCGAAAAAGAATGGGGATTCTTGCGATTTTTAGCTGTATGCTAAAATGTCGATGTAAAGCAATAAACAATCGGTTCTAACGTTTCTTAAAATGGGTCAAAATTCTTGCAAAAGTTTCTTCTATCGAGAACAGTAGATCGCAATCATTTTCTATATGAAACCTAATTATAGCACCCAAGAAGTAACCGATTATCATACAACTTCTATATGGTTAGGTTGTTTTACATGGCTCCTTTATAATATTAACCGCGTTTCGTTACAACCTGTTCTTTTTTTTCATTCATTTTTCATCAAAAGTGTTTCAAGTCTTGCATCTCTGGATCACGGATCTTTGTAATCGCATATCTTCCCCCCAACTTCTCACGTATAATATGTAAATGTGGATACCGAGATTTAAGCAGTTTCTTAAACGTGTATTCATTTTCAACGTATGCTCGTGCGCCGGAGGCGGTTTTCGTTCTTTTCAACTACCGTCTTTGACGTACCTACAACAGCAGACACGTGTAGCTCTCCCGTCGATTCTATATAGCGTGAGGCTAATTCGTCGAAGTGGAATTCCCATGGGATCGTTGTTGTACGGATTCTAGTCTTGTTTCTCAAGAAAATCTGAGCCCAAGTGGCGCGAATAAGGGTCGACGTCGGGTGGGGTGAACGACGGTCGTGGCGATGGTGGTCATCCTCTTGGTTCCGGTCTATTAGGTCAAATACACCCTCGTTCACTCGTCTCTGGCCCCCTTTGCCGGTCCTCGGCCTCTTCCATCGCCTCCGGTTTTTTTCCCTGCTCGTTATTTGCCTTCTGGCCGACCCGCCCCAAATTGAGATTTTCCACGCCCGATTACGCTCTCTTTCCGTTTTCTTTTACTTTTTCTATTATCCTCGTCCTTTTTCCCTCGCTCACGCGTTCTAATTTTTTACGGTTCGAATTTTCATTCCTTTTTGTCTTCGTTCTTCTAACTCTGTGTGTATATGTTTGCGCCTGTGTTTTTCTTCACTGTTAGATTCTGAAAATAAAGAACAAAAAATAATTCATCTTACAGGCACACCCCGAGCATGTATCCCATATCTCCTGCCAGCGCTGGATTTCGGAGTCCCTATCCAACGGGATTACCGATCACCAGTTCAAGCTTACCAAGGTTGGTACCGATAGACTAAGAGAAGTTGAGAGAGGGGTGAAAATTAATTTCTTTACATCTTATATTCCATCATACCTGTAACACCCATTGACTAGTTTATTTCATCGAAGTATTCGCATCGCAGTAATCATGCTCCGGATTGCAGTAAAGTCTTTGTATGTTCATTAGGTTCGATCAGTTATTGCAAGTGTGTAACATAACCGTGTGAATTTTTCAGCGAGCTGTACAGATTTTCACCAACCGGCCTCATGCCTCCACATCCTGGACTCAGTCCGCACGCACACGCGTTGGCCTCACATCCGCTGGTCTCTTCTGCCCCGAAGCCGGACCATTCTACCTTGGATCACAATCACAGGTGAGGATTAGTCGGGTTTTTTCTTCCTCCGTCAAACGATTTACGGACTAATTGTTACGCATCTGCTGCGCCGATGCAATGATCATAATTAAACATAAAATAAAATATATCGCGCGTAACAAAGATTCGATAATATACAACCGTAGACGAAGTGCTTTTCATCCCCACATCAACAGTCTGCACTCACGAATAAATAAATATTATTATTAACGATGGTGAGAAAATTGGATATCTGTTCGAAAGGATGTACCTTATAGGTACGATGTTCAATAGTCGATAAAAAATGTGACCACCACCACCTCCACCTCTATGACCATCACCACCACCACCACCACCACCACCACGCTCTCTTTCGATAATCGCGTGAAGATACCCTTCAGACAGGATGAATCAACGAATGATAAGGAAGCTCGTATAAGGCATTTATCGGGGGAGAGACGGTGGTGGTGGTCCCTGTAGCGGTTGTGCAATGGGTAAAATAGTTTCGCGGGTATCCACCGGGGGTAGCACCTCCCTCAAAACTACCCTTACATCATTCGAAGCCACCCCTCCTCCGTCAACCTAGCAGAGACAGAGGTTCGTCGTTGACGTCGCCACCGCCACCGCCACAGCCACAGCCACACCGCGTTAACGCTGAACGGTTTTGAGAGTTGAGTAACGCGCGCACGTTACGGAAAAAGAGAGACGGGGCGACATTAAACGCACATACAGAGGCAGATGGACAGACAGAGAGGGGGTCGTAGGTAGGAATGAAAAGAGACAGATTCGCGGATCGGGCATCAGGGGGGTAGTGCTGCTGCGTGTGTATGTATTTACGTGTGTACCTATGTACCTATGTATAGGCACACAGGGCGTCTGCGCTGCAATAGACGACTTTGGGGCGGAAAGGAGGGGGGGGGGGGGGGGGTCGCGTTTATTGATCATTACTACCCTCTTAACAGATTTCTAATTTACATTAGTACCTGGTTTCCCCTGCATAATTTTACTTGCGGATCTCTCCGATATAACCTGACGCTGCATTCTGTATGACCCGCGCCGGATGCATGGTTCCCCAAATGAAAATAGTGAGATAAGGAGGAGGATTTGATGACGAAATAGGAAAAAAAAAACTTGCTTACCTCTAAATAAACATTGACAACCGGGGAGAGTAAAGAATCTTTCAAAAGAAAAGAGACTAATTGTAAGATAAGGAAACAGATTTGTTGAGGGGGGGGGGGGGATAAAAAACTAACTGACATCTAAATAACGGCCGACAACCGGGGAGAGTAAAGAAATTTTGCCGTGATTGCAACTGTAGCGCAGACCTATTCAGCATTGATTTACGTAGAATTTTAGATACCCAAAATTGAAAAGAGTTTGCAGCTACAAATCCTCTTCATGTCCTAAAGTATGGTTAAACTTGCTGCGGGTGCCGATCGATAAACTCTTAGAAACTTCAACGGGATCGTCGTAAAACCCCCGCCGACTGAATAGTTATCGATAATGATAAAAACAACAATAACAGTAACAATAATGATAACCAGAGGGTTAACAATAACAATGAAAATCTGGTTTTGTAAATCGTCAAGCGTCGTCGTCATCGTTCTGGTTCTCGCGGCACGGGAAAGTAGGTTGTATTATTAGGATCGGGATTGAGTTAACGGAGAGAAAGGGTGAGGTGATTTTTGAACCGAGATGAGAATGTAATAAATAATGAGTCGTCGTCGTGTAGTAGTAGTAGTAGTAGCAGTCGTCGGGTAAATTCGCGCGTCGGCGCTTGAAGAAGGGTGGTGGATGGTAACGGTAGTGGTTGTTTTGCGTCGGGCGACTGTAGCGCCGCCCGCGTCCCGCCAAAAAAAAATGCCATTTTCACCCCCTTGCGCGAATTATACATTGATAGGGTACTATACACCACTACAACAATGTAGTCGTAGGGAAAGAGAGAGAGAGAGAGAGAGACAGAGAGAGAAAGAGAGAAAGAGAGAGAGAGAGAGCTCCATGAATTGCAATGACGACCGTGTGCCGTGTGCAACGAGACGACGGTCCTCGTATACAGCAAATAATCAATCGTACGTTCGCGGTCATTGACGAGGCGAAGGGGGGGATGAAGAGGAGGTAGTAGAGAGTTATTACCAGCAGCAATATTGAAAAGGGGGTGATTATTATACACGCTTAAAATATAGTATATGTTACAATAATACCGGGGGTGCTACGTAAATGGATATTTAGGTGTAGTATGGTTTCGCATTGCATTGCTGCGATTTTTGACGTCGATCTTGAAACGTGAATATCAACACGCACGAAGAGAGGGAGTAAATAGAAGAAGACCGGAACGTAAAGAAAATGTCTTTAATGGAGTGAGAAATAAATAACGCGTCTGTCAGACACTGACGATAATAGACGTTTGAATATACGTATATATTACATACCTGTATAAATGAGAATAAAAAGGAGATACACACATACGTAATTTATAATTTTGCATATGGCGATATGGAGCCCGAATGTTTAGAGCCATTAAATTTAGTGATAAAGAAGGATAGTGGAGCGTATGAGGGGGTCGACGAATCTTCGTTTATTAAAAATAACAATTACAACAGTGTCAAGACGAGGGAGAAAGTCATCGACGAAGAAGTAAGAGCAGCGGCTAAGGAGGAGGAAGTCGAGGAGGCTGAACCCGAGGGTGACGAAGAGCAACTCGACGATGACAATATGAGAATATTTCAAGAGGCGGTAAAGACAGCGAACATCAACTCACCGACTACTGATCATAAAGTGTTGACGGCGCTGTATATGAGCAGTCTAGTTCAAATGTCTAATATGACTTTGCCAAGGAACGTTGCACCTCCATCTTCCTTTAATACTCAGCCTAATTTTATGCAACTACTGGCTATGGTCGAGGCGAGACATAGAATGTGGCAACACATGAGCTGGAATACAGCCGGGCCTCAGAATTTTATAAGAAATCCATTGTCGATGCCGCAACCGTTCTTCGATAATCCTGTACCTAGTATAACGGACCGATTGCATAACACGCAGAATTCCACAGTTGTATCGTCGTCACAGTCTATGAAAAATGATACTTTGTCGAGCGATACTAACAAACAGAGTTATTTTAAACGGTAAATTTTGGGTGCTTGGATACTGTGTATCGTTCACTGTGCCAAATACTGTGTTCAAGTTGTGTTATGGCACGTCTGTTTTAGTTATTTTCCTTTTCGTTTTTGATTTCAGGTCTACGATAGATCAGAAAAATTCTACGTCTTTAGCAACAGATAACACAAAAAATCAAGACACGGGTCAACAGAATAATCAAGGTGAGATAATCTGCAATCAAATTTCTATGTCACGTTGCGCTTCCGTCAATAATGTCTATGTAATCGATTGAATTATTGTCATTAAAAAAATTTCTCTCTGTTTTATCTAACCATCAGATAAAAAGAAACCCCATATAAAAAAACCACTCAACGCGTTCATGCTCTACATGAAGGAGATGAGGGCGAAGGTTGTAGCCGAGTGTACGTTAAAGGAGAGCGCTGCTATTAATCAAATATTGGGAAGACGAGTGAGTAATGATTAACGATGATGGTTTTTTTTTGGTTGATAAATCGGTCAACCGAATCCACGTCAGAGATTTGAGGTAACAGTAAAGACCGCTTTAATACTCAGATCTATCAGTTTATTCCTCAGATCTCACGATGTGCGTTCGTATACCACAAGACAGTCAATTGGAATTGAGAGTCGAGATTTTGTTTCACCGTACCAGAGATAGTTTTTATTTTTTCGCCAACGCCTAAATATTCCCAGCAAAAATAATTGAACGTCGATCTCAAAATCTCGATACGACAAACCATATGAATAACAGTAACATAGTTGTATACATATACTCCAGGTTTGCATGCCTCTCTCTTTGTCTATCGTAACACTTGATTTTTTTTTTTCTATTTTTGTATTTTGTACACCCGTACACAATTTGTAAACTATATACTACTAAATACTATTTTCATTCAATCAATAATATACATATAGAGCATTGTAGGTGGGATCTATGGAATGAATATTATGTATCACGTACACGTACGACGGAAAACTTGGGTGGGAGGAAAATATTATTTTGTGTTTTGATGCCGTACGTGAACAGAAAACGGTACTAAAGAGTTTGTGACAAAAAAAAAAAAATAAAATAAAGCAGCAGAAACGAAACATTAGAATAAAAAAAAAAATGGAGTAGAGAAGATAACAAAAAGGGGATATGATACGCAGTGGCACTCGCTAAGTCGGGAGGAGCAGGCGAGGTATTATGAGGCTGCCAGACAGGAGCGCCATCTTCACCAACAGCGCTACCCTGGCTGGAGCGCGAGGGATAACTACGGATATGGAAGCAAGAAGAAGAAGAGGAAGAAAGAGCGCTCCGCAGATCCCACCGGAGGTACCACTTTCCAGTGCTAGAACAGCAGGCCCTATTAATCATTATAATAATTAATACTACCTATTGGTTGATTGATTGAAACGATCAAAGTCTTTGTGCGTTTTTTTGTTTTTTCATTTATTTTAATAATTCTGTATAATTCTCTGAGCAAATTGCTATTTTTGGATTGTCTGTGGGGATTGTGGAATGTGGCAGCAGAAACGGACTTTGCGAATATGCATTATCTGGCCAACTCCCTAAAGCGGTATTCGTCTCAAAGTCTGTACAGGATGTCTGGTAGGTAGGTCTAGTAAAGGGTGTAGCGTCGAATTCACTCCTCATCAAATTAATCACTGTTGTTTCCTTGCTTTTTTTTTTTTTTTTCGTTTCATATTTTGTTTTTACTATATTTCATTACCTTACCGGCTACGCCGTTGGTCGAATATGTTTTCTGTGGATTTAAACACCGGTACGAATTGTAAATTTGCATCATACCTGTAACACATGGTGTAATTACGCATCACATGTTACACAGTGTGGAGTATTCTAGTTCTGCATTTTTTTTGTCTCTCAATGAATGTGTACCTATTTGTTAAATTATTCTTGTTTCATTTCTATCTGTTTTTATCCGCTTCAATGATAATAATTATAATATCTTTTCTCACAATCTACTTTGCACCTCTGATCTGTCCTTGTTACTTTTCAGAGGTATCTTCGTCGTCGTTGAATTTCCTTGATCAATATTATCAGAAAGAGTTTTACTCTCTAAATTTTTCCTCGACATAATAATGGAATATCCACAGTTAACGTTGTTTGCAACAAAATGACCCGTGTAACGTTAGTAATGAAATTTGTTGATAAGTTATGAATTCTTTTGAACCACTTCGAAACCCCTATCAGACACCCTGTAATTATAGGTACCGATCGGATGATAAACTAAAGCGGTGCAACCGAGGGGGGCAACTAGGCTGTTCTTCTAGCACTTTAAACGGAAAGTAGGGACCCCAATGTTACTGAAATATTGAATATAGATGATTCTGTCCTACATGATCTCTAACTTGAGTAAATTGCAACAGCAACAATATACAGGGTGGCGGCAGTAGCATAGATATTTCCTTGATGACATTACCTAAATAATTGTTTAGACACGGTTCTTGTACAATATTACAAAAGTGTTTGGTTCTCTCTCGGTAGTGGCACGCGCTAGGGCGAGAGGAACAGGCCAAGTATTATGAGTTGGCACGACGGGAGAGACAGTTGCACATGCAGCTTTACCCTGACTGGTCTTCCCGCGCAAATACCAACCGAACTAAGAAGAGGAAGCGCAAACAAGACACAAACAGTGATCCTGGAGGTACCCACATGCCTCACTCCACACATTCTTACAATCCCCCCATTATTACATATATTATTACATACTATATGATTATGATTATTATTATTATTATTATTATTATTATTATGATTATTATTAAAATTATTATCATTATTACTATCATACTACATTATGTTGCATGTTTCCCCCATTTCGGGGTTTTGGGTCAATATCATATATTACATAATGTATACGTATGTATGTGTATACGTATATCAACGAATACATATGCACACATTTATGTATATATATGTGTAAATTTATATACACAAAATATTTTTATATAATGTATAAATTCATGGATATATATTTATACATGGATATATATATATACATGTTGATTACGTATACAACTTTGGGGACGCTGGCCATCTTGCATTTTTACAGGGACCTTATACTCCGCAATCAGACAATCCTAAATGTTTAATTTTTCTCACAAGTCATTTTTCTCCTGTTCAATTTCAATTATACATTTTTTTTCCTTTGATCGTTTCAATGTTGCCTGATCCTTAATTTTTTGTTATTATTTCTAATTACATATCCAAGTACCTGAAATCCATTTTAATTCGTTTTAAACGCCTACAAGCTTAAGTATCTATATATATATATATAAATATAAATACATATATATATATATATTTATATATTTATTCAGTTTAATGCCTAAAGCTTGTGACGCACTTGCCGAAACAGAAAATGTAGTTATCTTGTCTTTTTATGCTCTTAAAAGTGTTGCATGACATACTTATCATATATTATTATCGCTTGCTTAGGAATTCTTTTAACGTACCTGATCGTAGAGCTTGCAACATAATAATTTCATTGCAACGTATCAATTTATGTTGCCGAGTACGAGTTGCCTAAATTTCAAGTACTGCATTTCATTTATTTTCAAATTTCTTACCATTCTATCACTGGGACAATAATTCCCAGTAGCTTTAAAATTTGCCAATTACTCTTTATCCCAAGCAAAGTATAATAACATTTTAACAAAATCAGTTGTCCTTAAATTTTTCCACTAAGTGATACCAATGTATCTTATAGAATTGAATGCACTCCATATTATCAATACGTAGAAGATGTACTTGATTCATGAAAGATTTAAATAACAAAGCACCCATGACCAAGATGTAATTAGAAATAGACAAACTCTTGGATGGATATACACAATGTACACAGGTTTTTTTTTTCTCTACTGAAGTATCGTACGTGCTATAAGATTTCATCACAATTTGGTTCTATTTTGGAGAGCCAACGTTACAATATCAATATAACATGTGTTTAGCATCTCATCGAGGGATTTCCGCTGACGTTCTTTTGCTTAAGAAATGAATTCTATCCGCGTGATGATCTTTTGTTTTGCGGTAGTTAATTGCATTTTCTATTTTTGCATTTTTAGCAATCGGTAGTTTGTCTATCCAAGACTAATGTGCATAAAAATTCTTCAGAGCTTTTTCCGTCTATTTTCGTTTGTATCGATCAGGCCACAATATCACTGCAAAAGTTCCTAATTATATATATTTTTTTTCCTTGATAACAAACTTAGTGAATATGCCTGTTGTTTAATTTTTATAATTTCTAGACCTTGTGCTAAAATCTTATTTATCAATCCTCAGGTAATAACATGAAGAAATGTCGTGCCAGGTACGGACTAGACCAACAAAGTCAATGGTGTAAACCTTGCAGGTACGTCTTTCGTACTATTACTTTATTATATTTAGTCATACTACTAATATAGGTGCGTGGTGTTTATGGTTTCTAAAGCTAAAGATGATGGTGATGATGATGAATCTTCACTGAATTTCAGCCTTGACTACACTCGTTAGTTGATTCATGTGTGTATATATAAATATAATTTAATGGAAAAGGGTAAAGGAGAGCTTTTGGAATGTTGTAACTTGTATAGTTAACATTTGACTTTTTTGGAAAGCTTCTAACTGCGAGCACCTTGAAATTATATCGTTGCACCTACTGTCGATGGTCATTTTAAAATACTTGTATACTACGTAATTCAACACATAGTCTCTGTATAACTGTAAATACTCGATTGTGAAACATCGTATTTATTTAACGAGTCTAACAAAGATACAGGTTTTTATCGTAAGGTGACAATATGATTGCAATATAATTACGTTTGACAGAAATAACATTTTTCCTTGACCCTTTCCATGTTACTATCAAGAAAACCGTACAATCGATAGCCTTTGCATTTCGTATACTCTATACTTATACGAATAATTTTAATAATTACGAACAAAAAAGAAGTGGCAATGAAAAGATTGTCAGAAAATGTGTCTTCCAACGTACGAATGCATTTTTTTATCCAGTGATGGACTATTTATGATATAGTACCTATGCTGCTTGTAAATAACTCTTCTAGAATCCACACAGTAGTATTGCGATCATACCACCTGTCTAGCTCCACTAACTTCTGTACTATAGAATATCCCAACAAATGCCCCTAACTCCTACGACTGGGTTTGTGAATGTCATGTGTACCTCATTAAAGGGGCGAAATCAATCCCATTATTGCATTTATGATGACAACGAATCTTTTCCAAACACAACAATATTGTGATAATTTATGTGATACTTGATTAACACAATCTGCACGTAGTTTTATAATTTTTCAACATCCTTTGAACTAGCGAACATCTGCAATTAGTTATTTTTTTTGTTTTCTTTTAACTTGATAAACGTCCCCCCTTGTATACGCTGTACGTGAAGTGAGAAAAATTTCGACGCATCATTACTGTAGAAATAAACAGTTTATGCAATGAATTTCAATGCACTTGTAAAATTGAGATGTTTCAGCTTGAACTTCTCCAAAATTTTATCGTTTTTGATTGTACACGAACGATGAATTAGCCCTAATTGAACAAAATCATACAAAATTCCTTTCTGGTCAGTAGATTATTATAAGGTATGAGAGACGTTGTTAGATATCGAGAAGTGGTACTTTTACGATAACATTGTCAACATTGTATGCTGATTACACTATGAGTTTTGACTTTGAAAGAAGGCGAAAGGAACGTTTGTAAATTGATACTTGGGAGACATATTTTCTGATTAGTGAAATAATTTACCTGTGTTCGTTGATAGACTGTTTGAAAAGAGCAAAAATTAAAACAAAAATGTGACTCAGTGTATCCGACGAACATTTGGATAAATTTAGTAATTGTGTATGCGTGATGAAAATGGTATGAAGTTTAACACGTGGGATTAAGATGTTGAACGAGCGCCCCTTTAATGGCTGGTGGTTGGTTTTGGCAGCCCAGTGGAGCATGGAGCAGGGATGGGCATCCACGCGAGCATAATACATCATGGTGTGGGAAGTAGCGCAGGGGCCGGGGTCGGGGCTGGAGGCGGCGGTGGTACAGTCGGGGTATCTTCCGCCCCCTCAAACACTAATACCGCCTCCAATGCCTCCTCGCCTCAGCAGGAACCCACTTATGTTAATCTCTAGTCAAGCCTATCGCCTCCCTTCTACTGCAACACTTCTTCTTAAACAGTGGTCAGTCCCGACTTAAACCTATGGGCTAACTAGCACTTACTTTGTTCATCAGCTTTCAAACTTGCCTTCATTCACACTAAATTCAAATTCAGCTTCCTCTCCCGGCGTAGGACATGCAAAATTAGAGTCACCCGTGACTATGAAATTTGCTAATGTTTGCAGTTGGGACTTAGTAATTTCATTACTACATCAATCTTAAGCATTGAACAGAGTATCGAGTCTTCATAGTTATTTCAGTCGTAATGCCGTCGGTTGAAGATTTGAAAAAATTCAAGGATAATTAATATCAATTTGTCTCGATTTGGAGTTTATGATGATAAACTGAAGAAAGTGAAGAAAAGATGTCTGAAAGGCAGAGCTGATAACATAGTGAGCGGCAGAGTAAAGTCCTAATGCTCGCATTGTTTCTCATTGTTGTGGCTCTTTACAGCTTATTATTGTTATTATTTTGTCCTTCTTTCGTTACACATTATTCGATGTCACCCTTAGCATGGCTATAATCTGTATAATATATTATAACAGTTTCGGTTCAAGTCGTTGATATAGATTTATAATTCTAATTTAGCATGGCAATTCATATATAATTACAAATGTTGTGTTGTATACATATGTGTATTTAGTCTCTAATAATATATTTTTTTTTCCTTTACTTAATTTTCTTAATTTTAATATAGCGTGCGTATTGTTTTGAATATTCATGCAATAATTACAGTCACGTGGAACTTGTGTGCCATACTATCCATATGCCTAGGTAATACTCAGTTTTTCACGTTCAATGTGTGTGTAACAACTATTATATGTATTCTACGATATTTCAACTATATAATCGTTTTCCAATAATAATAACTAATAAATTTAGCTAAGAGGTAAATAATGAGAGCCAATGGCAGAGCGGTAAATGTCTCGACTGGAGTGCTGAAATACCGGCAGGTTCGATTCCTGCTTTCACTTAACATGCCTTGAAAATTTGCAGTAGTATTTCTTTTGTTTCAGTTCTTATTGTTAAGTATGCATGGCAAAGATAAGAAACCGCTATAGTAAGTCTATTGTCTTCATGTCATTAATCCTTCTTTTGAATCTTTTGATTCCCTTTATTGAGAAGAGAAAAGTTTATTGCACAGATTGAATTTTTAAGAACAAATCAGTCCTATTTACAAATCATAGCCACTTGGGTTTTTGATCTATCACAAAAACTTATCCTCTCCCACAATCGTCACATCTCCCATTTTTTAAGTTGACAAATAGATCTCACTTTGACGGTAGTTTATTGCTTTGCTATGCAAAATATTTACCCAAATAATCCAATTCATTGATATACGCCAATCCTGTAATATTTTTTTCAACAAAACTTGTAGTCTGCAATAAATGGACAGAGGATAAAATAAAACAATGACAATAAAAGTTTCAGAATGCTCAGTTTGCCAATTGGCACTTCATGAAATATCAGTCACATACCTTACAGCAAAATTATCTTTGATACGCGACCAAACTTATTGCAGGCTGATTCGTTCCTTCGATTAATTTTTTCTTTAATGTGTATTTTATACGTTATGCTTGTTCGATTTTTAACTTTTGAGCATGACATTTTCTGCGACGTGTGTTCAATTACATACAAAGCTTGTATTACAAATTTAAGAGGAAAGCAACATATATATGTATGTATGTGTGTATATACAAAAATATTATACGTGCATAACAATTGGATACAAAGGGAACTGAAACTTTTCTATATCCTTTTGTTAGCAGAGAGCATCTTATACATATATAGTATCTTGTAATGTCAAATTTCACATGTAATACCAGTTTTTATAACAACGACGAGTGAGCATGATGTTTTATTTTAATTATGTAATATGAATATTCATATATTTCAAACTTACGTATACAATATTAGTTGTTAACTGGAAAAAATCAACTATTCGATGAGTAACCAGTCCCTCATTCATTCCAGACGTAAGAAGAAATGTATCAGGTATATGGGGGAGGGAGGAGATGGCGATGGCGACGGTGACGGAGATGGGGACGGAGATGACGATCATTCGGAGGACAACCTGGGCAGCGTAGGGGAAGCGGGCACTCCTGAAGAAGATGAGTCGCTGAGCAGTCCCGGAGGACTTTCGGCTCTTTCTAGTCTGGCCAGCCCGTCGCTGGTATTGCCTTCGCCTTCGAGCTTAGCCAGCCCGTGTCCGTGTCCCTTAACGCCTCCGGTGCCTCCTCCGCCTCTGCCTCAGATTCAAGCTCAGCCAGCGCCTCCTCATCGGAACCCGGTTGGCACCAATCCCCATGACATCAACAATCCGCTCAGTGTGAACCAACTGACAGGACAGTGTATAAAAAGTGATGTGGGACCTGCCCCCTCGGGCCCATCTAATCCTGCTATCAGTGTCACGTAGCCCTGGGCAGCCCCAAGTGACAAAACTATAATATTCGGTGTCATCGGGGTTCAACTACGTTTAAGTTCAGAAAGGCTGGATAATCGTAACGTTTGAAACTAGCTTGTTTTTTTCCTTAAAACACTTACGATTTCTTTGCTTTCCGCGTTTACCTTCTTGCTTTTGCTAATGGTCAAAGAGATGGATTGGAAAAGCATGAATAAGTCGAAAAAATGAAGTCATTTGACGAACCAGTTTAAAAATAATGCATTGAAAATATTCTTTTCATTCGGGCGGCGCAATAATGTGTTGATTTTGCAAAAATTCAATTTACAAGGAAGAGAGGAGGTGGTGTTAACATTTACGCCGCCTCTTGGCCAGTATACCGTATACTGGCTAAGCTATAGTCAAATAAATATAAACGTCGGTTATTTGAATATACATTAAAATCACTGGCAGTCTAAAAATTAAATTGAACTTCTGGTATGCTAGAAATGAAAAAGTACTAATCGATCCAGTCCGTTTTTCCTTTCAGCCTCTGAATTAGAAAATTTCACTTCTTGTTTGTCGCAAAATTTCGTCTGTAAAATATTTCGTTTCTACTCAGCTCTGACTTCACTTTTACCCAATATTTTTGAACATTTCAAAGTAAATGAGTAGTAAGTTGGAAAAAAACATGATGACGAATAATTATTTGGAAATATGTGTCCAATATAGTTTTGAAACACTTATAATTATCCAGCCTTTTGCAAATATCCACTTGTAAAGACAGTGTCTAAACAACCAAACACACACATATGAACAATGTAATGATGAAAATGATGCAGAAATACTCAGGACCAAGTGTCTGGCTGTAGTTAATCGCTCGATATTCAACTGCATTGATGATGAAAGACTTGAAGTGTAGTGTGAAGTGCGTATACTGCAGCTCGTAGTCCTTGTTACGTTGTGATGCCAATGACTGACATGTCATGTTCCTGTGCCAGGTACTATATTCTATAAATAATTATATCACAAGAGAAAACACATAGATAAAAGAAGAAAATAATTAATTAATTAAGTAAATAGCGTTTATCATTCATTTATTCAACGTCATTGTGTCAAAATATCTATCTTCTGTATGTAATTTGTTATTTTTTTAAAAGTCTATACAATTGATTAATTAGCATAAGATCTCTTTAGTGCGAAGTCGTTAATTTAAGGCTGTTTTTAGAATATCAATCACCCCCTTTCTTACCATCTCCCATCCCCCTTCAACTTGACGATAATAGCTATATAATTGGCAGATGTCTTACCAATGTTGTAAGTATTTTTTTTTTTTTAATTTCTCTCTGTCTCTCTCTCTCTCTCTGGGTTTTGTCAAATTTACCCGTTTTGTTCACCAAATCTATCCGTGGATCTCCGTAGCATAATATTATGGGCCATACTTAGATGAATATTGACAATTTATCTAACCAATCGGTGATTTTTTGTATTAATTCAGAACTTCTTTTCATTCTAATTCTTAATAGAATCATCTGATGATACAGTAATTATTCCGCTTTTTGCTAGCTTTGCGATACAAGGTCTCGGCTATTTTCAAATAATACGAAACTTTCCTAAACGAAAATTGTGAGATTGTCTTGAATTATCAACAAATGTACCTCTTTCGTTCGTAATGTTTCGTTATTTAAAGATTTCATCTGTATTGAAGATTTGGAAAGTCACTTCTGTAACGTTTCTTTTCTATCTTTTATTTTCTTTAAACTTTTTCTTTCCCTCAAGTGTCACTGACATTGTACAAGGGTAAGAGGGATTTTTTGTTTTTTATCTTCATCCGGCAGAGCAATGAACATTTCTCACATACAGAGGTGTCAGGGAGATATTTTCTTTTTTACCGAAAGATTGGAGATACAAACATTTCATCTTGGGATTCTCAAGGCCTTTACATTCTTACACGAAAGATAATACAAGAAATATTTTATGATATCAACGATACACTCTACCATATTTTTTTGATTTAATTTCAAACGAGTTCGAAGAGGAAAAAAAAATTTGTTTTCAACAATTATTAACGAAATACATTGTAAGATGATTTTATGTTATGATGTTTAGAATATATTTTAAACGTTCGATTTATTTGGTATAGTACTTTATTTGTAGATTGTGTGGAGCTTGAATGAAAGTTATAAAATTATTACATCATTGTTACACGTACAATCATGTAAAAACGTTCAGTTCCAGATTTTCAATAACTTTATACATACGTTAGTAGTTTTTAAATCTTAAAATTTCAGTTCTAGGTCTTATGCAAATTTATATATACAGTTACATTATATATCTCTGACACCTTGATCCACATCGTCCGTGAAATATTATTCTGTTTCGTTCTTCTTGATAGAATTTTAATGACAGTTTGTACATTATAAATGTTAAATTTGAATTCTTTTAAGAGTGCAATAAGTAATTATTATTTACCTATACAGTACTGATAGAGCTCGTACGAATTTCGACCAATGAAAGGGTTGCTCCACCGATCATCTTCCGCCAATCATATGACGCATTCTTATGTTTTTCAATTTTACTCTTCTGAAGTACTAACATCGAGAAAATGTTTTTCTGTTGATTGTATGTCGACTATTTAGACCATTTCCTTCATCTTGTTGATTAATCTTCTCCGTTTTATTCTTCATAACCAAATCATGGCCGTATTTATCATTTGCTGCATTTATATCCCTGGGTCTACATATGTACTACTGAAGATGAAGTATTGTACTTTTTCATGTTTGTAGCTCAGGAAAAACCTTTCACATTTGTTAATTATTAATAATCTTACAATAAACAGTTTTCTCTTTGTATTTCAAATTTGTGTTACAAAGCAAAAACATGTTCCATACTTCATTTCGCGAGCCTCTACTGTACTGTAGTATATGAAGGAAAAGAAAAGAAAACCCAAGGTTAAATATATTTAAAAAATAATAGCCTCCTTTAATAAAAATTCGTTACGTAATCATTAATCGTTGATTTTTTTTTTTTTTGCACAGTTTTTGGTGCAACTTGAATTTTTTCCCATCACCGCGAATGTGAAAAGAATAAAAGGAGGGGAGCAAAAAGTGAACAGAATGCAATAGAGATTTTACACAATTGTTTGAGTGAATATCTATGTTTATACAAATAGCTGCTTGTGTACATACATACATGATATATATTTTAAGGTGCATTTATTGTCAAGATGGGAAAGTGCAATGGAGGAATTATTAAGTAAAAAAAAGAGGGACGAAAAACTTGTATATCACACTGTACACAATAGAAAACGATTCATAGATGTATCTAAGCTAACGAACGAAACAAAAAAAAAAATCGTGGAAATTCTTGACTGAATCCAATGTTTGTAATAATGATTAACATGTATACGTTGCTGCGAGACCACGTAAACATCGAGAATAATATTCTAAACGTGCCATAAGAACATCATGCCAACATTATATATGAATAATAGATATTTTTACAATAATTATTTTGATCCAATGGCATCATCTGTCGGCCGATGCCGTATGTATTCTTGAGGTGTGCAATTTTCTGAGCTTTTGTTACAAAAATAAAATAATAATAGCAATAAAAATAAGTAAATCCTAACAATAGATACAAAATGAATGATTTAAAATCTCTTTCAAATACTTTTCCGTTGATTTAGTTTTTTTTTTTTTTTGTTTTTTTTCCTTTTTCGGGGTGATAATTATTGCCAATTATTTGTAGAGATAACTTGGAAAGGCAGAAGGAGTGCACACTTCAATATCTCAAACCAGAGGTCATGCTCTAGTATCGTATATAAGAAATATAAGAATTGCGAGTTGAAATATCGCCGAGACGAAAACCGCATTGTCTAACATAGTGTTGGAGAGGTGTATCTTGTTAATACTGATCCAACATCATCGTGGCTTCAGATTATATAATATTGCGTTTGACAATAGCAGTAAAACCCGCATAGTCGACGAAAGGATTAAATGATAACGTGTCGCGATTGGATAAAGAGATAAAGTAAATAAACGAACAGAAAAAGAAACAATCTAATGGATTGTTCTACACATATTATATAATTAAAATAATAATAACAGACACAACAAGAAAAGACTATAAAATTGTATAATGTATTCTATTGACACCTGCTGTAATATGCTTTGTGGCGCAGGTAGGAGAGCTGGGCCGGATCCCTGTATACTATACCGATATAATATTAAAAAAAGAAGATGATTATTTGAGATACACGAATACAAATCATACCTACCTGTGCCACAATTTGCAATTTTACACTTTTAAGGAATGAGACAAAACCAGAACGGCTTTTCAGCAATGTGCCCATTAAATTAAATGGTTCGATCGTAATCATCGTGCAACCTATCGCATTTCGATTAGCGTTATCTAATTAGTTTTTATCGCAGTTTGTAAATTGTGCATAACGTTAGAGGCAGCCAAATACACCGATAGTAAATATAGAAACGCGTTAAATGTTAATGTAAAATTAATTGATAAATGTAGCGTCTTTATCGCTGAAGCAGGGTTCAACATGTGCCAATATTTTCTTTCATTTGGCAATTTATTACTCTGTAAACTGAATTGACGATTTTAAAAACCGATTACGGCAGCTTGATATCGTAATTTGAATTATAAATAACGTTATCCAGCGTATAGTTATACCGTATTGTTGCGGTGAATCTACAACAGTCAATATTGTGACGAAAAGGCTTCCACGATAAATGCAAACGTACTGTACGTATTACTGTTGTAGAACCAACAGAGCAAAAAGAGTCGAAGCGAAGAAAAAGTCTTGATAATCATATTCTTAGTTTACTTTAGCATTGTGTGTACTTATATTCATGATTTTAACTTTCTTTATTAGTCTTCCACTTTTATATACGTGTACAGACACGAATGTTCGACGGTAAATAAAGACATATATTTATTTGCCTCGAACGACGTGCTATGTTTACAATCGTACTATTAATTTTTTTTGTTTTCTTTTCATTTCGATACTCGGGCATCCAGCCCCGAGGATAGTGTAGTGCGTCTGCCCATTAACGGGAAAAACTCCGGATTTAGTAGTACCAGAGGTATGACTAAATAATAAAAATTCAAACGATTTGTTCGTCGCTTGGCTATGTCTCATTCCCAAGAGTGCTTGTATTATATGTAAAGTATCTGACAGTTCAGCTGCATTGTACAGTGTTTTCTAAGTATCTAGTTTATAGCGTGTAACTGAAATATTGTATTTACACTAATAAGTGATCTGTATCAAACAAATTCATTCTCGTATAGCATGTACTCCTACTCATATAGATGCTAAAAGTGATTTGTGTCATAAAACTATAAATAAAAATTAGCAATTTGAGAATGTAGTTTAACAGTCCATTATGTAATATAATTCACTTCAAACCATTCCAGCATCATTAATATTTCAGCTAAAAATTTTAACACTACGAATTATTTTCGGTCAATAAATTTTAAATCAGACTCTGAACTGTACGCGATACGCGTGAACACTTACGTGTGAATTTTTCTCGATAAATTGACGATTTTCAGCCTTTGCTCGATGGTGAAATCATAGCTAAAGTATTTTTGACTTTATTTTCCGTCATGACGGATAGCGCTCGTTAACGGAGGAGTGATAATCATAATCTAAAAACTAAATCAAAATTTTAAGCATGTCGACGTCTCAGTTTTGTGCCATTGTTTAACTTGTTAAATATATTAAAAAAAAATTTTCTCGGGTCTGAAACATTTGTTCAAAAATTCACCATGGATTAATTCGCATGTGTGCACTAATAGAGTTTATGCGGGGATAAAATGAGAGTGAATACACGGTAAGGCTCCGATAACACACTGCAGAATTTATTAGTATTGACAAAATGGACGAAGAATATTTCACGCTTGAAGTTTATTTAACACATGGTGGCGGACATTCGTTTTTGGCGTCTGAGAAAAAGTGCAGGCTGAGTACATTAACAGCATTGATAGTGTAAACAGTGGGTTTTTTGTAGTTGCAATTGGATACAAATATTTTAGCCATCCTCGATATTGTTTCGCACTTAATAACACACGATTGCCCATCCGGGGTTGCTCTGCCGGCTTCGTCCCTGGAGAACGGCTCGACGAGGTAGAACTTTCCATAGTGTTGCATCACGGCGACAGCCACATTCGGGAGATGCAGTATGCCGGAACAATTGTTCCTAAAAAAGAGGGTCAGTCCCTCGATAAGGTCGTAGACATAGAGCAGGCCGGCCACTGTGTGATGGTGGATGTTTATGTTGGCTCGAAAATCACCGACGATGAACACAGTGAGCAGTTCACTCGGCGAGAGTACGCGAGCGCCGGGTCTGAAGACGCGGACACTGTCGGCGTGAAGCTGATCCCCGTACACCATTATTGCGCCGAGCAAATCCGGTGTCCAAGTCGAGGGTACGTGAAGCAATCCGACGACAATCGCGACCGCGGCGACCGCGGTGCTCTGAAGTCCTCGAGTCGTCACTGCGAAGCTGCGGTCGTTGAGATGACCAATCCCCCTGAGAACACTCAGTTCCTCGTCGACGTAAAGGTATTCCGAAAGAGTCTCCACGTCCAGGGTCGTCAGATTCTTTAGTGGGGAAACGGGGATCGGCGGAGCGGTGCAATCTTGAACTGGACGGAAACCAGTCGGGCACGGCAACGGCTTGATTAGGGTCGTCTTGATGATCACCCTGGCGATCGAGTACTCCCCGTACTTCTCCTTCTCGTCGAGATTTGCGATTATAACGTCGTAGAGGGGCTCGATGCAGGCGAACCACATTACGCAGGCAGTTCCGGGATCTGCCTGCAGTCCATGCTCGTCTCTCGATCTCGGATCATAGATGAAGTACACCCCCAGATCTATCCAGATCGCGACCATGTATCTTCCGGCCATCAGCACACCGGCACGATTCTTTTCGAAGAACTTCGGTAGCCCTTCTTCGAGCATTACTGTCGGTGGTGGAGGCGGTGGTTCCCGTTTCGTAACTCCTTTCTTGCCTTGCTTTCCGCCCTTGTCTTTCTTCGGTTTTGCTGTCTTATTGCCCTTGCCCTTACCCTTCTCCTCGGGCTTTGGCGGCTCTGGTGCAACCTGCCCGGTCAGCGTACCGCCCTCTACGTCAGCCGTGAGGATGTTCACACCGACGTAAAAGACCCTGATCACATCTTCCGGCTTGATCTTCGTCCGCGTTGGTCTAGCCTTCGTAGTTTCCTTGTGCACGTTGCTGCCCACCACCAGAATTTCGTCGAGTGATTTCTTCGTCCACGTTATCGGGCTCTTTATCACCGATAGGCCCAGGGCCACGACGCAGTTCGCGGCGGTCTGTCTGTTCCGTATGGCGACTGGGAATATTTCGGAACCCTGGTGCGTCGTACCGCGTAATATGGCACGTGCGCCGGTCATCCGTTGGTAGGCATTCAACGGTGGTAAATTCGCGGGACGAACGCCGAGACTGGGGTCAAATTTCCAGGGTGGAAGTCTGTTCCAGTCGACGATATCGACCCCGCTTATTTCGTAGTCTCCCTCGCTGCCCAGGCTTGATAGCAAGTTCTCCACCAGCAGTCGGGTGTTAGAAAATCGGAGGACTCGCGGCACACCGGAAATATCTCCGCCATCTGAAGAATTTGGAATTACAGAGTAGTAAAAGTCCTTGAACTTCCATACCGCTATATTGGTCCCACGGGATGAAATCACCCCGGAATCATTTCCGTCGAAGAATTTGTCGATTCCAGCCTGGAGGTTTTGCATTTTTGGTGGTTTCCCGGCAAGATCGCCGGCCTGAACGCAGTCCTTGACAGTGATGTCAATCCGTCGATTCGATAGGAAGAATTCTGTGATTACTTCGTTCACCTTCTGACTTCCGTCCCGGCCCAGCCTCTCCGTGCACTTTGAATGCAGCTTGTCCCCGGTGATAATCACCTCGTCGAGAACCTGGGGCTTCCAAAATCGGGGTTGATAGACCTTAGAGAATACCACGGCCATCACGGCGACAGCAGCTGACTGATTGTCCCGATTTTCTTCTTTGAATTTCTCATCGCTCATCGTCACCGTACCCGAGAAGCCCCAAACACCTTCCGACAACTTTGGAAAGTTGTGCCATAGTTCTTCGGTCGAAGTTGTCCTCTGCAGACGGTCTCCCTCCGCCACTCGAGTCTCGTACTCGTTATCGACGGTGACGCTGTCAATCGTGAAGTCTTCGTCGGATTTTTCTATCGACGATTGTATGCTACTGGCCAGGGCTGCGATGTTCATGAACCACATTACAGCGGCCGTACCATCCTTCTCCTTAGGCTCGCCGCGATTGTCCCTCCCCTTTGGATCCATCGTGAAGAAGACATTCCCCTCCTTCCAAACGGGCATTATCACCGTACCGCAATTAAAAACACCGTGCGTCTGTTCCTCGAAAAATTCCTCCAAGGACTTGGCTAATTCAGATGGTTTCCCCGTCACAGTTTCCTCGTCCAAGCCTATGCTTATGTGATTAACACCAATGTAGAACTCGTCGTTCACCTCGTTCGTGTGGAGGTAGTGTCGAGGTGTTTCCTCCTCCTCTTCGGGCTCTGGAAAGTTCTCCAGACTTTCGAAGGTCAACTTGTTACCAATCTTAAGTACCTCGTCCACTACTTCTCTGTACCACAGATGCGGGTTGTACAATTTTGTCATCGCCAGCGTGACCAGAGCCGTTCCTGCTTGTTGTTTGTTACGCGTCTGGTGCTTAAACATTACTTCGTTACCCTGGTTAATGCTTCCGTTCAGACAAGCACCCGTGTCACCCACAGCCGTGTACTGATTTAGATCCGGCTTCATTGGAGTTTGCTTATCCTTCTCCATCTCGTCTTCGGTCATAGGTTGCCCTATCGAAACAACTTTTATGCCGTGTATCATGAACTCGTCGGTGACTCCTTCAGCGTCTGGGTTAATATTTTCCTCGACATACTTGGCCAGCAGAGGTAATTCTAGGGTGCGTATCACGCAAGATGCAGGCTCACTTTCTTCACCCTCGAAATTTCGCTGGCCCATCTTACCCCTAGCGTTCGAATCAAAGTAGTAGTACGAAGTTTCCTTGGATTTATCTTTCAGCTCTTCTTCGTACTTCCATACAGCGACATTCAGGTCCTTCACCTGAACTACGCCGTATTGTTGGGTATTGAAGAATTGCGTTATTCCTCGCATGAGATTCAGCTGGTCGCCATTCTCTGGAGCCTTTAGATTGCCAACGATTGTACAGTCCTCGTACTCCACCTTGATCTTCCTGTTTTTCATGTAAAAATCCTTCCGGAGATCGGTGACGAGGAACTTCCTGTCCTCGTCGTCGGACTGTATGAGCTCCTGGCACCAGTTATAGTAGGCATCGCCATCGCGTATCGCTTCGTCAACCGTGTCCATTGTCCACTTTGCAGGCGGCGTTTCCTTAGCGTTGACTAACGCGACAACTGGAATCGCCAGGCCTTGTCGACCAGCGCTCTCCTCCTCCAGGGACTCGTCTTCGTTGGTGATTGATCCCTGCAGCACCCACTTTCCGAGTCCCCCAGGTGCAAAGTCGTTCCACGCACGCAGACCGGGCAGATCCTCAACCACGATTACGTGCCGCAACGTAAACCGATCGTTCTTTTTAGCTGGGTCAATGTTCTTCAGAAACAGACCGACCAGGGAGTCAAGATTCGGAAATCGTATCACACAGCACTTTCCAATTATCTTTTTTTCGCTCGAACCTACCGCAGCCTTACCCTTACCTCCCTTTCCGCCCTTTCCCTTCTCCTCCGCAATGCGTACCCCTAGTGGCCCGCATTGTCGAGGGTCAAATGTGTAGTAGTAATCCTCCTGAGTCCACACTGCGACAGCCATTGACGTGCACTCCAACACGCCTTCTGTATTTACGAGGAAAAATTCTTCCAAGGCCTGTCTGAGGTTCAAAACTGAGGGAATCTTCGAGCTGATCGTTCCGACCACGGTCACAAGGTCCACATCAACGATCAGCCTCTTGTTCTCGATCTTGAACTTCGTATCGTTCATGTCACTCGCAGTCATTGACTTTATGCTCGGTTTCTCCACCTTTACTTCAGCGTAAACACTGTCGCCCAGGGCAAGAATCTCGTCTAGTCTTGGCCTCAGCCACGACCTGACCGCGTGTACCTTCTTCATTCCGATCGCCATGACGCAATTCGTGACGTTCTGGGCCCCCTTGCCTTTGTAGATGTCGAACCCTTCATGTGTCCAGCCGTGCAGTATGGCCATATCCCCTGGCAGCTCCTTAAACGTTGACGGCACGTTGACGTGCATATCGTAGTACTCGTAACCGGTGTCGAAGTTATTACGGTCAAAGAGAGGCTCGGCTGCGAATTTCTCTCCTATGCTGTAGTTTGATATCGTAATCGAGAGCGGCTCCTTTTGCACTTTCATATCTGCAGATACCGCTGGCTTAGAGTTCTGAGGACCGCCCGTCGCACAGCCTGGTTTCCCGTCTTCTACCTCGAGGGGGTTGATCGCTTTCAGCACTTTTTTGTTGGGTACCATACCCGAGATCTGTGCGATGCATTCACCGCTACCCAACGAATCGAAGCCACATCTCTGGATGGGCGTAACTCGAAGGATGGTTATCTTGGCGATGCAGTAACGGGAGTCAAACTTCTTCTCCGTGTTGCTCAGGAAAAGTTCACGCATGTCGTTCATACACTTGAAGTACATCAGGCATGCGGTACCCGATCTCAGCTTCCTCCCGTCTTCTCCTCGCTCTGAAGGATCGAACTGGAGGAATCCGGAGCCTCGATTACGCCACATTGCCACCGAAATACCTTGCGTCGTTACCACGCCGGCGTCGTTAGTCTTGAAGAATCGCTGCAGGCCGTCGGTGAAGTCCGGGCAGCCCACGCTTTCGCTGAAGAGGTTACCGTATACGCTGCTGCCCTCCGTACAAATTGTACACTTGTAATCGCCGACGAAAAACTCCGGATATACAAGATTCACGGTCATGTACACTCCCGGGAGAACACGGTTCCTGGTTGCGCTCATCAGGAACAATTTGTCACCAAACTCAAGGACGCTGTCGACCATGTATTTCGTCCAGTCCTTCGGCTCGAACAATTGTCCAAACACAATGGCCACCACAGAACACGGAGCTCCTTGATTTCCACGACTCCTTGGCTTGAACCGTGGATGAGTCATCGCCCACGATCCTCGAAGAATAGCAGAAGATGGATCTAACATTCGGAAGTTATGCCAACGTTTGCCAAAGTCATGATGAACTGTTGCCTTTTCTTCTTGATCTTTTGATTCTGCAGCATCTTCGAGGTTATTAGTTTTATCATCATTTTCTTTTTCTTCCGTGTTTGCCTTGACTTTTCCTTTATTGCTACGGATTATGAAAATCCCTGGTCAATTACACAGAAATATTCTGTCTGTGACAACGGATTGATTCCTTATTCGCTCGACTAAGCAAAATTAGTAATTTTATTTGATTATTACGGAATGGATTCCATTGAGAATGTATGGTGCAATACGTACTCTTGTGAATTCTAATAAAGAGATTATGGGAAAAAAATTTATACAAAACGACTTACCCTGCCATTTTCATTTATTTTTCTCAAAACACCATACAGTACATAATATGGTTAACTAAAGCGTAGATAACCTCCAACCATGTGTGAAATTCTTATGACTATGCAAATTTTACAGAAAATTGTTTCGCTACAGATAACTTGAATGGAATAGCATGTTACTGTAGAGATAATGTGTCAGTATACTTATAAATTTGCATTAAGACCAAAATAAATCAGACAGAATGATAGCGTCCACTGCTTGAGGGATTGACGTGTAAAAATTGGGTTGAAACAAGTGATCAATTACAAAGAATGCGGAATTAACGATGACAAGTTTGCAAAGCGACTGTGAGTCGTTGTGTGTTTCGATGCGTTTCAGTTGAATTTCTTACAAAGAAGAAGTCTTATTTTTACACTTTTTGGATCTTCTGGAATCCGAAAAAAATACCTGGTAATCAGAAAACCAACGTCTGAGAAAATACAAAGAGAATATGAAGAACTTTTCGGTTTTTCGGCTGTATCTTTTGATCTATTATCCACATCAACTTTGAAGTTCGCGCAATCGATTTGTGTGACTAGTGCGTCGGCAATGAAGAACTACTACATGTGGTGTAAAAATCGTTGAGATAGCGACAATCCTATAAATATATTCGAGAATGAGTATGACAATGTAGTACTGATAATACAATTTTCAGGGTTGAAAATGGAACCGAATGCTCAGAAAAGCTGTAAGGAGTTGAGACGAGCACCGTATCTCTGTCGGATATTGTGGAGCAAATCAAGCAGCCTATGGGGCAAGGAAATTCAGAAGAACAGTTCAAGACGATGAAAGGTATAATTGTATGTTCGCTTTTTATCAGATATAAAACTCGTATTGGATTTTCTTTTACGCCGTTCTCGGAAATATATTTTTCACGGTGACTGTCAAATATTCTCAAACACTACCTGCCCGAATTGCGTGAATTTCGGTACACGGATTATTTGTAAGATTATCTGCAGTATTGCATGAAGTTCTTGCGATACGCTTCAACATTTTCGTTTGGATTGAAGTTGTTTGGATGACCTGTAGGTTCAAACTCGAAGGGGGGTATATTAGGCGCAATTCTTTTTCGAATTCTATGCTACACCATGGCCACGTCATCACTAAATAATGATTAGATGTTTCATTTTATTGTTTCAGATGTAGCTGAAACTCGGAGAAACGAAAGCCATCACCGCGCGGGACGGCAAAAAAGCTTGAAAAATTAACAGACAACTCCTACATTTTTAAATGCTTGAGAATTAAATATATACTGTACACATGAATCATGACTGAAAATATATGATACATTGACATTCAAACTCTGTGCATTGGTAACTTCCTTATTTTCATGCGATATTAGAGCGTATTTTTGGTCTCGAATTCGATTAAAAGGACGCTTTCCTGGCTGATTGGACCCCCAGGAACTCAGAAAACGCAGCGTGAAGAGCGAAGGATCGACGGGTGAGATATTACAAAGAAAAAAGCACTTGCTGAAAAATGTCGAAAACACGGGTGTTCGTTTTTTGGCTGTAACTTTCGATGCGTTGATCGCAGCGTATTGGGACTGCGCCCAATCGATTTCTCTCGCAAAATTACGTCGGAATAGTGCCTGAAAGGATTCATTCCAGCACTTTTCAAAATCGCGAAAATTTTCGCCGAAAATACGAAGGGGTTAACCTTCCTTTGTTTTTAACAAAAAATTTTTCGTCTCAGAATTGATTCGTATGACTCTTTCCCGACCAATTGGTCCCAAGGAACTCAGAAAACGCAGCAAAATGAGCGTGGGATCAACAGGAGAGAAGTTACGACGGAAAAAGCACCTGCTGAAAAATGTCGAAAACACAGGTTCTCGTTTTTTGGCTCTAACTTTCGATGCGTTGATCGCAGCGTATTGGGACTGCGCCCAATCGATTTCTCTCGCAAAATTACGTCGAAATAGTGCCACAATTGATTTATTCCAGCACTTTTGAAAATCGCGAAAATTTTCGCCAAAAATACAAAGGGGTTAACCTTCCTTTTTTTTTGACCAAAAAATTTTTCGTCTCAGAATTGATTCGTATGACTCTTTCCCGACCAATTGGACCCCACGGAACTCAGAAAACGCAGCAGAAGGAGCGTGGGATCAACGGGAGTGAAGATACGAGGAAAAAAGCACTTCCTGAAAAATGTCGAAAACACAGGTTCTTGTTTTTTGACCCCAACTTTCGATGCGTTGATCGCAGCGTATTGGGACTGCGCCCGATCGATTTCTCTCGCAAAATTACGTCGGAATAGTGCCTAAAAGAATTGATTCCAGCACTTTTAAAAATCGCGAAAATTTTCGCCAAAAATACAAAGGGGTTAACCTTCCTTTTTTTTTGACCAAAAAATTTTTCGTCTCAGAATTGATTCGTATGACTCTATCCCGACCAATTGGACCCCAAGGAACTCAGAAAACGCAGCGAAAAGAGCGTGGAATCAACAGGAGAGAAGTTACGAAGGAAACAGCACCTGCTGAAAAATGTCGAAAACACAGGTTCTCGTTTTTTGACCCCAACTTTCGATGCGTTGATCGCAGCGTATTGGGACTGCGCCCAATCGATTTCTCTCGCAAAATTACGTCGGTATAGTGCGACAATTACTTTATTCCAGCACTTTTCAAAATCGCGAAAATTTTCGCCAAAAATACAAAGGGGTTAACCTTCCTTTTTTTTTGACCAAAAAATTTTTCGTCTCAGAATTGATTCGTATGACTCTTTCCCGACCAATTGGACCCCAAGGAACTCAGAAAACGCAACGAAAAGAGCGTGGGATCAACAGGAGAGAAGTTACGAAGGAAACAGCACCTGCTGAAAAATGTCGAGAACACAGGTTCTCGTTTTTTGACCCCAACTTTCGATGCGTTGATCGCAGCGTATTGGGACTGCGCCCGATCGATTTCTCTCGCAAAATTACGTCGGAATAGTGCCTGAAAGAGTTGATTCCAGCACTTTTCAAAATCGCGAAAATTTTCGCCAAAAATACAAAGGGGTTAACCTTCCCTTTTTTTGGACCAAAAAATTTTTCGTCTCAGAATTGATTCGTATGACTCTTTTCCGACCAATTGGACCCCAAGGAACTCAGAAAACGCAACGAAAAGAGCGTGGGATCAACAGGAGAGAAGTTACGAAGGAAACAGCACATGCTGAAAATTGTCGAAAATTCAGGTTCTCGTTTTTTGGCTGTAACTTTCGATGCGATGATCGCAGCTTATTGGGACTGCGCCCAATCGATTTCTCTCGCAAAATGACGTCGGAATAGTGCCTGAAAGAGTTGATTCCAGCACTTTTCAAAATCGCGAAGATTTTCGCCAAAAATACAAAGGGGTTAACCTTCCCTTTTTTTGGACCAAAAAATTTTTCGTTTCAGAATTGATTCGTATGACTCTTTCCCGACCAATTGAACCCCAAGGAACTCAGAAAACGCAGCAAAAAGAGCGTGGGATCAACAGGAGAGGAGTTACGAAGGAAACAGCACATGCTGAAAATTGTCGAAAATTCAGGTTCTCGTTTTTTGGCTGTAACTTTCGATGCGTTGATCGCAGCTTATTGGGACTGCGCCCAATCGATTTCTCTCGCAAAATGACGTCGGAATAGTGCCTGAAAGAATTGATTCCAGCACTTTTAAAAATCGCGAAAATTTTCGCCAAAAATACAAAGGGGTTAACCTTCCCTTTTTTTGGACCAAAAAATTTTTCGTCTCAGAATTGATTCGTATGACTCTTTTCCGACCAATTGGACCCCAAGGAACTCAGAAAACGCAACGAAAAGAGCGTGGGATCAACAGGAGAGAAGTTACGAAGGAAACAGCACCTGCTGAAAAATGTCGAGAACACAGGTTCTCGTTTTTTGACCCCAACTTTCGATGCGTTGATCGCAGCGTATTGGGACTGCGCCCGATCGATTTCTCTCGCAAAATTACGTCGGAATAGTGCCTGAAAGAGTTGATTCCAGCACTTTTCAAAATCGCGAAAATTTTCGCCAAAAATACAAAGGGGTTAACCTTCCCTTTTTTTGGACCAAAAAATTTTTCGTCTCAGAATTGATTCGTATGACTCTTTTCCGACCAATTGGACCCCAAGGAACTCAGAAAACGCAACGAAAAGAGCGTGGGATCAACAGGAGAGAAGTTACGAAGGAAACAGCACATGCTGAAAATTGTCGAAAATTCAGGTTCTCGTTTTTTGGCTGTAACTTTCGATGCGATGATCGCAGCTTATTGGGACTGCGCCCAATCGATTTCTCTCGCAAAATGACGTCGGAATAGTGCCTGAAAGAGTTGATTCCAGCACTTTTCAAAATCGCGAAGATTTTCGCCAAAAATACAAAGGGGTTAACCTTCCCTTTTTTTGGACCAAAAAATTTTTCGTTTCAGAATTGATTCGTATGACTCTTTCCCGACCAATTGAACCCCAAGGAACTCAGAAAACGCAGCAAAAAGAGCGTGGGATCAACAGGAGAGGAGTTACGAAGGAAACAGCACATGCTGAAAATTGTCGAAAATTCAGGTTCTCGTTTTTTGGCTGTAACTTTCGATGCGTTGATCGCAGCTTATTGGGACTGCGCCCAATCGATTTCTCTCGCAAAATGACGTCGGAATAGTGCCTGAAAGAATTGATTCCAGCACTTTTAAAAATCGCGAAAATTTTCGCCAAAAATACAAAGGGGTTAACCTTCCCTTTTTTTGGACCAAAAAATTTTTCGTCTCAGAATTGATTCGTATGACTCTTTTCCGACCAATTGGACCCCAAGGAACTCAGAAAACGCAACGAAAAGAGCGTGGGATCAACAGGAGAGATGTTACGAAGGAAACAGCACCTGCTGAAAAATGTCGAAAACACAGGTTCTCGTTGTTTGACTGTAACTTTCGATGCGTTGATCGCAGCGTATTGGGACTGCGCCCGATCGATTTCTCTCGCAAAATCACGTCGGAATAGTGCCTGAAAGAGTTGATTCCAGCACTTTTCAAAATCGCGAAGATTTTCGCCAAAAATACAAAGGGGTTAACCTTCCCTTTTTTTGGACCAAAAAATTTTTCGTTTCAGAATTGATTCGTATGACTCTTTCCCGACCAATTGGACCCCAAGGAACTCAGAAAACGCAGCAAAAAGAGCGTGGGATCAACAGGAGAGGAGTTACGAAGGAAACAGCACTTGCTGAAAATTGTCGAAAATTCAGGTTCTCGTTTTTTGGCTGTAACTTTCGATGCGTTGATCGCAGCTTATTGGGACTGCGCCCAATCGATTTCTCTCGCAAAATGACGTCGGAATAGTGCCTGAAAGAATTGATTCCAGCACTTTTAAATATCGCGAAAATTTTCGCCAAAAATACAAAGGGGTTAACCTTCCTTTTTTTTTGACCACAAAATTTTTCGTCTCAGAATTGATTCGTATGACTCTTTCCCGACCAATTGGACCCCACGGAACTCAGAAAACGCAGCAGAAGGAGCGTGGGATCAACGGGAGTGAAGATACGAGGAAAAAAGCACTTCCTGAAAAATGTCGAAAACACAGGTTCTTGTTTTTTGACCCCAACTTTCGATGCGTTGATCGCAGCGTATTGGGACTGCGCCCGATCGATTTCTCTCGCAAAATCACGTCGGAATAGTGCCTGAAAGAATTGATTCCAGCACTTTTAAAAATCGCGAAAATTTTCGCCAAAAATACAAAGGGGTTAACCTTCCTTTTTTTTTGACCACAAAATTTTTCATCTCAGAATTGATTCGTATGACTCTTTCCCGACCAATTGGACCCCACGGAACTCAGAAAACGCAGCAGAAGGAGCGTGGGATCAACGGGAGTGAAGATACGAGGAAAAAAGCACTTCCTGAAAAATGTCGAAAACACAGGTTCTTGTTTTTTGACCCCAACTTTCGATGCGTTGATCGCAGCGTATTGGGACTGCGCCCGATCGATTTCTCTCGCAAAATCACGTCGGAATAGTGCCTGAAAGAATTGATTCCAGCACTTTTAAAAATCGCGAAAATTTTCGCCAAAAATACAAAGGGGTTAACCTTCCTTTTTTTTTGACCAAAAAATTTTTCGTCTCAGAATTGATTCGTATGACTCTTTCCCGACCAATTGGACCCCAAGGAACTCAGAAAACGTAGCGAAAAGAGCGTGGGATCAACAGGAGAGAAGTTACGAAGGAAACAGCACCTGCTGAAAAATGTCGAAAACACAGGTTCTCGTTTTTTGACTGTAACTTTCGATGCGTTGATCGCAGCGTATTGGGACTGCGCCCGATCGATTTCTCTCGCAAAATTACGTCGGAATAGTGCGACAATTACTTTATTCCGGCACTTTTCAAAATCGCGAAAATTTTCGCCAAAAATACAAAGGGGTTAACCTTCCCTTTTTTTGGACCAAAAAATTTTTCGTTTCAGAATTGATTCGTATGACCCTTTCCCGACCAATTGGACCCCAAGGAACTCAGAAAACGCTGCAAAAAGAGCGTGGGATCAACAGGAGAGGAGTTACGAAGGAAACAGCACATGCTGAAAATTGTCGAAAATTCAGGTTCTCGTTTTTTGGCTGTAACTTTCGATGCGTTGATCGCAGCTTATTGGGACTGCGCCCAGTCGATTTCTCTCGCAGAATGACGTCGGAATAGTGCCTGAAAGAATTGATCCCAGCACTTTTGAAAATCGCGAAAATTTTCGCCAAAAATACAAAGGGGTTAACCTTCCTTTTTTTTTGACCAAAAAATTTTTCGTCTCAGAATTGATTCGTATGACTCTTTTCCGACCAATTGGACCCCAAGGAACTCAGAAAACGCAACGAAAAGAGCGTGGGATCAACAGGAGAGAAGTTACGAAGGAAACAGCACCTGCTGAAAAATGTCGAGAACACAGGTTCTCGTTTTTTGACCCCAACTTTCGATGCGTTGATCGCAGCGTATTGGGACTGCGCCCGATCGATTTCTCTCGCAAAATTACGTCGGAATAGTGCCTGAAAGAGTTGATTCCAGCACTTTTCAAAATCGCGAAAATTTTCGCCAAAAATACAAAGGGGTTAACCGTCCCTTTTCTTGGACCAAAAAATTTTTCGTCTCAGAATTGATTCGTATGACTCTTTGCCGACCAATTGGACCCCAAGGAACTCAGAAAACGCAGCAAAAAGAGCGTGGGATCAACAGGAGAGGAGTTACGAAGGAAACAGCACATGCTGAAAATTGTCGAAAATTCAGGTTCTCGTTTTTTGGCTGTAACTTTCGATGCGATGATCGCAGCTTATTGGGACTGCGCCCAATCGATTTCTCTCGCAAAATGACGTCGGAATAGTGCCTGAAAGAGTTGATTCCAGCACTTTTGAAAATCGCGAAAATTTTCGCCAAAAATACAAAGGGGTTAACCTTCCTTTTTTTTTGACCAAAAAATTTTTCGTCTCAGAATTGATTCGTATGACTCTTTCCCGACCAATTGGACCCCAAGGAACTCAGAAAACGCAGCAAAAAGAGCGTGGGATCAACGGGAGTGAAGATACGAGGAAAAAAGCACTTCCTGAAAAATGTCGAGAACACAGGTTCTCGTTTTTTGACCCCAACTTTCGATGCGTTGATCGCAGCGTATTGGGACTGCGCCCAATCGATTTCTCTCGCGAAATTACGTCGGTATAGTGCGACAATTACTTTATTCCAGCACTTTTCAAAATCGCGAAAATTTTCGCCAAAAATACAAAGGGGTTAACCTTCCTTTTTTTTTGACCAAAAAATTTTTCGTCTCAGAATTGATTCGTATGACTCTTTCCCGACCAATTGGACCCCAAGGAACTCAGAAAACGCAGCAAAAAGAGCGTGGGATCAACAGGAGAGGAGTTACGAAGGAAACAGCACTTGCTGAAAATTGTCGAAAATTCAGGTTCTCGTTTTTTGGCTGTAACTTTCGATGCGTTGATCGCAGCTTATTGGGACTGCGCCCAATCGATTTCTCTCGCAAAATGACGTCGGAATAGTGCCTGAAAGAATTGATTCCAGCACTTTTAAAAATCGCAAAAATTTTCGCCAAAAATACAAAGGGGTTAACCTTCCTTTTTTTTTGACCACAAAATTTTTCGTCTCAGAATTGATTCGTATGACTCTTTCCCGACCAATTGGACCCCACGGAACTCAGAAAACGCAGCAGAAGGAGCGTGGGATCAACGGGAGTGAAGATACGAGGAAAAAAGCACTTCCTGAAAAATGTCGAAAACACAGGTTCTTGTTTTTTGACCCCAACTTTCGATGCGTTGATCGCAGCGTATTGGGACTGCGCCCAATCGATTTCTCTCGCAAAATTACGTCGGAATAGTGCGACAATTACTTTATTCCAGCACTTTTCAAAATCGCGAAAATTTTCGCCATAAATACAAAGGGGTTAGCCTTCCTTTTTTTTTGACCAAAAAATTTTTCGTCTCAGAATTGATTCGTATGACTCTTTCCCGACCAATTGGACCCCAAGGAACTCAGAAAACGTAGCGAAAAGAGCGTGGGATCAACAGGAGAGAAGTTACGAAGGAAACAGCACCTGCTGAAAAATGTCGAAAACACGGGTTCTCGTTTTTTCGCTGTAACTTTCGATGCGTTGATCGCAACGTATTGGGACTGCGCCCAATCGATTTCTCTCGCAAAATTACGTCGGAATAGTGCCTGAAAGAGTTGATTCCAGCACTTTTGAAAATCGCGAAAATTTTCGCCAAAAATACAAAGGGGTTAACCTTCCTTTTTTTTTGACCAAAAAATTTTTCGTCTCAGAATTGATTCGTATGACTCTTTCCCGACCAATTGGACCCCAAGGAACTCAGAAAACGCAGCAAAAAGAGCGTGGGATCAACGGGAGTGAAGATACGAGGAAAAAAGCACTTCCTGAAAAATGTCGAGAACACAGGTTCTCGTTTTTTGACCCCAACTTTCGATGCGTTGATCGCAGCGTATTGGGACTGCGCCCAATCGATTTCTCTCGCGAAATTACGTCGGTATAGTGCGACAATTACTTTATTCCAGCACTTTTCAAAATCGCGAAAATTTTCGCCAAAAATACAAAGGGGTTAACCTTCCTTTTTTTTTGACCAAAAAATTTTTCGTCTCAGAATTGATTCGTATGACTCTTTCCCGACCAATTGGACCCCAAGGAACTCAGAAAACGCAGCAAAAAGAGCGTGGGATCAACAGGAGAGGAGTTACGAAGGAAACAGCACTTGCTGAAAATTGTCGAAAATTCAGGTTCTCGTTTTTTGGCTGTAACTTTCGATGCGTTGATCGCAGCTTATTGGGACTGCGCCCGATCGATTTCTCTCGCAAAATCACGTCGGAATAGTGCCTGAAAGAGTTGATTCCAGCACTTTTCAAAATCGCGAAGATTTTCGCCAAAAATACAAAGGGGTTAACCTTCCCTTTTTTTGGACCAAAAAATTTTTCGTCTCAGAATTGATTCGTATGACTCTTTCCCGACCAATTGGACCCCAAGGAACTCAGAAAACGCAGCAAAAAGAGCGTGGGATCAACAGGAGAGGAGTTACGAAGGAAACAGCACTTGCTGAAAATTGTCGAAAATTCAGGTTCTCGTTTTTTGGCTGTAACTTTCGATGCGTTGATCGCAGCTTATTGGGACTGCGCCCAATCGATTTCTCTCGCAAAATGACGTCGGAATAGTGCCTGAAAGAATTGATTCCAGCACTTTTAAAAATCGCAAAAATTTTCGCCAAAAATACAAAGGGGTTAACCTTCCTTTTTTTTTGACCACAAAATTTTTCGTCTCAGAATTGATTCGTATGACTCTTTCCCGACCAATTGGACCCCACGGAACTCAGAAAACGCAGCAGAAGGAGCGTGGGATCAACGGGAGTGAAGATACGAGGAAAAAAGCACTTCCTGAAAAATGTCGAAAACACAGGTTCTTGTTTTTTGACCCCAACTTTCGATGCGTTGATCGCAGCGTATTGGGACTGCGCCCAATCGATTTCTCTCGCAAAATTACGTCGGAATAGTGCGACAATTACTTTATTCCAGCACTTTTCAAAATCGCGAAAATTTTCGCCATAAATACAAAGGGGTTAGCCTTCCTTTTTTTTTGACCAAAAAATTTTTCGTCTCAGAATTGATTCGTATGACTCTTTCCCGACCAATTGGACCCCAAGGAACTCAGAAAACGTAGCGAAAAGAGCGTGGGATCAACAGGAGAGAAGTTACGAAGGAAACAGCACCTGCTGAAAAATGTCGAAAACACGGGTTCTCGTTTTTTCGCTGTAACTTTCGATGCGTTGATCGCAACGTATTGGGACTGCGCCCAATCGATTTCTCTCGCAAAATTACGTCGGAATAGTGCCTGAAAGAATTGATTCCAGCACTTTTAAAAATCGCGAAAATTTTCGCCAAAAATACAAAGGAGTTAACCTTCCTTTTTTTTTGACCAAAAAATTTTTCGTCTCAGAATTGATTCGTATGACTCTTTCCCGACCAATTGGACCCCAAGGAACTCAGAAAACGCAGCGAAAAGAGCGTGGGATCAACAGGAGAGAAGTTACGAAGGAAACAGCACCTGCTGAAAAATGTTGAAAACACAGGTTCTCGTTTTTTGACTGTAACCTTCGATGCGTTGATCGCAGCGTATTGGGACTGCGCCCGATCGATTTCTCTCGCAAAACTACGTCGGAATAGTGCCTGAAAGAGTTGATTCCAGCACTTTTCAAAATTGCGAAAATTTTCGCCAAAAATACAAAGGGGTTAACCTTCCTTTTTTTTTGACCAAAAAATTTTTCGTCTCAGAATTGATTCGTTTGACTCTTTGCCGACCAATTGGACCCCAAGGAACTCAGAAAACGCAGCGAAAAGAGCGTGGGATCAACAGGAGAGAAGTTACGAAGGAAACAGCACCTGCTGAAAAATGTCGAAAACACGGGTTCTCGTTTTTTCGCTGTAACTTTCGATGCGTTGATCGCAACGTATTGGGACTGCGCCCAATCGATTTCTCTCGCAAAATTACGTCGGAATAGTGCCTGAAAGAATTGATTCCAGCACTTTTCAAAATCGCGAAAATTTTCGCCAAGAATACAAAGGGGTCAACCTTCCTTTTTTTTGGACCAAAAAATTTTTCGTCTCAGAATTGATTCGTGTGACTCGTTCCCGACCAATCCAACCCCGAGGAACTTAGAAAACGCAGCGGAAAGAGCGTAGGACCTATAGGAGAGAAATGGTGAAGGAAAAAGCACCTGCTGAAAAATGTCGAAAACACAGGTTTTCGTTTTTCGGCTATAACTTTCGATGCGTTGATCGCAGCGTATTTGGACTGCGCCCAATCGATTTCTCTCGCAAAATTACGTCGGAATAGTGCGACAATTACTTTATTCCAGCACTTTTCAAAATCGCGAAAATTTTCGCCATAAATACAAAGGGGTTAGCCTTCCTTTTTTTTTGACCAAAAAATTTTTCGTCTCAGAATTGATTCGTATGACTCTTTCCCGACCAATTGGACCCCAAGGAACTCAGAAAACGTAGCGAAAAGAGCGTGGGATCAACAGGAGAGAAGTTACGAAGGAAACAGCACCTGCTGAAAAATGTCGAAAACACGGGTTCTCGTTTTTTCGCTGTAACTTTCGATGCGTTGATCGCAACGTATTGGGACTGCGCCCAATCGATTTCTCTCGCAAAATTACGTCGGAATAGTGCCTGAAAGAATTGATTCCAGCACTTTTAAAAATCGCGAAAATTTTCGCCAAAAATACAAAGGAGTTAACCTTCCTTTTTTTTTGACCAAAAAATTTTTCGTCTCAGAATTGATTCGTATGACTCTTTCCCGACCAATTGGACCCCAAGGAACTCAGAAAACGCAGCGAAAAGAGCGTGGGATCAACAGGAGAGAAGTTACGAAGGAAACAGCACCTGCTGAAAAATGTTGAAAACACAGGTTCTCGTTTTTTGACTGTAACCTTCGATGCGTTGATCGCAGCGTATTGGGACTGCGCCCGATCGATTTCTCTCGCAAAACTACGTCGGAATAGTGCCTGAAAGAGTTGATTCCAGCACTTTTCAAAATTGCGAAAATTTTCGCCAAAAATACAAAGGGGTTAACCTTCCTTTTTTTTTGACCAAAAAATTTTTCGTCTCAGAATTGATTCGTTTGACTCTTTGCCGACCAATTGGACCCCAAGGAACTCAGAAAACGCAGCGAAAAGAGCGTGGGATCAACAGGAGAGAAGTTACGAAGGAAACAGCACCTGCTGAAAAATGTCGAAAACACGGGTTCTCGTTTTTTCGCTGTAACTTTCGATGCGTTGATCGCAACGTATTGGGACTGCGCCCAATCGATTTCTCTCGCAAAATTACGTCGGAATAGTGCCTGAAAGAATTGATTCCAGCACTTTTCAAAATCGCGAAAATTTTCGCCAAGAATACAAAGGGGTCAACCTTCCTTTTTTTTGGACCAAAAAATTTTTCGTCTCAGAATTGATTCGTGTGACTCGTTCCCGACCAATCCAACCCCGAGGAACTTAGAAAACGCAGCGGAAAGAGCGTAGGACCTATAGGAGAGAAATGGTGAAGGAAAAAGCACCTGCTGAAAAATGTCGAAAACACAGGTTTTCGTTTTTCGGCTATAACTTTCGATGCGTTGATCGCAGCGTATTTGGACTGCGCCCAATCGATTTCTCTCGCAAAATTACGCCGGAATAGAGCATGAAAGAATTTATTTCGCCACTTTTCAAAATCGCGAAAATTTTCGCAAAAAATGCAAAGAGACGGACCTATCTTCAAGTCCTCAACTACAAACAGAATACTATTATCATTATGACTTCCATGGCTTATATTCAGTTAGTTTTTATCTTCTTTAGGGATTTGACAGTTACGTTGCTAGTTCTCTTACGACATGAATACACTTTATTCCTCATGCGTTATGGAAGTCGAAGTTCATAATTAAATTTCATGTACGTGTTGATTTATAAATATAAATAACGCCATTAGTTTTACAGAACTATAGATAACATTTCATATGCGAATGTATCATAATAATAAAGCACATAAAGAGTAGTGAGGATAAATGCATACTTGTTTAGTGAAGTATTAAACGTAGTACAGCCCACGAATATAACTATAAAAAATATATGTCATATGCAGTAGATAATAATGAACCGAAAGACAATTGCGCCAATCGAATGGTATACAAGAGAGGACATAGCTCTCTACGTTTTGTATGAATATCAAAACACTGCCAGGATGATCATCAACAGTAAATAAATTTTTGGATCCATTAAAGCGAATCATTCGGAAAAACTTCCATGCTTTTATGTGTATTATTATATTCACATTTGTATATACATATATGTATACTATTATACATGTATACCATATTTTTGTGTGTGTATATCGATACCTATATTCACTATTTACATTGGATACGGTTGTTTTTCTGGTCTAATAGTAATAAAATTACATGTTAACGTTTTATCCAACAAATATCTGCATGAAAAAATATAAATCTATGATTTGTCGGAGTGTCCCCGTGAAAATGTAAGCTGACGAAAGCTTCGTTATTATAGCAAAATCATTACATAATGATAATTGCTAAAAATTCAAAGCAATACATATTAATAAAAATACGGAAGTTGATAGTTAAAAATATCAGAAAGTCAATGATAGCTGCTTTCAAGAACATCGTTTAAATAACCTATGATAGTTAGAGCTAGTGTTTGGCTTAAAAAGATATCCAATTATCCAGGAAATTGCAGAGAAATATTGCACCAAATAATTTGCAGAAAATCGCAAACTCTATAAACCGACAAAAAAAGAATAATTCATAGACCTTAAATCGTCGATGTATCAAAATGTTGTACAATACACAAATTGACAAAAATTCCAAAGACAGATTTATTGTCGACTCATGTTTCCACGTGGACACATCCAAATTTAGTATTCTAGTATTTTGAATATAGTTGTATAATATCATTTTTATTTCTCACAATCTTTATACAGTACATAACTTTTTATCTTTCTCCATTCGTTCTTTCCAAAAAAAATTACTTTTGAAACACAAAAATTCACGACCCTTTACTAATTCAAAAAGGTCTCATTTTAAACTGTGTATATACATTCATAACACTCCTAATGCGCAGAAAACTTTGTTTTATTCATGTTCAATGTGTTTACTCGTTTGAACATTCAGATCTTCACTGGTAATTTACATATACAGTGTAGTACTACAAATAGACAGCGGCAGCTAATGAAAGGCTTCAACGTAAGGATCAACTTACAGTTTCTTTTTCTTACAAATTCAAACCTGTATATCCGTAAGCTAAAACTATAAAAGAAAAAAGAGAAATCGTAAGGCAAAATCATTGAACAAGGATAGATATTTATAGCTGCGGAAAACACGCGATAACTCATTAAGCTCATATTGTAGGTATGTATGTTAAGCGGCAAAAACACCGAGTGGAAAACATATCAAGCAAATTATTCGAAGAATTTCCTATATAAAAATCTACTAACAAAATCAAGTAATATTAGACCCATATTTTTAAGTTCACAGGTACGTTTCTTTCAAATCTGATCATCTATTAACACTATTACTGATTTTCATTATACCGATAACAATTCATTTGTTATAGTAATCTGTTTTCAGAATATACTGAATAACGCAATGGTGAGTATAATAACAACGGTTAAATCTCACCATATTAAGAACAATACAAAAACAACCATAAAAAGAAAAAAGATCATTTGCAAAGTGTAGAGAATTCACGATACGAATGAAAGATTGTCCTGACAATTGATCATCAATCGATGAAATGATATCACGGGTTGCGTTAATTAAGTAATTAATTAATTGACTAAGAGAATTAATAGAAAGTTACGCACACCACACATGCTCGACCGAATTTAAACAATACATTTTCTGTCAAAGGAGCTTGATGAAATTTGGATCACCGTTCAAAAGCTGAGCTTTTTTTTTCGTTTGTCTATAACGTACAGTAATAATGAGAATCAATAATCATATAATTATCGCTTGGCTATACATTCTGACAACTGGTTACAGCGCTTAAGAAAATAATAATAAGCTCTCAACCTTCCAGGATCGCATGACAGGCGTCAATTTTCTTTTTATTTCAGTTATTCGTATCCCGGAGAAGTCCAAGTGTTTTATTTTTGTGTCATGATACAAATTTTCTTAAAATTAATTTTTTTATCTTTGTTTTTGGAAAGCTATCGAAGAACTGAGAAGTAGTATTTCATTTAATTGCATGAACGCGTATATGCATGTTTTTTCTTTTTCTGCCACTTTCTTTTATATCAAATCTCCAACAAAATCAAAACTAATATATACGTATACATACTCTATACTTGTCGCATAGTTTAGTTAACAATAAGATAGGAGTTGGAAAATGATTTTCTTTTGGACAATTCGTAGTAGCCTCTAGGCGTAAAATTGCAGTCATGTTTCTTATACGACATACATGTGCATTAAATTTAATCATGAATATCACAAACTATGAGTATGCGCAAAATTTGATTTGTCTTCTTTTTGTTTTAACTCAAATTTTTGTGATGGCTAATAGAACGATACTTATGTATACAAAGAATTTTGCCTATACGGGCAATAATTTCCCTTTTTTTTTCATGTAAATCTTTTTAGACATATTCAAACACTACACATAAAACAGTACCAAGAATAAAATTAACTCGTTAACAGGGCTGTTTTATAAAATTATGTTTACATCAGTATCTTCAACGCACAAAATCGGTAACGTCCGACTGCGTGAATGCATTTCACACTTAAAATATACTTATACTAGAATCATCGAAGCATTTGCGATTGCTGAATAAGTCAACGGCGTATAATCGTTTTTTTACAGCATGGAAGGATTTTTTAAATATATTGTTTAAATATATATATATATGTATATGTGGTATACTACGAACTTCGCTTTATACACAGATACACAGGGTATTAGAGCATTTTGTGACTCGTTCCAAGAATTGAAATTATCTCCAACAGATCCTTGTAAATAAACAGATAATACTTTCCTATCAATTCTCAAGAGCGTAACGGTTTGCAGATACTTTAAATAACCACGAAAAAAATTGAAAAAGCGAAGAAAAATGACATCTAAGGAAAATTAACTTGCGCTAAAGTAATATGACTAATTAAAACAAACACGACCATAGAATAAAAGTTTAAAAAAAAACGCAATAGCAGACTCTAACTTAAATAAATGACAACACATGGCGATTAACAGGACTGAGATAGTTTTCACAAGCATAAATCAACAATCGATAACACCGGTGAATATTTTCGGCAAAGTAAAAAAAGCGACGATTCACTTTGCGCCAAGTAAATCTTTCACACGCAATTTTTTTTACGATACGAAATGTTTTTACATACATTTAATATTAATTATTATACACACCATTCATTACCAGAGACATTTAATACACCTAATGTACCCACGTATATATGTATGTACATATAAAGTAAATATATCACGCCAATGCCACGGTTATCGCCTCTGAATACTCAGGTAGATATTAACTGTCTCGGTTTGGATGCTTGGCAAGAAATCTCCTAGGCCACGGAAGAGGCCAATCGTACTGCCTCGGCACAGTGCCGCCAACGTTTTTTTCAAAGTATTTAAACATTGGAAACCACCATAAACGAGCCAAAAAGTTGTTGGGTCCATGTTGCTGAAAAACCAAAGATGTATAAAGCGAATATTGCCTTTACTCCATTGCAAATAACTTTCAATCAAAGTAACATAGACAAAACAAAGCGACGATTAGATATTGAACATTAATGTGAGAAATATTCAACTCACCTTTAGGTAGGGGTTGTTGGCCAATGTGTGGTAAATGTACCACAAACGTGTGGTAACGTAATAGGCTATGAGAACATCGACAGTGTAATGGCCATGGGCAATCAAAACCATTATTATGCCAACGAGTGACATCAGTCCTGCTAACCAGTGGATCGGCTGACATCGTCTTGGAGAATCTAGACCAGCACAAGTAACAAAGTAACATTCAAGATTTAGTCACGGATTCATTGCAAAGTGATAAGTTGAAGAAAAGATTTTTTTTCGATCCGACTGAGTACATTATGAAATGGAAATAACGTGTTTCCATGAAGTGAATTCGATCAAGAATAGACTCGACTATTCTAATATTTTATAAGAAATTAAGAATCTTTTATCTTTGTTTTTACAGGAAATGCAGAGGCGGAGTTAAAGATCACTTACATTCCTTTATGATAAGGGAGCTGAGAACAAGAACAACTGTATGTCCACTGTAGATGTAATCTCCGCAGTACGTGTGCTTTCCATTGATGGACAATCCAAACCCAGAGATAAGCTGCAGTACCCTCTTAGTTATAACTAACGGACTGGAGTTGTTCGCTTTGGGACTACAATAGTAGGTCTTGCTAGCAACTGGCAGAACTGTTACATACATCGTAACGCTCCGCATCATGTAGAGCAAGCCCATAAGTAAAAATATCCGTCTGAAGACTATGAATCTGTACAGAAAAATTATTAATGATTGACTCTAATCAGTGAGGAGTAATCACCCAATCGACAAAGATAGAAGAACAAGTTCAATTATTACCTGTGCTTGTGAAAAATAATAAAAACCGTCGCAGAGTTTGAGACGATCATAATTAGAATTTCCGAAACGTTGAGCGCCCAATCTTGAGAAACTAGGTTGTCCAATACTACGTCAGGAAGAGGACCGTACGTTGCACGGTCCGGTACACGTTCGTGAACCATGGCAAGAGATGCGGTGGTAAGTATAAAATTGACGACCATGAAAAAGAATGCTGTAAAAACACAAGGCATGTTTAAAATTGACAGCTAAATTGGATATTGAATATGCTTAATAACATTTAATCATTCTTACCAAGAAGAGTTTTCCATTTCTCTTTAGGGAACCGAGGTTCTTCTCTTAGTGGCGCAGGTATGTCAAGTTTAACTATATCGCTCCCAGACCCATTTGGTACATTCGGATGCCTTATATGTCCGAGCCCATCGATCTTGTCATCTTCGTCATCGTCGTAGTATTCAGAGCTGCTGCTGACGCCACCCCACCCTTTGTCCTTGTTCTTACTCGGTGCACCAGGAAGAAGAGGTTGCCGCTGATAAACGTCGCTTGACTGTGCCATTCCACTACTACTTCCATCCACCGCTGCCTCTACGTCTCTTTCGTGTCCCTCAACTCCTCCCAACGGACGATCAAAACTTCCGTAATCACTGTGTAAGCTTGTTGCTTTTGGGTCCAATACCATCCTGAAAATAGTAACGCTTATCATCCATGTTGCAGCAGTACAAAGGTCACATAAACAGTACAGGTTTGTGCTTTTTGTTTATTCCTGAGCAGTTTTGCAAGGGGTCAGGAGGATGGGCCTTTTAACCTATTACTAAAAATTCACTCGTGACACTCGATTTAAAAAAAGAAAAATTGTCATTTGTAAAAAATTTTATACACTACCGCTCACAATTCTACAGTATAAATTGAACAGATGCCTTCCTCCATAATTTAATAATGAGTACATTACATAGAAACAGCTGTGTAAAATATTTGACTTTCTAAGCTTGGAAGATGTACTGAACTTTACACCATTTTAAAGAATCTGCTCAACTAAATAGTAACTAGCTCTCACAATAAGTATTATCCAACGTCTGTCCAAACTTCTCTGTGGGTAGATTCAATTTGTCAAGATCAAGTGAAAGGCCAAATGGGCAACAAGAACTCACGAGATGTGTGGTGCTGCAATAATTCCTACTTATTATTATTGTAGAACGATATGAAATTTATGAGTTTAATTAAAAGGTAAGGTAGGTAAAATTTAACCATAGAATATACATAATATGTATGATTGGTAAGAGCATTGACCTACGTAGATTTAGAGGGTGAGTATAAACTGTTTTAATGTGAGTGAGTATAAACTGTTGTAAAAATTCCATCATTTTTCTCAACTCCAATTACAAACTTTTGTCCATCTATTTCTGAATGAAACTAACTGTAACTGCAGGCTTATACAATGCTATGCAAGCGGTTGGAGTCTGAGTAACCCACTGATAAGGTAAGCAAAAATAAAACAGCGATCACTGATTCATTTGCGTACAATAGGAATTTTTGCTGAGTTGCAAATACTACATTTATTATCTACATTTCAATTCGGTTGTGTAAGTGATTGCATGCGTAAATGACATATAATATCAATTTTGTTCTTGGAGAGAAATTATTCGACGTTAAAAATAAATTATCATAATTAGCAAATTACAAATCACATCTCTTTCAATGGGAGTATTCGTTTGGAACTAATTATTTAAAGATACAAACTTTGAATTGATCAGTACGATTGATATAGTCTTCAAATATAAGAATACATCAAATATAATCTTAGTCTGTCTCAATGTCAACACTGCTAACATGGAGGCCTTTGATCTCTAAGAACAGGACACTCAAGAACTATCGATCAAAATTGAATACAAAGTGATACCAGGCACTCCAGTATTTTACTAAGAGGTTACTGACGGGTACATGATTAAAATCTGTATACATACGTCGTTGAAAGCCTATCGCTCAAGAAATCATTCGATAAATCTGTTATAAAGTACTCATAAAAATCAGATTACAAAATTCGTATAATCTTTTTATAAAGTTGTCAAAACCTTAGTTATACTTCTTTCCAGACTATGGAGAAAGAAATTATATCAAAAAATGTTGAATGATTCCAGAGATGTGACACTGTGATACAAAAACTTAAACCAGCCTATGGGTACTTGGCACCAGTTCGCTGGCATAAATCTGGATAGCACAATAAAAAATATGTGCAACATTTAAACCTGCAATACTTGATACAATCCAAAAAGTGTAAACTAGTGGAAAATTATCAAATAATTTCCTTTTCGAGTTCAATGACATTCTCAAATCCGACACCTGTATTTTTCCTTGACATAAAAAAATTTACATGATTATATGCTGCCACACTCTTAGAAAGTCGCGATCAACCTTCAAATCTGATAGGAAAGGTTTATCTAAACTTCGACTACATCAACAAAACATTGCACGATGCTCCAGTTTTATCTATATACTATCTGATCGAAAATCCGCTATTGATAATTCCACCATAATCGTCGATCACTCGGTACGAGTGAATCAGGTTTATACGCTGTCAGAGACTAAAGATGGTTTGGTATTTATATTAAACAACGCAACGCAAACAGCCTGCAGCACATTCTGGAAAGTATTGAAATATATTGAGAAGTTGATCAATTATGAACTTTGATAACGAGCACATGAAGTTGACTAGCAGATTTTATTTTGCGGTAAATAAGGTTAGCCAAAAATAAAGAATGACTACCAAAGAATCAACAGTTGAACAACATGTCGTGAAGAAGTACCATATTGGTGTAATCGTACTTATTTTTGTCGCATGCATCGTAGTCAACAGTGAATATGATTCATTCGTTGAATTGTTGCAAGTCACGGTAAAACATCAACAAGAAAATATTGTCCAATCGAACATTGAAATTCATTGCATATATTTAAAATGCAATTAGTGTACCATCCGCAGCATATTAATAGTACTAACGAGCAAGAGGTCCTTATGTTACGTGTCATATTGTTGTATGCTAGAAATATGTGATGTAAATACAGTGTTAATACCTGTTAATTAGGCTTCTTCATTACCTGGTTAACGCAGTGGGTAATTCGACCTTGACAGGTAGCCTTAATTTATGCATTTCACTCAGGCACTGACCACGTAATATATTATAGTATAGAAATATGTATAGATATGTATATACTTGTATACCACACGATTTACACTGAACGACGATTAATTATACTCGTATGGAGACGTTCATGGCAAGCATTTCGTTGTAGAAACTATAAAAATTCATATCACTGGTGAAGAAGAGTTTGTGGTAGGAAGCAATATATTCGCCGAACGATACAACACGAAGAACAGTCTACGATGCAGGACACGAGAAATCGGAGTATCAAGCCTCGGTACTACCAGATAAGGCAAAGGCTAAAAAACTGCAAACGACAATATATATATATATATATATATATATATATATATATATATCTGTGTGATATGCTTTACTTTTTGGTCGTATGTATGTATTGTGTACTGCTAGGTGCACATGTACCAAAGTTTGTAGGCAACATAGGAAGTGGGAAAATCCGAACACACGGACAACTAACCACACAAAAAGTACAGGCGGGATAAAGGGGCGAATGTTTGATATGGAGAATTTCAACGTTCCGCAAGAGGGGCCGAATGAATATCCGAGGCGCACTGATTCGTCTACGACGTTCCAAGTCCGTTAACTATACGTATACATTAATCACACGTTGAACCCCTTGCGCGTATGTAGCACAAACACAAAAGACCCATTATTAATGCCTGCCAATTGCTGCCGCGCCGCGCTTCAACGACCAAGTCTTTTAACTCACTGCGCTCACTGTCGCGTATAGTATACAGGAAACATGACATGCTAAACAAAAAAAAATAAAAGAATAACGCGACGTAAACATGGCCGTTCGCGGCCGTGAAACAACGTAGAGAGAGAGACGCCGAACTCGGTTCAAGTCTGAAAGTCTGAAGTGAGGAGAATAAGTCTCAAAAAAGAGTCGGTAATTTCCATAAGAGCTTTACGCGATGAATATGCAGAGGCGAGTGATAAAAATCTGTCTTACCGACTGTCGATCTGGTCAAGTACGAGAAACGGAAGGAATGCTGCAGGAGAAAGGTGTCGGAAACTCGAGGAACCGACCGTACAATCGACGCACAACTGCTGCCTGCTGCAGACTGCAGCCAAGCTCTCGGTGTGCAGTTTTGCAAGCAAAAAAGGAATGTATTGATGCACGCTACGGGAACATCGTGCAAGCAAATTCAATAAATAAACAAATACACAGATAGCAAATTATCGTGGGACAGAGATAACTAATCTAGTTGTACGATCAACATTTGCGAGATACTACGCATGGATAATATGTTTGAAATTCGAATTCGTAAATCGCTCCCACTTATTTTTCACGTGCAGTATACGTATATACCGTGTGCTTTTCAATTATGCATGCCATTATCACTCACCTAAGCAGAGCTTTCCTCCAGCAGTAGTCTGTTTCGATAACTAACAGCTGTAATTTCATCATATAGGTGGACGTCGCCCAAGGCATGTAATGCACGACGTGGGCACGAAGTTAAATCAACCGGTGCCTATAATTTAAACTATTTGCACTACGTTTTTTTTTTCACGATTAGCGATGAAGAACCTTTTTAGAACATTCGCATCTACACACAACACTGCATGCGCACGATTAATTATCTTTAACTTGCTTTTACTTTTTGGTTAACCGGATCACTATATAATTCCAGGAATTTTTGTAGTCTTATTATCATGTAAACATTATAGTATCCTAATTGTGTAAATAATATTATCGCCGACTGATTTCGCAACAAATGCAGTACATATACGTTACTATCTACACGCACAGACTGCAATCGCGCAAGAATTTCAAATAATTTCCTCTAGATAATATACAAATGAGCATTGCGTATTAATCACCTTGGGTTTTATTGAAATTTTATCTCTCGCCATTCGTGGTTCACGATAATTAAGGAAGTAAAAAATACGGCACATCAATATTTACGAGTATCATACAGAGCTACCGCTAGGATACATGTTTCCAGGCCTGGGACGATGCAATAATGATCACTTATTTAATCTTTTCAATTCATTCTTTCGCACATTTATTGGAGTAATATAAGAATTAGCACGATTAACTGCACTATGATTTATTATTGTCGCACCTTGAGTATAGTCATGATTATACCTACGTGCCCGAGTATCATGGTACCTGTGCAACCGGGCAGTGAAGAATAGGTTGATGCTACACACGGAATTCGCAACGCCAAGTCCTCAGAGCGCACGCGTTCCCTCATAGATCGTGCGGCTTTCCTCCGAATGGGCCACTTTTTCAAGCTGATACTAACTTTGGTGACGTCACCAGAAACGTATATTCATTCACCAACACACCCGCTATATACCCACGACCCTTTCCTCGGAGTGTATTATACACACTCACACTTCTTCAGCTGTCCTATATACGAATTGGGAACGAAATGCGTCAGCACCACGCTTAGAGTAAACGCGATTACCATTTACTACGGCGATTGATTATTTCCATACGTATATAAGATAATGATCGAAATTTACGTTCGTCGGTGAACAGATCTATCTATTTTACAGTACTACGTCTGTGCGGAGCAATGTGTTCGTTGTGTTTTATGTCATGATTTCAAAGAAATCGATATTGCTAAGTCATTACAAGAATTTAATTATAGCGCGGGCTATCTGTAAATTTAGGTATGATGCGTAATCTTGAAAGCGCGACGATCTACAACGATCAGCAGGGTTATGTCACGATAGGCAGTTTCTTGTCCATGCGAATCTATTGATGAGAAACGGTAATAATTAATTGGATTATACGTCTAAACAGCTAAAGATTACATCTCATCCGGCAACATTTGCAAGGCTTAGACAGCTGATCTATGACATGAAGATATCAGTGGCTCGGACTGAATCGTATTGGAAAAAATGAAATGGTAATTCGAAACCTTGAAAAAACGTTACACTGATATTTCTTCCGAGATAGTCAGCTTGTGTAACATACAATATCGTATGATTAAAAAAAAAATGTAATTTTCAGCTGCTTTTGACATTTCACTTTCAGTTCCGCGGAAAATCTTCATTACCGACCGAAGACGAAACCAAAGAGGATTCGTCAAGTTCGCGCTTCACCTACAGAAACGAGCGTCGGTCGATCATCTTTGAATGTAAATGAAAATGTAGTTAATCCACCGATAGCGCAGCAATAATTTTCTTGTATATCGGTATGTCGTTGATCTATGCATCTCGGGAAAGAGCGACGAAATTTCTAGCGTGTAATAAAGGAATCTTGAATGGCCCAGATTCGTAATGACGTGTCCGTCGCGAGCGTGCGCAGGGCGCATGCGCAGTGCCACCTTACGTGGCATCGGCCTGCAGCAGTAGTGCGTGTTTCTCAATAAAAGGGCTCCCGTACAATTTAGTGTAAACATTTCTGGACATATTCTTATTTGTTATGGTTCAAATACATGTATAACAATTCAACGTGAGTATCTGGCTTATCCAATCACCGATTATCACATATTACACCTCTGTTATAACCGATTTCTTCGATATATGCAAAATGGCCTGCACCCGTTCGCCTGCTCCATCGTACAGAGACATATGACATTTGTTAGAGTAACATTTTGAATTCTTCTTGTTACTCAATTTCACAATTACATCGTTACCAGCATCGCTCACTTTAAATAGCAGAGAATTTTTATTAAACAGCTTCCTGAATTACGCCCCCTTAAGTTTCGCCAAGTTTTACCTTGACTTGCGTGTTTAAATACTCATGTGTTGTGTCATATTCCCATTAGATATTTAATTTATTTTCATACCAACATCTCATACTTTATGGGTTATCGTCTCACTGCAAATTAAAATTTAATAAACTCTTGTCTGCCTGTTAAATTAAGTTGTCCAACATTGCGTTACGCATAATCAATTCGGCGACTCGTTTTGACCACCATCACCTTAAACACCATATGTTCGAAAACATATTTTCACACGTTTGAGGTCTTGCATAATTTCGAGTAAATATCACATGTGGAATGAAATATTGAAAACAAATTTCCGACTGGATTCAGCGTGATGTGTAATAGACTCTGTGGCCGAACCTGTGAACTTGAAATCCTATTCAGTCTCCATATTTTTCCCATACTTTACAAACCTTTGAACTGGTTGAACAAATTGCTAAACAATTTTAAAATCCATTTTCCTCGCCATATGTTTGTCCCATCATACAGACGAACGATGATGAAATGGCGTTAACATTTGACCTTCACTCATGATAGTTTTTTTACTAATGCGGCAAAGATCTAATACTTCTTTTCATCTCTTTTATCTTTCAGTATAAACCATGAATCCCCAATACATGCAGCAACAACCTCCTTACTACGGGGGGCCAAACAATGGACCGCCTCGTGGAGGAATAAATGCAAATCTTCCACCAGTAGCTCACTTCAACGGATCTGAAAACTCCCAAGGTTTTCCATCTAAAAATCCAGCTCAAGGCCCTCCTACTCAAGAATCTGCGCTACCTCCACAACAATCTTATTATGCAAATAATTTACGAGGTCAATTAACATCAGTTACACGTTTGGATAATATTTAATATTTGGTGAAAAATAATTGCTTAATCGGAGATGACCCATATTTCAGGACCACCAACCAATCCTCAGTCTGCTCTTCCGCCCATGAGTCAGCCTCCCAGCAATCTAAACAATCTTGCTAATCAAATGTCAAATATAAATCTAGGAAATCAACCGAGACCTCCACCAGGGGTGAGTTTTGTCCCTTATTCCAAGTTTTCTCACCTCTTATTGAACATTGTCCACTTTTGTCACTTTTTTGAGATTCACGATCGATGACAGACATCTGGGTAACATTTATTTACATGAAATTGTAAAAAACTATCTAGGTTTCAAATTTCGTCTTTTAATTTCGTTTGTATAATGGAGTAACAACGATTAAGCTAGCGTCTAAATAAACTTTTTCCTATTACAGGGCTTCCCTCCTCAAGTCAGACGAAGTAGTCCAGGAATGCCACCTCCAACTTCAAATATTAATGGCTACAACAGCCAATCAGAACAGCCTTCTCCCATAGGTAGCTATCGTTGAAATATTCACTGTAACTCTGCCATAGTTGCGGAGGAATAAATTTAAATTGCACATATTCTTTATCAGGGATGCACTTTCGATCCTCTTTAAGTATCTGAATATCTGTCAATGAGTGTTTGAATTAATTTAAATACCAACAGATTCGGCAACACAAAGTCAAATTGATGGACCAACGGTCGGAAAAGCTGGTCCGCCTCTGCCAGGACAAATTTCAGCTGCTCAAATGCCACCTCAACCTGGTCCGCCTCTGCCAGGACAAATTTCAGCTGCTCAAATGCCACCTCAACCTGGTCCACCTCTGCCAGGACAAATTTCAACTCCTCAGATGCCGCCTCAGCCTGGTCCGCCAATTTCTCAGCCTCCCGGGCCTCCACTACAAGGACAAACCTTAGCTTCAGGTGGACCTCAGTTTCCCAGACAAATGCCATCTGGAAATCTTGGCTCACAATTCCCTGGGCAGCTCGGACCTGGTCAACAAAGTCAACGTCTTTCTGGCCCCCAAAGCTTATCAGGACAACCACCACCGAATCAGCCAATGATGCCTGGTCAACAGTTACCTGGACAACAATCCAGCGTTTCTGGGCCACCGCAAATGCTGTCAGGTCCGCCTTTATCCGGGCCACCGATGCGTGGCCAACAGAATATGTCAGGACCTCTGATGTCTGGGCAACAGAATTTATCAGGACCCCCGATACCAGGGCATCAAAATCTACCGGGGCCACCATTACCTGGGCAACCTAATTTGTCAGGAGCTCAATTACAGCCACATATATCTGGACCGCCAATGCCTGGACAAATTCATCCTGCCGGGCCCCATATGCCTGGTCAAATGCAAATGCAGGGTCAACAGCAATACATGGCTGGCCCTCCTCGTCCTGGACAACAACAGCCTGCAGGTGAACCCCAGGGAATAAATAGGCAGCCACTTGGATCAATGCCACCGTATCAGCAGCCAGGTTATCAGCAGCAAGGATATACTGCTCAGCCTGTAAGTGATTCTGTGCCAAGTATGAAAGGCTACAATGATTCGTGAAATAATCGTGAGAAAAAATTGTTTCAGGACATGTATGCTGGACAGAGAGGTCCCTATCAGGGCGGTGTGCCACCAGGGGCACCAGGGGGATTTCAACCAGGTATGCAACCCGGAATGCAACCACAAACAGCGCGGAGACTGGATCCTGACCAAATGCCAAGTCCCGTAAGTTTGGCCTATCTCGCATTTGCTTGACAACAAGTCTGGAAAAGCTCTTGGAATGGTCATTGAGTACTTTGAGTAACTGACAAATTCTTTTTTCATAGATTCAAGTCATACAGGATGATCAGCATACTAAAGGCGGTGTGTTTGTGACTAATCAAAAAGGACTCGTTCCACCTCTGGTAACAACAAAATTCACTACTCAGGATCAAGGACACGCGTCCCCTAGATTTATCCGATCAACTATGTACACCATTCCAACGACAACAGATATCATGAAACAGGTAATTTCTCATTCTGGGCAATATATATTTGGAGATATATCGAAAATGCTTGATGATCATGTTTCTCCTTTTCAGACCAGCGTACCATTTGGCCTCATAATTAGTCCAATGGCTAAGGTTGCGGAAGGAGAATACGATCCACCTATAGTCGACATGGGAGAGATTGGTCCAGTGCGTTGTATACGTTGTAAAGCGTACATGAGTCCGTTCATGCAATTCATAGACGCTGGTAGACGGTTCCAGTGTATGTTCTGTAAAGCTACTACAGAAGGTAAAAGAAATTCTCTATTTCTGACACGGTCCGCAAAGAGTTCATAACATGACGTTTTGTTTTCTTCTCAAGTTCCAGCAGAATATTTCCAACACTTGGATCACACGGGGCAAAGAATGGATCGTTATGAGCGGCCAGAATTAGTTTTGGGAACGTACGAATTTGTGGCAACTAAAGACTATTGTCGGGTTAGTTACTATGCATAGCAATGTCAATGCCAAATGAAGTATTTTTGAACTATTTAACCATTGAATTTTTCATTTTTTTACAGAATAACACGATTCCTAAACCACCAGCTATGGTCTTCCTTATTGATGTATCGTACAACAACATAAAGTCCGGCTTAGTGCACTTACTATGTTCAGAAATGAAGAGAATCATTCGTAATCTTCCCATCGACGCCGGGCAAACTAGAACGAATATGAGAGTTGGATTCATAACGTATAACAACACAGTTCACTTTTATAACATAAAAGCATGCTTAGCTCAACCGCAGATGATGGTAGTTGGCGACGTTCAAGAAGTCTTCATGCCTCTGTTAGACGGGTTCTTGTGCGACGCCGAAGAAAGTGAAACTGTCATTGACAGTCTAATGACACAAATTCCAGCTATGTTTTCTGACACTCGTGAAACTGAGACCATACTTGCACCCGCCATTCAAGCTGGACTGGAAGCACTGAAGGTATATAAGTAAATAATTAGAGCTAATACAGCGTAAATTATATTATTCAAGTACTCAGCTACTTACTTTGACTTTTTTATAGGCGTCAGATTGTGCTGGAAAATTAATGGTATTCCACTCAACTTTGCCGATAGCTGAGGCACCCGGAAAGTTGAAAAATCGTGATGATCGCAAACTGTTAGGGACAGAAAAAGAAAAGACTATATTAGGTACATTCTTGGTTTTCGCGGTTATTTTTCTTTGTCGTTACTACTTGTCTAAACTTTTAAATATTTACAGGTCCACAGACCAATGTGTACAACAATCTTGGACAAGAATGCGTGGGAGCAGGATGCAGCGTCGATTTGTTTGTATTCAACAATTCGTATATTGACGTGGCAACAATTGGTCAAGTTTCGCGTTTGACTGGCGGGGAAGTCTTCAAATACACGTACTTCCAGGTAATCGAATCCCGAGACGTTTGATCAATTTCGTTCTCATTCTTTGAACATCTTTATAACGTGAAGACACAATTTTAACGATCCTTTGCTTTGCTGCAGGCTGATATTGACGGGGAACGATTAATAACAGATATAATCAACAACATCAAACGGCCAATTGCTTTTGACGCTATCATGAGAGTCCGTACTTCCACTGGCGTTAGAGCAACAGACTTTTATGGACACTTCTTTATGTCCAATACAACAGACATGGAATTGGCCAGTATAGATTCTAACAAGGTACTTAATGTCTACCTTTCACGCAATTTTTAATACAGTATAGTTGGCAAGTTTCATAGCATGTGAATGCCAAACGTAATAATTCTTGATTCCAGGCAGTTGCAATTGAAGTTAAACACGATGATAAGCTAGGAGATGAAGAAGGTGTATTTATTCAAGCAGCTCTATTATATACGTCTTGCGGCGGAGTTAGAAGGTTGCGAGTAATAAATTTGGGATTACGCACCTCATCTCAAATGGCAGAACTATACAGGGCCTGTGATTTAGATGCCATAGTTAATTTCTTTTCCAAACAGAGTAAGAAACACTTTCTAAAATGATCAATGAATTACTGATTCTTAAAATATAAATCTAACCATGAATTTCAACATTTCACCTACAGGCGTGTTCAAGCTAATCGAAGCATCACCCAAGGCGGTAAAAGACAATTTAATCTCAAGATGCGCAACAATGCTTGCCGTCTATAGAAAACACTGCGCTTCACCTTCTAGTGCAGGACAACTAATTCTGCCCGAATGCATGAAGCTCCTGCCACTTTATGTGAATAGTATACTGAAAAGCGACGCGATTTCTGGTGGTACGTTAAACTGCTCGAATTTTTTATAACATTACAAATACCGACGAGTGAATAATTGATTCGTTTTCACAATATTTTTCCAATTATTTCATACCCTTAGGTGCGGACATGACTATTGACGACAGATCTTTCGTCATGCAAGCAGTAGCAACCATGGATATCCCAACTTCAGTAGCTTACTTTTACCCAAGATTATTACCGCTCCATGATATTGATCCTCAAGGTACTGAATTACCTCAAATGGTTCGCTGCTCAATTGACAAATTCACAGATGACGGCGCTTATCTCCTAGGTAAAACTACAAAAGTTTATGAAATTTTATCCATAAGAAAGTTTATCATTTATATAAATATCTATCAAGATAATTGCAAATTTCGTTCAAATACTTACTGGAATCGACCATTTCTCAGAAAACGGTATCCACATGTTCCTCTGGCTGGGTCTCGGCCTTTCCTCGCAGTGGGTGCAAGCTGTGTTTGGCGTACCGTCAGTAGGGCAAGTTGACGTCGATCGTACGATACTCCCAACCCTGGATACCCCGTTAAGCCACCGAATTACGGAAATAATAACGCAAGTCCGTTCGCAGAGACATCGTTGTATGAGGGTAAGCTTGAAGTGCCAAATTCAAAGTATAAAACTTGGGTATCCACTCAAAGAGCCTGCAGATTAAGTAATAATTTGGCATCTTTTTACAATTTTCAGCTGACAATTGTCAGGCAAAGAGAAAAGCTTGAGATGGTTATGCGACACTTCTTGGTCGAGGATCGCGGCGGTGACGGAAGTGCGAGCTACGTGGATTTCCTGTGTCATATGCACAAAGAGATCAGGACACTTCTTAGCTAATAAACGTGTCCTGCGTACGCACGCTAATTGTGTCAATCTTCTTTCCACTTAATTACAAGTATAGATTCAAAAAAGATAAGCAAGAAAAAAGAAAATAGTACATAACGCAAATACGAAACGAACCAGTTGGTTGTTACATATATAGACGTACATACCATACTAAACTATACTATACAAAAAGGTATGATAAATAAATTCAAAACTGAAAAAAAAATTGCTACAATAATATCCAACGTACGCAGACAAAATATCCAGGCGGGAGGAAACGCAACATTTACGTACCTTTGAACACACAGACAACAAACATATTGTAGAGTCGTCAAGAGTAGACGTGTTGCAAGGGGAAAAAACCTAAGGCAAAAAAGCGTCATTTATAACTACATACTTACATCATATAAAAGATGAAGCACAGTGATTTATACTTGTACGGAATTTAATTGTAAACGTTTACTGTATTATTATTAATTTCATTTTAACTAGCCCATTATTATTATTATTATTATTAATTATTATTATCGTCTTAAATTAAATGCTGAAGTTTATTAAATCATATATTATAAATTTATATACGAAAAGAATCGGTAAAGTTACTGTACATATATTTATATGCCCGCGATCTTTTCAATTATGCGAATTTCGTCTCAAATATTTGTCGATGTTTTATCATTCTTCGTACGCTGCAGTTGATCATTGTGCAGGAGAAAAAAAGAAGAATTGATTCGGAATGTAAAGAAAAACGTCATCGCAAATTTTACACTTGTTGCTACGCAGCGTAACTATAAAAATGAAGATACAATTCTGAGGTGAAATTAAATGGGGTCACGATCGGGTGTTTTCGAAAGGACGACGAAAGCTTCTTCGGCACAATCTGTTTACTTCACATTTTCTAAATGCGTTTTACGCCCGAGGATATGTACAAGGCCCATCTGCTGTCAGGTTACAATACATGCCAGTACATTTATTCCGGCATACGTTATTACATTGATGCGACGTGGGATGGACGGTCTAACTGAGCGAGCAACCGACCAATGGGCATCTCGACGAACAACAAGTAGGACATAATATGCCCACCATGTGGGTACAGCGTCGTGTCTTTCAAGTCCCAAGAGCGAGAGAGAGAACGACACTCACATGCTGTCCATTTACTGGGGACAGGTGTTGTTGGCAGGTTGCGATCTGCAGTCTATTTCCAATATCGGTACTCGGTTTAATACTGCCTGCAGTTCTCCATTCGTAGTGCTTAAAAGAAAAAAAAACAAAAAAAAATTTTAAATACCAAGCATATATTTTTGCAGTGTCGAAACGGATCGGGAGATTCACGCACTCATACTTGGTAAGAATGTACGAGTAATCAAAGTACTTTCAACCCGTCGCATACTACGGGTGAAAGCATTTCGCAACGAGATAATGTATCAGATTAAACCGGACGGTCCGTTGAGATCGGCGAATATTCTCAAGTGCGTGGGCATTCAATATGTTTCGATGTCGTTACTTGACACTTTTACTTTCGCGCCGATATTTCGCGTGTGCTCATTTTGAAATCGTGATTTTATAACAGTGATATTTAGGTCTCGGGTTGTACACCTACTCACATTTCCCACGATAATACGGACAATTTTCGAAGTCTCCGATTCACTCGCCAGTGCCTGTAAACGTTGCTCACTCGTTTTTCAGCCTACCGCTTCGCTACGAGCCTGAATTTTAAGACATCGTTATTTTGTAGATGAAACTTACTCGGAATCATGATCGAAAACACTTACTGCGAGTACGAAGATTTAACGTACGACAAAGCTTGCGTCGCCGTCAAAACGAGCACCGATTATCCCGAAACTTGGCTCTACTCCCTGTCCTCCGATTGCCACTTGGTATGTGTTTTTCATTTCTATTGTCGCTTAATCGGCTTTTATTTACGCATTTTTCATCTTCAATTTCCCATTGTTACGCGTCTGTATTCCTGCTGCACATGTGCACGATAACTTTTAGTTCGATCTACGAGGCTTTGTCGATGTCGTTCCTAATTAGAATTTACATACTAAAAAATAACTAACAGTATATATCGCTTGTGCCACGTATCTCCTAAAAGACGTTAGTCTACATAATACGGCTACCCGTTCTACGCTATGAAAGTCCTTAATTGACGCGTCTTCTACATTTACTATCAGTCATACTGCGATGATTAACTCACACCACCGCCATTCGCCAATTACAATTTACAGTGTCCATACACGCGAATCGGTCAGATAACGTACGCTCAAAATCAGAGCTTCACATTTCACACTGAGAGATCTTTGACATGGAGGGTACGAAGCAACGGCGTCGAGGAATATGTTCCGGCATCAAATACGAGGTTTGATTCACGGTTGCGTTATTAATAATTATTTTCAATACTGTGTAGAAAAAGTCTCAAAGCTGTCCATCCATACCAATCATTGAATTCCATTAAACGTCTGTATAAGTTGTATACATATACTGTTTCCCTCCAGCGACATAATCTGCAGTTTAACACCGAATTTGGGACAATTCGGTGTATACGAATTAAACGTTGACAATGGAAGCTGCATTCTCAGCATCGTGAAGGATCCCTCGAGTTTGTACATGCGTGAGTAACGTGAAAGTAAAGAATCTATTTAATTTTAAAAAAATACTATGTGTCGATTCTCGTATAAAACTTGATCGCACCGGCGGACCGTAAGAGTAGAAACGGTTCGTCCTAGTCAGACACGTCAACCAGACATTAAATTCTACATCATAGATACATATGCTCACATAAGACAACAGCTATGTACATATTTCAGCTCTCCTCGCTGTGTTTCTCGTAACACTCTGTCTACTGGCCGGATGCACTTTATTAAGAACCGGAATAAACAGTTTGAGAAAAAAATTTAGGGTCCGAAATCCGTGCATAGGTGATACGGATCCGCAGGAAAAGGCTTTGGTAGTTAAACGGCGAGTAAGATCCATCGACACGTTCAGAGGGTAGGATATATACTTGTTACAATTATAAATCGGGTGAAAATTTTTTGCTGCAAGATTACCCCACGGAGTTTTATTTATTTATTTTTTCTTGTTACTTTTTCTTTGAAATTCTAGAATTGAAAAAAAATTTCACCACACAATATGTAAACAAAAGGTTGACTAAACGTGGAATGTTTTCGTTTTCCGCTGATCCTCTTCTCACTCCATGAAGAATAAGTATTCTAGCGATGATTTTCGTGAACGACGGTGCCGGAGGCTACTCGGTTTTGGAGCATGCGACGTGGGACGGTTTGCTCGTCGGCGATTTGGTTTTTCCATGGTTCATGTGGATAATGGGGGTGTGTTTGCCGATATCGGTGGGTTCGAAACTATCGCGACAAGTTTGCCGTTTCACCATGTGTCGGGGAGTCGTCAAGGTATAAAATATGAAATTAATTTATTCTTTCCGCGGATCCGTTAACCGATCGTCGCTCCTTTCAGCGCAGCGTAATTTTGTTCCTCCTCGGATTATCACTGAACACCCTCGGCACGAACGCGCAAATTGAAAACATCCGGTTGTTCGGTGTTCTCCAGCGTTTCAGCGTCGTCTACCTTATCGTCGCCCTGATCCTGGTTCTGCTCAGTCGGAGAAGACGCATCGAGCCCAAGGTGTGACGACCGTCTTCGGCATCCCGAATCGCGCACCCGTCGGACTGGCATTCGTCTAACTTGTTTCGTTCGCACATTTCAGAACCCGTTTCTCGAAGCCGTCAGCGACATTTTCGTTCTTCTCCCTCAATGGATGCTGATTTTATGCCTCGTCGCTGCCCACTCGGCGATAACTTTTCGCTTGCCGGTCGTCGGCTGCCCAACGTGCGTTTCTCAATCATTCGTTTATATTTTAAATTTCACAGCGCGTCAGAATTCGCAAATATTTTCTCACCGCCACCTATAATTGTCACACGTAAAACTTAGCCGGGTTTCAATTTACAGAGGGTATCTTGGACCTGGGGGACGTCACGACGATGGCAAATATCCCGATTGCGTCGGCGGCGCGGCCGGGTATGTAGATCGAAAAATACTGGGAACACGGCATATTTACCAGTATCCAACAGCCAACACGGTTTATGGATCGGGTCCGTTCGATCCCGAGGGAATACTGGGTAAGAATTTACTTTGAATACATTTTCCACGTTCCAGAAAAGACGGAAACTTTTATCCGACGGATCGCAAGCTGTTGCATTTGATAAATAAATATCTTTTCAGTAAAATCAGCGACGTTTATAATCGGTCGATGAACTCGGATTGAACGGAAAAATAGGCCAATGATGCTTTATTTAAAACACACCACTCCGAAGATTAGATACCGCGATCATTATAGAGCTAAATTGATATGAAAACATGTATATAAAAGTTTGTACGAGTAACCTAATTGGCCTTACTTAACGCCTCATCGTTATATTCGTCTGATTACTGCCTGACTCGATTTTTTTATACTCTGTTTTACCAAAAATCGCGGCTTTCGACGGTTAAATACGAATTATATTACGTAGGTCTTGTCGCTTTTCGTCGAATTAAATCGCGGTTAAATTTTCGAAGTTGTGATTAGTTTAGAACTGGATTCTCAGGACCGAACATTTCTGCAACTTACATTTGCTGTTGATTTCAAGGGAATAAATATCGTCTCTTATTCTACAGGTTGTCTAAGCTCGGTGTTTCAGGTATTTCTCGGTGTTCAGGCTGGTATGATATTGAAATACTACACGAGTTGGAAGGACCGAGTTTGCAGGTGGATCGGATGGGCCTTAATTTGCGGGGGCCTCGGTCTCTCGTTGCACTTTACTAACATTGTACCAATGAACAAAAATTTATGGTGAGCATCGTGTGAACCTGTACTGTACGTCGATTTCTTCAACGCGAATGTCGCGAGAGTTTCACGTCTGATTTTTATGTCGCGCTCTCGATTTCGCTGCACTTCATGAATTATTCCCCACTTTTTACATCCCGATAACTTCTCATTCGCTCGTTTTTTCAAGGTTTCCTCGACAACTGTGATCGAGGTATATTTTTACGTCTGAAGCTCCTTCACGGTTGGGAAAAATGTGCTTTGTATCGATCTTGAAATTTGAATGTTTCATTTACGTGATTCGTTCTTTCTTCAAGTACACCGCAACACGCGGTTGCAGGATATAATACATCTCAGATTTTCGTCAAATTTTTTCTAGCGTTGGATTTGAAAATTTTAGGTGAATAATTGCACAATCGCGTTTGATAACTGGATTGCAAAAATAAATAAAACCGACACTCCCGATCCAACCGCAATTAACGTATGAAACTTATCGCGTAACAAGTCGCAAATTATTTAACAGACACATTTTTCTAGGTCAATGTCTTTCGTGCTCGTTACGACGAGCCTCGCGTTTCTGTTACTGACGATTTGTTACGTCTTGGTAGACGTGACGGAATATTGGCGAGGCGGACCGTTCAGGATACCCGGTGAGTATAAAATAAATGCGGCCCACTTGACGGACAAGCGAGACGAATCGATGGTTTCCGATATTCGAACCGAATAAAACAAATTAATTATGTTACAAATTCGTGCTGGCCGAGAATCGTAAAAGATTCGAATCGTCCGATAAATCGATCCGCACTCGCGATCCATACAACTTAACTTCGCTGTAAAATTCCACCGCGTCGGATTACGCGTCCTGCATATTAGAAACGAGCACGGCCGAACATTTCCAACTCTCTAACTGCCAGGTAACTATTCCCCGTTTCCAGGAATGAACGCGTTGGCGATGTACGTTGGTCATCAGCTCTGTTATCAAATATTTCCGTTCCACTGGGCTTACGGTGAAATGAATACTCATACCTGGCGTCTGATCGAAACGATATGGGGCGTCGGGCTTTGGACTGCGATCGCCTACCTTCTCCACGCCAGGAAAATATACCTGGCATTATGAGACGCGTTCTTTTTTTCCCGATCAACATCCATCCGCTTTGCCATTTTATCCCGACACGATTTACGTTTCGCTTCGTGTCGCGGTATAAAACGCGAGCGCACTTTTATACCTGATAACACTGTTGGCTACAAATACACGATTATGTGACTAAATAAATAATCTTACAATATATGAATACAACGATTCGGTTTTCTCTTTCATTCGTCACCTAAACACTTTGCTTTTTGCACATATTATTCCTGCACTGCACTGCGGGCGGTATCATTGTGATTTTATAAATAATAATTTATTTTACACAACTTAATACATGTACAAGTAATACAGGTGTTTTTTTGTTTTTTTGTTTTTTCAAATGACATTCTCGTAAAGTCAAAAGACGAAGTAAGAACACTATTACTGTTATTGTTACGCGATATATTAAATTGTAATAAAAGTGCGATGTTTCGGTTTCTATAATTCCATTGTATTCACGATTCCTGTATGGTGAATTGCATATTATTGTTGTTTTATGATTCGATCGCGTAACCCGGTGGCAGTAAAGTACATTTACCAGGATCGTTGTACCTGACATGTAATTGTCATCGATTATAATTTCTTGCGCACATGTCGAGAAGAAGAATAAACCGCTCATTATAAAACACACCAAACGATCGACAACGCATATTCACTAAGCGAAGCATAATCGTCAAATTATATGTGTATATAATGTATCAATAGGCTGTCGATTCGATGTTTCACATTATAGAAATTATACGATCATTCGTGCAACTGTTTTCTCACGACCTTTGCGCGCGGTGTTTTTCTGATGATTTCTCTTTTTTTTCTGGTTACTTTCGAAAATTCTTCTCCTTCATCTCTGACCGTTTTTAAATACATTTACCACCGTATGATTTATGATGTATGCACTTGTTGATTGAGAATATTAAAAATTACAAAATATAAGAATTTCGCGAAACGATATAGTATAATTATGTATTATATATACACACTGCGAAATTTCGAGGCAGAGGTTAAATTGTGATGATGATTAATATTATTATTCTTTATTATAAATATCGCGGATTATTATTATTTATTTCCTTAAAAAATGAAAATAAGAAGAAGAAGAAGAAGAAGAAGAAGAAGAAGAAGAAGCAAAGAGATGTAAGAAAAAAATTGTTATTTTTCCTTGCCTTTCTTACTTTCTTGGGTTTTCCTTTTGTTTAAATTTAACAATTAAATAAAAACACACTAGCAATGCCACATTTACGATAAGTAATTATCTCCGCGCCAGTTTAGTAATCAGTTTGGTCTGGACCTGAAAATAAAAGAAAGGAAACGAATTATTAGGGCCGTACATCACGTGTCATCGTTATAGGTACAAAACGAAAACGAAAAAGAAACTTTAAAAATTTCCTAAGATTTTGTTTAATTTCTAAGCCAGTCAATCGGATCGATTAATCCGCCCATCAATCAGGCCAAAATATACTTTCGGATTTATAATAAAGGTTGTAGTACAAGTTGTTCAATTAAATTGGATTTTAGATTAGACAATTTTTTAAGAACAATATTTTTCATCTGAGAATCATATCGACCGTATGCTAATTATCTGTGATTGAATGCGTTAATAATAATAATAATAATAATAATGAATAAAACTACAATAACAACAACTACAACTACAACTACAACTACAACTACAACTACACAGCAATAACAACAAAAACGAGCGTTCAATTATTGCGAAGCGGTTTTTAGAGAAAGTAAAGTTTATAATAAAATTCCGGCAGACCGGACTTGGTTTGATAAAACGATCGGTATCGTAAACGTGAGAATCAGGGTATATTGTCTGTACGCATATGTAGGTATAACGGGAATCAAAATTAGACATCGGTCGAGACGGAGTGTGTCGTCGAAAAGGATTATTGCAAAGCATTTTCGGGATGAGAAAAAAATGAAAAGAGAGAGAGAGAGAGAGAGAGAGAAAAAAAGAAAACAACACAACCGACGTAGGAATATTCGCTAAACTCGAAAAGCATCGAGAAGTAATTTCAGTCCGAAGATATGTAACACGGAACAGTTATAAATACCATACGGTGACCCTTATATGTCAGTCTCTGACAATAAATATACATACACAATTCACGTATATCGTACAGTATATCCAATACTGTTACAAAAAACAAGAAAATTACTAACGAGCTTTTCACGGTTATAGGTAGGTACGAGACAACGATTAATCATTAGCACATTTATCCATGATTATTGACGATTAAAGCAAAAGCGGGCGGTTAAACATGTTGAAAAGTAAAAAAAAAAAACAAATTTTACACACTGACGATGCCCGAGTGAGATAAATGATGAGAGAATAAAATCGTTTGTGAAAAAATAACAAAGCGTGTCTTGCTATTTGTCAATTATCATTATTATCACAAGCGAAAACGGAGACGTCAAAGAAAAACGACGTATAATATAAACATGCCCACCCAACTATTATTTAAGCTACTACATCGATCCAGCATCGAGTTATTATACGGTATACGTATACGTGTATATTGTATTACAGTGTACATAGGCGCATAAAATTATAACAGCGTACTGCGTTCGTAAATCGTATAGTTCGTTTGATGTTAGTAAATGATTTAACAGTGTGATGTTATATTTTTGTAAAAAAGAAAAATAAAATTACTTCACGATGATGTAATATGTTACATGTGTGCGTGTCTGCGCTACAAGCGTTTATTTATTATTAACTCGCTCGTCTCTGCATCAGACCGGTGAAACACAATATCAGCGAAAACAATACTGTGCATGAGTGATGATAATGATGATAGTGAAAAGAATATAATATAAAGCGGTGACGTTTTGTCTGTTTTCGGTATATTTTCGTATAGACAATTAGAACGTTAGACAACAGCGTGAATAAGTGTGCATATTAAGGACGATTATTCATCATGATCACAATTTCTTCATTTTTTTACGAATCTTGGGTGGCCATTGCATATTGCTACCGATAATGATTGTATGATCAGGCAATAGGTACGAAGGTACGTACATTGCTTCACCACTGATCTGAACAATAATCTGTTAATTAATAAGCCGCGATCAGTTTGTATGTTTTGAAGATTTGAACGACGGACTCTCAATTGCACATCGTTGGGTTTGCATGTCTATACTATGTATTAAAAGGGGGATAAAGGTGTGTGTGTGTGTGTGTATATATATATATACACATTAGGGTGGCTCGTTTAAAAAAAAAAAATTTTCTCCAGGCGTTAATCGAACAATTTGTGACAAAACTGAAAAAAAATTATCGTAAAGCCTGGAGGAGGTAGGAAAATATTTCGGGGTCGCTACCGATTATTGTAATATTTTTTATTTATTTTTATATCTAGACCTTACGGACTTACTATTAGTTCATTTTTTTCGTATCGTGGTCCAATTAATCATTGTTCATAAAAATTAATACTGAAAACGAAATCGGGTCATTAAGGTGATGCGATGCTCCTCTTTCGGTAACAAAAACTGTTATCCAAATTTCTCCGAGAGGATTAATCTTTCGGATAAAAGACGAGAGCAGCCAACCGCGGAATCGTTACGCGCAGTTTGTCGTTGATTGATGAACGATTAATTGGACCGCGATACGAAAAAAATGTACCAATATATACATACAAGTTTGTGAGGCGTAGACATGAGAATAAATAAAAAATATTCCAATAATTAGTAGCGACCATTAAATATCTTCCTGCCTCCTCCAGGACTTACGACAATCTTTTTTTCAATATGTATCACAAATTGTTCGAGTAGCACCTTAGAAAAAAATTTATTTCAAACGAACCGCTCTAATATACACACACATATATATATATATAAGAATATGAAAAATAATCATATGGATAGATACACGTATAACGGCAACAAGAGGTGCAGCGTGATAATTCTTATAAATTTTTCCTTCAAATAATAGGTATATAATAATATATGCTGAGGTGTGTACATAATATTAGATTAAAAAATAAATATAAAAAATAATATGTACCGATAGATAAAAAAAACACGTGGCCTGTACCTTCTGGGCACGATTTAAGCCCAGCCCTGCGAAACTAGACAAAACTTGGAACGCTCCTCAGTGGTTGCGGATGAATTGGCCTAACTTCACTCGGCCTGCGGCCGGGCCATCAGCAGTGGCCGTTTTTCAACGAGGATGTCGTGGAGAGGAAAGGAATGGACGAAGCGGCGGTGACGAGGTTCCGGGGCGACTGGATCTGCAGCGCCTGCGGGACATTTTTCGAGCTCTTGATCCTCGGACAGAGAACGTTTATCCTGTGAGTCTTGCTCTGCGAGATGGCGAACCCGTTGTCGAGTTTCTTCAGCTTCTTGAACGCGATCGAGGGCAGAATATCGTAGTCGAACTCGACCGGAGAGACGACCTTCTTCCACGTCTGGAAGTAGGGGTCGTCGGTCGGCGGGGGCTTGTCGACGACCGGAAACATTCCGTAGCCGAGAGCCTCGCCGATCACGTCGACGCACTCGTTCGGCGTCGTCACCGAGCTGCTGTTCTCCGATTCCAAGGACCTCCCCTCGTGTATCCTCCTCCACGAGTGTTCGCACAGCGGCGAATAGTCGGGAGAAGTTATCCCGCTCGAGTAGTTCGAGTAGTAGTTCTCGTCGTAGTTGAACACGTTCGTCTTCAAGGGAAGACTGAGGTGTTCTCGCCTCGCCGGCGAGTAACACTCCTCCGAGGAGTCCTCCTCGGCGAGTATCGCGTCGTCGTTGAGAAGCTTGAAGAGCCTCGAGTGGGTCTGGGTCCTCTGGTACTTGTTCATCCTCCTGATCGAGGCGCACTCGGAGTCGGTGTCGCCCTCGGAAATGAGCCTGCTCATGTCGGAGGTCACGCCGCTGTCCTCGTCGTCCGTTTCCTCCCGCGAATTCTGCACCGTGAGCAGCCGCTGTTTCGCCATCGCGCTGCGGGAGTTCCCGTCCTGCTGTTCAATCTTCTCCGAATCCGCCTCCTCGACCAAATCCCGCACGGCGCGCACCTTCTTCACGGCGAACTCGGTCCGCACGGAATCGCGCTCCTTGATCCTGAGGCTCTTCTGTTCTATGGTCTCCTTGTGAACGTTGTCCTCCTCGATCGCCGCCGTCGACGTCGTCTCCTCGAACTCGGCGTCGAATCCGCACCCGGCCGAGTTGCTCGTCAGATTCCTGACCGTGTATTCCCTCTCGGTGTCCTCCCTTGGTTCCTCGCTCTGAACGACGGTCTCGAGGTCCTTGACCGCCTCGAGGTCGAGGTCCTTCTTCCACACGTGCCTCGTGACGTCGGTTTTCTTCCTGCGTATCGTGAGCTCGGTCTCGACGTTGTCGTTGCAGTCGACCCTCTTGCAATCAGCCTCGCCCTCGACGTTCGCCTTCCCATCCTTCTCGACGGCGGTGACGGACTCGTCGCTCGTTTCCCGAAGATCGATCCTCGTCTGTTCGTCGACGAGAGTGAACTCGGTGTCGAAGGATTCGTTCTGCGACTCCTTCTGCTTCTTGAGGGTGAAGTCGACCGAGGTGGTGTCGCTCTTCTTTATCGTCAAATTAACGTGAACGTCGTTGCTCTCGTCGGGCTCGCTCCGCGACCTCGATATCCACTCCTGTGAATCCCCCGTCCTCCCGGACTTTACCGTCACCCCGTCGCCGACGACGACGGTCGTCACGTCCTCGTTGTTCTCCGACACCGAGAACTTGAACCTCAGAGGAAGACTGACGCTGATCGTTGTGCTGTCGGTGTCGTCGGGAGGCTCGTCGTTCGCCGCCTCCTCGACGCTCTCGAGCTTTCTCGACTCGCTCTCGGTCTCGGTCTGTTCGAAATCCTCGTATATAACGCTGAGCTGATGAGGGAGTATGCAGTCGTTGTTGAGCGACTCTATCTGGTACTCGTCGTCGGCGTCCGAGTCGCAGTCGCTGCAGCTGAGCTTGTCCGACGAGAGTCTCGACGACGAGTGTTCGAAACCGTCCTCGGATATCGTCGTCGCCGACAGCGATTGGAGGCAGTCTTTTTCCTGCGACGGTGACTTGACCGTTTCCTTCGTCATCGGCTCGTTGGTGTAGGCCAGGTACTCGGACTCGGACCCGCTGTCGGAGCTGGTCGACGAGGTCGTCGAACCGGAGTCCTCGGAGTCCTCCGAGTTCTCGGAATCGCTGGAATCGCTCTCGGAGTCCTCGTTGCCCGTTTCACGAGCACACCCCGAAGCGTCCTTGTCGGCCCCTCGACGTCCGACGGGTTTCAAAGACGTACTCTCGCGGTGGTTCGTAGCTCTGCTCTTGGCGCAGGTCCACTTCGGTACCGTCAGGTACTCGAGTTCCTTCCTCTCGGCTTTCCCTCCCTTCGTCAACTTCGCTTCCGACCGATCCTCGGCCGTTTCCTCGACTCCGTCGCAGTAGCTCAAATCTGCGTTGTAAGTCTGCGGACGGCAGTTCGCGCTGCCCGCCGAGTAAACCTGGGGCATCGGCATGTAGCCGTGAACAGCGTAAGCTCGACGATCAACTGGAGGCTGACAATGAGCCTGAGCTTGGACTTGGACTTGGCTCGTTTCTGCGTCCGCCTGACCTTCGGCGTGACCTTGATTAGCGTAACTCTGCGCGTAAGCCTGGGCGTAGTTTTGATCGTAGATCGCCGGGTGAAAGTAGGCGTAAGAGTTCCCGTCCGCCCCGTAACCGCAATAAGCGTACGGATTGTATGCTACGTTAATGGGTTGCATGGGATTGTTGGTTGTGGCGTTTTGCGGCGAGGGTGGCGGCGGGGGCGTCGCGTACTGGACGGGGTAGTATCCCCACCAGCCACCCTCGGGGTTCCAGTAGGGCGAGGGACAGTTTGGGAAAAATAAACCGGATTGCTGATTGCCCGTTACGCTATTCTCTGTTCGAGAGGTGAAATCTTGTTGGCGATTTTCTTGCGGAGCTACAACAAACAGCATATTGCATACAGACAAAAATCAACTCCATTTCGTTATTGGTGGATGTTTGTTTTTTTTTTTTTTTTTTTTTTTGGTTTTTTGATTTTTTTTCTTTGCTTTTTTTAATGCTCTCTGCGACTTTTTCGTTTTTTTCGTTCGCTTCTGCTTTTTTTTTTTTTGTAACTTTTTTTTTTATTTTTGTTTTTTGTTTTCTTCCCTTTTCTATTCTTGCCTCTGACTTCTGACAGTGCTACTGCGTGTATATAATATAGTATATACACAGTGTACACTTATCAGCATTCGTTAGTACCGACATTATACATATATGTATGTATATGTGTCCTTTTAACGAGCAATCACCAGCCTTATTACACGCTACAGTAATATGAATTTAATCAACGATTCTCGCGACACTTTAACGCTAAAGTAATATATTATGTAAACGGTATATATTTTATGCTGATTAAATTTTTCACAGTTGAAAAACAAAAAAGAATCCAACATTATTGTACAAGAAATTATGTTCAATCCTGTGTTCAAAGGAAACTATATATTGTATACAATACGCGGCACGATAATTAGTTCTAGGTTTATAGTAGGTGTACGATGTATAATACGGTATATTAAGACTAGATCGATGCAGTGATGGAAGGGGAACAAAAAAATTGATATGATAAGTTCGAGTTGCATAGGTATTGTTACGATTGTTCGATTTAAAAATTATTTTTTTAAAAATATATCATACATACTCATACACACGCCAACTGCAGTACGCTATATATAACCGTATAGATTAAATTTTATCGATACACATAATGATACCCAATTCTTTGCAAATTTTGAAATTTCCAGTGATTACGAAATTCTTATATTTTTCCACATCCCAACGACATAAATTTTCCAGTCAACCAGCAATGTGTATATGTATATAATATATATAAATATATATACGTAGTCATGCGAGACGCTTGCAAAATTATTATTATTATTATTATTATTATTATTTTTTTATTATTATTATTATCATTATATGATTATTATTTTAAACTGCAAAAAAGTATATAAGTATGTATGGTCAGAAAAGAAAAGAAATATATATAATATATATATATGGTATAAACGAACGACATGCAACATTCTTATAATATCAAGAATTCTCAAGTCAGTTTTGTAAGATGCCGCAATGATTACGTAATCACGTTCAACGAGTATAAGTTTTACGTACTAACAAGTATCGTGTAATGTATGTATGCATATGATGTATAGGTATGTGTATATGACAGATATGAATATTATATTTCACGTGCGAAAGAGGACGTTGCATCAAAATCCAAAAGCTCGACGGTGATAAATTTACTATTGCATAATGATATAATTTTTATGAACCAGCAATGAGGGAAGTATCGTGTGAGAAATATATAGATATATTAGATATATATATGGTATAAGGTATAGAGAAAGAAGCAAAAAAATGGAGAAGAAAAAGAAGAAGGAGAATAGAAAAAAATATATGTCCGTATTGCAATTAACCCCAATCGTATGTGAACCATTTACCATCGCCATCGCCCCGCACTTTTATTTATTCACATTAAACCGGGAGAGAATAAATTTTCTCCTCACAGCGTAGGTAGAGGACTTTGTTGGAGTAAAAATTGTCTTCAAATGCATATCGCGTTGAGAAATCGCATAATGTAACGACTCGTGTTTGGAATGTTGTTTTTGCAACCTACGTGAATATGATATTGAGTTCGATTAATTAAAGAGACGGACGATGAAGAAGAAAATAAAAAAAGAATATATTTATAACGCAATAACGCCGGCATAATTTTCTTGTAACATCACGTACGTGAGTTTATGTTATGTGTGCGTGCCTGCGTTTATTAAAATAAAAAAAATCGAATTACCTTTATCTCAAGTCGGGTGCGAAAATGCTCTGCAAATATATTATTCAACAGTGCGAAAACAAAAATTTTTCAACAATTCGCGATTTTGTATAACGATGTATACTTTAATTCATTTTAGATTGTAATAATAGAGAAAAAATGATAACAATAATTTTGATACTTGAGTATCGCGGAACGATTATTACATGTATATAGGTACTTGTCGTTAATTTCATACTACGTACGATGATTATACATAGAATGTATAATTAGAAGTTATGTCAGTTCAGTAGCAGCGTGTAGTATTATATACGCGAGCAGCTGTTGCTCGATCTCTCACGTCATCAGTTATAATTTATGAAAAATAGGCATATATCTAATTTAATACAGGCGCAGGGGAATTTGTCTGTTTGATTGTTGATCATATTCATTTCGTAATAGATATCTTTGCATTTCGCTTTCATTTTCTGGATGTTTCTTTCTATTTAATTCCTGTGAACACAGGATCTAAGAGGTGAAAGAAAAACAATGTTCCAACGGCATATTAAAAATGCGCACAACGATCGATAAATGTGAACTAGACTAAAAAAAAAATAAAATTAAAAAATTATATGTGTAGGTATAAAACGTATTATTTCGTTAAAAAGAAAAAAAAAGTGATAAGTTCATATTAGCAAATATGTCATGGAATGATATACATAAACATTAAAGATTAATAAATTATTCATGAGATATGCGGAGAAGCTTGTTTTTTTTTTTTTTTTTTTATGTTTGCTTGTTGTTTTTTTCTTTTTATCATTTTCCTTTTTTTTTTTTTCTTTAATAGCTGTATAGGCACGTATGTTGTATAAATATATATATATATCAATGTATAATGGCAAGTTTTACGCACGATTGTATTATTATTATTATTATTATTATTATTATTATTATTATTATTATTATTATTATCATCATTGTTATTATATATATGAGGATTGATAAAAAAACAAATCTCAAACTATCACTCACCAATATTCTCAGGTGACGTCATCGCCTGTAACATTCTGAAGGATCTCGACGGTATCGCGCTCCCCATGTATTTCTTTGGCTCCTGGACCTGCTGCTCGCTTGGCGGCAGGTTAGCCTGAGCTTCTTCTGTACAACGAATAATTATTTTTTGGTACAATGGAAAAAAAAAACACACTCATGTGTGTCGGTAATGCTTGTAATAATAATTAAAAAACTTAATATACTTTCGCTATCAAACATTATTTTAGATAAATTAGCTTTTGTAGAAGAAAAGGTAACGTCACATAACTTACCGAAAGATTTTGAATTTCTGTTCTGCTTTTTGTTGATCGCGCTCGATGGACGTGGAGCTGAAAAATGAATCGACTCGGTCATTGAAAGCAGCGAAATAATGCGAAACCAAAATGGGCGAGGAATTTTTAACCTAAGACAATGCGATCAGGCTCAATGCAGTTAATTAAACGCTGCGACTCGATCGCGAGATCGTTCAGAATCCGTCCACACATTTTTTTATTTCCAACAGTCTGGCGCTAGCAGATTTCTCTGGCACAGAACCAGGGTTCGGTTAATCGAGCAATCGAAAAGTCACACCATCGACGTTTTTCATAATCTGGTATAAAAAAACGTCAGTCAAATTTGCGCATGCTCAGGAAAATGCGGCAATTATGTTCGCAAGGTTTAGTAATGTGTACACGATCATTAAGCGAATTATAATTATAGGAACGACTTATAGGGTTAGATTGAATATTCGACTCCAAAGCCGAGAAAAAAAAATGTCTGTAACAGTAATTGAAATGCGATAGAATGCGTATGCGCCAATACTGTTGCGAGTGAGGAAGCGTGTGATAAAAATTGTAGGGATAGGAAAATATGAAATAATGTTAGATTAACGTGCGATTCTTAGGATAGAAAATGCACACGGTATGTACATGCAGAGAAGAGAACACGATCGTTAAACGTGAATCGATAACGAACTGTGGGATAATACCAAATTATTTGCGGGGAAAAAAACAAACAAACAAAGGAAAGAAAAGATGAGAGATAAAGATCAAACAACAATTCGCGAAGAGGTATAAAAAATTTGAAATATATAGGATGAGTAGTATATACCATTCGAAGTGGACGGTACTTCTCCGGAATCTGTCATTGTCTGAAGAAAACGGAATGCGCGAGACGGAATCGCCGCACCGCGATATCGAGGGTCTTCTTCTTGGTGTAGATACGTTTCGCCGTCCACTATTAAAAGTCACACGTGCGTTTCATGAATTACTGCAGTAATTTTTCGATTTAAAGTTTCAGAATTTTTTATTCTTTTTTATTTTTTATCTTCACCAAACAAAATTACAACACACTGCCAATAATCGTTTGCTAGATACCACTGTCAAAATTTTAATAAATTTTCAGCAGCGTGCGTCGTGTGGATAGAGAAAAAGAATGAAATAAAAGATAAGTTAGATCGAGATAGAGATGGAGAGAGAAGGTGAGTGAGAGTGAGTGGGAATAGTGTCAAAATGAATTTTAACCATAATTTCGTAAGACCGTAATTAATATCGACATTGTATTCGGCATGAGGTATTAAATTGCGAGATTGTATTAGATTCCATCGCCTGTATAACCGCACGAACATGGATACAAGTAGGTGATGTTATATAAGGTAAACCGCAGAGACGCGGTAATCTTGAATATGGACGGATTTTGTGGTCGGAAGTAAAACTGCTTTGCACACTGGCGAAATTATCCAATTTTTCATCCGAGCGTTGCTTCTTTGAGTCATATATGAAAATGTCGATGAAATAAATAACCGTCAAGGATACGTATCGATGGTATAATTAGACGAAATTGTGTAACACAGCAAGGACGAAACGTTATCCCTGAGAACGTACGAAATGCGACATTACCTTGCTCCTTGAATTTGTTCATCAGGACTTTGTCGTCTTCGGTAAGTTGGAGTTTCCGTATTTGTTCTGAATTACCATCAACGTCGGTGTCGGAATCGGTGTCGGTTATCTTCTGGAGGACTCGGAACGATCTCGACTGCACGGGGCCGGGTTCTTGCTGATTTGCCACCCCCGGTGGACCTCTCTGAATTACCCTGAGATCCAAGAGCGTAAGCGGTTAAAGACGCGTCGAAAAATCTGTCGTCGATCGTCGTTTAACCTTTTCAGTTGCAGAAGCAACCATAATGGCGCCCATTTATTGTTTTCTTCCTTTTTGTCATTTCTTTCATATTAAATAAATATTCACATACACCTCGTTCAATTTTGATAATTCACCCCATTTTAGGTGTCGTTTTTAGGTTTGCGAAATTTATTACCCTAGATTCGCATGTCAGCGTGGAAAACTATACGGGAAAAAGAAACATGATCGAGTTTTTGCTCACACTTTCGGTCCGTGAACCTCGACAGGTATCGTCCGCCCCTGAGACTGATTATCGTCGTCAACCATGATCGGTATAATGCGAGTTCCTCCCTGCTGCGGAATCTGTTGCTGCTGTTGGGCCTGAGGCTGTCCCCATCTCTGCTGCTGATTCGGCGGTTGTTTCAGCTGATGATGCCCGGGTTCGTTTTTCACCGAAAACACAGAGGGTCTGTCCTCGATCTGCGAGTATCAGATACGGACGGATTGCATAAGTAAAAGAGGGTCAAAGAGCGGACGGAGATACGGAGACATTCCGCGTCGACACTCACGCGTATCGGAATAACGCGATCCTGCTGCCGGGGCTGAGAGGCCGGGACTTGTCTCTGGGCGAACTGAGGCTGAGGGTTCGAGGGTGGCGGACTTTGCTGGGTTACCGGAGAAGCGATCGAGCTCTCGATCGTCACCTCGATCGGCTTGTTGGCGTTGGCTCGCTTCGCCCACTCCGGCAGATCCTCCTGCTGCTTCGGTTTGTTCTGGAGCCAAGGAGTCGGCGCCTTGGCCAGGGTGACCTGAGGCGGCGACGTCGGGGTCTGGGGCGAGGAAGGTACACTGGGAACGATAGTGATCGGGGTCACCTTGCCCTCGTTTCGACCGTTGTTCGATGCTGCAAGGACATTCGGAAAGGATGAAGAAACGAAAAGAACCAAGAATAAGAAGGAGAATAAAAACGACGCGACGTCTCACCGTTTGAAGGGACGCGATTTACGTGGGTGCTCGCCGGAGTCCTGTTGACCGTCGACGGCTGCGTCGGGATGTTGGCGGGAAATACGGGAACGGCGACCTGGGGCTGAACGTAGAGATTGGGCCCGGCTGACGGGGTCGTCGGTTTCGGTTCGAGGGCTGATTTCGGGGGCCCCTCGATCCCCTCGTCGTTCGCGTTCTTAGCGACGCGTCTCGCCATCCTGGGACTTCGGATTTGCGAGAGGTCGAGTTTCCCACCCATGCCCGGTGTGTAGGTGAAAGGTTTCTTGTCTTTGGTCATCATCGCGTTTTGAATCGCGGCCGGCGGTTCGTACGCGTCGTTGCTGTTGTTCTGTGGTCTCCTCGGTCTCGGTGCCTGCGATTTGTTATTATTGTTTTGTTCTTTTTTCGATGATCGTGCAATTGTTTAAAATATAATTCAACAAACGAAAACGGGATAATAATAATAATATTAATAATAATAATACGACAGTCGGAATCGAACGTACGGCGGTTTTGCAGCAATTAATTCCGAGGGCGTGGTAACCGATGGAAAAAGTCATTTTACGAAAAGTTCGGTAATTTTTTCATTAACTATAATCGGGCATGTTATAGTTGATATAATATAATCAGAGATTCAAATTCCTGATGCGCGGTTTTCGCGTGTAAAATTGAATGGAATCACGTGACGTAAAAGGTGAGAGATAACGATAGTTGCGGACACATAAAACGCGCGATTTCGCTATCGGGTTTCGTCTCAACTTTCAAGCAGTTCCCGTAGGCTGGGCGATATATATACAAGACGTATAACCTCAGCAATAAACCGAGGCGAAAAGAATCCGCCGGTTTATAAACGAAACGCACCGTGTAATTATTCATCTTTTTTTATACCCCGCTTTTGTTCGCGTATTTGCTTCGCTTCTTGCAGTAATAAATGGAAATGGAGAAAAGAAAAAAAAAAAGAAAAAATGAAAAAAACTAACATCAGAATGAAAGAAAATAAAAATAACAGATAAAAATTATAATATTTTTCAATCACAAAGCAGGCCTGTCGACGTTTTACGGCTATTATTACTCTTACGGTTTATACACCGCCGCTTTGCTACCGGACCAATGTCTGCGATAATCAAGGAACACGGTTCGGTGACTCATTGGAAACTCCGAATGGTACAAAAAAAAAAAAAAAAATCGTGATAACGTGTGCCAATTTTTTTTTTTCTTACCACAATTTATACGTACACGATAACGCGTTACAGATACATAAGTGCATTATACAGCTGACACGAGTTTGATAGGAAAAAACTCACCATTGCTGACATCGGAAAGAGGCTGCGTGCGTGCGAAAGAGATTAATTAACGAACTTGATTGAAGAGACTCAAAGAGAATTGAAGACGGTTGAGAAATCGAACGGCTCGACTTCTCGTCTAAGTATCTATAATCTCAATATCGTTTCACCGAAAACTTTAACCGTCGACAAAAGGATCTTTGATTGGTCCCGCAACCAGATTTTATCTCCTCGCAAACTCGGTGATGCCAGAGACGCGACTGGAGCTCCAGAATTTCGATCTTACCTCTGCGGTGTTGATCCTTAAGGCTGGCGCTTGTCCAGGAACTGGTGGGGGTGGCGGAGGCGGGGGTGGGGCAGGAGAGAATCCTGAAATTTAGATAGACAGATGAGAAAAAAAAAAAACGGAAAGAAGAAGAGAAATTGCATCCGATCTATCACGCGTAACGTTTTCCGTGTCATTTTGACTAACAACAAGTGCAGAAAGCAGAAGAAAATTTCTGTGTAGCATTACGCGGAGGCGTGGAATAATGTACTTGGTAGTAAATTGACGTATGTAAGAACACGCCGCGTGTTACAAGTGCAAGTTAAACCTGGCGGACAGCTCATTGAGAATCCGATGACGGGTGTAAGAAGTCGTCGCCACTTTAACCATCGATACTATAAATATGGTCGTGAACTAGTGGCTCGGGTGTCTAAAGACTTTCTAACGATTCGACGTGCCATTACGGTTTCGAGAAATCCGGGATTAGGCATATCGGACCGGAAATTCCAAGATCGAAGGCATCTGTTTTGTTCGGTTTTTCAATCTGCTTCTGCTCTCACCTTCGTCTCCTTTGTTTCACGCAGGTTTGAATCAGAGGATTAGAAGGAATTGACAAAATTATTGCTGCCCGATTGGCGAACTTGCTTTCGAGAAGATAATTTGGAATTATTCTTACCTGTTGGCGCAGAGTCTGGATTCCTGTAAGAAGAGAAGAAAACAACAATTACTAGGGTGGAAAACCGAAGAGCACTTACAACGCTGGTCGGGAAAATTTTGTAACAAGGAAGATGGTTACTAATTTTTAAATACCTATAATCTACCTTCGTTATAAAACAGTATTTTTATTTTGATTCGATCAGATCTAGTTTTTGTGTTACAGCTACTATTATACCAGTATTATATTATACCAGTATTATACCAGTAAAATCGAACGTTTGGCGTTTTGACTTACCTTTTTCATTCGGGGTGTTTTGTTACTTGCTATAAATATCAGTTGATCAGTTTCCAATAAATAAGAAAACACCCTGAATCAAAAAAGGCAAGTCGAAACGAAAAAACATTCAATTTTAATGGTACAACAGTAGCTGTAACACATATGAAATATTCTAAAATCAATTCCGTAATACCAAACCTTGTTCCTAACATAATCAGTTAGTTTTCATGTTACACCAAAAAAAAAGTGAATATTTGTTTACCAATTTAATTAAAGGAATATAAATAAGGGACATAAATATCTCAGGATATCGATAAGACGAGTAAAAGTTCGTCGATACACGATGCGAATCCAACGAGGAGTGTTTTTTCTGGATTCCTTTATCCCATCCCTACATTCTAACGAACAAAACGTTGAAATTCCCGTACCTTTATCAGCGCGGAAAATACGTACATGATAATAAAGAGAGCCGAATGCCGCGGCGTTATGTCACCGGCTGGAAATATTGGCGTCAGTTTATCGAAGACACAGAACTCGAGGAATGCTAATTGAAATTGCACCGATGCCCTCGAGTCGAGCTACGTCAACGTCGCTGTTTCGAATGTTGTACCCAACTTATCGTGCATATTCTCGAACATTTTTCAACGGATAAGGATTTGTCTTCCAAACAATCCGCAACGACAGCCAGGTTCTTACACGTACAGGCGGACAATGTTTATCGTTACAATATATCTCTTTATCTTTCTCTTTCTCTCCTCGAGTCTTCGAGGTGACTATAAAAGTGACATAAAGTCTGTGCCTGTATACATCAACAATATCCACACGCGTCATGCATAATTTGTTTTCATCTCCCCCCCCTTTTTTCTTCAATTCATCTCGAGTTTACAGCAAGTACACGGTACAAGTACACGTGCCGGCACGATTGGCTAATATCGAAACCACAGCCACAGGAGTGATATGAGCGATATTTTGCAAGACCGATCACCTCCGAGTATCACGAAGAAAACAGACTTTTTTCCCGAAAATTTTTCCCCAGCTACAACCGATTCGCAAAAAACGTGACACTTGTGCGATCCACTTTGCACCTTTTACCTCACTTCGCAGTTACATCCAAATAACCCCGAAGTTTATTCTCACAAATGACTTTCACTCGTCGGGTCAGTTATGATCGATGGATCGGACCGATCCTCACGGCGCGTATTCGGAGTTATGATAATTATTCGACGCGGGGACTCGGCGCTCTAATCTCACAGCCGGCACTAAGAAGATATTAGGTTCCGCCTCGACGTCGGTTAACGAACCACCGTTCGCTACAAGTGCCAGCGAGTAACTGGTAACCCATATTTGTTCGGACTCAACCTTCGCTGGTCGAGTGTTTCTGTACATGCGATGTTTTTCCTTTTAGGGATATGTGCAGGCGAGTGAGCTCCGCGTCTTTCGAAGGCCTTGCGATACGCAGACAGACGGACAGACAGACAACACACAGACCACCCCTGTCACCGTTTCTACTACACAAATAAACGTGCAATATATGCTGACTGTATATTCTTCACGTGTATACATTGTACGTGAGTTATACATCGCGCGATATAACATCACGGATAGTAAGTTAAATTCAGAATCACCGCGTTGCGAATGGAGAGATCTCTCCGATCGTGAGTATGAGTCAACTTTTCAGGCAAGTGAGTACGAGGAAAGAGTACAGAGAGCGGTCTTCAATTGCGTTTCGTACCCACGTGTGTAATTGATTCGCGGAAAAAATTTTGGCCCTCGAGCCAAATTACTCAATTACACGTTCTTACACCTAAATTACACGATTTAGACACCTTTCAGTCGCGTAACTTTAAAACCAAATATTTTTGTCTGAATTTTGTTACTCGGAGGTTTTTCGGGTTGTACGAAGTAACAAAGATCGTTTGAAGATTTGTAAGTAAACCGTGTTGAGGCTAGGACATGGAAATTTTTGAGGCGGGACGCCGAGCATCCCACTGTGACTGAAAGGTTCAAATCGTTCGCACTTTTCCCGTGTCGAATTATTTCCGACTCTTTGACGGATCGTCGAAACGTCTAGAGTAAAAAAAAAAAAAAAAAAAAAAAGAAATTGATCCTCGCGACGTTCGGTGCGAAAATAAACGCACAGGTTACACCTATTATTATTCATTGCTCCTGAGAATGGCGCAATTATATCGGCAGGCGGTGACCTTGCGTCGATTCTATATTAATTCAACACCCACATCGACATCGCGGCCATCGGCCTTTCGTCGGTCTTCATCCCGGTTCCCCGTCCTCTGATATCTCACGGCTATACACGTTGGGGTGGTTCATTTTTTAACTTTTTTTTTTTTTGTCTAAGGTGCCACTAGAAGAATTTATGACAAACAGTGAAAAAAAGATTGTCGCAAAACCTGGAAGAGGTAGGAAAATATTTAGAGGTGGCTATAAAGAATAAATAAAAAGTATTACGATAATTGGTACCGACCTCGAAATATTTTCCTACCTCCTTCAGGTCTTACGACAATCTTTTTTTCAGTATTTGTCACAAATTTTTCGAGTGACACCTTAAAAAAAAATAATAATAATAATAATAATAGTTAAAAAAATAAACCTTCCTAATGTAGGTATTATAAACTTGCGGAAGAAGAAAAGTCTCGTACGCCGCGTATTTCTCGTCACTCCTCTCTTCCCTGGTTCTCCCTCCCTGTGGGGGAGTCTCAATAATAATTTTATCTTTGGCTCGCCTCTAGTTTACCTTATCTTAGACCGAGCGCCTAGACGTGCAAGACTGACGGGAAAAGCTCGTCATTGGCCTCGAGCCACGCGAATTGTAGGCGTAGTCCGCGTTAATTGGTTTATATACGGACTATTTATCTTTCTTTTCTTCCTCTTCCTTTTACCATTGCCGAAAATTTCGCCGGGCCTTGATACCGAGATACCGGAAAAACTTTTCTCAATTCTGCCAGTTTTCACCGCACTTGCAATATAATTTTCGCTGTTGCAACATAGGTTTTTTTTTTTTTTTATTTTTCATGCCTTTCATATATTTATCGACAATTTTCTTTGCCGCGTGTTCGGCTATAACGGATGTTGGCCATTTCTAAAAAAAAAAAATTGCTGCATTGACAAATTGATGCGACACATCTGGATTAACTTGTTTCTTTTTTTTTTGATAGCCTTCTGGCATTTTCTGCAATTGAAAATTTGGAATTTCATAGAAACCAAAACTGTCAAGGCACGTTTTGGAAAAAATTTCGAAAAAAGATGAATCCGTCGTTGACTTTCTGCAATTTCAAATTAAAGACTTTTCGCTTGAAAACCCATAACCCCATCATCGTACCTGTGTACTGGTTGACCATAGTTAAGCGTTATAAATACGAAGCACGTTCAGAGCACGCGGCTCTTGGCTCAAGATCAGCTTCATTTTTAATCTTTCAGTATCGCTAATAGCAATAAATTATCGGGGATGAAAAGGATCGAGACACGAGCTCGGCACCTGTTCGATTGAAAGAGGAGGAACCAGCCGTGATGTCTGGTCGCTAAACCGGTCTATAAATCTTATTCAAAATCGTTGGGACGAAGCGATGCGAAATTTAGCCAGAGCGTCGAAAAAATTTTCACCCGTTTCTTCTTCATTCTCTCTCGAACAAACGGAAAGAAATTTCGACAATTATCGTCGTTCGTCATCGCGCAAGAATATGGGTCATTCCATTTCTCGACCAAGATTCCAAGTCCATGTCTCAGATTGGTTTTATCATTTTTTTTTTTTTTATGTGGAAGTAGGTGAAAAAAAATGAGACCGCAAATTTTTTCAGAACTTTTCGACCCAGCGTATCCGAAGTAGGATGATTTAAAAACTTGAAAAAAAACCCACCTTCTAAAATTTGAAGAAGTTCAGCCAAATCTTATAGAATATAACGAAATTTTTGACACTCGTTACAAGATGGAGATGGTGTAACTTCAAAAGATAAATAAGAAAAATAAAACATAAACATTATTATTATGGGATTGCATTTTTTTACATGAGAATGATCATAAAGCTCGTTATAATATGGGCCGAAAAATGTCTATTCAGAGATATTGCAACGAGCTGTTACGTCCATTCTTATGTCAAAAATGCAATCCAATAATAATAATTTTATTTTCTTGTTTTCCTTATTCATTTATGGTAGTTAAAAAATCTCCATCTTCCGACAGGTATCAAAAATGTTGTTATATTTTACAAGATTTGTCTGAATTTTCTCAGACTTAGGAGGGTGGGTTTTTCTCAAGTTTTTAATTCGTCTTCAGATAAGCTGCATCGAAATATTCTTAAAAATAATTTCAACTGCGTTCTTCGTCACCTACTTTCGTAAAAAAAATCGTAAACCCAATCCGAGACGTCGAGTTGGAATCTTGATCGAGACGTCACGGAATGCCCCATATACCTACATAAAAATTATTCGCATGCAACGCGTTCAACAATTTCTATGAGTCCCTTCCCCTCTTTCGGCTTCCCTCGTCATCGTCTATAATCGGCGTCGCCGACTTTCGAGCACTTTTAACTAAATCTCACAAGTCGGTCACGATCTGTTCCGGCAGATCCGTGACGTGTGTACATTTTGCAGACGGTCTCTGGTCACGCGCCGCTCTTTCTTCTCCTGTTCTTCGTCGTCAGCTCTTATCTGTACTAACATGGAATCAGAAGACTGTATTCGGACAGGTGAGGAATAAAATTTCCACTCGGGTGTTTTGAACCCGTGATAAAACAAAAAAAAAAAAAAAAACCACGGGATAACCGGGCGTCATACACACGGGGATTTTTCTACACGTGGCAAGCATCCTCGGATCCAATGAAAATTGGCACCGTTCGCCTGTTTACAGTTTAGAATAACACAATCGTAACGATATCAACGACGATACAGAATATAGATGAATATTGTAAAAAAGTATGGAAATAAATGTACAACTTTTCAACTCTTTCTCTTTCTACCATGTGAAATATTCTGTTTATAATCGCGGGTATAATTTATACGCCACGTACGATCAGGAACGATGCGTTACGAGAGTTTCAGCTCTTGATCACCGCGCTTCGAAAGCAGTTTCGGATTATTCTCTTTAGATCGATAAGCCGCAGCGGGCAGTTCGATACCTGGGCGTGTAATTATACGGCGATCGATATATAATTTTACACGAAAGATATACGTGTTTGAACAGCGACGAGAAGACGGTCGCGGTTTCGTTTCGGGATCCCAGCCAAGATGCTGATGCCTCTATAGCTATAAGAAATGTATTTAGGTAGACGCGCAAAGCGTGGTTAATTTTAACTCCGGCTGACCTGCGCGTTACCACCGAGTATAAAATGCTTCCGATTATTTTATTTTTAGGCGATGCCTCTATACTATACTCAACGCGAGATTTCACCCCCCCTTCGAGCATAGAAATGCTTTCCATCTCTCCCTCCTTCCCTCCCTTCATCCACTAATTAACTTACTCGTTCGTATTCATTTATCTCTACAAATTCGATCTTTATCCCCCCTTGCCCCCGATAGGTCATTACACCTCGGTCGATCGGCCGAGCGGTTAATAACGAAACAATAAGTTTCGTCCTTCCTGCACTTTGACGAGCCTCCGACGAATGTGCACAATTAATTATTAAAGTCACCACCTGCGGTGAGACGGATATTGAAAATAGACCAATTTCTATTCGAGCAGCCGGCCGGCAGCACGTGGCAAGAAACCGTATTTCTTGCAGGCACATGCATGCAGCAGCCGCCGACGTTCGCGAGTTAGTTTAAGGTGTCATTGACGCGTCCCGGGAGATCTCGTGCCGAACGAATGAAAATTCAAGTTTCGCCGAAAGGAGAAGAATTCGAAGGGGATTCTTAACCCGCGGGAAACGGAGGGCAACGAACCAGCCGTTTAATTCTAATCCCGGATTGTATTGTTCGACAAACCATTCGCCGATCCAGTTTACACGGGAGTATATAAGTCGGATAATATTTTTAGCCCGCTTATAACGCAACAAAAACGCTGCAGTTGCAGCGCTGCAAAGAGAGAGACAGACGGATAGAGAAATGCGCAGAGGGAAATTTCTCGGACCTGAGGATCGGCGACACGCCTGCCAGTTTCTTCATTTACTTGCTAGCCTAAAAATTCCCCCCCTCTAATTCGGCGTACATTTTCCGACGTTCGTTTTCCGCCGCTCCTCCTCGCCGCGTTGTTTTCTTTATTTTCTCACCAATCTTCACCGCTTTTCTGGGCTACCGCGGAACTGGGTCAAAGCTTAACGTCTAGTATTTCTGTGCAGGGGTCGGCTTGCCGTCCCACGCGAGTCCTACAAGGTGTATCCTTGTGCGTTTCGACCGCTCGCATGCGACACCGAAGACCGCTTATCGATAAATCGGTAGGTAGAATCCCACCAGCGAATTGTCACCGTTTATCTTTATCGTCGAGGGCGGGTTAATTTTGTACCAGCAAATTACCCATTAGCTTCTTTCACCGTTAAATCATTCCGGCGATTATATTATCGAGCGATCCGAATATATTCCGTTCCCATCGTTTTCCCTCAACATACGATATCTCACGTTTACTCTTATTTTAAGAAACACGTTGGTTACTCTATCTCTCGATCGCGTTTGTATATTGGTACCGATATATTCGCATTTTACACGAAAACCGCACCCACGCCTTGCCGTTTTTCCGCTTTCGAATCGCCGACGAGGGATCGCACACACGGAGTTGGGTATTACTATTTTATAACCCTTCAACGGCCAAGTTTCCTTCCTCGTGGGCGTTACTGAATAACGTCGAGTTCTTCCTCTCTTTATTCTCATTTTTTTTAATTTTATTTTCTTTTTTTTTTTTTTTCAACCGGTACCACCGGCCAATTCAGTTCTGGTTAAAATTGGTCGATAAAACATAAAACACGATTCAATTACCAGAATTCTCATGCGTATGAATGTTCGAGGTCTTGAAAAATCCTAGGCAATAATAATTGTCTAGTTTTCTTTCTTTGATCTTTCAGCCATCCTCAAAAATCATTCGTTTCTTGGTACCTATACGTTGGACCGATTTACATACCAATCGATATTACAAAATTTGCATATAGCACACCTTATGCAAGCTATCCGTTACGCGTGAGTGAAACGACAACTAGACGAGCTCTTATCTCTTGCGATAACCGTAGGTACATAGCAAAACCGGTTGGAGATATAATACGACTTGCGTGTAATAACGCATTGTGTGAAAGCGGCAATAACAACGTCGTTGAAACGAATAAAAGTTGGAATATAATAGAATAGTAAAAATTGCTCGGATATTCAGCAAAGTGCAAGCAGCCTTTCCAAAATTGGATCGGGTACACAAATAGACGAGAGGATGACTAAAATTCGTCCGAGTATAAGGTACATGTGTATCAAAGTTATATGCCGCAAGCGCGAATCACCTCGCGAATACAAATCGAGTTATAATCAGCGGTCCTGCGCACGTTGCGGCGGTTCACGGAATTAAAACACCGGACTGTTATCATTTCCTCCCCCCCTCCGTTTCTCGAAACCACTTCCGGATCCACGTTCAAGCCGCCGTATCGCATAGAGCGCCAGGATTCGTCGAATGTGCAACAACGTGTGAAAAGTGCGCTTGCTTTTCGTATGCCTACTTACCGTGGAGAAAAGTAAAGAAAAACGGTATCGGAAATAAGGTAAGCGTACCAGTCAGCGACGAGTTTAGACCAAATTATTGACCCTTTTATATTTCAAAATTATAAAAACAGACGGCACAAATTGTGAATATCTCGATTACTAAAACCAATTGCTAGAGGGTTGGACACTATAAATTTATTTCTCGGTGATTTTCGAACCAAGAATCAAACGTACGCGACCAAAAAAGGTCAGTAATTGGGACAGGGTCGATAACCGGTACGCTCACCTTAGTCGGATAACAATTTTATACTGCAAAAAAAAACAAAAAAAAAAAATAAAGTAAGGAAAAGTTTGAAACTCACCCCGCGTAACTCATGGCTGTATCCAACCTCCCGTTTCCTCCTGTCTTATACGTTTTTCGTACGATACACCCGTAGTAGTTTCCCTGGGGTGGTGGGGTGTGTGGGGGGCGGGTGGATGGATCTGCGACTCGATCGGTAAAAATCGTTACTCCGTGTTTATGCGGCGTGTCAAGCCCGCCTGCGTCGTGCTTTCCGTTCGACGAAGCAATCGAGTAAGTCCGATAGTCGGGAGATGGGAAATGCGAGTGCGAAATTCTGGATCGGATGCCGGACACTCGGGATTGCGGGGAAGAGGCGACGCCGACCACGCGTTTGCCGCAACTGGCCTACGGCGTCGTCGACCCTCGGGAATCGGCGCGCGCCTTCTTGGTTCTTCGCCTCTCGCACTTATTTGCTCTCGTTCCCGGTTCCCTCCGCTGCTGCTGATGCTGATGCTGATGCTGATCTCGGCGCGCTTTCGCTGGACCGAGTCGCGGCGCCGAATCACGGGGAAAAGGGGGGCTTCGGGGATATTCGGAACCACTAACGGCTCCTCGCCTCGCTGGCAACCGACCATCTCGCCTACCGTACAAGACAACGACAGCGATTCGAGTGGGACGGCTACGAAACCGGTCGAATTCACTTCCTTTTACACGCGATTCAAAATTTTCGCGCTTCGGATATACATCCGCCAATTTCACCGGCGACGCGGCGTCGCCTTTAGCCGGAAGAATATCCGGAATAAATGTTAAATCAGGAATTCGACGACTTTGGTTGTTCGAATAAGTTCAATTTAAGGCATGCGTATCGATTATTGACACGCGTAGACCCAATTATCGACCCGCTTATTTTACAAAATAAATAAATCTTTGCTACGGATCGATGAATGAAACCAACTGTTAGAAGGTTGGACACTGAAAATTTATTTTTTGGTAATTTTAGAACTAGGGATTAAACGGGTACAATCAAAAAAGTCAATAATTGGTACACTTACCTTACCTACAACGTATAGTACAACCAAAGAGAATCAGTTTCAAGAATGTTTTTTCGAACCCCTGCAACTGTTTCGTGAAATATGTCACGTGTATTTTTGTACGCAAGAATAAAAAATTGTTTCGAAGCTGTGTAAATAATGTAACTTACCTACCGAGAACGACGAATGGATTTACTGATCTTTCACCCTGTCACTCCTTTTCGCTGTAAAATTCTACCATCTTCACCCCTCTTCGCTTTAGCGGGTTTGATGAAAGACTTTTACTCGCGTAAAATCTACAGGTGTAAAGTCGGCGTGGCCGTATCTCTTCCTCGGTTATTTTTAGCTGCAGTTATAGGAATATGGGCGACCTGCAGACATGATGTGAATACGGAGGTACCTGACGCTGTGTGTATGATGTACACGTACGCATGCCTACGTACGGATGGGTTGCGTACAATGGTGGAACGAGTTCGAGCTGCTTGACACCTTCGAAATTTATGTATTTCGCCGATATACGAGCCTATCTCCCGTCTAATCGTAAGCACAGCTTCTCAAACTGCAAAACGAACTCGCCAATGGTCTCGGATATCGAGACGATCGCGAGAGTCTCACCACGCGAGTGAAAATAGGCAGGATTCGTGACTCAGAGATTGTCTTAGATACCGAATTGTCGAAGCCTCTGGAACACTAGGCGCGGGGCTGTAGGGTGGTTCATTTTTTCACTTTTTTTCAAAGGTACCAATTGAAAAATTTCTGAAAAATACAAAAAATACGAAAAAGGCCAAAAAAATTTTACAATAATTGGTAGCGACCTCTAAATATTTTCCTACTTCCTCCAGGTTTTACGACAATATTTTAAACAGTATTTGTCACAAATTTTTTGAATCACACCTTGACAAAAAAAAAAAATTTATAAATTGATCCATCCTAGCGAAGCAATGTTCTTGGGCCAACGACGCCTCGGGCTGCATCAAAGTTTCTCTTTTTTTTTCTTTTTTTTTTTTTCTTCAACAATAATCGTATGCGAAAACTGCCATCCCCAAATTGTTCAAGTTCACGTGGTTTTTGAAACTCAATCTGTTCAACTACTTCCTCATCGATATAAGTAATTAATCAATGCTTACAATAAATTCCACTTAAACGATACTTGATAAATCGTCGTATCGCTATGCCCACCGTAACATTCCATTCCATTGGTGGTTACGTCAACAACAAACAACTAAGTATGGGAACACGCACCAAGAACTGGATGACGGAGTCAACATGTACCCGTCAAAACGGAACGATTTATTACGGCACGCTGCTAATGGTGTTCCGATATCCTTCTGCCAGCGGTAACTGCAGCAAAAATATTTTATGTTCATCGATGCGAAAGAAATATTTCTGATTCGGTCTTCTTTAACTTATATTACCTCTTAAATTACCTCGCCTTTTCAATTACTTCGAAATTCCGAATTCTATAAATTCCGATCCCATTTCATGCTTCCCATGCTGTAGCGTCAACTTCTGCCGATCGATTCACGAAGCGTTGTACTTGATAATCAGACCAGACACGTTGAAGTGTAACCCGTGTTTGTCCATCGCCGAGTGGCTGAGGTTATTACATTAATTGATCAAACATCCCTCGCAAGTATTTTGCAGATTGTTCAATACGACCGGGGGACTTTGGTCAGTTCGTTTCGCAGCTCAGCTTTCGGTCAGAATAAAGCCCTACCCTTGGTTCAAAGCCCAATAGACGGAATCTGCGAGGTCCATATGAGTTAAGAATCGAAATGACTTTTCCGAAAGTGGAAACACTCTTCATTGTCGCAATGCTTCTGCACCATGTCAAAGAGATTAACGCGTCTTTGCTAACCGACGACGATGCGGGTCTGACGAAGGAAGATCTGTTGGTCGAATTCATGACCGACTTGAAGAAGTCGAACTTGGATAAGCTGCATATTCATCACCTAATGCTCTTGGGAAAGAACAAAATTTTCCTTCAAGCTACGAAAGTTTTTCTGGATGACCACACCGCCTGTCTAGTTGCGAATCGAGTCGAGGCCGCCACGCGTTTCTCTTACTGGGACGCGGACAGCGTCGTGCTGTACTTCATCGACGAGTTGAACGATTCCACGGTGAGTTGGTCCTTCGCTAAATTGCCCAACAGCTTCGGCTGCAGGACCTTGTTAATATCAACCAGCGAGAATGTAACGTACGAGAAAATATCCACGTTTATGAAGACAGCTAGAAGAATGAGGCTGAGAAACGTGTCGTTCGCACGTCTCGACGGTCGGGAAATAAAGATATACCGGGAAGAATTGGACGGAAAATGCCGACTCGAGGCGACGGTGACAAACGTGTGGACACCGGGAAGTGGTTTTTTGAATAAACGTTCGGTGTTCGACCGTCTGAGCAGGACCGTAAATGGACTCGGATGTCCGTTGATTGTTAGCACCATGTCCATAACGCCGACGATGATCCTGCAAAGCGACAGGAATAACGTGCCACGGATAACGGGCGGCATCGAAGGACACTTGATCCTGATCCTTGCCAACCAGATGAATTTCGTGCCCGTCCTAAAAGTACCGTCCGTCAATGAGCAATGGTGGATCGCGCCCAACGGCTCGATTCTGGGCATCGTTGGAGAGGTGGCCAAAGACAAGGCGCATCTGGGGATCGGACAGATAAGGCCCACCCTAGAGAGAGCCGAGATCGTTGACTTCACTGGGCCCTATAATCACGAATGCATAGTATGGACTTTACCAATGAAGACCAAGTACAACGACATTTTATTCTCGGTGTTCTCACCTTACACTTGGACTCTGATCATCCTCACCGTTCTATTCACCTGCTTTCTGACTCACGTCGCCTCGAGGCTGGACACACGTAAGTCGCCAACTCGCACCCGTGGGTTTCATGGAAACGAGAGCTTTGCGAGCAGCACCTTGAGTCAAAATTTAGACCCTACTATAAGCCTGCAGGTACTAAGCAGAGCCTTAATTATTTAGTATTTTTGGTCCTCACGCCCTATTCAGAACCTTAAGAGAGCTATCTTTTTCATACTTGGACTACTCGTGGACCTTAACGTCCTGTTATAACCTATTCTGGTACTTTATGTGATATTCCTCTCATATGAGAGCCTGTTTAATGTCTTAAGGTCCTCAAAGAGTACCGCAGTAGCGGCTGGATTGGTGATTATATTGTTATACTTACTCGGAATAATTAGATGCGATAAGGGACCAAGGTTGCGAAAGTATAATAATCAGAACAGTAATGCGTTATCCATTACCAAAATAATAAGTAATGCTCCAAACCTAAAATTTTTAATCACCCGAAAAATTAAATAATACGATTGATAATTGTCAGAGTAGGAAAATTGAATTTCAACTATACATTAATTATTACCAAAGCAATGAACATTTTTTTCATCGAATGTCTGGAAGTATTGATCTCAATATTCAATGTTCAAGTTAGCCCTCCACAGTACTTGCAGGCGTACACGAGGGTCTACATTTGTTTACAGGAAACCACCGTCGGTGTCACCTGACGATTCTAGACGTGATATCCCTATCACTGACCTACGCGATCCCGCGTCAGCCAGCCGGTTTCATTGGGAAACTATTCTTCCTGCTCTACCTGAAGTATTCCCGAGTAATATCCACCGCATATTCGACATCGCTGGCCTCTGTTTTGGCCACGTCAATTACCGCGCCTATGATCACCGACGAGAGAGGGATTTTAGACGGAGGACTTCGGACCGCAGGAACGCAATCCAGCCGTCACATGCTGGCCGATCAGATCGACCCCAACAGCACCAGAGCCGAGTTGCTAAGTCGGTTCGAGGTGATAATGTCGCTGGGAGAAGCCTTGGGGAGGTTATCTGCGGGGGAGAACATCGCGTACCTCCGACATTTATCGACCATAAATCAAGCTGGGGCTACGGATCTAAGTTTAGGAAAACCCATGACGTATTACCCTTTACATGGTTGCGTGATTTCTTACAGCGCAGTAATTGTCACTCCGAAGGGATCTTCTCTGACGGGTGACATGAATAAGCTACTGATGCGGATCAGCCAGTCTGGTATTTACCAATACTGGATGCATATAGATAAAACAGCTGGATTGATTGGTGAAAGATCGTATACTCAGAGTGGTTACTTCTCGAGTTATTCATTGGCTCGACTGAAGCCCATATTTCTTCTCTACTTGTTCTGTCTCATTCCAGCCGTCTTGACATTCACTGCTGAACTGATCGTCTTTAATTTGCGAATTAATGCCCTCACCCGCTAAAAAACCATTCCGGTCTAAGAACGGAAAGAAAGTTTGAAGAATTTCATTTGCAAAATAATTTCGCACAATATCAATATACAACCAAGGCTGCTCAAAACACATATTTGTCAAGCAGTATACGTTTCACTTTTTCAGTTCGGCTGTCAGTTTGTTTGCACGCGTCTGATACGGCTAGCGATTTATTAGGCTAAGTTACTGATGAATTTTCATATTTATTCCTTGTCCGATCTAGCAGCATAAAAAAAAAAAAAACCAAGCATTTTGAGACTCGGGAAGCAGAACGATAAGCTCACTCGCAAAGAACAAAATTTTACCGGCGTCTGTTCAGCGCTAATTTTACCGAAAGAAAATTTTTGGTAACCGAGTCGAAACCGCGTCATGAATTTCTTTAACTCCGTAATTCTGGTCTGTGCAATTTTCCACCACGCGAATTTACCCGGAGCTTATTTTCTGAAGAATAAAATAATTCCTCCGACAATTGACGTCGTCACAACAAAGATATTCTTTGACGAGTTTAAAATTATACTAGAGAAACACGATCTGTGGCACTTGGCGATCACGGGAGCATCGGAGGATAGGATGGGATTGACCAAACTGTTGTTGGAATACTTTCCTTCGATCCTGACAATCAGTAGCGAGAGCGAGGAAACTTTCACGCCAAAATGGTTCGGGCCATCAAATGCTATAATCTGCTTCCTTGGCAGTGTGAGCAGCGACTACGTAGCGAAAGTGGTGAGCAACCTATTCAGCTTGAGCAGAACGCGGATCTTCTTGATATTCGGAGGGCACGTCGACGTCTACAGCATCGAAATGGTGCTCCGCGAGATGTTCGTCAGGAATAAGAGATTGGCCGTTTTTGTGCACCACGATAAAGATTCGGTGAAGCTTTACAGCTATCAATTACTTGATAACTGCTCGATAGGGCTTGGAATAATCACTGACTGGGAGCCCGGTCGTGACCTGACGAAGCTAGACGAATATGAGAATCACTTACTCGACTTCCTCGGGTGTCCTTTACCCATCGGTACCGGGAACTCACCGCCGTGGATGTATCTCGAAGAGGACGATAACGCCGGTGTCAAAATCAACGGGGGAACCGAGGGTAACTTGATTTTAACAATTGCCGATAAGATGAACTTCACTCCTTTGGTGCAGTCCTTCGATAACTCAAAACCCGGGGAAAATCACGATAGAGACGCAATTTTGACGAGATGCGTATCCGGTGACGTCGGCATTGGCATCAATCAGATACGTCCGACTGAAAGAGTTGTCGCCGATGTTGACATGTCGACTACGTACGGACAGGAGTATCTCGTCTGGTACGTTCCCCGAATAACGGAATGGCGACACAGCATCATCGCTGTAGAGTTCTCGTGGAAAATATGGATCCTGATAGGTCTGACCTTTCTCTTATACTCAGCCATCACGGGTGTCGTTGGTCATTCGTTTCCCGTGAACAGAGGTGGTGAGTATCGCGCGTGATGATAACGACGTCGTTTCCTAACAGATTAACGTGGATCCCTCTGGTATTTACAGGCGAGCGAAATGAGCAGGATTGTTCGAGAATACTTTTGGAGAGCGTTGGAACGACTTTGGGAAGCACGATAATTCGCCGTCCGGCATCGAAAGCAGCCCAAGCTCTGCTAATAATCTACCTCTGTTATACGATTGTGATAACAACGGCGTACAAAACATCCCTGGCTTCAATACTGACGGTGGATAACGGTGACTTGGCGATCGTCGACGTCGCGGGGATTCTGAAGGCGAACCTGACGATAAAGGGTCACGATTTCGGTCTTCGTATACTCGATGATCAAATTGAGGAAGACAACCTGATGCCGGCGGTGATAAAACGCTTCGTCGTCGACAACGACGCTCCGAGAGCCCTGCGACAGGTCGAGATCGACAAGAACCAGGTCTACCTCACCACATTCTCCTATCTAGCCTATCACCGGAGAATAGACGTCAAACACCATACCGCGATCTCGTACGACGTCCTGGACGACCACGTCCTCACCTACAGCACTGTCATGATTTTCCAAAAAGGATCACCGATCACTGCACGGGTGAGCATGATAGTCCAGCGTCTGATGGAGACCGGGATCCTGGATCATTGGAAGCGGAATAACTCGATATGGGACCGAATTGATCCTGGATCGGCCTCGTACTCGGTGACGCCGAACACGATCGGAGAGCTGCAGAGATCAACTCGTGAAAAGTTTCGTCAGATGTTTGTCTTGTACCATATCCCAGTGATTATTTGCGCTCTTGTCTGGGCGGGGGAGTTACTGGTCTACAAATACCGCTGCCATCAAGCTGGGCGGACTCGAAGATCGTAGAGAATATAAGTATCATACGATAACACGCACTTCGGGGTCGAATTCATTTGCTGTTTCGTGAGTGATGCTTGTTTTCGCCCGTTTCGTTCTATCCAAGTCCAACAGTGTTTGATCGGTGTTTGAACAGAATGACACCTGATTTTACATGGAGATAGGAGTAACGGTCAAAACAACGCGCCTGTTTGCGCTTGGCTTACTAAACCATCGTTTTCTTCCATCGCTCCTTGCACACTGGATTTTACAATGTATACAACAACATGGCACGCTATGATAAGTAGGCACACAGTTGACTAATGAGAGTTTGTTTTATACAAGAAACAGGAAAACGAGACCAGCTTGGTGAAAAGTCAATACTCGGTGGCACTCGCGTTGAGATTACAATAATTTTTACTACATCCAAGGAATGAAAGGAAGTTCGCTTCGTTTAAAAGGCGGTAGTATTTTTCCCGTGACTCGTTTGCTTCGATAATAAAGTGAAACACTTCTCCGTACATCTCAGAAAACGTAAACTTTGAACCACCCTATGATCGTGTACCTGCAACGGTCAAACACCTTGAGTCGTGCTTTGGAACGGTGTCAATTTAGGTGTTTGCTCGCCTTCCCGTGACCCTGATTACCAAGTTAATTGATCAAATACGAATCCCGTAATTCACCGCTAAGTCAAACCTGTCGAATGTTATTTATCTTGCAACAGAACCCGCAAGCTCGTGATTTGTAACTAATCTTATAGCACCGGTTTTCGTCAAAGTAAGCCGACAGTCGACTCATGCAGCCGAATCGTAAGTAGTGCAACGTCCTTAATCGCGGCTGAATAAAAAAGAGCAATAAATTTAAATGAAATGACGACGTTAGTCAGTAAGAAGAAAAAACTGATCCTCGTCATTATTATTCTGAATATTATGTCGGAGATTGAGGCGTCTCTGTCAGCCGAGGACAGCGGGGACATAAGATTGGAAAAGCTGTTGACCGAATTTATGACCGACTTGAAAAAGTTTACCTTGGATCGAATTGCTAGCGACCACGTGACGGTTTTGGGGAAAAACAGTATCTGTCTACAAGCAACGAAAGTTGTTCTGGAAGATTACATACCGTGTTTTATCGGTACCAACCCAGAGGCCGTCATCCCTTATTCTTATTCCGGTACAGACAGCGTCATATTATTCTTCGTCGACGGGTTAAGCGATACGGCGTTGAAATCGTCCATTGGTCAGATATCGGCAGTCCTGTCCCGCAGGGTGCTGTTGATATCGGTCTATAACACAACGTATGAAACGGTATACAACGCGGTGTTGAATGCCGAACGAAGCAAGCTGTGGAACATGCTCTTTGTACGCTTGGATAACGCCGGAGAGATGAAAATTTATAAAAATGTCGTAGGACCGAACTGCTCACCTCAGGTTGTACCGCTGAATGCATGGACGCGAGGAATTGGTTTCTTGAAAAACAGCTCGGTTTTCGAAGAAGAAAACGTAATCATAAACGGACTCGGTTGTCCCATGTTCGTTAGTACAATGAATCTGATGCCGACGATGAAATTGCGTCGTGGTGTGAACGACACTTCGCGTATAGTGGGTGGAATCGAAGGGCACTTGATCCGCAGCATTGCCGAGCAGATGAATTTCACACCAATCGTTAAGAAGCCGTCGGCCCCCGAGAAATTCTTGGTACTTCCCAACGGGACGTTTATCGGCGTTATTGCGGATGTCGCCGAAGAGAAGGTGCATCTTGGAATCGGACAGATACGGCCTACCTTGCGGAGGGCGATGCTCGTCGATTTCACGGTGCCCTACAACCACGAATGCATCGTATGGACCGTTCCAGCGAGGGCGAACTACGACCCCAACATTCTAAGACCGGTGTTTTCCCCCGCCGTTTCGATCCTGGCTATTCTTTCGGTTCTACTTTCAGGAGGCCTGAGTTACGTTACCTGGAAATTGAAAGCAGGTAAGAGCGTGTATGGTAATTTGAAATTGAAACAACACTAGCCAAGTAACACTGGTCTGCAAAAAAAATAATTTAATACAGCATTTATTAAAAAAAGGTTTAGACATTAAGATCGTCAGAAAATCTATCTACTAATATAATTCTAGTTATTTGATAGTTTTCTTTCTTTTTGTATCATCGATTGAAGTTTCACGACGAATCGACCAACAAAACTGTACAAGAATTTCTTCTGACCATTTTCCGTTGTATCGTCTTTTTTCTTCTTTCTATCAGTTCGAACTGGTTTCGTATGTACAAATACTATTTGAACAGATTAACGTAGTGTTAATACAAAAACAAAACACATCAAAATCCTGAACCTATAATATATACGTGACAGCAAAAAATGGAAAGCATGTATAGATTCGGTACATTTGAACCTTCGTATCTCTACAATATATACTTTTTTTTTAAGTAAAAGGATTTAGTTACAGACCTGTGTAATTACTGCTTTTCAGAAAACTGCCGCAGTCCTGAGTTCGACCTCTTCGACGTGATCTCGGTGTCCCTGACCCACGCTATACCCCGTCCCCCGGCCAGTCTGCTTGGTAAATTGTTCTTCCTGTTGTACCTGAACTATTCCCGAGTGTTGTCAACGGCGTACTCGGCATCCCTGGCCTCCATCCTGGCGACGAGGACACCGATGCCGACGATCGTCGACGAGAAGGGGATCCTCGACGCGGGTCTTCGCACCTCGGGGACGGCGACAAGTCGCGATATGTTGGCGGATCAAATTACCCCGGAAAGCGACAGGGCCGAGCTGCTGAATCGATACGAAGTTATCACGAGGGCTAGCGAAGCTTTGGCCCGGATATCAAGAGGCGAGGACCTCGCGTACCTCCGACACTTGTCCACCATCAATTACATCACGGCGAGGTACGTAAGGGCTGGTAAATTCCCGACGTTTCACCCTCTGCGGGACCAGTGCGTCATCTCGTACAATTCGGTGATCGTCACGCCCAAGGGATCCTTCCTCACCGACGAGATGAACAAGATCATAAGGCGGATAACCCAGTCGGGGATCTACGAGTACTGGACGAACATCGACAACACGGTTGACAAAATCGTTAAAAGACCCTATTCTCACAGTAGTTACACCTTGACTCAACTGCAGTCGATATTCGTACTCTATTTGTTTTGTCTCGTTCCCGCTTTCCTTGCTTTTATCACCGAACTGATAATCTCCGAGATAAATATTAACAAATGCCGCAGCTTAACAGCTTCTGCGGTACGAGGACGTAAGGATAGATAAATTCAATAAAAACAACGTCAGACGAGAGCTGAGGTATTGTTGAAAATTACGGTAACGTTGTCTATTCTTCATAACTATGGCGACATTATATGTATTGTTACAAATCGTACGTAACTTACCGTAAATATTTTTGCCGATATCACGTGAATGATTTGGCACGGAAAGCTTGTTTTCCCACCTTTCTATGGGGTGGTAAATTATAATGAGATCGCAATTTTTGAAGAATCATTGATTCGTACCTTGCAACAGTTGCGCAACTTGTATTGTTGAGCGACAAATGACATGGGCGAGCGCACGAGCCGATTTCAGCGAAAGTTTCGAACACGAATTAGTTGAGCGTAACAGTCACCGTAGTTTCACAAGCCGTTTGTTAAAAATAAAGAAAATACGATAAGAATGAAAAAACAGTTTGGGTGGGGGAAGAAATACCTCTCAAGCGTTGAACCACGTATTTCATTCGGTGTGTTACAGAATTGAGTGAAAATCTATTGCACATAATTCACCTCGTAACTACAAGATTTGAGTAATGCAAACCTTATACATATAGTTTTAGGCATCTGTTAACAGCTGCATTAATAATCGTTGAGATTCAAAATATTCTGATGAATTTTCTGTCGTAGCTTTGAAAAAATTAAAGCACATAATTGTTGTAAATGCGAATGATGTTCGAAAAGAGGCTTCTGTGTTTGGATTGTTGAACATTTTTCGTTGACATTTGAGTTGTTTTTTCGTGTACTTTAATTAAACGAAATTCTTTCCATTTGTAACTATTTACGTTTAACCCAATTACGGTAATTATCTGGTATGCCAATTCGTCACTATTTCGTATATATTCTACAAAGTTGTGGGAAAATATACTTGATTACAAACCGAATAACAATTATATCGATAATGTAACATCTTACAAACTAAATAACAATGGTGCATGAATGGATCGGGCTTGAACAATTAATTCCCTTCTCTTCTTATCTGTATGGGTAAATAATATGTTAAGCACATGAAATTTTCTTGAGTAAATCGAAACTCGACTATTTCATCCAAAACGATATTTATGCTCCATACGTGCGAAGCTGGTAAAATTTTATTACATTCATTTATTCAATAAATTGAAAAATAATTTGCAATTTTATTGCTGTAGCCTGCAGCGATATTCGTAACAAGCATAGGCACGTTGATTAAATTTTCACGACGATCTCTCACGTTAAATCGATCCTCAAATAAAATCACCACTTATATGGGAGAGAATTGCGTTACGTTGGACAAGAAAAAAAAAATTAAAACAAAGTACAAATACACTCAGCGTGAATCACATTTTATAATCTAACAAGTTCATCGTCGCAATAATGTGCAATTTTTAACCGGATGCGACAACCTTGTCGAATTCCGCCTCGTGTTCGGAAGTGGTCAACATATAGCGGGGCAAAGTCATGCCCAGGGCTTTGTCGAAGACGGGTTTAGTCTCCTCGTCAATATCGTACGGGACGGTCTTCTGTTCCTCGTTTTCCTGCACCTCGATCGGATCCTCGAAGACCTCTCCCCTGGGATCGCTCTGCTGTTCCTCGTTTTCCGTGGCCGAAGAAGCGGCATCGTCGAGGTATAAGTATTTGACGGGACGAGTTTTCCTGGTCTTCCTCTTCTTCGGGGCAAGCGGCGAACCGTTGCTGCTCGACTTGATCACGCGATACTCTTCGGGTAGACTGACGGAAGCTGCGGCGGGTGCGGGGTCGAGCTGGTACTCCTTGACTTCGTGATAGGCGACCCGGTCCTTGGCGGGTTCCTGTTCAGCGACGAAGATGCACTCCTCCTTCTGCATACCGTCGTCATCGACGCACTGGTAGCAGGTGAGTTTGTCACGAATCACCTTCTTGCACTTGGACCTGTCCTCCTGTTGGAAGTCGCTGAGCACCTTGGCTATCTCCTTCTTCTTCTCCTTTGTGCTAAAGAATTGAACGTCGACGTTGACGGGGTTCTGAACACCAGCCTCGCCGCTTGATTCGGCGACTTCCTTGCTCTGCGTCTCGCCGCTTGTCACGTGCGGCTTGTTGTCCGAAGCATCGCCGTAGCTCCCGCGGTCATCGCCGTACGACGAGGACCCGGAGGATCCGTAGTCCTGGCTCTTCTTCTCCGCCGGATCCGGCGATCCGAAGGACTTGGCGCTGCTGAACGAGAAGACTTTGTCATTCGGCTGGTAAGTGTACGAGCACTGTTCGAAGTCGCCGCCGGTTTTCGGGTCGTTGCACACCGTGCACGTCATCGAGTCTTTCTCGACCTTCCTACAACCATCGGACCCCTTTATCTCCTCCGCTATTTTCTCGGACTCGGACTTGACATGCTCGACCGACGGTCCGTCTCCCGCTACCTTGTACTCAGGGACGTAATCGTAGCTCTGCTTCTTCTCGTAATACTTCTCGGGCTCTTCGCCACCCTGGTACTCTCGGTGCTCCGATTTCTGCTGGGCACTGGGCTGGTAGTAGTCTGCACTGGGTCCTTGGTACCCCGTATAATCGCCGCCCGAATAACCAGCGGTATCGCTGGAGTAGGAAGCTGGCGTCTCGGTGTTCGAGGCCTTCTGCGGTGAGGATTTCTGCTCCTGGCCTCCAGGGTACCCGAAGGACTTCTGCCTGCTGAACTGGTAGACCTTGTCACTGGGGTGGTTGGCGTAGGCGCACTGCTCGTAGCTGCCGCTGGTCTTCGGGTCCTTGCATACGGTGCAGACCATCGAGCCCTTGACGATCTTCTTGCAGCTACCGTCGGTCATGTCCTCGGAGCCGGACTCGAGCTTCTCGCTTTCCTCGGATACGAGGGCGTCGCTCCTGCGTTTCGGTACACGTTCTCTGATCGCCGCTGACTGCTCCTCGATGTACTTGTCCATTTCCGGATGCGAGCCGTCGTAGGAGGACTCGACCTTCGGTTGGTGAGTCCTCTTCGTAGACTTGCTTGGTACCCTGGACTCGTCGGCTTGCTTCTCCTCGTCGTGGGGCCGACCGAACGAGCTGGACTTGCTGTAGGCGTAGGCCTTGTCGTCGGGCTGGTTGGTGTACGAGCATTGTTCGTACTTGCCGTTAGTCTCGGGGTCCTTGCAGACCATGCACACCATCGAGTCCTTGACGACCTTGCTGCAGTGCTCGCTCTTCTTCTTGTACTCGGTGGGAACCTCCTCGGATGACGCGGGGACAAAGTACTCCTCGGCGAAACGGTACTCCGGAACCTTCTCCCCGGACTTCTTCCCCCCAACAACCTCAGTCTTCTCCTTCCGGGCGTTGGATCGCCGGTACCTCAGCTGACTGGGAGGCGACTGGTAACGATTCACGGTGAAGCTGGCCTGGGGCTCGGATGTGTACGAGCACTGTTCGTAAGTCGCTCCGTTCTTCGGGTCCTTGCACTTGTAGCAAGTCATCGCGTCTCTGCGGTACCGCTTCTTCGTCACCTTGTTGTTCGGCACCTTGTTCTTCGTTTCCTGGCAGTAAGGCGCTCCGGACTTCATGATTATCGACTTGTATATCTCAGGGTCGGCGTCCGTCAATGTGTAGAAGGCGGAAACGGCCTTCTTGAAGTCCAAGTTTTTCTTGTCCGGCGCTTCGTTGGTGCTCGCGGTGAAGTAAGCTTCCACCGGGTCTTCGTACGCTTCCTTCGAGGCTTTCTTCGTCGGTTCGTGGAACCCACCACCACCCTCCTGCCGCTTGTAGGGACTCGAGTAATCCTCGAAGAACCATGGCTTCCGGTTCGGCTCTTCAGCTCCGTCGAAATTGAACACGTTGTAACGCTCGTAATGGTAATTAGCGTTGGCCAGTGACATTAAACCCGCGAGGAACACCAACATCTGCTGAAATTTTTACAGTCAACGATTCACGCGCAGTTTCAAGGAATGTTTCGATCAGTGGAATGGAATTATAGTTTTTATTGTTGTGCCGAACGGTGTTGCTTGAAAAACAAAAAGAGGCGTTTGTCGTGCATGCGATATTTGACAACGCGGTGTCTCTTCTTACCTTGCGTAGAAGTCCCATCTTGACCGATGGGGAATGGTTCGTCGTCTGAGACACACGAGTGATTATCTTTACCTCTATAGTAAACTTGTTTGCTGATCCATATCACTTCTCACCAAATGGCTAGCCTGCTCCGTTCAATGGCTTTATATTGACTCAACGAAACGGAGACGGGTTAATTCCCCCACCTGGGAGGGTCCGCAACACTGGCAAAAGTATGACTTGGCTACCTCTCGGGTAAAAGACACCGCATAGCCAGCATCTCAGCCATGAAGAATTAGAATTGCGGTGCAATCGGGGGCCTGTTACCTAAACAAATCCGTTTTATATAATTTCATCCTGCAGCGTCGAAGCCGCCGATGATACCGCAGTTGCACTACGAGCAACGATTCTCACACATATACATACCCGTACAACTTTCTACGTCAAACAATTAATACTTATGCTTGTTAATCTAATTTTTTAACACTCTTCGTTTTTTTCCCCTTTCAAATCCGCGGCTACGATTTTCCGCGTCTTTAGAATTCTTCATCGCGATCGAGCTGTTGGAAATTTCGCGATTGTGATTCGTGTCCGCAATAATAATTTCGTTAGCAATATCGCTAATCACTCTCCCCGCTGACTGTTGGAGAAGGAGACGACGACAGCTCTCCGGTAATTATTGCAAGGAGTAATTCTCACGGGTTGTATTTTACGTTTATCCTCCGTCGATAGATATAGCGATTATAAACTATTCGCACGGTGTGAAACGAGGTTCTTGATCCAGCTGCACCACAATCGGCTTCGATGCGAGGAAAAACTCTCGGTCGATCGTAACCGCGTTGTTACGTATTACGTAGGTGATTCGAGGCTTTTATTGAATTTTAACGCTGCAGCAATAACGTTATAGTAGGGTACACCCAGCATTGTCGATGCATAATTAGGCTTTCATTATTCGTTTAATTTCCGCAATGTCAAAATAACGCTCATTTTCTCCCATACGGCGTGAAAAAAATTAAACACATTTTACTTGCCAATACATTTTCCGTACCCTATTTCAATTACGTAGATTGATTTACGACTTGTCAACGTCGTTTTTATTATTTTTATACAAATTTACGATTACGCAACGAAACTACCAACATAAATAATCCCCAGGAGAAGGCTCGTTTAAATTTTGAAAACCAGACCGTCTTCCATCCGCAGGTTCAGGCAAATCCGAGACCACGTTTATTTTATCTATGTCATTCGGTCAGCGATGCGATTTTAATTATTTACTGTGCATTACACATCGGGATCTGGGAGTGAGATTTCTGGAGTGAAACGGCGAACAACGATAGCCGGTGACAAATAATGTATTAAAAATAGTTGTATATTCAACACGGGACCAAGGCGGTGAGATTTTTTATCTTTCACTTCTGCGGGTTGTATTTCGTCATAGAGATCGAGAACTCTTTCGTTTAAATTTCCGCAGCTGGTCGGTTCAGTCACTCTTTCGATAAGTTTGCGCGTACATATTTCATCGGAGGTGGCTGCTATCCATAAGAAAAGCGAAACACGAATGCAAGGTGAAAGCGTCAAGAGAGCATTGGCCTTTTAACTAACACCCATCCACCGAATTGTCTCACGCAAATACCAAATAAGCGAAGAGAAAAAACCACCAAAAACAAAAACAAATTCGATTAAAGAATTTGACGTTATACTCAAACAACGCCAAAGTGTCAATCAGTCAAACATAACTGCATTAGGTATGCACCTTGAGCTGAAATCAAGGTGTGAACCTCGTAATGAAAATTATTTGCAATTTCACGCTAATATTGAACGATTCCGGTTCCCTTCAATGATAGTTACGTGACTTAGAGTCATTTCCTGATAAATTTTGATGGTTTCGTTTGATGTTTAATAATCTTACGATGATTCATACGAACCAAAATAACCCAACAGCGATTCGGATAAATTTCGAAACACTTTTGAATGCAAATATCACGCAACTAGGAATTTTTTTGCGCCTCGTGTCGAACTACGCCTCAGTTTCTCACAAACAATGTACCGCCCATCGATTTTATACATAGTTTGTATATACGCATTACGATCGTTACCTCGTTTCTAATTTTTTTATTCCGTATTTCTTATCACTGCAATTTGTTCTATTGTTCCCTCCTCCTTTTCTTCTTCGTCTTCTTCTTCTTCTGATTCTTTTAAAAAGTAAAGCTACGGGTGGATGGATCGATGATTGGGTATAATCTTATAGCCGAAGAAAACTGTGAGATTTTAGCAACCGCAAGCTGCTGGAAAGATTCTTTTCGCAGTCCAGCGGGTGTGAAAAAACAACAAAAAACAGAAGAGCAGGAATAAAATGAAAAAGGAACGCTCTTCAAATTTAATTTCCACTTACCGGAATTAAACTTCTACTGACCAACTAATGCGATCCTTAATTGGCAGTTTTGCACAATGCTTCGATCTCGCGAATTTCAAATTTATTGTCTCGATCGTTCGATCGGCAGTTGTAAAGTCAATCGGTAAGCTGCAGTAAATGAACAATCCTGTCAGGACTGACTTCGACAAATGTATTTACACCGATTACATTAGTCAACTTATTTGTACGCATATCGTGTACAATATTATACGACACATTAGGCACTCGTTTATGTACACTCGGCTTCAAAACATTACACGTTCAATCACTTAGAACTAATTATTATGACACAGTGCAATCATATATTATTTATTATACTTGTACGAGATTCTCTATTAACATCGATTTTCCAATATTGAGACGATACTTTTTCATGTCCAAAGAAACAAAAATAATGTTTAATGGAAAATTTTCTTTGAAATCGTTCGCGAGCTTAACACAAATTTACGATAATCGTGTTTCTCTAGAATTTAGAAAAGATATTCATGTCCTACCGAAAAGTGAACGGTAGAAAATTTACGGCTATTTCTATCAACGAATAATCATTCGACGCGTGATGAAAATTCGGTGACGTAATCGGAAAACCAAAGTGAAAGGGTAATTAAATCTACGCTCAACTTTGACGCGATTATAATAGTTAGTGGGTATTTAAAATGAAAACCCCGTCCAACCAAATTGACTTAAAGTATCTGCTGACTAAAAACATAGCCACGGCTGTGTCTCTTTTTTAGCCAGAAATCTCTTGTGCAGGTCGGCACGACAGAAGGTAAAATTGGTCCGCTGATTGATTCGAGAGACCGCGGAGAACGACGAAGAATCGAACCAGTAAAAAAAGTGCCGAATGCGGATCCGGTCAATTAGGTATCAACCAAGGAGTACGCACTGTAATTTGTCGAGAGTCGAACCGAGTCTAGATGCAAAAGCTTTTTGCATCGAGAAGGCAATATTAAAGAAAAAGAATTACGGCAAAGAGAAAAAATGAAAATTATAAACCTGGCGACAGGTTGTACCTACTTGGCATTATTCCTTGAACGCAAAATGTCTGGGGTAAACGGAAATGTGGGAAACCCGGGGCTGAATGTTTTTCATCGGCCTGTCGACGAGGGAAACAACAGGCGCCGGTTTCATCTGGAGGGTCGGTATTTTTCGTGACTTAATCACCGCCGGCGGCTGCTCTTTTCGCGAAACTTTTCGCTTACGGTAGAAAATCACCTCACCGGCTAGAGTGATCATCGCCAAGGCCAAGCCGAATAGAGTAGCTATGAACACTCCGCCTGAAACGGAACGAGCAAACGGGTGAATGAAAATTAATAGGTTCAGAAAGAGCGGAACTTTATTATCGTCGAATACTCACCCAAACTCTCTAACGTTATTCCCTCGCTGTCGTCGGAATTCGGACAGGATTCTCGGAGAGACTGATTCCAATATTTCGATGACAACGTCTCGAAGTATCTGTCTTTTTGTAGGTCTAGTATTCTGAAATATTCTCATACGGTTAGAATTATTTTCGGTAGAATTATGGATTTTCAAAGAAAGCGAGCCTTTCGATCATTGCCAAAAGCCACGTTGAAGCCAGGACGAGTTAACATGTTTAGAAAAGAAATTTAAAGGGTAAAAAAGTAATTCGTATTACTCGGTTTTTGTTCTTCTCACCTTTTGCTAATCTCTTCCTGAAGATGACTTCCCTGCTGAACAGCTATCGCGTATGGCTGCTCGGCAAAAACTTCCCCAACTTCGGTCAAGTTGCAGTTTTTCGTAACCTCGTATTTAATCTCACCCGAATCGTGGATGAAAGCAAATTCCGCATTTTCACTGTCGATCACCTGCAGATCGTGAGCAATTTTTATGAAAACGTATCCTATACTTTCGATTTTTCTACCATTTTTCCAAATTTCAAATCGTCAACTCTTGGGCATAATTATTATTTGAATTTCATTTTCTTATCGTCCTTATTACGTCAAATTTTTTTTTGCGACTTCAATCTTATCATAAAGTATTCAATATTGTCAACGAGATTCACTTTCGCTTGAGAATCTATAACCAGTACATCCTTAAGGATCGTGAAATATTTCTTTAAACTCGACCCGAGAAAAACGGATTGCTATTGTGATATAGATACACAGAGAAATCGCGCAGAAATCGTTTATGGCCAAAAAAGACAAAGATAAAACATTCGCCAGAGAAACTCAGTAATAATTCATATGATTCTGCAGAGTTGTTTTACGTAGATATGCATAGACTGACGTTCTCTATTATGCGGTAACCCGAATATTGACGATAACTCAACAACTATACACAAGCCAATTATTACGAGGAGTGAATAATTCACCTTCTGAAATCCGGCACGAGCGCTTTCGACTGGGCCAGCCTGTGTGATGGCCTGTAATATATGGCCGTATTGTTCCTTTATCGGGTAATCCCATACTCTGTATTCCACCTGTTCGCTGGTACTGTTTAGCGTTATCTCCTTCCATACTCTTGAACATAACAGGCAGCAATTACCCCTCGAGTTGTATCGGGTACGTACACACACCGTTAATTATTATTCACTGTTACAACGAACGAATAGAATACACGGTGAATACCACACTCAGGCCTAAGTGTATCAGGAAATTACTTTCACCGGTAATAAATTCCTCGTTCGTTGTTAAGTCAGAACTTTTTATACCCTATGCGGCGTGTCACGGACTTGATCGTGCGGTAATTCGCAGCTTTATCAATTATATCCACCTATTGTAAAACGAACCGGAGAAAAAAAAACTGGAAGAAAATTTAATTTACCCCGGCGTTTCGAGCTATTCTATCAATCATCAATTATGGCTCTATAGAAGTTATCTCCGTGCGGTGCATAATTTTCCATAATATTACAGGTATATTATGCTTACGTGTACAATTTGTCCTCGGCGTTTTTCATGTTTATGAAGTACTGATGAACGTGCGAATTTGCAAGCACAGTGTAATTTATGCGGGACTGTCGAGCCAGCTGCTCCAACGACTGCACCGGGGACTAACGATAAGCAGAGAAAAATTATGCCAAAACTGCGGTCAATTTAATATTCATCACGCTGCCGCAATTTCATTCTACATCACCGCAACCCGCATTGCGGTACCGTATTGCGGGTTGCATTGTGGATCGACATGGCGCGATTGCAGTTCCGAATTAACGATCTTCGGTGTGAAATTAATTGCGTAAATGTTTTTTTTTCCATAAAAAGATCGGTTTTATATTTTTTTAGAATTCTGGTCCGCTTGAACGGTTCGGGGAAAAATCAGCGTGTACAGTACAAAAATTTGCACGGTCAAATAGAAGAAGGGAGAAAACGATTTTAGAATTTCGCATTATTCTGCCTGTACCTGCATTCTTTCGACGGTCAAAAAGGCGGCCAAATTCGCTGTGAATGTAGCGAGCATGAGAACGACGAATAGCCAATAAGCGGCGACCAAAGTTCTACCAGAAAGAGCTTTCGGAGCTTCGCCTCCGCCTTGAGGTGTGAATGACGTTAAGGCGAACCAGAAGCTCTCCTTCAGGGTGAATTCCCTGAGGAACGAATAGCGAATGGCTTATTATTTACTCCAAATTTTCAAGTTTTCACCCGAGGCGCATTTATGGTAATCGTTTATTCTGTACATTTCACAAGCTCACCTGCACGGATAAGGGTAGAGATTTTTATTATTGCGCGCGCTGTAAGGCGAGTACTTGTCCAGCAGCCAAATCATTATCCCGGTCACAGTCAAAGCCCCGACGATGCTGAGCCAAACCTCGAGTCTTAATACGGTCATGAATTTGAACAACGAGGTCTTCCTCACTGGTTTCCGAATAGCTGCAAGTGAGAATTTGTGATTTACTGTTTAGCGTGAAATTTTTATTTCAGAAACTTTCATGCACTGATGTGATGGAAAATTTTCGTCGGCGAGATTCCACAATTTACAGCCTGACTTCGCATGCAGCATGGAATAAATGCAAGTCAATATCAGTTACGACTGATCATTAAACTTTGATGAAATTCATAAACGTTGATCGATTCTTGTGACATTAAACTTGAGTAACATGCAGATTATGTACTTGCCGATTAGGATTCCCGACTGTTCGTAATAAGGCGCTACGAAATCTATTACTTCCTCCCTTTCCGACGTCATCGTGAGCGGCGCTACAGCGATGTCGATTTCCTGTCACGGAATGATAATGTGGAATTAAATATGGATTCATTTTGGCTCGCTTCACTTGAACGCAAGACTTACAATGGCTTACAACGAAACTTGGAAAACGATTGATGTAAAAATTAAACCAATCGACGAAATTTCTTCACAATTCACGGAGAAAATGATATTCTGTAAACGAATTTTATTCCATAAAACCCCCGCCGTAAGCACGTCGTTATGTAGTTACTTGTGCGGCTAAATTGAATCCCATGCCAATTGCCAAGATAATGCTGTACATCCTAATTTGTGGCTCACAGTCTGCGGCTTATGGTCCAAACGAATTTATCTACTTAAACTTCAACGTCCTACTGCAATCAGCCGGTACTCACTGCTCCAGTTTCTCCAAACTGTTCTTCTCTTACGATCCGTTTTTCCCCAAATTCTCTCTAAGCTATTTTAACGAGATTCACAGAGAGAGAGAAAGAGATAGATAGATATGTGTTTATTACATCCATAGCGATTTTGCACATAAGTAGGTAATTACAGGAATTAACATGCGATACAGCAAGAGCAGAAACATAAAAGCAAGTAAAACAGAGAGAAGAGAATAACTTAAAATAGGTCAAATCAAACAAGAAAACAAAAATAAAGAGGATAAATTAAAGTAGATTACAATTGAGAGTAGAATGGTAGGTTAAGACAAGGGGTGAGATGAAATAGAATTAAAGTAAAGTTAAAGTTAGAGATAAAAGGTAGAGTAAAATTAAAAGAAAAACGAAACGTGAGAAATGGAAGTGAGAAAACTGGCTACCAAAGCAATGATATGGATGGGACGAAAAAAAGCTCCATCACTAAAATCAACTCACCCCGCGAAGCAAATCTCCGACTATCCCTGTCCATTTGCCGTTCGGTAATCTCTCCCCGAAACCTCCGCTTGACGGTATCACCAATTCGTAATCAAAGTCCATCGTCTCCGCGAGTTTCTTCATCAAATCGATGCAGTATCCTTCCCACACCTCCTTGCCTTCATCGTCCAAGACCGGCTGCTGGGTTTCCACGTTCTTTTTCACATAAGACCAAGGTATCATCTGCAATAACGACAAATCGTGAACGTAATTGTCACCGTTATCTTCATCCCGGAGGTGAAATATTCAGAAACCATTAAATATCACCTGCGCAGTACCGATGCGAAAAAATCTCCTCGCAGGTGTGATTTCCATTCCCTTATCAGTCGTTATTTTGTGCTGCCTGTTCCATTCGCCGACCTTCTGCAGGCGACCCTGAGTCAGTGTTTTCAGCTCGATCTCCGCCCGATAAGTTATCAAATTCCGATCGGGCAGGTATTCGAAGGTGTGATTGGTGCTCAGTTTCTATTAGGACAGAAATGAATCCGACGTTTGTGTTTACGGTGTAATAAATATGCGGATTCAATAACGCGGAAGGAAGATTTTACTACCGTTAATAAATTCTTCTTGAAGGCTTCGACGGTCGTGTTATCCGTCAAGACGTCTTCCTTATTCTTGCAATTAATTACCTTCGGCTCAACTGTGACCCCCGATTTTTGAACCTCGCTCATCACGCTGATCAACAAACCGATCAAGCGTTTAAAGTACCGCGGAAATGTCTGGAATTGGGAACGACGATTTCACAACGGTAGGAAAGGAAATAAAATAAAACGAGCAGCGACAAGAAAAAGAAGACGAAGAAGCAGTAGATGTAGTGAGAAAATAGAATGTAGAAGAGAAGTATAAAGTTGCTCCCAGTCTCATTCACCAGGCTTTGATTATATCATTACGTACGGATAAAAGTGCAGTGCGTTTGTTCTCCCGCCATATTTCTTTTTTCTTTTTTCTTTCTTTCTTTCTTTTTTTCTTTCTTTCTTTCTTTCTTTCTTTTGCGTAGGTACAGTGAACTGTTTCGACAAAGAAGATGAGGGATCGGTGGGATGGGTATATATTACAGGCAGGCACTCCGATACTCGCGGAGAGGTAGGTTTCGGTCTCGGTCAGTGATTTCCCACTTGCCTGAAAGTCATTCGGGCAGGTGCATGGTGACTCTCCGATCAATCTACAGCAGACCTCGTTCTTCATTGTCAGGATATTGATGGAAACGTTCAATTCCAAATCGCCGGCGATGTATCGGAAATCTTGGTAATTGTAGTCGGTGAATACAAGGTTCCAAGTACCGTCTCTTCTCACCAATCCGCCATCGATTGCCTGTACATCGCAACAACACAGCTTTGTCGAGAACTATAAAACGCCTCTTAGACAGGCTACGCGATAAATCTCAAATCTCATCACGAAAGACTTAAGGAGTTACATGGGTTTGGAAATTTCGAAACATCTGTTTAAAATTTTTTTTTGTTTTTTTTTTTTATCCTTTGTTAACTACAAGCTATACTCACCTACTAACAGAAAATATTTGGTTTATTGATTTCAGATGAATATTTTATGAAATATAGTTCGAATATTGTTTTTTTCATACGCCTTAAGTTTGAATAAAATAATTCTTTCATTATGCTTAAAAAGTTAAAGAAAATGCTTTTTTTTAATTCTTTGAAACCCGTATGTAACCCTTTAAAGCTCTTCGGAGAATCCTCACCACGGATTAGGAAACCTATCAAATCTCGACGTTCCGTGTTGACGTGCACCGAATTTTCTTCGTCGTACAAACTGTGGAGAACTTACCGCCTTGAACAACGTCTCCATGTTCGCGGACGTCGCGTAGATGACGTAGTAGGTAGGAGAGGGTCGCATGGCTCTGACCTTCATCGTCGAGGCTTCGTTAAGCTCGTCCAAAACTACGACTCGAATGATGGAGTACCCGATGAGGTAGTAAAGGGTCTGGTTTAGTTCTGCAAGAAAAGAGTAGAGAATGAGCGGCAATTCAAAAAACACGTTACAATTAAACAACGCACACCTTTTTCAGTTTCGAATATCAACGCAGCGTCGGTCGCGTTTTTCGCCACCAGGAGGTCGTCCATCGCCTGGACGAAGGGCGTCAGGACAGCGTCTCCTCGCACGTAAGCTACCGCCGAATCCGCGGCTATTTCGCGAATCCTGTTCCAACCGGTCCAAGTCATGTCCAGGATCAAACTGACGCCTCGGTAAAGGACGGCGCAGGCTGTTAATTATTCATCGAATTCAATGGCTTTTAGAATTCAATGGCGAGTCTATAATACAGGTCGATAAAAAAAAAAAATCCATCTTCTATACATCAAATAATAACCAAAACCTTCATTTATTACTTATAAAGTTTGTTTTTGTTTTTTTTACCGTTGATCAATAAGTCTTGAAGTTTTTTGTTGATAGCTAATACGGATGCCTATTCGGCAGAAAAAGGTGAACGTTTTCACCACGATGTGATTGACTTCAACGATATCAGGGGGAGCATGGTGGGAGATTACGTTTCGGGTTTTATACGAGAAAGTTCATACGAAAATAGAAGAATTATGAAAAATATTAACTGTTAAACTTTGTTTATAAATTCTTTTACATTTGTAGTTTATTATTAATTGTTGTCGTTGAATAAAAGTGATTTAAATGCGAAACTGAAGTTTGTTTTCTACAAAAAACGAAAACTTTATTTGATAATACTATTTTTTTTTATTCATTAGTTGCGGGGAAGAAATCAAAATTCGACATCTAGGAGCCGGACTCCGGCTTGCCGATTTCACCCCATTCCTCGTACTAAAATGCTTCTTCTCTAATAATACGGCTACGGATGTGAAATCGTGCAGGCGGTAATGAGGTGGGAAGAAAGCGTTAAAACCGACCTGTGTCGTAGCTCTCATCTTCGTACACCCTGTCGACCTCGACGGTTGAAACGTCGACCTTAATAATACCCTTGCCAAAGTCTCGCTCAGCGGACGAGACGGCGTCGTTAACGAAACCGTTGATGGACGAGTCTGCTTCCTCCATCGCGATCACTGGAGCAAGTAATACTCGGTTACGAATGTATAGATATAGTTTGAGAGGGGTATGCAGATCAAAGGATCGGAACCAGGCATCGACATTGAACCTGCGGCGAAGAGTTTCTTCAAACAAAACCCGTCGAGTCTTCGTCTTCGAGTTCGCCTTTAATTACCGACAAATTTACCGTTCAATACACGTACGTAACAATTGTGGTAATTACACGACGTGTAACATCAATTTTTGCAACGCGGTGAAAACGGTTTTAGCATACAATGAGGAGAAAATTATCAATAAGGAGGAAATTATCAATAAATACGCGAATGCCGGCTGTTACGGAAATCCAAGCGACGAGAAGATTTACTCGAACGTTCGTAACGCTGAATTAGCGAGTATTCGTCAGTGAGATATTGAATAGCGCATTCATTATTATTTATCTCTTATAAATCTTTTAAGAGTTTCTCCATGCGGAACTATAATATTATACCTACGATATGGTACTCTGGGGTGGTTCATTTTTTAAACTTTTTTTTTAGGTACTACTCGATAAATTTATGACAAATACTAAAGAGAAACTTGTCGAGGACATAAAAATAAATAAAAAAAATTTTACGATAATTGTTAGCGACCTCTAAATATCTTCCTAACTCCTCCAGGTTTTACGGCAATCTTTTTTTCAGTATTTGTAGCAAATTTTTCGATTGGCAGCTAAAACGTATAAAAAGAAAAAGTTAAAAAATGAACCACCCTGACGATACTCACTTATTTTTACGACAGTTTGAGTGTTACCGATCGCCGAGAGTAGGGCGATTAGGAAAAGCACGATCCTTTCCATCACAATTTGTTTGGGATGAAGGAATGAAAAAAAGTAAAAACCGATCGAAGGATGTTCCGTGGAAGTCGGTCGTCTCGGTGAGAGTATGTTCGTCGTGAGAAGGACACCGTGGTTTCCCCGCGTGTCGCGGATCCTCCTGACGCCTGCGCGAGCCGGCTGGATCCTTGAATAATAGATCACCTCAGCCTTAGGTAAATCATATCCTCTTGAAGAAATTTGATTGAACGTTCTTTGTGACCGCCTTTCCTAATTCTCGAGTCACCTTCCCTGCGTCTTTTCTTTGTACATACGTTTCTTTCCCGCATTGTTACACGTATCCACATCGATTTACTTGGAATATATTAGGAAGATTCGAACTCTCGATAACAAGAAAATTTTCACGTGTGGATAATCGCTTAAAAGATTAAAGCCGACACAATGACCCTCACGGAAAAAAAAACCCAAATTGAGTGTAAATTCGTAGCCCTAACTTTTTTCTTATTGGAAATTAGCATTATCTATGAATTGGGGGTACGAATTTACACCCAAATGGGGTTTTTTTTACGTGAGGGGAGACTACGAATATTCGGTGATTATATCAAGTTGTGGAAAAAATCTTGTATTCTTGCTATGTTTTTTCATTGTTTTCGTCAAATTCATGATTTTTTTATTATCCACTATTTTTTCACGGAAACCTCGCTCGGTTTTTAATTACCATCAAAGGATCCAAAGCTTATTTATTACACCCGTAAGCAGACGTTTACTTTATTTAGAAACATCTAGATACGGCCTTAAATTGCGTTGCAGTCTAAATCGTAAAATGATCGTTACAACTCGTGTGCATACGATGATATATCACCATAATTACACAGGCGATATCAATCGTGATGGAATACAGTAAAATAGACACATGTATTTACGTACGTACAATATTAAACACGTTTTACAATCACAAAGAAAAAATAAAATAAATATTCTATTTGCGAGGTAAATTCGAATATTTGCAAAGTTGCAGCGAGTCGACTTGTTTGACTTGTTTGACTTTTTTATAAATTATATTGTTACTTAGCACGAAGCGAAAGGACAATTTTTAAGCATCGGACGAAAAAATGTAGTCCCATGAATATTTTTAAGAATTTGGGATTAGCGGTTAATCGACGACGAGCCTAAGACCGTATATATTATAAATAACGTACGCGAGGCTAAAACAACTCGAGGATCGCAGTCTGTGCGACGGTATTCTCATTCTCATTCTAGGGCAGATTATAGACGATAACGTGCGGCTTGCTAATGGCGCGGGCGCCCATTATACAGCGGGCTTTATAACAACAATAGCAAATATGTTCGATATTGATTATCAGACTGGACACATCACAGGTTTCGATTTTCTCTTCGGTTAAACCTTAATGTCATACTATGCACTGGGTATTGCCTGCCTACGTCGGCTCGCTAATTTCCCCCAAAGCACCGCGCGTACGAGAGATTTTGCAATTTTCGTACAAGTTCACAAAGCCAATGCATGCACGGTAACATTTTTTTTTTCAAGACGCTACTCGAAAAATTTGTAACAAATACTGGAACAAAAATTGTAACGTAAAACATGGAGGAAGTAGAAAAATATTCAGAGGTATAAAAATAAATGAAAAATATTTAAATAACTGGTAGCGACCTCTAAATATTTTCTTACTTCCTCCGGGTTTTGCGATCATTTTTTTTTTCAGTAATTGTGACAAATTTTTCTAGCGGCATCATAAATAAAAAAAAATTCAAAAATGCATCACCCTGACGTACAGGATTGTAATTTACGATCGATTGATCGCAAGATATGCCGCGACTTGCAGCGTATAGCTGAGATTATTCCCAGGCCGATAATATTGCGCGATTGGTTCGTTACTTTTACGCTTATCATCATTATTGTTATTTGTTGTTATGGTTAAAAAGCGAGATCCGAGGTTGATTAATTTCCATGCTTGAGAAAACAGTGAGTCGGTGATGCGCGGTCAAGAAACAAGTAAGCCACAGGCATCGAGATTGCACTGCAGATGTTCCGAGTCCGGGAGCAGGTGAGGCGAAATGCTTCAATAACTTCATCTCTGTTGTAGTATAAATTTATAGATCCTAGTATTTCGAAACTGTGTATTAAAAGAAGATCGTCGAATCGTGGTCTACGTACCGCATGATTCGTCTTCTTCATCCCCTGCGCATACATCTCTAACATTCTCCGTTCCGTGAAACTCGCGACATCTCCGTGCGGATCCGGAAGTTGACGTCAGTGGGCAAATGATATCCTGCGGAATACGAAATGACTAACCAAAAGACGCTTGCGACTCGCTGATGACTCTCGCTCCGCGTCGACACGAGGAAAATGACATACCTACGTGTCAAGGGTCGCATTAGATGCGATTAGATCGTCACTGGCTTAATTGAAAAATTCACGCCACGAAAGTAGAACAATTACCATACATACGCGTTAATGGCGCATCGCGCGTGTATATGCACGGGTACGAATAACTCGTGTGGACACACGTAATATCCACACGTACAACGTCTGTACGACTAGGTACGACGTGGCTCTAAAAAACACGTCGTTGCGTCAGACGAACAATTGCGCCAATCTTACGTGAAGCGAAATTTCCAACAAAATTACACGTCGTTACGTTTCAGCGCTCGAGGATCGACGATTCGAATTGCTAATTGCACGAGCAGGCACGAAATCTCGTCCGTTGTTTTCGAATCTTCCAATCGAACGCCGTCGTCGTTTGTTTTGCACCTTCGTACCGACCGATTTATCCCGGTGCGCCTCCACTCCACCAGTTCCGGGGAGTCGTCAAAGGTCGCGCCACGTTGACCAGGTGGAGGTGAGCCGCGACGATAAGGTAGACAACATTATCGGGGCGCTCGAATCGAAGGATTCGACGATGAAAAATTGGGATATCCGAGGCTGGTTTCAGGGCCAGGGACGACGAGGCTACGATTTTACGTAGCCGGAATAAAAAATGAGTTTTGTTAAGGCGCGTTCACGCTCAAACGCACCGAATTCTTCCTCCCCCTCCCCCCCATCCTCGGGCACATCCGCCACCGCTCTCGTTTGGTTTTACCGTTCGGGCGTGGGTACGTGTGTAATGTACCTATTTCATTACCGGTTAAACCACGCCTCGTCTGGTAATATCATTAGCGTTGCGTTGTCCGGTTTCATTGATAAATAACTGTAAACCGTCTACGAAATAGAGAAGCGGAAAGTTGTTTCTCGATTAACAGGATGAAAAGGGCGTCTTTCGGTATACCCTGCGCGAAATAGTCGCGACTCGAGCAACGCGTCGCGGAATCTTCGATGATAAAAAAGAAATAAAAGAAAAAATAAAGAAAGAATAAGAAAAAGAAAAAAAATTACCGGATGATCGGATAGGTGGCCGGCCGGGTGTTGGGCAGGAAGGTGTGACGAATAAAGATGCGGTAAAATCGAATCGGTCGGTCGGCGGTGTTCGGGCGGTCGGTGTAGCCGGAGAGCAGTCTCGTGATTTTCCGTCAGAGTTCGGGCGTTTCCGTCGATGGCCTGAAAGCCATTCATTCGAGTCAACGAGGCTCGAGCAATCGAGGCAAATCGGCAGATGTGGCCAGTTGGTTCAGTGGCGTGTGCCCGAATAGGTGATTGTTACAAACCGCGATCCCGATACTCGGTAAACACGGTAAACACGTTAAACACGGTAAACAACAACAATACAACGACCGTGTACCTGAACGATGTGAACCGTGATGTACGATCGCTGAGGAGGACGACGACGACGACGAGAAGAAGAAGAAAGTGGCTCGGGAGTACGTAATATAATAAGCTCGAAACACTGAGAGACACGGCGACGTTAACGAAGTAAATAGTATAACAGGAGGAGTCGGTCTCTGACCGAACTAGTGAAGTGCAACACTTTGGAAAACTCTCTCTCTCTCTCTCTCTCTCTCTTGGTACGGTAAACAAACGTGGAAATAATAAACAGATACCGCGAGACCGTGGTTATAACAGTGACTTGCTCTCCGCTCACCGTGTGCAACGCGCTCACATGTCGTCGTCAAAGGTGCGATGCGGCGAATCCTGAGTTTGAGGTAAAAGGTGCGGGTTAAATGGTAATGGCGCTTGTCCCACAAACAAGAACGACCCTCCTCCGCGCATCGGATCAACATATTATTCGGCGTTAGTTTATCCGCGAGGAAAGTGTCGCGCGAGGCGAAGGCTCATTGGCGTTTGTTTCACCGGGGCCAACCGGCCCCCACCCCTCCCCCTCATCCATCCATCCATCCATCCCGCCCACCCACCCTGCCAGCCGGCGCGATAAAAGATAGAAATAAGTGAAATTCAAAGTTTGATATCCCCGACTTGGCACGCGCTGAGAGATAAATAGCGACGAAGCTGAAATTTTCGATTCGAGGATAGAAACGGATGATTTGTTCCGGTGGTCAGTGTGACAGGATAATAAAAAAGGGGCGGATTATAATCGCGGTGTCTTCTTCCTCGGTTACTTACTTGCTTCCTTCCTCCCTTTCAGTCTGTCTGTCCGTCCGTCCGTCCGTCCGTCCGTTCTTCCGCCTCTCTCCCTCAGTCGACACACACACACACGCGTGCACAAACACACACTTGGGAGCTACAACTCGTCGCTCGGCTCCTCCACTTCCTTCCTGTGTTGTACACCTACCTTCCTCTCTTCTCTCCGCCTCTCGAGAGCTGTTAATAATCCTCTCGGCGCCACATGCATAAATCGAGAAAATAACAATACACATATTTATTCAATCACCGTCGTCGTTCCGTCGCCGACGACGCTAAGTTTGTCTTCCCCGCTCGGTGCACAAGACGAGAAGAAGAAGAAAGTGAGGATAAAAGGACGAGAGAGGGTGTCCGAAGACTTTTAAATCTAAAGTGCGTGAAATTTCGCGCGTTTACTGAATACTATAAAGATAGGGGTCATTCATTAATTACGTAAGGGTCCCGAGGGGCAGGGGGGGGGGGTTAAAAAATCTCTACATGCCCTTATACTTGGGGAGGTGGGGGGTAAAACTTATTATTACGCAATATTTTATATGTCGAAATTTATCATTAGAAATCTACTACCATTTCGATACCGAATGGCCTTTTTTCATTCTATAATATACAATTGGATTTACACCTTATTTAAAATTTTTTTATTGCTTATTAAAATTTTAAATTCTTATATGTGTTCATTTTTATCCATTTTCAATCTTGTAAATAAAAATTATAGTACATTCTTCCCGTTTATTGATATTATTTTAATTATTCAGAAAAACTAGATAGAATCTTACGTAAGACGGGGAGGGAGAGTTTGAGAAATATTATGTGCCCTTACATGGTTGTGGGGGGGGGTCAAAAATTGCCTAAATCGTCCTTACGTAATTAATGAATGGCCCCACAGTTACCCTTACGAAGACTAGTATCATGGTTACCCTTATGGGATTTGGTGTGACAACCGAAATTTGTCGCGCACTTGCGCCCTCTGCGGTATTCCAGCGGCAGAGTTGGGAACTTATTGCTGAGCATCGGAGGGTTACCGATCACGACATGACGTTGGTTGCAATAACCTTCCGAGTAACACAGTCGTCGTAACGGTAAGCCCAACTCAATATTTAGCTTGTACTGACCGCCTTATAACGTTACCGAATCGTCAGCGATTCAAGAAATTAATAACGAAAATCAATTTCTTCCAAAATTCGTAGCAATAACGTGATTTAATCGAAGTATAGGTACTCGGGAAAAGTACGTATAAGATGGATGATAAATAATGATAGATCAGATGTCATAATGATGCAGAGACCAAAAAGTATACATGCATGTGCGGTCCATGTACGATATTAATATATGTGATCCAGATGTGATGCGTACTATAAATTTTGTAATTTTCCAGGAGACAAACTAGATTATCTACAATAATACGTTTATAATATGAAATTAGAACAATTGTTCATTTCGAAATGGGATTCTTTTCGACACGCGCTCGATCTATTCCATAACATTAGTATTCGTAATTATTCCAACAACTTTTCTTTTGCTCTCTCGATCGTGACTTTTCGTAGGCATAGAATCGAAACGCTGTTTCAGCTAGTCGCAGTTGAAGTATCTACGTTGGGTAGAAAAGCAATGTTGTTTTTCCAAAAGTGTTTGTATGGAAAAAAATTCAGCTTAACTGTAACACATCACGGATGCGCTAATTTTGATGAAGATGCAATGGGATGTTCCGTATATGAGACAGTATTTAACGCAGTGTCCCGATTTAGAGGCCTAGAAATGTGATTGTCGGCGATTTTTTTTTGATAGGGAGAGAAAGAACAATGGTTCTTAAAACTTCGAGTGTATTTTAACACACATTTGAAAGGTATGAGCAAAAATTATTATCATTCAACTGTCGCAAAATGGCAGCATCATTAACTGACCCGTTAACTGAAGAATATATCTTTGATCAACGGCTGACCATCGAAGAGCCTCGCTGCTTGAGCCTGGATCGGCAGGAAAGATAGAGTGCATATTTCTTGTCTGACAATGAAATGTAGAAACTAAAATTATTTTTAATTCCCACATCATTTTATTACAGACGTACCAAAACAACCCAACAAACCGTGATATCATATTAATTGTCGAGCTCGAACGTACAAAGTAACGATTTTTACAAAGAAAATGCTGAACGAAAATGATTTGACAGTTTTTTCTGGGTTTTTTAATTCATCGATGATAAAAGTATATGTCGATTAAAAGTAATTTTAGTTTTTACATTTCAGACAAGAATTACGCACGCCATCTTTTCTGCCAATTCGAGATTCCAACGGCGCGCTTGAATGGCCCCTTAATAACTTCGCCGTTTACGACAATTGAAAATAAAAAAATTTTCTTGTACTGTCTAAATGTGAGTTAAAATACACACGAATTTTGTGAAGCTACGTTGGTTATCTCCCGATCCAAAAAGAAACCGACAATCACAGTTTCGTATTTGAGTAAAAAAAAAAAAATATATGTGTACTTTTCCCGATCTTTCATACGGCATCATATAAAAAAAACCCGGTTTCCACTTTGACCCGACGTGAAAGATATTTTTCTCCACTGTCTGATTTTATTATTGACCTTTCTTCGTTGTTACTTAAATATTTAGCTACATAATTATTGATTGCTTTCAGTTTTTAACCATTTGTATACGATAGTAGTACAGAATAAATCATTACAATCAACTATTATTTCATTTTTCACGCAAGCCTCTCTGTCTGTCATCCCATTAATTATAGCAAATAAACAAACTACCTATGGGTGAAAAAGTAATTTAACAGGGACAAATTCGTATGAAATTATTTTACGACAAAACTTATCCCCTAAGGCCCTAAATACAGTATAAAATAAATTTCATTTAATTGCTATAAAAATTGTATACAATATTTCTCCCTCGCTGCCCCCCTCTGCCCGCCGCGGTACTTTTTGGGCCTTCTATTTCAAAGAAGTCGATGTCAAGCTTGGTACCTTGACTGGAGATGCCGATTCGAGTACGATTGAGGCTCAACCCGGTACAATACAAAAACTTTTTTTTTTTTACACTTCGTGACAGAAAACGATATTTACAACGTTATTTGTTCCAAATTCTGAACGAATCTACACTTGACTTTCCGCAACTTGACCAAATATTTCAACCGTTCAGAGACAGATACGGTTAAACTATTAATATCTCGATCTGTTTTACAATAACCAAGTACATCAAAATGAACAATTTCGCACAAAATCCATAAGTTTCCACAATTTATAATACAATCTCAGTACTCTTTACGCGAACCTTGCGCGATTTTACGTATTAACGTGACACAATTTTGACGGGAATTTTGGCGAAATTTTCGTACGAATTTATCAAAAAATGTTTCATTTACAAAAAATACCAAGGATCACATTTTGCAGAATAAAAGAGTATAAACAATCGACTTACGTTTGTGCCGACAATTAACGAATAGTTCCTTTTATTTCGTCCTTCAAATGATATCGTTATCGTTCGTCTTTCCTTCTCGTCGATGATTTTACAAAATGCCTTGGGGTAGCCGGATCTGCTCTGACAAATACTCCCTTTCGAGATGTTCACTCGCACACGCTAGATATAACTAACCATAACTTTACATAATTAATTTACGAATTACAATAGTCGAATTTTACACATCAAGATCGTTCCACGTTGGTCAAGTGTAAGTCGTAGACTCGCTAGCGGGCTCTTCGTCAAACTTACCACCTCGAAATTACTAGAGTGGGGCAAGGATTCGTGTGGGCGATTCCTGGCGCCATATTGGACAAAAGACTTTTGACAAAATGTGACGTACTTATTTCGACCGCCGTAACGCGCGACACTTGAATATCGTTGATGGCTTTACTTGAGCGAAGCAGTCGAAGACGATATTTTCCTGTCTCAAAATAGAAGCAATATTAATAACGAATCAACGATGGTTCATGGAAGCAGCATCAATACGCATTGACGATGGATGAATCTGGAAACGACGAGAAGCAGAGTATGTATTGTGAAATGAACAACTAACGAAATTTGGCAATTACGAATATTAATGTTATGGAATAGATGGAGCGCGTGTCGAAAAGAATCCCATTTCGAAATGAACAATTGTTCTAATTTCATATTATAAACGTATTATTGTAGATAATCTAGTTTGTCTCCTGAAAAATTACAAAATTTATAGTATGCATCACGTCTGGATCACATATATTAATATCGTACATGGACCGCACATGCATGTATACTTTTTGGTCTCTGCATCATTATGACATCTGATCTATCATTATTTATCATCCGTGTATACATACTTTTCCCGAGTACCTATACTTCGATTAAATTACGTTAGTGCTACGAATTTTGGAAGAAATTGATTCTCATTATTAATTTCTTGAATCGCTGACGATTCGTTAACGTCATAAGTCGGTAAGTACGCACAAGCTAAATATTGACTTGGGCTTACCGTTACGTCGACTGTGTTACTCGGAAGGTTATTGCAACCGACATCGTGTCGTGATCGGTAACCCTCCGATGCTCGGCAATAAGTTCCCAACTCTGCCGCTGAAACACCGCAGAGGGCGCAAGCGCGCGACGAATTTCGGATGTCACACCAAATCCCATAAGGGTAACTGTCTTTATAGTCTTCAGTCAACGACGTATCCCACCAACGAACCAACCAACCAACGAACCTACCTACAACCTACACACGGAAGCATACGTCGTGTGGCTGGGCAGCAGCAACGGCAGAACTCTCGATACTCGCACCACGCGAGTATATATCCACACTGTGCGTGCATCGGCAGCAGCAGCAACAGCAGCCCAAGTCTCTCTCTCGGGCATGTTGTCCGAGGAAAAGTCGATGGCAATCAAGAGAGGAAACCTCCTCGTCGAGCCCGCCGTCGCCGCCGCCGCCGTCGGATCGGGACGTCCGTCAATCACCGCCGGCACGAACCGATTCCTCGCCAGACTTTCAGGTTAGAAATCATTCACCCTTTCTCGCCTTGTTGTACCTTATAGCCAGGGTGGCCACCGTGGTCAGGGAATCCTGGAAAAACTGGAAACGTCATGGGATTCGGACATTCTGGCATAGTCGGCAAAGTGTCGGGAATTTTTTTCGAAAAGTCAGGGAATCCTTTACTGTATTTATTTTTTTTTATACAAATACGTTCCATTGTTTTTTTTTTAAAGCTTTAGATAAATTTAGATCGAATACATTGTTCTTTTACCACCGCCCGGAATGTTCTCTTCAAAATTTGAATATTCTTAAATATTACTTTACAAACGATTTTGCGTATCGGTTGGATGGAGACGGTATGATCCGAGTGACAGTTCGTAAAGAAAAATGCGTATATTTTTATTAATTTGCCGTGTAACCAATTGATCTGAATTCATGAGGGAATATTATTTTAAAAATTTCTAGAAAAGCTGGAAAATTTAGGGAATTTCGTGGCCACCCTGAACTCATATATCTTGTAACCTCTGCACTCCGTGTCGTGGTTAGCAAGACGACGTCGCCTGTCACGCATGCCTTCTAACTGTTAGCGGTGTTACAGCCGGTTCTTACTCGAAGCACCGCAAACTTGAATCCCTGCGTTTTAACATCCATCTCTCGATTTTCTTTACACAGCGTCGCGTGGGATCGAACGAGGAGACACCTTGTATCTTGATTAAATTTTCCCCATTATTATCGCGCGATGACGTGGTGTACGTACGTGGGAAGACGTCTTACGATTGGGTGCCTGTGCCCCGAAATAATTGACCGCGCAAACAAGCGCCGCGTTATCTTTTCGATACACGTACCGCAAACAACGCGTACGATAAGGGGGTTTAAAAAACGAACGGATTCATCGCTTATTAAGCTTTGCGACGGGCGAAATATCTAGCAAACTCGTCAAACATTGCGCCGTGGTGTAAGATCCGTGTACATAAACCGTCTCGTTACGTATACCTGTGTGCATATACTCGTATCGCCTATCTGTAATTGATACGCGCTGTTTTGTCAAGATTTCTCGCATTGACAGTGATAATACGCGGCGACGCGACGGTAAACAGATCGACGGGGTGGCGGCGGATCAGTGAAACCAAACAACAAAGAATTATGACTGATCGTAGGGGAAAATGTAGGTTTTTTTTTTTTTTTTACAAATCGTTTTCAAACCTCGGTTAAGCTAACTTTCGGAAATGTTATATTGTTCAATTTCTAATTATTTGTGCGAAAAGAAGCAATACCAGGGTGTTTTTATAGATACAAATTTACGCGATCAGGGTGCAGAACTTGTGGAGTTTTTGGTCGTAAAATTTGTCCAAAGCTGTGGGAAAACATTGGGGAATTTTATTTGAACAACATTGTTATCACCTTGACCGATGCCGATTTTTCAGGACTGCAAACCCTCGACTATGCCAATTTAACAGGCCGCCAGAAAGTTGAAACGATAACGCGCCGCGGTCTTCACAGATTATAGGATGGGATAGGATAGAACGACATTTTATCTTTAGCAGCGCGCACGCTGCGCGGCGAAGGCTTTTACACCGGAGCAATGCAGACGCGGTAGTTGAACGCAGGTTTTGTTAGTCTTAACGGAAATAGCTATCATTCTATCTGGAGAGTATAGCACATAGGCTGGATGGATGTGGGCATATAGGCAGCATGCGAGAGAAGGTGTAGGTATAGGTGACCCGGTGGTGCTGCTCTACGTATTCTGTATTCGAGAGGAGGAGCGGTCCGATCTTTCACGGAAAATTTATTTTCGTAACCACTCTCTTCTGTCTTCGAATGTGACAAAAGCGCATTTTTCTTTTCATTTTATTTTTTTTCCCTTCGCCACTGTTCGATAACAAGTACGCAATGCATCGAGATACGAGATGCTGCCAGACCGAAATGTCGATTATTTTGTAGAAATTCGTCTCAAGTTATCGCCCGGATCATCGCTCTGTATACGGAGGAAAAATTAGGCTGAAGTTAGGGTGTAACGTTAACGTAACGAAACTTGGGGGTAAAAATCATTATTGCGCAATTTTAGAACGACTTTTAAAAGGTCGGCTTTGCAAAATATGCACAACAATACGTTTTCTTTATCATGTTTTACTCGATTTCAGATATACCGAAAGATTCGAAACAACGATTTTTCCCTGAACATGCATCGTAACTTCATCCGCGTACAGCGAACAAACAAGCGTAATATCGCAAAGGCACGCCGCGCGACAAGTTTGATTATAAAAATGACGTAAATCGTGCGAGAATTTCCCCAGAGAAGAACCTGTGTATAATATTATTTCAAGGTGTGCCGTTCGCACAGCGGCACATTCCTAGAATATATTTATTTATCTGTTTATTTATTTATAGAGTTCATGCACCGTTTCGCCTATGATGATTCGTCCTTCACGTGTACTTTATTACACGTACAACGTGCGCGTTGTGTTTTTTTCTTCTTCTTTTTCCTTCATTCCTTCTGTTTCTCCCTCGGACGTGGTTCGACGCGTAGCGGGGTTAGAAATGATACGGGATTAGTAAAACACGGAGGTAGTGAAAACCAACCCTGCACCAACTACTCCTCTTCCTCTTTCTTTTCATTCTTCGGTTTTCACCGCAACGGGCGTGCGGACTCATTTACCGACACGTATTTACGTACGTATTAGGCAAGTTGTAATGAACACTTGGACACGTGGTGCGAGCAAAGAAGCAGATATCGTAGAAACGTGCCTCTATGTACACACGTATAATGTAAAAAAAGAAAAAAGTAAAAGAAAAAAAAGAGGTTGTACATACCTGTAACACGGGTGTAAATCGAGTCGCGAGGAGAAGAATTATTGTCGAGACGGTGTTCTTGCCCGGGATTTAAAAAAGCCAAATATGGGACAATGTTGTCTACCTATATATATATATATACAGGGTGGCAACGCACGTCGAAAACTTGAAAAACTTGGAAATGACAGGGAGTACAAAAGTGCAGGTTATGAAACACCGGGAATTGTCAGGGAATGTTTATTTTGGTCATGGAAGAAACTAAAGATATCAGTTTTGCCATTATGGTAGGAATTGGCGATGATTTTTTGAGGTAACAAGTTTACTTTTTTACGTCGAGGCAACAAATTGGCTTAAATTGACTTTGTTTTTTCTACGTTGTACTTTTCTTCAATTCGAATTGAATTTCAATCGAATATAATGTCAATAAGCCGAACGATTCAGGTTTTAGCAACTTACCAGAACTTGGAAGTGTCGTGGAATTTTTATTTTCCTCAAAATTTTGTGGCTAGCCTGTACATGTTACAGGAATGGGTGTGTACAATGCGGCACGTTACACGAATAAAAAAAATAATAAAAAAAAAAACAAAAAAAAACTCGTTTCCCTTCCTAGACACTATTTAATCGTAAGCTTTTCTTAACGCGAGGACCACGTGGGCGCGAGTATGGCGCGAATCACCGTTATGCCGTATGTTTTATCTAGGTATGTATATACAACATACACCGTATCATGCACGCCGACCGCCTTTAATACGCGTACTACGGTTTACTACGCTCAATCGTTGTATACAGACTAAAATCAATGTTTAACTTGTAACGGATTCACGCGAAACGCCTGCAGCTATATAGATATGTGTAATTCAACGTGTACGAAAAAATTGTACATACATTTTTCACAGGTTTACTGTGACGTCTGTAATTGAACTTTTAAACATTGTTTACGATAAAAATTCAATGTAATAATAAAGTTTTACGTAAAAGTGATTAAATCGTCTCAACTTTAACGCGATGATAACTGTGTTTTTTCATCGCCTTTGGAATTGAAATTTTGAAAATTTGTATACGGTAAGGTGTACTCGTATATGGTACATGGTAAGAGTAACCGAAAATGATAGATTTTCGATTAAATCGATCGATTTTCCCTGATTAATCGAGTATAATCGATCGTTTTTCCTCACAATCGGTTTTTGTTCTCTCACACCCACGAACGACGCGATGCAGTGGCACTTTTTGTAATAAGGGTATCAATTATTATCATTTTCTCACTTGCCAAGTACACCTGTCTGATATAACATGCGAAAGACGAATGAATATTTTCACCTGATATTGCAAAATATTTTTAACGAAACTATAAATAATCAAAAAAACTTTTCCGCTATTAAGACTGCGTACCGATATTCACGAAGTTTTGGTCTCAAACGACGCGTTTCAAAAAAAAAATCCGAAACAATCGACGAATCGATTAACTTTTGCCAATTGAATCGAGTCGTTGTTGATTATTTTTAGCTTAGTATACGGTAAAAATTTGTCGTAGTCGTCGTCATCTCATTGTCAGCGGGTCGAACAGCTCGTTCGAAATCGTTCTGAGTCAGGCGATTCGGCCTTGAGCTATATTCTTCTTCTTCGCGGTTATCTGTGGGCGTTTACACGCATACGTCTACGTAAAATGCGTATACACGTGCATACCTGTATAGTCTTAGGAATCTAATCACCTATCTCTGCACGGCTCGGTAATATACATATATATATAATATATATGTATAATTCGTTTTACAGAGAAATATGTATATGTAGCAACACATGTGTGTGTGTGTGTGTGTGTAATATAATGTCTTATTTTTCTTGGAAAATTACATTGCTGCGGGAAACGTCCACCGCGTCTCATTCCGTGTGCGTGATGTAATTCTACTCCCCTACTCCAAAGTTTCTGTTCGAGGTGCAGTTTCGTTGCAAGAAGACAAAGCTTGAAAATTAATTTTCTTTTCTTTTTTTTTTTTTTTTTTTCCATTCCAACGAAGTAGAATTTACCACGTGTTTCTAAGTGTCGAATCAGATCGAAATTTAAAAGGACTTCGGTACCAAGTATGACGCTACTTGTTCGCATACCTGCACATCACCGGTCGCGTAAATTATGCGACGACCTCGGAAAGGCTGCACGGCGCTCGGCAAGAAGCTGCGCGAGGCCGAAGCGTTGAAAATTGAACGGGGTGTAGTGAGGTTTGAATGGTGTACGAGGAAAAGGAAAAGGAAAAGGAAAAGAGTAGAAAAAAATGGGATTTAAAGGTCTGCGTAGCTTAGGGTCACAGGTTTAAAAAGCCTGGAAGACTGCGCCAGCACGTTTCTCTCCTCTCTCTCCCTCTCTCTCTCTCTCTCTCTCTCTCTCTCTCTCTCTCTCTCTCTCTCTCTCTCTCTCTCTCTCTCTGTTGTACGTATGCACTACCTGCGTTTCCATACACAAATATAAATACGTGCATACCCACATATATAAATGTATATATATATATATACACATACACACTTTGGTATACATTTACTAGGTTTACGCGTGTACATGTGTGAATATATGAGAACTACGGAAGCCTAGTGCCGTGTAAAATAGTTTGCTTACACACGTTCACGACGTTAAATATTATGTACGTAAAAACGTGTGTATTAATACTTGCATGCACATATGTGTGCGCGCGTGTATATGATATATACCTTTCGGCTTATATTTACTCGTGTACGCATGTAGAAAAAGGGTTTTCTTTCCTTGAAATATTGTCGTCGTTATACCTCTTCGACTTCGACTTCGTCTTCGTCTTATTCTTCATCGTCATCCTCTTTGAGAGACACGTTCACGTTGCCAAAAATATCGTAGACACTGGACGCTATATATCTCCACAAACACACACGCCTAGCGACACTGTAAATATTCGCATTCAGTCTGCATATATATACTATTTATAATTACAAGTTCAACGAGACCCAGTTTATAACCTGTATCCATACGTGTCTCTGTGTGCATGCGTCCGTGTGTGTATACCCATACTTATGTACAGATGTATAAGAAACGTGTCGTACGATGTGAGAGAAAATTTTGTTCCAAATACGAGACGCGTGCGTGTGCGTGACACACGCGCAGAGAGAGAGAGAGAGAGAGATTTTATCCTCTCTCGTCGCGCGCGGCTCCGTTCTCGTTACTTGCCGTTGTCGTTGCCGTTCCAGACGACGAACGAGGACGGAAAAACCGTGTCTGCATATTCACCACCGCCGCGGTGCAGCGACTGCGAACAAAAATAGGCGTATCTGTAGAAGCGGAGAAGGAACCGAAACCGCGGCGATGCAGACGAGATGCGGTACATGTAACTCTGCATGTATACGCCTCGTTCAATTTCGGGTTTTAATTCTCGTTCTTCCCCCCCCCCATCTTTTTTTTCCTTTAATCTCGCCGATACACCGCGCTTTTGCTACAAATACGGATCTTATGAATGACTTATCGTCCGAAGGAAAATCGAAAAAACAAACTACGCGCATATGTGTATAGGTTATGTACGTCTATAGTGCAGGATGGAAAACACCGGGCGGATCTTTTTCTGAATGAACCGCGAGATGAACTTGTATGATGTTTGTTTTTTCATCCTTCGTCTTCTACTCCGTTATACGTGTACTGTACTCTTCCATACAATACGTGTACACATATATTTCGGAAAGAAATCACTGCAGGCTGATTGTGAATACGCGTTATACGTGTACGTACAATGTATACATATATATATTATGCATTATATACTTACTTAGTTAGGCTCTCCCATGCTGTTACATGACTGCCTAATGTATGCGATTAAACGTCGAGATAATTAAATATCGCCAGAGTCCGTGTACCGTATGTGTGTGTGTTTGCGTGTGTTTAATTCCAAATGGTCAGCGCACACCTCGCGTAAGTTGGATTTTGGTAACGGCCGATATATACACGCATATACATGTCTTATACGCATTGCTGCTGTAGTACAGTCTTACGATTAATCTTCCTTTCTCGTGCAACCGCGTTACAAAATCTCAAAATCACGATCAAATCGTACAGGGACTCACGAGCTCGGTGTTGGTCAACTCTTTGTATGTGTGCTGTTGTATATACTTGACGAATTATTATCCAACTTGCACGCGAACCCCGTATATAGTAAAAGTAGGTTACACGATTGCTTTTCACGTAATCGCATAAATTAGGGGAGGCTTTATATATATATATATGGATAGATTAGGGTGATAATATACCTGGTCTGCACACTCAATTACGACGGTGATTTTTAAAGAGAGTCACGTTAACGCAACGATTTCGTTTTTATGAAAATATGAATTTTGAAAATCAATTTTCATCAAATTAAAGTCGTTTGAAATCTTCAAAGCATTAACTTTAGTTTCGATATTTCGTTACATCAACTTTACTGTAACTTCGATCCGGTGACTTTTAACAATTCGCAGCAGCTGTTATCGATTATCGTAATAATCTATCTTATCGATGATTTTTTTCTTCCATACGTTCTATCGTCACGAAATAACACAACTCCACCGGCGTAATATTCTATTTCACAGATGCAAATATTTTCGTCCTTCTCTTTTCCACCGCAACGAAGGGCGGGCGACGACAACGATTGTAATTAAATCTCTTCCGCGGTGATAAAACCGTGCGTACAACGTGTGTGTGCGTACGCGCGCGTGTGTGACGCACGTATGAAATTATGAATGAACCGGCAAGCAGCAGCCGCGGTTTAAACGGCGTCTTAATTCGGCTCTATCGAGTTATACACCGTCGTTGTTCACCTCGAGTCACTCGGAGCATGACAGAGGCGGCAATTGGAGACAATTTAATTTGTACACCGTCTCATCGTCAATTAGAAATTGTACCGCAGGGCAGAAAGAGGTCGGGGCGTGTATCGCATACGGATATATTTGCAATTCTGAGGAGTGTAAGAAAGAGAGAGAGAGAGAGAAATAACGAGGAAGTTGCGCTCGTTCTTACTCGTAGCTCGATATCGTTTTTCGCCATTGATACTGAAATATAACGAGAACCGTTCGCTTCTTTTCCGCAAACTCAATTATGCGACGTGTGCGTGTAACGAGGGGTTGAATCATGCCGTGCATCGCGTTTATTGTTGGTCAGGAAATTTTTATACCGCTGGTGACGCGGAAGTATCGAAAACCGCATATTGTGTAATGCAAAGTCGAGGATAATCGAAATGTCCGCTGTGTCTGGAGAGGAGAGAGAAACTGCCTTGTAGGGTAATAGCCGACGGTGTGAAGTTGAAAGTTTAACCCCCGTAATCGGGGTTTAAATTCCGGCGTCGCGTTACCCAAATAAGAATGTCAATGCCCTTGTTTCCGGATTTAAATAAAGTTCTATAAATATACTTTGGCCACAGACTATCTTTTAGTTCCCATAACACAGAGTGGAGGAAGGGAAGAAGAAAACTTTTTACGAGACTCGCGTTTCGTCGTCGACGTTTCTATCCGTCTGTCTACCAATCAAGGAAAATGCACCAAATAAAATGCACGCGAATCTTATAATTATCCGGAAAATTTCAGGTATGACGTCAGTCGACGGCAATATACATTTTGATTAACTAATTTACGGAAATTAAACGATTCTCTTACCGTTTTTCGTATACGTATCTCATGTTCGCAGTCTTGTTTGAGATCCGATTTGACGAGGAGACAAAAAAAAAAAATTACGACAATTTGTTTTATACATTTTATTAACAACGTTGTGAAATATTTTCCGGATTTCTTTTCTCGCAACTTCGCGAGGAAAATCCCTCTGTAAATAATATTATATACATTTTCGTCTGAAAGCTTCCAAATGTTTGCCAGATTTTGATCTTTTAATCGTACGTTTGTCTAGTCGTGATATTAACGCGTTCGTGGATATCGTACAATATTGCAAGATATTCAATATCATGTGGCGGCGGTTGACACACGTGAAGACAAGGAAAACGGAGAAGTAAGTAGGAAGGAAATTGTTGAAACATCGTATTATTAGTAGAAGATGCGACAAGCGAACATGCGGGTAAAATGCGTGAGTCTTTCAACGGTCATCGATGAAACAGCAATTAACGGGAATTACCGTTTTGCCGTTTCTTTCCTTCTCTCCTTACTTCCTCTCCGAACGTCTACAGTAGTCTACACGTATATACGTACAAAGTACACATTATTTTCTCTTGCGACAACATCCCGCGTCATTATTTCCATCGCGTTGTGAAATTTGAAATACGACAAAGTTCACTATCGATATAAGAAGTAGATGCGCATTATACACACGCATATATATATACATACTCTATATATATACTTTTTATTAAATATTCACATTTATACCTGCGAGAAAAACCAAAATTACTTTCTTTTCTCTCCATTCTCCGTTTTTGCCACGCTCGGCAAAATATTTACTCGAGAAGTCGAGAGAGAGAGAAAAAAAAAAAAAAACGTCCGACCGAGAGAAATTGATTATTTATAGTTTGTTTTATCCTTCTTCGCTGGTTCGAATTGACCGATGACGACCACCCAACTCGACGGCGATGCGACCAAGAGCTGCGAATCTGGAACGATGAGTGGGGGTGTAAAAAAGAGGCCCGTTGATTTTCCCACGAAACTTTGTGGCTGCCGCGCGAATTATTACCGCACCTTTGCACAAACACGCCTATCTATCTATCTGTCTATCTAACTAACTAACTAACTAACTCCGAGTTCATTGCTTCTTTTACCTTTTTCGCATATTATTTTCTAACTTTTATCACGAGATGGATTTCTTTTCTTTTTTCTTTTCTTTTTTTTTTTTTTTTGCTTAGGTGTACCCTTGCACGTGTCGTGCACTTTGCGTTGTCGTTAGGACGCGACGCCGATGTTCGTGAATTTTCTCAGGCATACGTATATATTATACATATGCGTACGTATAACGCGACCGGCAGGTAAGCAAGCAAAGCTACACGTTATAAAGGCATGTCGTACAAGTTTGCGTATGGGTGTGCGCACTCGCCCTCACACACACGCGCACACACACGCGTGCACAGAGAGAGAGAGAGAGAGAGAGAGAGAGACACACAGGCGAGATGTATGTTTAAAGCGAGTCGTGCCGCAAAGGCGGTTTCGAAGAGCGTTGCGGCGGATCGAAGGACCCCGTAAGTATATGGTTTAAAGCTGCAACGCGGTTGTCCGTCGTCGTTTTTCTTTGCGGTTGCGCTTGTGTGTGTGTAGGTCAAAGAAAGAAAGCGATAATTTCCGAACAATTTTCGAATGATTATTCTTTTGAAGAGCGCGCTCTTCTCCTTTCCCTTTTCCTTCTTCTTCTTCTTCTTCTTCTTCTTCTTATCCTTCTTCTTCTTTGCGCGCTCGTTTCTCATTAACAAATCACCCGCGTACACTTGTTAAATAATACACCTTACCTTGTGTCGTGTAAAAGACGATCACGATTTTTGTTTCAATTTGCGGGTGCATCTCTGTTTTTATATTCTTCTTCTCGTTTTTCAATCACTGTTATATCGGCGCGATCGTACGTCAGCGACACTTTTTTTATCGATAAAACGAACAATTCTTGTGAAAATTAAAACCGAAAAAGTAGAAAATTGCAACAAAAAAGACTAAAAAATAGATCGTACCAATAGTATTTCACGGGTGGCGTAAATTCGCAAATTTTCCGGCGTACTATTACAGTAATAACTTGATATATTTCTTCTTACGTTATATACCTATATACATATATATGCATATGTATAACACGTATTTACCGATGATCGGCAAAACGGCCAAAAAGTGAATAGAGAGTAAGGGTGGGGGGGTTCGGTAATATAGTTTAGGATAATATGACCGGTCTCTCTGGTCTCGGCATGAGGCAGGCGGACGACAGCCGCGGTCCTGCACAAATTACACACACACACTCGATAAGTAGGCGTGCGCTTCTATGCATCCTTCGTGATTGCGTGTGTGCGTGTGTTTGTGGGCGCGAGTGTGCATCAAGAGGCGGCGAGGGGGCCAGGTGTTTCTTTCACGAAGCTGGCGAGGAACGCCAAAGAACCCGAAGTGCACGCCTAGCCTCCTCTCTCCTCTCTCCTCTCTCTCTTCTCTCTCGAACCCCTCCCGAAGAGAGGGAGTGATGCTATATACACCAGCGATACGATACGATACGATACGATACGATACGCCAGCGGGTATAACCTACACGGTTTTCTGACTGACGGCAAGAGAGAGAGAGAGAGAAGGGGGCAATAGTACTTTAAATACTTTTACTTTGGCTAGGTTAGTTTTCGGTCAAGTAAAAAGGCATACGTATACGTATGTATACAGCTAGCCTGATTATACGGCTGTGTTTGCGTGCCGCATAATTTAATTCGTCTTAAACGCAGCTTTGTAATCTTTTATTATTACACACGGTCGCAGAAACACCTCCCGTCTATGCGTGCAACAGTGGGGAGTATTTACGTGCGATTGAAATCATTCTTTATATACGTTTATTATTATCTACCTAATACTGTTGTATTATTTATATACGCGGAGCTTCTATTTGTTTGACTTTTTTTTTTTAATAACATATTTGCGCATACGTTTTATGTGAAACTGTTTTTCTTTATCGCTTTTCACTCTCGAATTTCGAACTAACGATAGAAAGATCGAAAATCGTACATCCGCTGGTATATAATCCAAAACCTACGCGGTTGATCATATTTTCCTGTAACATCGTTCGTGCAAACAAATCGACGTTACGTATGCAACGTCGATAGTTTCTCGAGTTTATTCATCCGTAGCGAATAAAGACAAATTAGTTGCAAGTCGTTTGTCCGTTATTACTTGTTCGGATTAGAAAAATTATTATCTCTGTAGTGTTTTCTTTTTTTTTCTCCTCGCCAACGAAAATACGGAAATCAAATAAAGAGGGAAAAAAAATGCTCGAGCCAACGAACGCAAGGTATAGACGAGCGCGTTTGCGTATATGTAGGTATGGAGCAGAGGTAACCCGGGAGTAGACTTGACTGAGCCCTGTAATATTATATCCTGACCGACGGCGGTGACGGTGGCGGTGGCCTCCCATATGGGCAAGCCGCACACTCTGTTCCTACAACTTGGCCTCCCTTCGAACCACCCCAACGCCACCCTTCTCCCAGCCACGTGAGCGAAGTTGCCCGAAGAGAACTCCCGCAACCCCCGATGACCCTCGGGAATTCAAGTCTGAGGTCATTTTTTGGGAAACGGGAAAGTTTCGACGTTTTATTGGAAAAAGAGAAACAAAAAACCGCTGTCGATGAGTAGAATTTCTTTTTGTTTCACTATCGTGATATATTTCATGTTCTCTTTCATTTCGTTTTTTTTCTTTTCTTTTTTTTTCCCAATTTCACGTATCGCGACGTTCTCGACCGTGCACTTCTAACCCCACCCCCCCCTCTCGTTTTCGTACGCATACGTGAGCACGTATTGTAGATGCAAAACACCTACTCACCTAAAAAAATTTGGCGAAAATTTGGTACAACCGTCAAAAAAATTCCCATGCGGTCTTTGATGGCTTCGCGTATCCATTTCGAGTTACAAATAAGTAATCGATATATATCACCGTGACAAGTTGGTCGGTTCTTCCTCTCGGTTCCTAATTCTTACGTATAACACTGTTGTTACGGTTAACCGTACGTACACGTATGACGTGCGGTTGAGGTTTATCACATATGGGGGGCGGGGGGTGGGTAACATAACGGTGGTTGTCTCTAATAGCATTTCGCATCGAACCGAGCTGGTATAAGATAACCATACGCACCGTATCACGTGTCGTAAGAATATTCTTCGCGTTATTGAATATTAATTTTCTCGCTCTGCGTATAATTGATCCATTCAATTACCGACCTCGTTCATCTAATACTGCCAATGAAAATTGGGTCAACGGTCGTAACCCGACAACAAAGGGCAAGGACGATGACCAATCTCTTTTTTTTTTTTTTGCGTTTTGTTTTTTTATCCTCTTCCGATCGATTACCGAAAGTCAATTGGTTGATAATTTATCACACCCGTTTGACAATGCACAATATCTCACAACGCACGTAGGTATGCGTACGAGTATTACTATTATTATATCTGTATGTAACACGGATTATAATAATAACAACAACAATAACAATAATAATAATTGCCCTGGAGGAGAATTTGTCTCGTTTATTTTTTTTCTTTATCCCGCTAAGCGACAATGGGAGCGCATCATCATCATCATCATCATCATTATCATCATCATCATTATTGGGCTGATCATGATATTATGTGGGTAGTACAGTCCTGTCGTCGTCGTCGTCGTCGTCATTATCCAATGGATTAAGTTATTTGTTGGGTTTACGGGGATGCACAATGGACGTGGTAATAAACCGCGGTTTTTCGTCGTCCCTCTACCCCCACCCCCAACGACAAAGCGGGCAGCCTGCTGGTACGGCTGAAGGTAGCGTAGGGTAGGTAGGGTAGGTAGGGTAGGTATATAATCGGCAAACGAAACGTAATGAGAAGATTGGAGAGTGGACGGTCGAATGACGGTGACGTTTGTCGCGGCGGGGCTCTCTCTTTCTCTCTCTCTTTCTCTCTCTATCTCTATCTCTCTCTCTCTCTCTACCTACTTTCGCATAATACCTTTGCTGCTTGTTCAAAGATCCATCCCCCCTCTGTGTGCAGCGGTACGTCGAAGCGGGGAATATGTCGGGGGAAATTTCGGCTGTTGCGACTCTCTCCCTCTCTTCCTCACCACCCTTTTAAAACCGCCTATTACTCCTCCTAAAATGCGGGACGACGCGATAAGTAGTGTCGAGAGAAAAAAAGGGACGACTCTCCATTCTCCACTTTTCTTTTTTCTTATCTTTTTTTTTTTCCTTTTTTACGTATGTAGCTTGGGTGCGCGTGTGTATGTATGTGTGTTATATAATATACGTATACGCACAACAACTTGGACACTCTCAGGATAACAAATATCGTATAACGATCAACCAACTTATTATATTTCACGGTCAACCAAAGATTGATAAGATTTCATTACGTATGAACAAATTTTATAATATTTATACTAACCAGTTGCTGATCGACGATGAGGATATCCGATGATTATTAGTGGGTAACAGTGTTGTTTCGTCGATTGGTTGATTAAAAGAAGAAGAAGAAGAAGAAGAGAAACGAAAATTAAACAAACTTTGTATGCCTTCTGCTTTTTTAGTAGGTGTAAAAAAAAAAAATGTCGATTGATAGAGGGAACAGAATATCGAATTTTCACGCGAAAATCTTGAATGTAAAATTTTTAAATGTGGAAAGTCCGAGTACGGAAAATTGTAAATTTATACAACTTCGAAGTACAGAATGACGAAATATAGAAAGGTCAAAACATGTAGAATGGCAAAATCGAGTGTCTGTATACACGATTCTATATTATTTAGAGAAATTCCAACAATTTTACAGTTCGGCGTTCTATTCTTTTGCCTATCCATACTTCTAAATTCAACATTTTTTAAATACCATAAATGAGGCCTTCGATTGATTAAAAATTCGATATTACGGCCCTTCAATTTTTTGACGTTTAGATATTTTTAACCCCCCCACCGTAATTTTTTACACATATACTTGTGCAAATTTTACACAATGCACAATAGTCGTGTATAAAACACTGTTACACGTATAACACAGCGGTTAAAAATAGCAGTTTGTTTATTGCGCAATTATAATTCGCACCGCGCAGAACTCTGTCAAGTACACAACCATCTCTATGATTTTTTTTGCGCTTGCGCGTGTGTGTACATATAATACGTGTACGTGTATTATCGGGTGTAGAATTTACAGTGCAATCCTGTTTCTGTCTCTCATCATTATCGTAATCGGCGTTGCTGTCATTGTCACCCAGTTTTAAATAATATACAGGAAACTAGTCGGAGTGCGCTTTCTCTGTTACATTGTTAACCCTGGTTTATCGCCGTTTGCGATTTGTCGTTTTTTGCACGTTCCAATTTCGTAGCACAGGTACGCATACGCATGGTATATGCATATGCATACGTATAGGTTGTGCATACATTCGTTGCAGATCGCGCATTATTGTATCCACATTGTTGTTACACCTGCATGCATGCCTCTATGGATCTGGTACACGATCTACCGTATAATACACGGTTTTAAAATATCCGCGGTCTCTAATTTATGCTGAAACAGTTGACGATTCTCCGCCAAAGTTGTCGCGGTATTTCATTTACACATTATATAATTATAGCGAATAGAGAAGATGTAGCGATTTGCGGATTTATGTGCAAGCGGTTTTTTTGTTTATTGTTTATTTTACTTTTTTTCTTCATTGTATTTCGTTTAACCGTCGCGGTGCTGAGAGAGAGAGAGAGAGAGAGAAAAACTAACACAGACATTAAATTCGGTTATTTAAAACGCCAACAAGTTCTTCGAATTTATACCGAGCCTGCGGATTTCGAATTTTAACAACTATCCTCGGTACGGTTTCGCGTTCTGTAAGTCATTAAACTGTAAAAAAAGAAGAAAAAAAAGTGCGGTGTGGACTTCGATAGAGTATTATTTTTTTTTTTCGTATTAATCTAAAATTATCCCGACGTTCAAGTTCCGAATTGACTGTAAAAGTTGTTCTACAATAGTCCACACTGGCCACTATTGGTAAGTTTTAACGTTGTCAACTTTTTTTTTTTACAATGCATATTTACTCCGCTGCGGTCACCTAGTCACGAAACTCTTAACGAATCCCTTAAAATGCGGAATTTCGATAACGAATTGATAAAATTCCTGCAAACTTACTCGAGGTCGATTATCTAGGAAAGCTGGAGCGATATTTTTTTATTTATTTTTTTATCGCGTTGAAATTGATGTATATACACGTATGCATTGGTTCGAGATTATCAATCATGCCGGTGTTGAAAACGACAAGAATTTAAGAAATATTGTGTGTGTGTGTGTGTGTATATATATATAGAGAGAGAGGGAGAGTGTACGAGAAGATGGTAGGAAGAGAGGAAGAAAGGCCGAGGGTAAAAATGCGAGAAAATATGGATATGCGTCTTGGTATACTCGGTGTTTTACGGCATCGAGTTCCTAAACCATCTGCGGCTTCCGACGCCTTCGACGATGCGGAGCATGTGTGGCTGCTATGGATACCCTGCATGGTGGGTGCATGGCATGGGTCGGGTGCCCATCGCCTGGCGCCCGTGCGCGAGAGAGGAGGAGGGAGGGCGGCGTGCACTTTGGTTGTATGCGTTGCTGCACGCGCCTCCTCTTCCTCTTCTTCCTCTTCTTCTTTTTCTTATTTTTCTTATTTTTCTTATTCTTCTTATTCTTCATCGACCAACCAGCGAGAAATACGCGATCCCAAGAGAGAATCGACGTCGTTCTTCAGGAGGTCGCTTCTCGAGTGTGTGTGCGTGTATATATATACACATATATAATTGTTGACAATTTCGGAAAGAAAATAAATCGATTCGTTTTCCGGAAAATTATGTCCAAGTACTGAGAAAAGAGTTTATTTACAGTTAACATACATAGAACTTTTTTATGACGAAAATAAATGTCTCAGTTATTGTTATGAAATTTTAGGCGAGCCGAATATGGTTTTGGTAACTATTGACAAACTTCTGTATCGATCGTTATTTGGCTTAATTCAAATTTGATAGTAGGGTACGTGTACCAGTTATTGATCACGCTTAGATCGATTTATTTTCCAAAATTATAAATTGATGGGATTTTCAAATTGTTAATTTATAGTTGACTGACAACAATTTCTAGAGGGTTGAGACGCTGAATATTTATGTTTTTGGTAATTTTTGATCTAAGGATGAAACAGATATAACCAAAAAGATTTCGGTTTGACCGCCAGTCCAGGTTACGCGGTGTTGGGAAAAAAATGATGGCAATAAAAAATTTTTACGGCATACACGTGCGAACGCTTTTTTTACATGTAGAATATATACACATATGTATAATATATACCCACGTAGCAATCTGTGCGAAACGTAGGTACAATAGGAAACTATTTTCAGTGATGAGAGACGACACCTACGATGATGCTTCTTTGCCATTCTTTTTTCTATTTTTTCTCTTCTTCTACTTTGTCTCAATGTAAGAATACGGATTCTTACATCACTCGAGTCGAACTCTCTGCATTTGCGTACCAAAATTTTTCGCTACATAACTATACAGTGTAATTTATCGCGCGTTGTGGATTTTGGTGTTTTTTTTTTAACGTGCTCTCTTCAGATTTATGGTAAAATTAATTGTTTTTTTTTTTGTTTGTTTTTGTTTCTTTCGCTTGTACACAAAATTACCGCTCATCTAACTTATATATATACGTATACATATTCTCACATTTTACCACGCATTTTACTTCACCATTTTACGTATAACGTATCTTTGTATAGTTGTAATATACAAGAGACTTGTAATACGTATGAAAATTTTTGGCGGAAGTCAGTTGCTGATGTACAAAGTCGTGTTGACATCAGGATTATGGTCTTGTCAAGGCAATTTTAATTACAGTTTATTTGCCCAGCGTGGATGAAACATTTTTTATTTCTTACCTTTTCTTACTTCAAAGTTTTTACATCGCCATTTCAGTCAATTACCGTTTTACTTGTTTTTCAAATGCTTTATTCGTACGTATATCTGCATGTATTTGTTACACACAACGAGCAACTAATTCACGCTACAATATTTTCGTAATCCGGTAAATCCCCTGTGTAATAAGCGATTGCGATGCGTTAACTGATACGTAACGTAATAAATATATGTTTGTACGATGGCGCTGCAATCCCACGATAAATTTTACAACAAACATCCGCCACACAAGAAGTTTTATCGCTCTTTGAAAAATCAAGTTATCTCAATTTTCCGAGCGACGTTCTAAAGAGGACATACTTGGCTTCATTCGCCTTTTTTGGAAAAATTTTTGCCATTTTCTTTGAGCCCGGTACGCACTTTGAAAGATGTGTAATTTTTTGGCTTTTTTTCGAGGCTGGAGATTTTCAAGCACATCTCGGAAAAAAAATTTTTCGAATTTGTTTTTTTAATTCTGAAAAAAATTTGATACGTCCAAAATGATTGTATGCAACTTTTTACCCTCTTAGTAATTTTACGAAAACCCGGTAGTTTCAGAGTGAGACCACCCCGTATAAATATGATTGTTTTTTTGCGAAAAAGTTGAATATCTTTGCGAAAAAAAATCGTAAAAAATTTTCCAAAAAATGAAATTGAAGGTTGTACTCCCCGCTGCAAGTTTTTCACGGGTAAAATGTTGAAAAATTTTTTTTACGAGATGTGCGGCAAAATTTCCACCCTACAAAAAAAGCCAAAAAAT